>NC_091254.1:80232500-80857500 GCF_042477335.2 Ovis canadensis
TAAAGACAACTACTTATTTTGTTTTCCTGCCTTTGGACCCAGTACCTTTACTGAAATCATCAGGTAGAATCCTTTCAGTCCTTTTGTGTCTGCAACAATACGAGAGTATCTATAAAATTGCCTACAAGAGTTCCATAACTTAGAGCTTTAGGAAACAATAAAAGACTTCGTGAAGAGTGATTGAACCAGCATAACAAAACCTTATATTCAGTTTTACTAATCAATAAACAGAGGCACTGACACTGAATTACCTTAGGCAAGTTACTTCACATCTCTCAATTTCAGTTTACTCCCGAGGATCATAATAGGAAAGAATACCTTACCGTTATACAGTGGATGACATAAAATAATACAAATAAAGTACTAGCTTTTTAAAATACTAGCTATTTTTTTCATCATCCATATCATGGAAAATAAACTTTCTCCTCCCTCATTGAGAATTGGTGAGAACCGTTAGCTGGATAGGATACAAAGCATCTGATCTATGGTTCTCTTTTAAGCTCTGGGTTCTGCTTCCCATGTGTGGACTTCTTCACAGTGTTCTTCTCCTGGGGGTAGGATGCCTCCCAGCACCGGGGCTGAGAAGTCTCAGATGTTATCTGCAGTATCTCAGCAGTTCCCATTCAATATCCCAGTCTTTGTCTCCCACGGTAAACGATCTTCCAACTCTCCTCCAAAGTGCCCCTCTGAATGCCTGCCAAGGATTACTCATGTCCCTGAAAATGGCTTCTCTCTCCATGCTTCCTGTCGCCACCCCATCCTCCCTGATGGCTGCATGCCTGACCCCTCCCTGTGCTCCCAGATCTGTGTCCCGCGCTCGGTTCTGCTGCGGGCATGGGGGGAACCTGATGCCATGACATTTCCGGTAGGAAGAGTTACCTCTGAGTTTGATCACTGCTGAAAAGAATCCCCCAATTGTGTGATACCCAAACCATGATGCCGTCTGTTTGGCTCCACTGAATGTCAATCTGCTTGGCGAGAACAGCCAAGAGAGCTCACTTTTTACAAATGTCATTCCTGATTGGTGTCTCTGCAAAATGCTTGAGACAGAAAACACCAGACGTAAAAGATACATAAAACATAAAAGATACTCCGGGGGGCAGGTGTTAGAATTACCATGACATCTCTATCACCAGCAAACACTTATATAGCGCTTCCCGTATGCAAGATACTGTTCTAAGCACTTTATGTATATGAATTTACTTCCTCCTTGACAATAAGACTGTGAGATAGAAACTAGTATAAAACTAGAATTAGCACTTTACAGGTGGGCAGTTTGAGGCACAGGGGGTTAAATCGGTTGCCCATGCACATAGGAAAAAATAGCAACCCACTCCAGAATTCTTGCCTGGAAAATCCCATGGACAGAGGAGCTTGGCAGGCTACAGTCCATGGGGTTGCAAGAGTCAGACATGACTTAGCAACTACACCATCACCACCACCAGGGATTCCAGTCAGAGGTAGCACTCTATCTCCTTTAAATTGTGTGTCCGGAATAAGATTACACGTGATCACTATACATAATGCTTAATATGGGTCATTCTTTAACCTTGAAATTTCAATAATTTACGTATATGCAGTTGTATCCACAGGAAGAGAAAAACTATTTAAAAATTACCAAAGGAACATTTTGGCCACTTAACATCAGAAATAACCAACCGGAAATAGAGTCACTTGTCTTGTAGCAGCGTCCCGAAAATAAAAGTAAATAGAAGAGGCAAAAGATTACAAAGCTAGACTTGCGGTACATTTTATGCTTTCCCTTTGCAGAAGCAGAAAATGCAGGATAAATAACTATTTCATGAAACGCTCTTAGGAGAATTATGAGTACCCTTAGAAATAGCTGTAACACAAGTCAGCTCTGCATGTCTTGATTAACACTGCCATCTAATGCCCAGTGGAGAAATCCAAATTTAGTTTAGACTCCGAATATGTCCTAGTGTTGTCCTCCAAAATCACTAACAGAAATGGCAGCACAAATTGTATTATCGACTAGGACCCTTTAACTGCAGCCATCATTTTAAGATAAATTTTAGAAAGCTCAGGTTCTAACACTGTAGTCCAGTTTCAGGCCCTTTGATGTACATATGGTGACTCACTATAAAGCTGATTTCATTATAACCTACAAGGTACAAGGCAAAACATCGCTCAGTGGTGACAGAATAGACTTGTTGATAAAATCTATATTTAATCTGGTTTCTATTTAAATCTCTTCAAAGTTTTCACATTTGTCCTCTATTACTTCTTCTTGAAAAGTGTATTGATAAAACCTTTCTCCCCTTAGGTAAAACATTTCTTTAGAAATATACCATAAGTAATTTGAAATATTCTCTATATTACTGAATTTTTATCATCTAAGCCTTAGCTAAAGATAGTCTCCTAATGAGACTTTCCCAAATTATGACCTCATTCTTATCTACTTGGTTGAGAAACTCTTAGATAACTATGGCTGTAATAGGCACATATATATCACACCTAGAAGAATTCAATTCATGGGTTAAAGCTCACTTGAACTTCCAACTTCCTGAAAGTAAGAATGCTTCAGTTAGTGTACTAAACCACAAGTAGACCATCAGTTGGTTACTCAGTTTCACAAGGACCGTTCTCACACTGTGAATGGGCCTGAAACAGGGCTCCACTGAAAGCCCAAGTGGCTTATGGCAGGACAACTTGAGCAGTGTGCTGGGGAGAATCTGAGGATCAGAACAGGGGATGCCTAAGTGGGCAGTGTACTTATCATGATTCATCCATTTAGCATCCTTCTCTCCCCTTTGGGGGCTTCCCTTGTGGCTCAGCTGGTAAAGAATCTTCCTGAAACTGGGGGAGACCTGGGTTTGATCCCTGGGTTGGGAAGATCCCCTGGAGAAGGGAAAGGCTACCCACTCCAGTATTCTTGCCTGGAGAATTCGATGGACAATTAGAAATTTCTTTGATTTCCTGTTCTTTCCATTCCCATTACAAACAATGTGGCCCAAAAATCATTAGGTAGGGCACAAAATAGAAGATGTTCAAGTAGATGTTCAAGAAGAGCTATAATACCCTGGACAAGGAAATGGCCACCCACTCCAGTATTCTTGCCTGGAGAATCCCCATGGGCAGAGGAGCCTGGTGGTCTACAGACCACGGGGTCGCAAAGAGTCCAACATAACTGAGCGACTAAGCACACAGGTGGCACTAGTGGTAAAGATCCTGCCTGCCTGCCAATGCTGGAGACATAAGAGACGCAGGTTTGATCCCTGGGTCTGAAAGCTCCCCGGAGGAGGACATGGAAACCCACTCCAGCATTCTTGCCTGTGTATCCTATGGACAGAGGAGCCTTGTTGGCTACAGTCCATGGGGTCACAAGAGTCCAAAGAGACTTAGCACGCATGCACACCTCCCCTCTTGCCTTCAGTTCTGACTCCCATGCTGTCCTGCTGAGGCTGACAAGAAAAGTATGATGAACCTAGTGTCTGCTGTACAGAGTGAAGTACGTCAGAAAGAGAAAAATAAATATTAAATTAGTATATTAATGCATATACATGTGGAAGCTAGAAAAATGGTACAGATGAACCTATTTACAGAGCATGAATAGAGACGCAGACATACAGAACAGACTTTGGACACAGTGGAGGAAAGAGGCTGGGACGAATTGAGAGACCAGCATTGAAATATACACATTAACATATGTAATTTAGATAGCTAGTGGGACGTTGCTGTATAACATAGGGAGCTCAACCCAGTGCTCTGGAATGACACAGAGGAGTGGGAGGGAGGGAGGGTCAAGAGGGAAGGAACATATGTATACCTATGACTGAGTCATGTTGTTGTATGGCAGAAACCAACACAAAATTGTAAAGCATTTTTCCTCCAATTAAAAATTTAAAGTGAAATCAGTCTTCAAAAAAATGAAAAATACAATCACAGTTTCCAAAAGGCAGAAACATCCAGGGCTAGATCTAGCCTAATTCCATCCTCTGACATTTACACAAGTATCTAGGGAAAGGAGAAAAAGATGGTATCTAGGCAACTTCAAACCAGTTTTTAAATGAGTTGATTTACTGTTAAAAATGATTCTGAAAGATGATAAAACATCATCAAATCTGTAACTAAATAGCTATTTTTAGAATAGCAAGTAGTTTGAATCCATCCAACCTCTGCGGTTCAAATCAGTTTGTGGTTGGCACAGCCAAGATCACTTGCTGGGGTACTTGGATCTGAGCATAAAGGAAAGGAAGTAGCTTGACCTGACATTAATTAATATAATGTTGTTAGGAGCAATTTAGCCTGCTAGATCCAAGACCAAAATTCTTTGAGATTTAACCTTTCTGGTATGAAGTACTTCTAAGCAATTTTCAGCAGCTCCACGTGGGAATTCTTAAAATGCAGAACTAACATTATTAGAATAATGGCTATGAACCAAGAATGGGAAAAGGCAGACATTTGTATTGACAGAGATAAATAATGGGCAAAGTAAATTATTAGCTATATACCTGTTTTACATGAACTAATGATCTCACTTATATTTATGCACAAGGCGTAATGTAAAAGGAAAAACAACTACACTCAAATGAGAATAGTAGTTACTAGGGGAAGATGATTTTGATTATACCATTAAATTTAAAGCATTCACTTTAGACACTGAACACAGCCCTCCAGTGGACCTTTTATCATAGGCTTAAAGTGAAGAGTGCAAAAAAACTTGCAAGCTGATGTGTTTATCATCTCCAGATCACTTCACTTTGTGTTTGGGATACTGAAAACACACACAGGGAAAAAAAAAAAATCAGCATTGCATTCCTGAAAACAACTTCAAAACATGGGGAAATATAAGAAAGAATAAAGTGGGGGAAACCACTTGTACTGATTTTCTGCCTATTCAGTTCAGTTCAGTTCAGTCACTCATTCATGTCCAACTTTTTGCGACCCCATGATCCGCAGCACGTCAGGCCTCCCTGTCCATCACCAACTCCCAGAGTCCACCCAAGCCCATGCCCATTGAGTTGGTGATGCCATCCAACCATCTCATCCTCTGTCGTCCCCTTCTCCTCCTGCCCTCAATCTTTCCCAGCATCAGGGTCTTTGCAAATGAGTCAGCTCTTCGCATCAGGTGGCCAAAGTATTGGAGTTTCAGCTTCAGCATCAGTCCTTCCAATTAACACCTAGGACTGATCTCCTTTAGGATGGACTGGTTGGATCTCCTTGCAGTCCAAGGGACTCTCAAGAGGCTTCTCCAACACCACAGTTCAAAAGCATCAATTCTTCAGTGCTCAGCTTTCTTTATAGTCCAATTCTCACATCTATATATGACCAATGGAAAAACCATAGCCTTGTTGGCAAAGTAATGTCTCTGCTTTTTAATATGCTGTCTAGGTTGGTCATAACTTTCCTGCCAAGGAGTAAGCATCTTTTAATTTCATGGCTGCAATCACCATCTGCAGTGATTTTGGAGCCCCCCAAAATAAAGTCAGCCACTGTTTCCCTTGTTTGCCCATCTATTTCCCATGAAGTGATGGGACCAGATGCCATGATCTTCGTTTTCTGAATGTTGAGCTTGAAGCCAACTTTTTCACTCTTCTCTTTCACTTTCACCAAGAGGCTCTTTAGTTCTTGTTCACTTTCTGCCATAAGGGTGGTGTCATCTGCATATCTGAGGTTATTGGTATTTCTCCCAGCAATCTTGATTCCAGCTTGTGTTTCTTCCAGCCCAGTGTTTCTCATGATGTACTCTGCATATAAGTTAAATCGGCAGGGTGACAATTCAGGTTAGTGAATTTCATTGGCCATCAGGGATTATATTTACACAGTCTCTCTCTAGATTCCATGAAAGATAGAAACCAAAGTATAAGCCCCTCAGAAAGGTCTGCTCCCTTGAATCGCAAGGGAACCAAAATGAACGTTTGAGTTTTATGTAAGTAATGATTTTCCACGTTTTGGGAAAACTAACTCTTATTTTCTTACCTTGATTTTTCACCCTAAAAAATAGAAATCTCCATCCAGTAATTAAAGCTGGCTATTTTGTGTAGTGGCCCCACCCTTATGGTTCTTGATATCACATATTCCTATGGTTCTCAATGTTACATATCCCAGACCCTTATGGTTGATGCTACATATCCCTTTGAGAATCTGATGCTCTACCCCAAGAAACCCACATTCTTATACAGCACTCCAGTGGACTGTCCAAACAGCTCATGAAGATGGGTACTGTTATTACCATTACTCAGTGGTAGAACTGAGGCTTAGTGAATTTGTGTGACCTGATCAAAGTTGCAGAACTGGTAAGCAATGAGGTTGGGACAGGATTTTTGTGTAGTAGCTGAAGGAACAGATAGTGGATTTCACCTGCCCTGGTTCAAATCCTACCTCAATCACTCACTATTTGTGTGACTTTCTGTCCCAATTTCATCATCAATAAAATGGAAATAATAATAGTACATCATGGATTTTTGAGGATTAAATTAAATAATGTATATACAGAAATTTGAACAGTGGCAGGCATATAGTAAGTGCTCAACAAACCTATTGTGTTATTATGATGTCTATAAATGTTGTGTTCCAGATCCTATATCAGCAGTTTCAATCATAAAATGGTTTTTTAAATTTAAATTTATTTATTTTAATTGGAGGCTAATTACTTTAAAATGTTGTATAGGTTTTGCCATTCATCAACATAAGATAATGTTTAAGAAATATCCAGGAGGGACTTCCCTGGTGGCTCAGTGGTTAAAAACCTGCCTGCCAATGCATGGGCCATGGGTTCGATCCCTGGTCTAGGAACTAAGAGTCCACATGCTGCAGGGCAAGAAAGCTGGTGTGGATCAACTACTGAACCTGCACTCTAGAGCCTGTGAGCCACAACAAGCAAAGCCACAGCAATGGGAAGCCGGTGTACCACATCTAGAGAGTAAACCCCATTCACCTCTACTAGAGAAAACTGGCAGCACAGCCAAAAATAACTAAATAAACAAATAAAGTTTAAAAAATAAAACATAGCCATATAAATTTTAAAAAGAGACATATCCAAGATATCACATACTTTTGTTTTCATATGTTTGTTCTATTGATGTATCTTAGTATGACTAATAATAAACAGTTGGTCTGACTATGAGAGTCTTCCATGTTTAATTTTTCATTATTAAGGTTTTAGTTTGTCTACCTATGGAGTCTTTATCTGATCAAAGAATGCTTTCATGTCATGGTGCTACATAGAACATGTAAGAAACAAAGCTTTCCATTTGTTAACTTCATATTAAAACTGATTTTAAATGGGAAAGTCAAAATTTCAGTGATCAGTTAACATATGATTGTGTTTTTCTTTAGTATGTAATGGAATTCATACCAAATGTGTTAAACGTCCTGAGGACTAACATTCAATAGCCAAGAAAAGTTACTTCTAACAGGCAACTACAGAGTAAAAATACCATGCATGCATGCTAAGTTGCTCAGTTGTGTCCAACTCTTTGTGACCCCATGGACTGTAGCCTGGCAGGCTCCTCTGTCCACGGGGATTCTCCAAGCAAGAATACTGGGGTGGGTTGCCATGCCCTTCTCCAGGGGATCTTCACAACCCAGGGATGGAACCCAGATCTCCCGCATTTCAGGCAGATTCTTTACCATCTGAGCCATCAGGGAAGTCCCAAAACACCATAGCAGAGCTCAAATAGCAGTAGAATATCAATCAGGAGACCTAGTTCTGGTTTGGTTTTTCCTTCTAACAAGTTGTGTGATATCTGGTATACATATATCACCTGTCTGGATTTCCTCATCTGCAAAATGTAATCTAATACTTGGAGCTAACTTCTATAGTGGATGCTATCGGAACTCCACTGTGCTAGACAGTGGTCTCATGCTTCCTCACATCCTTCCCTCCAGAGGTGTAGTCTATTTCCCTGCTCCTTGAATCCATATTGGCCCTGTGACTTCCTCTGATGTGGAGAATTGAGCAGAGGCATCTTTGTGCAGGTCCCAACTTGGGGCTTCTACTTTGGCTCTGAGATTGCTTTCCCCACTGCACAACCCATCCTGCTGGATCTGGGATCAACAAATTTCATCTGCAAAGAGCCAAACATGCTAGTAGGGGAAAGGAAACTGAAAGTAGAGTCTTTTGAAACAAAATCAATATTCTGGTTATTTTATTCCACTTCGTATCGTTTTCTTAAAAGTAGTGGAGTGTGGCTTTGACACAGATTTTTGCATTGTTCCCCTAAAATCTGTCCTATTAGACTTTGCCCCAGCATCATGTTTCTAGATGAACAGTGCTTCCGAATCCTGTCTCCCTAATTGCCCTCCTTTTCACTCACAGAGAGAAAAAAACACATTGATCCACCATCTCACAGAAAATTGAGACTATGCATGAATTTATGCACATAAATTAATCGAATCCACCTAATGAAGGGTAATTTATAAATGCAATATACCTATCACCATTATTATGCAAACAGCATTCTGAGTATTTTGAGTAAAAATTTAAAAAGACAGAAATATTGCCACCCACAGGTTCCCTGCAAACTGGGAACTGGGTAGCTGACAAAAGGGAACATCTGAAGGAAATCTAAAGAACAAGTAATGACAGCAGCAGGGTGTCCCTTTCAAGAGAAGACATAAAGAATTGTCAGGGAGGAAACGTTAATAACTAGCAGAGTGAGGTGTGTGGAATGAATCGCTAAGAAATGTGAAACAGGAAGAGCTCAAATCTAAAGGCTAGAAAAGAAATATAAGAACAAGAAAATACATTTATTAGAACAGATGACAATGATTCTTCCTTGCTGTCTTCTGGAGATTGAAACACTCAGAAGAAGAATGTAGTGAAAAATAAAATCAAGGATGCCCTGAAAAACATTTATTAGAATGTATAGATTATTAGATACTACATAGTTTTTAAAAAATGAAAATTTAAGGTTAATATTTGATTTTAAAATGCTATCATTTCAAATGCTTGATTTCTTTACTTTTTCATTACTAGTCAAACAAAACCATTCTGTTATCCTTGCTTTCTAAAAGGAACAAAGAAAACAGAAAGAACATTCTAAAATACAGATTTCCTTTTGAAACCCTGAGCACTTCATCCAATTTTCTATATTTCAGTTTCCTCGTCTCTAAATAAGAAAATCAGGCAATGTTATACATTCTGTAATTCTTTGGCTAAAACTGAGTTTTTATTACATGAATGCTAACTGGAGGAAATATGCTAAATGGCATTTTAAAGTCAGATTGCTGTTTGTAACCTTAGAATACAACTTAGGAAAGCAATACTGTCTGCGTTGCCTGAAATCATAAACTAGAAGGACTTAGAAAAAACTAATTTGGTACAGCTGGAAAGAAATCTAAGGATGCATGTTAATCTAATGACTGTTTAGGGTAGGAAATTATAGCTTAAATAATTTATATGAATTTGAATGTTCATTAAGGTTTTATAGCATTTCAAAGTGAGTTATTTTAAGATCAGAAACTAAAAATGATGGTATTTTCCTTCACAGAAACTGGAGCTAAGTAAATGGCAAGGCATAATTAATGTACACATTACTTCATGTTAGTGTTTATGCAAACCAGAAATTACAGAAAATAATAAAGCATTTTGAGTAACATGTGTGTGAATATTTACAGGGAATGAACAAGCGTACAAGGTTGAAATAAGAATTAACTAGACACCCTTTAAAATTATGAAAGCTTGCTGCTGTTGCTGCTGCTAATTGCTTCAGTCGTGTCCAACTCTGTGCGACCCCGTGGACTGCAGCCTAGCAGGCTCCTCCATCCATGGGATTTTCCAGGCAAGAGTACTGGAAATTGCCACTGCCTTCTCCTTAGGGAAGTGTTTTCATGGATAGGCCTGACTTTGTCATAATCAAGAGGAAGGAGGTAAACAGGAGAATGAGGATAAAGATGGTAAACGAGACAAGAAACAGTGGTCCAGCTGTAGAAGACAAAAACAGTGAGAATCCTGTACTCACATTGACGGGGGTCACCCTGGAAATAAATGCAGGGAAACAATTGTTCTTCAGAGACAGAAGGGAAGGGGGAAGGGGAGTGCAAATGTAATTAGTTACCAGTTGTCAAGACATTCGGTTTTTCATAGGCTCCAAATGTGGTCTTTCTTCCTTGGATTTAGGGCTCCCCAGGTGGCGCTAGTGGAAAAGAACCTGTCTACCGATGCAAGAGATGAAGGAGACGCGGGTTCCATCCCTGCGTGGGGAAAGTCCCCTGGAGAAGGAAATGGCAACCCGCTCCAGTATGCTTGCCTGGGAAATCCCATGGACAGAGGAGCCTGATGGGCTACAGTCCACTCTGCAGTCCACTGCAAAGAGTTGGGCACAACTGAGCAGATTTATTTATTTTTTAATATTTATTTATTTGGCTGCACAGGTCTTGTGTGAGCTTAGTGGTTCAGTCGTGTCCAACTCTTTGAGACCCCATGGACTGTAATCCACCAGGCTTCTCTGTCCACGGGGATTCTCCAGACAAGAATTCTGGAGTAGGTTGCCAGGCCCTCCTCCAGGGGATCTTCCCAACCCAGGGATGGAACCCAGGTTTCCCGCATTGCCGGAGGATTCTTTACCATCTGAGCCACCAAGGAACTGGTCTTAGTTGTCTTCACTGAGGCATGTGGAATCTTTAGTTGTGGTATGTAGAATATAGTTCCTGGACTGGGAATATAGTTCCTGTACTGGGAGCTCAGAGTCAGCCACTGGACAGCCAGGAAAGTCCCTCTTCTCCGGTTCTAAACCACTCCTCCTGGGCCACCAGCATGCAAAGTGTTTTTAGGCCTCTTTTATTCAACCCTGTGCCCCAAGCCCTGTTTCGATTTTGATAACTACTCTCTGGACACTGGTACTTTATGGATCTGATTGGATTCCATGATTGATTTCTGACTCAAATTCCCCAAATCACCATGGATGTTCACATCTGAAATTTTCTCTATTTTTCAATTTCCTAAATCTACACACTTTCATTCCCAAGTTTGGGACTATTTAGTCATTAAAAAAATGTTTGAATGGCCTAATTAATTGGCTATTTGATATATACTACAGTCTAGATTGTTGTGATATAAAATTCACATGAAGTAGTGGTATTAACTAAGTCCTCAAATATAAGTATTTGTATTTACAATGCTTATTACTTAGGCATCAGTACATCATGTTATATTTAATTCTGAAAAATTAGGAATTATAGATGATATACATGTAATTATATTAGTAACACGGGTTTAAAAAAAATTAGCACATTATTAACATCAAAACTAAATATTTGAAAATTACTTTAGTGCATGGTTGAATATCTTACACGAAGCTACTCAGTAGATTTCTACTAAATGAAAGATAACATTCTCCATTTCCTCTGATTATTTTGTTGCCAAATATTAACCACTGTCACTTCAATAAAAAGATGAGGACTATTTTTCTAATTAATAAAATGAGTAAGTATAATTTAGGAGTCCTTATTGAAACAGGCATAAAAGACTTGGGAGGGAATAGACTCTTGAGAGTCCCTTGGACTGCGATTAGATCCAACCAGTCCATTCTGAAGGAGATCAGCCCTGGGATTTCTTTGGAGGGAATGATGCTAAAGCTGAAACTCCAGTACTTTGGCCACCTCATGCAAAGAGTTGACTCATTGGAAAAGACTTTGATGCTGGGAGAGACTGGGGGCAGGAGGAGAAGGGGATGACAGACGATGAGGTGGCTGGATGGCATCACTGACTCAGTGGACTTGAATCTGAGTGAAATCCAGGAGTTGGTGATGGACAGGGAGGCCTGGCGTGCTGCGATTCATGGGGTCGCAAAGAGTCGGACATGGCTGAGCAACTGAACTGAACTGAACTGAAATAAAATATTTCGTTACATGAAGAGTTTGTTTCTTATTTGCCGTCCTCTGGAACAATTTAATTGGAACTGACCTTATGAAATTGAAGTTTCTGTAGCATCCGCATTCTTCCTCAGGGCATCTAGAAATCATTTAAAATGGAATAATGTAGAGTGAATCCTAACTAATAAATCAGTTGCACTATTATTCATAAGTTACTGTTTAAATATTAGTGGACATTTTCTGTGAATGAAAAGAATATGGTTTTGTTAAATGATGTTATCTTTATAATTTTACTAGCAGTTTAAGGAAGAAAATGAAAAACTGTCTGAAAAACAAAGGGTCATTTAATTTACTTTGCATTGTTCAGTAATCTTTGTTTAATATTTTAATGAGAACATTCATGCCAAATTTATATAGATTTTTCCCACTTTGATCTCTTTACCTTACTAAATATACTCATTACTGGTATTAAATATAAAAATAAACTGCAAATGACCTACATATCACTTCTTTAAAAATAATTTTAACTTAAAATGTTATAAATGCAGAAGAAATATATTTGAATCCTTGATTTTTTGTGCAAATAGTAACAACTTTACACTATTTGTACAAAGATAAATGTTGATTCTTATACATATACATGGACAGTACCATGTCATAGATAGACAATTATAACAAATGTAATAATATGTATGTATAATCCTTATTTTTATTCAATCATGATTTTTCACTTAGTTAATTACATCATATTGAGTGCCTACAATATACTAGTCACTGTACCAGGAAAAATTATTTGACACCTAAAATAACTAAAGATCTGATATGGCTGTCTGTTTCTATAACTTCATTGTCTTTGAACTCCTTCTAATGAAGACAATTAATCTTAACATTTTGTATATACATCACGGTATAGTAGACCAAGGATGGGTTGTGACACCAGACTGACTTGTTTTCAAATGATAGTTACATTACTTACTGGATATGTGATTTATGTAAGTTACTTAGAACTTTCCAAGCCTCATTTTCTCATCTGTGAATTATAAATGATAATATAGCTGGGCTTTTATAGGATTGTGGTTGCATGATGATTAGACACACACAAACACACACATTGTTTAGCATGACACTGAACACATCATAAATACTCCTCAAAAGGTAGCTTTTAATAAATCTCAATACTGTGATTCAGGAAAGACCATGTACAGGGACACCGTACTAATTTCCTCTTGCTGTAGTAACAAATTACCACAAATTTATCAGAGTAAACAACACAAATTTATGATCTTATAGTTCCATAGATCACAAATCCAACACAGGTGTCACCAGGCTAAAATCAAAGGCTCTACCTTCCTTATCGGAAGCCCAGGGAAGAAGAAGCTGAAACTGCCGTTTTCAGCTTCACAGGCATCTTCATTCCTTGGCTTGTTACCCCTTTAAAAAAAGACAGTGATAGTGGATTAAGTCCTTCTCTCATCCATCTTTCTGTTCACAACCAGAAAAGGATCTTTGCTTTTAAGACTCACGTCATTAGATTTGTGCTGAGTCGCTCCAGTCATGTCCGACTCTGTGTGACCCTAAGGACTACAGCCCGCCAGGCTCCTCTGGAGTGGGTTGCCATTTCCTGCTCCAGGGTTTCTTCCCTACCTAGGATCAAACCAGTGTCTCTTGTGCCTACCTGCACTGGGAGGTGGGTTCTTTACCACTGATGCTGCCTGGGAAGCATGATTAGATTGGACCCCCATTAGGTAATTCAAGACAATCTCCCCTAACTCAAGGTCTGTAACCTGAATCACATCTGCGAAATCCCTTTTGCCCTGTAAGGTAACAGTTTCTGGAGGTTTGAGACTGGACATCTTTATGACCCATTACTTTGTTTATGGCAGTCACACAAGGATCAACTGGGGGATATCTTATTGTGGCACAAGTGGCAAGAAGTCAGATGTAACTGCTGCTCAACCTAGGCATCCTTGGCAACATGTAAATTGATCATAAAGAAGCTTTCAATTTTTCTTCAACCTACATGAAAGCACGTTTAGAATACAGTCTATTACATTAGAAGCGATCATAACACTCTGACTACCTATAAGAAAGCAGTGTACAAGTGGAATCAGAACTAAAAATCAGTCCATTTATGCTAAAATCCACAAGGTTTCTGGAACTACTTTCCTATCAAAATCACTATAGCCCATGGATGCAACTATCTGGAGCTTTACTGTTTAATCACTTTAGGCTGTCTGAGAATATCACACTGTATATTCTTCTCATTCACTCTCAGGCATAAGTGACTAATAATATCTTAAAAAAAAAAAAAGATGCAAGATGGCATGGACTGGTTCCAGCAGCTACATCTGGATAAAGTAAATGGATGATTCTAAGTGGATCTACCTAAGTCGGGAGGTCATGCCACTATCTCACATTTTCTGGCTTATGAGCAAAGATGTAATCAACAATTCAAGGAAATCATTTGGCTGCTATGATTAATTCCCTTCATCTTATAAAGGAAATAAATATTTGCCATTTGAGCTCCAAAATCACTGCAGATGGTGATTGCAGCCATGAAATTAAAAGACGCTTACTCCTTGGAAGAAAAGTTATGACCAACCTAGATAGCATATTCAAAAGCAGAGACATTACTTTGCCAACAAAGGTCCGTCTAGTCAAGGCTATGGTTTTTCCTGTGGTCATGTATGGATGTGAGAGTTGGACTGTGAAGAAGGCTGAGTGCCGAAGAATTGATGATTTTGAACTGTGGTGTTGGAGAAGACTCTTGAGAGTCCCTTGGACTGCAAGGAGATCCAACCAGTCCATTCTGAAGGAGATCAATCCTGGGATTTCTTTGGAGGGAATGATGCTAAAGCTGAAACTCCAGTACTTTGGCCACCTCATGCAAAGAGTTGACTTACTGGAAAAGACTCTGATGCTGGGAGGGATTGGGGGCAGGAGGAGAAGAGGACAACAGAGGATGAGATGGGTGGATGGCATCACTGACTCGATGGACGTGAGTCTGAGTGAACTCCGGGAGTTGGTGATGGACAGGGAGGCCTGGCGTGCTGCGATTCATAGGGTTGCAAAGAGTCAGACACGACTGAGTGACTGAATTGAACTGAACTGAACTGAAAGTAGAATAGGAAATCTATTTGACTTAAAGAATTGAATGCAACTTCATTAAAAGTTTACAAATAGTTTTGTTATATCTACAAAATTCCAGACACTAAGTTAAACTTGGCACCAGAGCCTCAACAGATGAAATCAACGTTCTCTCAAAGAGCCTACACAGGAATGAAGGTTGAAACCCTAGAGACTACCGTTCTAGCCCCTCATGTAAGCCACAAGAAACTGAATTCCAAAGAGATTTAAATTCAACTGGCTCAGTTTTCACATCCACTAAAGTAGAATTCATTAGCAAGATTGGATTTTTGAGATTAGAGAGATCAGGGCATTCAGAAGAATATTGACTCCAATTACCCCAGTAATCCAATAGAGCAAGGGTTCGAAAGACAGCAATCATATTAGTATTAGAGAAGCATTAATAAAGACAGCTAAGGCTCCCTCGAAACCTCCGGGTTTTCACTCCATCCAGCAGGTTAATTTGTGATTTTCATTGAACAGTTTGACCTTTCTAAGCTTCAGAGACTTCACCTGAAAAGAAAGGAGGCAACATGGCACGGAGGGTAAGAACCCAGAATCAACATGGGTTAGAATTCTGTTTCTCCTAACCTCAAACTGAGCAATCTTAAGCACAGCACATCCTGCAATGTTAATCCCCTTACACGGGAATAATATTCCTGCTTCAAAGGCTTGTTACGAGAAGTAAATGTAATATGTACAGCACTCAGAACAATGTCTGGATAACAGCAAACATTCAATTGATGGTAATTGGTATCATTATAAATTGCATTTTGCAAGTATATTGTGAAGATTAACGACAAAGGCAAGCCAGTTTCTTCATAAATGGCAATATTATGCATTTCTGAATTTTAATAATACAACACTTCAGAAGTTTTTATAACCATGGACCCTGCCCTCTTGCCCCAACAGCTGTATGGCTAATTCTTCCCCAATCCACAAATTAGGAATTTGACTTTCAAAAGGTCCAAATGGTTCCGGATCATATATTAAAGTGGGAATGGAGAAAGAATTCAAACTCAGTGACCCTTGGCTCTCTAGTCATTGCTCTTCCTGTTAAATTATATCACCTTGGCAGTTTAACAGTGTACTGGAAACATTTTCAAGGGAGAATATTTATATACACAACTCTTGGCACCATAAATATTTGTCTGATTTTATCCTGCTCCAGGCCAATCAACACCTTATGAAACTTGTGATTTAAAAGGCTTGGATTGTTATTCATGCAACGTTAATATAATGGAAAACAATTCAGTATCTCCAGCAGGAATGAGTTTACAGGCATCAGCAGGTGGCAGACTACATAAACTTTACCTTTCTTGACATTTTAAAGCAACTAATAGAGTTTTAAAGCATGTACATTTCGTATCATTTAAATAGTGGAACTAACTAATATAAACAAGGTTTATAAGAAATGTGAATTTGAAGCATTTTGTTTACATTCAGTTGGGTACATATAAACGTTGATAAATGCTAATGGGAGTTACCAACATGCATTCCATTCATAGCAATGGAAGAACACTGTGTACAATTCCAAATAACCCTTTTAACCTTGTGAAAAATGAATAAGGAACTGGCGTGTATAGAGCACTAAAGCATAATAAGAGCAGAAAGAAGTGAGTTTACGCCAGTTCATCCTCAGTCTAGAGAGTAAGAAATAGTTCCAAACAAGTACATTTCATGAGGGCTTGAACTTTCACGGCCACTTTCCTCCTGGGCTAGTCAGGGGAGAATGCCTTTATTTCCTGCTAGTCGTTTCTCTGTAACAGTTGTCTGACTTACTTCCTTACCTCATGTACTTTCATAATACCATAGTGAATTAGAAATATAATTAGGAAGTACCTACCAATCTATTCCACAAGTATGTATTTAACACCCGGTGCCTTTTAAATAATAAAACTGCTGTCCCTGCTCTCCAGAAATGTAGAGTCCAGTGGGGAGAGCAGAAAATTAAGCAGGAGATTTCAGTGGAGTGGGAAAGCAGCTAAGGTATACAATGCATTAAGGGCTGAGGCATGGGTAAGCAGGGTGTTTTGGAAATATGTGGAAGTAAAATGAAAATAATTCTGAAGATTCTGATGCTAGGCAGAGAACACCCACTGAACGAGGCACCAAGTAGGGACATTATAAAATACAAATGCAGTTCCCGGTACTCAGGAACTTCACTGTAATTGAGAAGATGGAGCCCGAGGCTCTTTCTCCTTTTCTCCAGAACCAAACTGCCTCCTAGACATCTCCACTTGACTGTCCCTCAGGCCGACATGAAGAAATTACCTAGAATGTATCACAGAGAGATAAAGAGTTTAGGAACATGAAAGAGCATTTAAAAGCAAAGAGGACAAAATGAGAAGTTCCCATATACAGCTAGTGGAAGCTCTAGATGGTGATAACAGAAAGAACCTGGGACAAGTATGCAAAAAGATTATGGCTGACCTTGTTCCTGAAGTAATAAGATATTCAGAATGCAATTTATGTTCCAAAGAGCAAAAGATCCATTCAAGATTAAGAAACAACTGATAGATGATAGACAGATGATGACAATGATGAAAGATAACAGTAAAACTACACGGTAACCATCATAGACAAGACATTTAAAGCAACCAGGAGAAAAGACAGATTGTTTACATGGCTTCAATAATTAGGCTGAAAGAAGTGGCCACAGGACTGGAAAAGGTCAGTTTTAATTCCACTCCCAAAGAAAAACAATGCCAAAGAATGGCTCAAACTACCACACAATTGCTTTCATCTCACTCGCTAGTACAGAGAAAGCAATGGCACCCCACTCCAGTACTCTTGCCTGGAAAATCCCATGGACGGAGGAGCCAGGTAGGCTGCAGTCCATGGGGTGGCTAAGAGTCAGACATGACTGAGTGACTTCACTTTCACTTTTCACTTTCATGCATTGGAGAAGGAAATGGCAACCCACTCCAGCGTTCTTGCCTGGAGAATCCTAGGGACGGCGGAGCCTGGTGGGCTGCCAGACGTCTATGGGGTCGCGCAGAGTCAGACATGACTGAAGCGACTTAGCAGCAGCAGCAGCAGCAGCACACACTAGTAAAGTAATGCTCAAAATTCTCCAAGCCAGGCTTCAGCAGTACATGAACCGTGAAATTCCAGATATTCAAGCTGGTTTTAGAAAAGGCAGAGGAACCAGAGATCAAATTGCCAACATCTGCTGGATCATCGAAAAAGCAAGAGAGTTCCGGAAAACATCTATTTCTGCTTTATTGACTATGCCAAGCCTTGGACTGTGTGGATCACAATAAACTGTGGAAAATTCTTCAAGAGATGGGAATACCAGACTACCTAACCTGCCTCTTGAGAAACCTATATGCAGGTCAGGAAGCAACAGTTAGAACTGGACATGGAACAATAGACTGGTTCCAAATTGGGAAAGGAGTACGTCAAGGCTGTATATTGTCACCCTGCTTATTTAACTTCTATGCAGAGTACATCATGAGAAACGCTGGAGTGGAAGAAACACAAGCTGGAATCAAGATTGCTGGGAGAAATATCAATCACCTCAGATATGCAGATGACACCACCCTTATGGCAGAAAGTGAACAAGAACTAAAAAGCCTCTTGATGATAGTGAAAGAGAGTGAAAAAGTTGGCTTGAAGCTCAACATTCAGAAACTAAGATCATGGTATCTGGTCCCATCAACTTCATGGCAAATAGATGGGCAAACAAGGGAAACAGTGTCAGACTTTATTTTGGGGGGCTCCAAAATCACCGCAGATGGTGACTGCAGCCATGAAATTAAAAGACGCTTACTCCTTGGAAGGAAAGTTATGACCAACCTAGATAGCATACTGAAAAGCAGAGACATTACTTTGCCAACAAAGGTCCGTCTAGTCAAGGCTATGGTTTTTCCAGTGGTCATGTATGGATGTGAGAGTTAAATGTGAAGAAAGCTGAGAGCCAAAGAATTGATGCTTTTAAACTGTGGTGTTGGAGAAGACTCTTGAGAGTCTCTTGGACTGCAAGGAAATCCAACCAGTCCATTCTAAAGGAGATCAGTCCTGGATGTTCATTAGAAGGACTGATGCTGAAGCTGAAACTCCAATACTTTGGCCACCTGATGCGAAGAGTTGACTCACTGGAAAAGACCCTGTGCTGGGAGAGATTGGCGGCAGGAGGAGAAGGGGACGACAGAGGATGAGATGGCTGGATGGCATCACCGACTCGATGGACGTGAGTCTGAGTGAACTCCGGGAGATGGTGATGGACAGGGAGGCCTGGCGTGCTGCGATTCATGGGGGTCGCAAAGAGTCGGACACGACTGAGCAACTGAACTGGAACTGGAACTGGTTGATGGACAGTTGCATTTTTACCACATCTTGTGAATAATACTGCAGTGAACACAGGGGTGCTAGTATCTCTGAGATCCTGATTTCCAATCTTTTAGGAAAATGCTGAGAAGTGGAATTGCTGAAACAAATATTTGTTCTGTTTCATTTTTTGAGAAACTGCCATACTGTTCCACAGCGGCTGCATCATTTTACATTCCCATCAGCAGTGTGAAGAATTCTTCACACCCTTACCAATACTTGTCGTTTGTTTTTTTGATAATAGCCATCCTGACAAATGTGAGATAATATCTCATTGTGGTTTTGGTTTGTGTTTTCCTTCTTCAGAGAAATGTCTATTCAAGGCGTTAGCCCATGTTTTGCTGTTGCTGTGCTGTGCTCAATCGTGCCCGACCCTTTGTGACCCCATGGACTGTAGCCTGCCAGGCTCCTTTGTCCATGGAATTTTTCAGGGAAGAAGACTGGAGTGGGTTGCCATATCCTATTTCAGGAGCCCAAGTTTTAATTAGGTTATTAGTTTTATTTTGTTTTATTTTATTTTTACTATTGACTTACAGAATTTCTCTTTTTGAAGATTAACCCTTTATCAGATATACAGTTTGCAAATACTTTCTCCCATTCCATAGCTTGCCTTTTGTGTTCTGGTTATATACACATAACTGTGTTTATACAAAAACTTATGATATAAAATGTAGATCATGCCATGGTAATAAAGTTTGAAAACTACTGCTATAGCCTGTGTTGTAATTTGATCAGTGAATATTCTTTTATTAACATTTAAGTTTCACTTAGTTTTTCTTATTGACGTGCTCATTTTGATCACTTATATTTTTCTAGAATACAAAAGGCCACTTTTATATTAATATATTAATATAGCTATTCAAAAACTTACTATTTTAGTTATTCCCTAATATATTTTGTAGTATTCTAGATTCTCTGCATTTTAATTTTCTCTTTCCTTATTAGATTTGCAAGAGGTTGGACAAACTTAGTTTTGGATTTGTTTATTATTTCTATTTATCTACTCTTTTTGCATCATCTTTTTCATTTTTAGTCTCCTTTATTCCTTATTACTAACTTGTGCTTTTGTGACTTCTTGCATTGAAATTTTCATTTATTTTCATTAATTTCCAATAATTGAAGCATTGTGGCTATGATTTTGTTTGAATTATAAACCTGGCTACCACCCACTTATTTCAGTCTAAATCTATTTTCTAAATAAATTATTTTGTCTTTCTAATTTTCACTCTGCATAAAACCTAGGAGAGTTTTTTACACATGCATTTTAAACTATTTTTTAAATTGTTTAAAACTTTGCTGTAAATTTTTAGCTTTATTGTGTTTAAAACATGTGATTAGTACACTTCTTATTTTTTGAAAACGTTGAAGTTTTATTTGTGTCATTGTATGAAGTTTGTTTTCTCAATGAACACTTGGAAAGTCTCTGTTGATGGATTCTGACCTAATCAACTATGTTACTTTCTGTCCCCACTATAAGCATCACTTTAAAAATATGATT
The DNA here is from genome assembly GCF_042477335.2 of Ovis canadensis. Lineage (NCBI taxonomy): Eukaryota > Metazoa > Chordata > Mammalia > Artiodactyla > Bovidae > Ovis > Ovis canadensis. The sequence goes on from NC_091254.1 coordinate 80,253,235, forward strand.
AGGCAGAATTAAATTTTTTTCCAAACCAAAAAATTGGGAAACTCTCATGAACCTTATAAAATATTTCCAGTTTACATATAATAAGTATTTTCAACATTCTATATACCTTTAAAAGATACTTGGAGTGCCTGATAAATAGTGTTAACAATTTCAGTAACTGAAATTGAATATATTTTTTTAAACACTAGAGGAATAATATTAGTTATGGTACTTCCCAGGTGGCTCAGTGGTAAAGAGTCTGCCTGCAAATGCAGGAGATGCAAGAGACATGGGTTTGATTCTTAGGTTGGGAAGACCACTGGAGGAGGAAATGGCAACCCACTCCAGTATTCTTACTGGGAAAATTCCATGGACAGAGGAGCTTGGTGGGTTACAGTCCATGGGGTCACAGTCAGACATACTGAGCACAGCGCAGCAGGAGTATTATTTATATTGAAAAAAACATTATGAATTACCAACTGTATTCAAAATATATACTCTATTCCCCAAAGATCTACAGATTAAGAAACTAGATAAGTTTATAGTATATAACTTTCTATCATTTTTCTTCACTACAGTGACATATTTTCACATCAAAGAAAACAAAGATTTTTAAAAAGAATAGAAATAGACTGGGCCTTTAAATCCGGGATAAATACATTCCTTTGTTCAGAACTACAAACAAATACAAAAAAACAGCTAAAAATTGTCATCTTTACAAGTACCTTCAGGCTATAGTGAAAACTGAAAGGCAGCCAAAGATGTGTTTGTTTTCTGAAAAGTACTCAAGTACCATAATGCTAACTTGAAACAGTATGACAGTTACTCTCACAGCATGAAGACATTTATCTCATAAACCACCTTAAACACTAAATTATTAAATGACAAAAACTTGTTTTTTTAATGATGGCATTAAATAAAGTCACAGATATCAAGCAAGAAAATACATGAAGAAAAATAACAGTTGTCACGTTATAAGCTCGTATCTCTGAACATGGCAGAAAAATAGAAATTGAGACAGAATTTGGTTAAAAAAAATCATTGGATGCACAGCCATGATTTCAAGGGGGAGAAGTGTAGACTTTCAGTCATAACATTGTATTTAAAGTCTGGGTGAGTTACATGCCTCTCCTAGATCTGTGTTCCTACTCTTGTTTTGGAATAAAAATCTCTCTAAAGAGACATACACAAAAAATAATAGTACCTAGTGCTCACTGAATGGTGACTATGGATAGGAAAAATACTTAAAAGATTTTACATATACTAACTCATTCAGCCCTCATAAGAAACTTATGAAGGAAAAAATTCTCTCTACTTGCAAGATGAGAAAACGAAGACAGAACAACATTGATTTACTTGCCTGAGGTTCTTCTGTCTTAAAAGTAGGCAATTTGAATACAGGCAGCCCATCTCCTGACCCAGCTGGAATTTTTCCAGAAATGTAGGATCGAGTTAATAATAAAAAAAATTATTAATGAAGAAAAATAAACATTATTCATTTCACTGATAGAATTAAATAAGGAAAATCACATTATCAACTCAATTAATTCAAAAAGAGCATATAATAAAATTCAGTATCTTTCATAAGAAATATAAACTGACAAACAAGAAAACAGAAAGAGGAATTTCCTTAACCTGAAAAAAACACATCTACAAAAAAGATCAAAACAAACATCACACATAATGGTGAAATGTTGAATGTATTCTCTTTAAGATAAAGCAAAGATAAACTTTATTATCACCTCTATCACCAGTAAGATAAAACAAAATTGCATCCATACTTAACATCATACACAGAAATCAATTTTAGGTAGACTAAAAGCTAAACTTTGTTATTTTTTTTAAATTTTATTTTATTTTATATTTTTAGTTTTTTATTTTTTTAATTTTAAAATCTTTAATTCTTACATGTATTCCCAAACATGCACCCCCCTCCTACCTCCCTCCCCATAACATCTCTGCGAGTCATCCCCATGCACCAGCCCCAAGCATGCTGTGTCCTGCGTCAGACATAGACTGGCGATTCAATTCTTACATGATAGTATACATGTTAGAATGCCATTCTCCCAAATCATCCCACCCTCTCCCTCTCCCTCTGAGTCCAAAAGTCCGTTATACACAGCTGTGTCTTTTTTCCTGTCTTGCAAACAGGGTCGTCATTGCCATCTTTCTAAATTCCATATATATTTGTTAGTATACTATATTGGTGTTTTTCTTTCTGGCTTACTTCACTCTGTATAATCGGCTCCAGTTTCATCCATCTCATCAGAACTGATTCAAATGAATTCTTTTTAACGGCTGAGTAATACTCCATTGTGTATATGTACCACAGCTTTCTTATCCATTCATCTGCTGATGGACATCTAGGTTGTTTCCATGTCCTGGCTATTATAAACAGTGCTGCGATGAACGTTGGGGTACATGTGTCTCTTTCAATTCTGGTTTCCTCGGTGTGTATGCCCAGCAGTGGGATTGCTGGGTCATATGGTAGTTCTATTTGCAATTTTTTAAGGAATCTCCACACTGTTCTCCATAGTGGCTGTACTAGTTTGCATTCCCACCAACAGTGTAGGAGGGTTCCCTTTTCTCCACACCCTCTCCAGCATTTATTGCTTGCAGACTTTTGGATCGCAGCCATTCTGACTGGTGTGAAGTGGTACCTCATTGTGGTTTTGATTTGCATTTCTCTGATAATGAGTGATGTTGAGCATCTTTTCATGTGTTTGTTAGCCATCCGTATGTCTTCTTTGGAGAAATGTCTATTTAGTTCTTTGGCCCATTTTTTGATTGGGTCGTTTATTTTTCTGGAATTGAGCTGCATAAGTTGCTTGTATATTTTTGAGATTAGTTGTTTGTCAGTTGCTTCATTTGCTATTATTTTCTCCCATTCAGAAGGCTGTCTTTTCACCTTGCTTATATTTTCCTTTGTTGTGCAGAAGCTTTTAATTTTAATTAGATCCCATTTGTTTATTTTTGCTTTTATTTCCAGAATTCTGGGAGGTGGATCATAGAGGATCCTGCTGTGATTTATTGCTATTTTTGAAAATAGTATGGGAACACATCTTTATGACTTTAGACTGAGGATTTCTTAAAACTCTAAGACTTCAAACTATATAGAAAAATATTGATAAATTGAACCTCATTAAATTTTCACACTTTCGTTCATCAAAAGTTACTGTAAGCAATAAAGAACCAAAAAATAGAAAAATATTTGCTGCATATGTAACTGACCAAGGATTAGTATCTATATCCATAATATATAAAACACTGTTACATATCAATATGAAAAAGAAAATTCAATAAAAACATGAACAAAGAGACCTCTTCTTTTTACTCACAATGATGAAAGAGTTCATACTTTATCATGTAACTACAATGTAATCTAGTCTCCCAGCCCCTTAAAAATCTCAATGAGATCTATCCAAACTCCCATTCTGTAAATTGGGGAAATTCAAAATCTTCTATTATAATATCCAAATTTCTAGTAATGGAGCAGGTAAGGGTGTGTCTTAAACTCTCACAAACTCTTCTGATATGATTTTCTAACTCCGGTTGAATTGTTTCCATATTCTCAGTCTCATGGTTTGTTTTTTTTTTTAAGAAATGTAGTTGACATATAACATATTAGTTTCCGATGTACAACATCATGATTCGATATTTATTTACGCTGTGAAATAATTACCACAATAGTTTAGTTAACATTGATCACATACACAGTTAATTTTTTTTCTTGTGATAAGAACTTTTAAGATCTACTAGCTTAGCATTCTCTCTGTCTTATGGCTCTTTTTATTTATTGGTCTTGGTGTCATCTTAAATGTGAAATGAAGGTCTCTCTACTAGTCCCTTTCTCAAAAGCAGTAACACAGTCAAAGGTGTTTATCATAGCAGAACTTTCACTGGAGGTCTGTGAGTCTTGAGAAGCAGTTTTCCACTCAAAGTGGTTCTATCCCACCACAGCTTCTAACCTTTCTAATTTTTTGATTTCTTATTTCACCACCACCATCCTCACTTCTGTTCCTTCTCTCTCTGCATTTGACTCACAGAAGTAAAACAATTCCTTTTACCCCTGTCAGTACTCAGACCCTCAGGGTCTTACCTGCCTCAGTAAAAGTTGCATAAACATTCCAACAAGGAATTCTGAAGCTAGCTGTTAAGATAACATATTTTCTCCCTGCTGCAGTTAAAAGAAAGAAGCACAACCAGTTCCAGGACCTGTAGCAAGTAATGATCCTTATGAAGATATCTTATACTTTGAATTTTTTTCTCTTCCAGTTTCATTGAGATGCAATTGGCATGCAGCACTGTATAAGTTTAAGGAGTCCAGCATAACGATTTGACTTGCATTGTCATGAAATCATTATCAGTAACTTTAGTGAACAACCATCATCACAAATAGATAGAAAAGAAAAAGAAATGAAAATTCTCCTTGTGATGAGAACTGCTAGGATTTATTCTTTTAACTCTTATATGTAATATTCAGTACTTTTAATTACATTAATCATTTTTTACATTACATTTTCTGTACTTGAAATATTTGAGAACACTCAAAATATGTTAGAAATCAATTTGCAAGGTGAGCTATGGTAGACTACATCTCCACATGCCTAAACCTTTGACCATACTCTGGCAAATTGTTATTTATCTAGACATGTTTTCTTGTGTGTGTGTTTAATGTTCTATCTATTCCTTCTGTTAAATTTTATAATTCAATGTACCTATTTATCATATTACTCTAGGTGACTTGGTGACTTACTTTAGATTAAAGATCTATTTTTCTTTATAAGATAGTTTAACATTATTGATTTTTTATGTGAACTCTATAAAGCTTTTTTTTTTTTTTTCCTATTGAAGAATATCTACGTTTCAGGGTAGACTGATCACTGTGGTATTTTACAAGTAATTTTAAACTTGATTTTTAAAAGTTAAACACACTACATGGACACGTATCTTTGATCCATCTCCCTCATCCCCAACCCCAAGCAGTTTTCAGCAGTGTGGTATCTAGCTTGGGTGCCACCATCTGCCCTCCTCCAGATAACGGCTGGTAAGGATCGGAAGTGGTGACCAAAGTGGTCCCTTAGTCATGACTGTGATTGACAAGTTTCCTAAACCACTTCCTCTTCAGGTAATAATGTCCCTTGGTCCTGTGACTTCCTCATTCCACACACACTTAAAATTATTCTCAAAACCAAATGACATCCCATTGACAGAAAGAAGCACACACAATACACTTCAACCAAAACTTTAAAATATGAGCATTATAAATACTCGGAACAAAATGCAAGGCACTTTTAGTGTTAAAGTAGAGCCGAATTTGACTCTAAACAATGATGTTGAAATGAACGCTTTTGTTGCTTCAGGATCTCACCCCTCTTTAAATATTTTCACTGCCTTGCCTGAGGCTTCTGGACTTAACACTTGGGAATGACAGCTAGCAAAACTCACACATATAACTATTTTTTTGCCCTGGTTCTCTAGGACTCTTCATAGCAGTTTTTCGATGTAATGATGTTTACAAATTGTGACATAGAAGCTTGGTTGGTGGCTCAAAGGAAAATGGTTTTCTTATGAGATTTTAAGGCTATGTACAGCCTTAAATACCATCCATATAGGAAGGGAGAGATTACCACACCCTAACAAGGTCTGTAATAGTTACTTCTGACAAAAAGCAAGACCCGCCTGTCACCTTATTTCACAACCACCAGAGTAGTCATAGCCGAAAACTATTCAAGATTTAGGCTGGAAGAACAGAAAGGCTTGCCTAAAATAAGTAATTAAAAATTCAGCCCAAAGCAACCCATTTTGAAATTTTTAAGTGTTCTAAATTCCAGTAAAGCAGGATTTATGTGAGTTATGGCCCTGGTATAATGCAGGATTTCCTTTCTGGCCAGAAAAATGGATGAAAATAAGAGTATTTTAGTTTTATTTCTCTCTTTTTTCCTCAGGTGTCTTATCCAGGAATATAGAAACAGGAGGTAGGCAAACACCATATGCAAAGAGTTAAGACAAAAAAATCACCTCTTCCAGGTCCTGAAAATGGTCCCTGAACGTGGATGCAGTCACCATGCAAAAATACAATCTTCACAGTTCTTGAAAAGTATAGGCTTTTTTTTTTTTTTGCAATCTTTACAATTTTTCTAATCCTAAAAAATAACCATCAATCCAGAAATGAATCCCATGGCTTGCAAATAAATATTTTCTGTTTTAAAAAGTACAGTTGCTCTGAAAAGGCTACATACTGTATGATTCTGAGTATATGATGTTTGGGGAAAGGCAAAACTATGGAGACAATAAAATGATCAGTGGTTCTAAGGGATTTTGGAAAAGGGAAGCATGAATAGGCGGTGCACAGAGGAATTATAGAGCAGTATTATATGATATTTTAATGGTAAATTAATGCCATTTTATATTTGTCAAATCCATAGAATGTACAACACCGAAAGTGAACCCTAATGTAAACTGGAGACTTAGAGTAGGTGATGATAGTGGGTCCACGTAGGTTTATCAGCTGCAATAAACCAATACCACTCAGGTGCAGGATATTGATAGTGGGGGAAACTGTGCATTTGTGGGGACCAGTGTCTATGGAAACTCTTTGTACTTTCAACTCCAACTTGCTGTGAACTGGAAACTGTTCTAAAAAGTAAAGTCTGTTAAAAAAAAAAAAGTATAGTTGGAACAAAGCAAGAAATGGCAGTTACTGCTCTGCAAAACTTCTCATTAAAGAATCATAAGTAATTGCAATAAATATCTTAAGAGGAACTATATATGACACCAGGCATAAAGGTTAGCCTCAAACGGAAATTCTTGTACAAAAACCCATAGCCATCTGATTGCATGCAAAACAGAAGCATTATAAAGGGTTACACATGATTTTCTACACATGTTCAGTTATAAGAAGTTACAAAAGAAGTGGGCTTGATCAGTGTGTCCAGCTTGTGAACAGAACCAAACTTTAGCAAAGACCTTTTCCACTGAAAACAGAACTTTTGAGTTCAAGTTTGAATCTATTCCTTTTTTCAATGGTGTTGAATCAGTTCCTCTCTTTAATCTTGCTCCGAGAAGCCAGAACTTTAAAAACCTTAAAAAACCTGGTGTTTCAAATGTCCAAGCATCTCAGAATGTGTATGCTAATGTCATACTCACCTGTACTTGGAAAGGAATAGCAAACTTGATGAATGCCTTCCCATGGAACAAACTCATAATTTTTGTTCCTTTTTTTTTCCTCTTTTTTTAAACTTTCATATCCATTTTTAAACCTATTTTAACAAGACTCCTTGGGACTTCCCTGGTGGTCCAGTGGTTAAGACTCCACTCCTCCAGTGCAAGGAGGTTTGATCCATGGTCAGGGAATTCAGACCCCTCATGCATTGTGGTGTGGCCAAATGATTTTTAAAAAATAAAAAAAAGTGGAAACAAGACTCCTTCAATGTAGTCTTCGCCACAAGATCACTCAGGCCCTCTAATGGCAAAGGAATATACTGGAGAATAAAAATTCATGGTAAAACTAATCTTATCACCATGTATATTAGAAACATGGAAACTCTTTCTTATATGATCAGTTTAAAACTCTGTATATTCTTTAGAAGACAAGCTTCTTCAAAGAAGTTGCCTGGTCCACAGGAATTGTTTGCTTCTGAATCCATGTTCTCATCTGTAGTGTTCCAACCCACAATCTCTCTAAACAAATTCCTCTCATAATATTGTTTAAAAACTCAAAAACTAGACATTTTATTTTGTATACCTCTACCTCCACCTTCTCTTGTGCATATAAAGGTCTTTTAATACAGTTTGGGATAAAAATAATTTAAGGATACTTCTGATTTCCAATGAGATCATGATGGAGAAAGAATGAGGTCAGCACCTCCCAAGTTTCTCTAGGATGCAGGCTGGGATGGTGGCTGTGTATCTATGAATATGTTGAGATGTTTCACTGACATCAAGTTTTGGAAAACTTGTGTACCTAAAAGGTCAAGATTGGGGAAACACCATAAGGCGAATGAAGGATGTGATTGGGTATAGAGAGAACCTGCGAAATATATGAGGGTAAATCTAAAAACTATTTATAAGTGACAAACAGAATGCAATGCCAGGCTCAAGTTTGATTAAAATACCTTGCAAGATTTCCAGTTATTACACATAGGCAGAAGAATGCTGAGTATGAAACATTACTCAATGGGGGGAAAAAAACTATATTCTTAATAGAAAGAGCACTTTAGAAATTACATAATTTTCACAAAAGCTTCATAAATATCTCACAATGTGATTTATGAAACTACAAAAGAATCCAATATTCTCCAGTCCAGTAGAAAGCAAACAGCCTCAGGGGTTATCTTGTAACATATGCATATATGTATAATTTGTTTTCTTCATTTCTGATTGGCTAAACTTTAACCACAAGAAGTTCCAAAATCATGCAATTCTACAAAGTATGTGCATAAAATAAAAGCATCTCAGTACTAAATATATTTTGATATATTCAAACCTTTTCAGAAAAACAAATAATGAAAACAGATTATGTTTTTCTGAGGACACAAACATTGACAAGAATGGGAGGCTAGATTGATGATCAAGAGTCTCCTTCTATCTCCCAACATTATGATGGATGGTAGAGCTAAACCACAAATCAAAGAGATACAATGCAATTTTCAGCATTTTTAAAATCCCATTCTTTAAATTCTGAAAATGACAGAACATTTATTCTCTCATAAAATTATGTTCACAATGAACACCTTCCTAAGAAAAATAGAGAGAAATGTTACTAGACACAGGTTGGTTTTACCACTTCCCAGTTTTACGGCACTGAGTTTATGTACCACCCAAATCCCTACCGCCCCAAGCTCTGCTTTTTATCAAAGCCAAGTGAGACACACAGAATGCCTTCCTTCTCAATGTTTTATCATATGATAGAGAATAAAATTGGAGGATTCAACCTGCTTCAAATCCTAGGAGTCAGACCCCTCAACAGAGGTTGCCACAAAGGATGCAAGGGCATGAGGAGAAGACAACTTCTCTCCTGCCCCGACTCCCACGGCACCAGCTCTGTTTTTGTTTTATTTATTGGGCTTCCACACGAGTATTTGTGTAAAGATGGGATTCAGCTGCTTCACAGATTTAAAAGGCACTGTCTGGGACTTCCCTGGTGGTCTGGGGTGAAGAATCCCCCCACCAATGTAAAGGACCTGGGTTCGATCCCTGGTTGGGGAACTAAGATCCCACATGCCGCAGGGCAACTAAGTCTGAGGGTCACAAATACTGGGACCACGCTCCAAAACTAGAGCAGCTGGCACACTGCGACAAAGACCCAGAGCACAGCCAAAATAAAAATAATAACGAAATAAATGACACTATGCTAGAGACTTTGGTGTCTACATTTAAACTCCTTTGGTCGGATGCCTCATTTCTATATATATTAATATACCAAGGGAAAGAGTAGATGATAGATGGCCAGCAGAAGGCAAGAGACCAAATGAAAGAGTCTGATAGTCTTTAAAAAGCTAACTCCACTTAATCATTCCATAAAGAAAGCCCCCAAATAGCAGGTGGAGATGGGAGAAGCCCTGGGCATAATTATAAAAGAAATCTCCCCAGTCTCACTTTTGTATGTTTATTCTTCTGTTACTCACATGCCTTTTGATGCCCAGTATCTGGCATTTTCTCTGACCCTTTCCCAAAGGGTCAACATTTGTACCCTTATCTCGATAGCTTACTTCATTTCAGTTTAGGTTGGTAAGTTGCTGTTTGCATTGGGAAAACCTTTTTAAAAATATATTGTCCCATTAATTAAAATCATAAGATCATGATTTTGAGATCTAAAGGAGAATCAAATGTCTAAGAAAGATGGACTCTGATAAACTTTGCAAAGACTCTCAAAGTATATCTGCTTATTTTCCAACAAATATTTATTGTGCCTTGACTGACATCCACCAGTGCGGTGCTGGGCTCAGTCACTCAGTCGTGTCCTGACTCTTTGTGACCCAATGGACTGTGGCCTGCCAGGCTCCTCCGTCCATGGAATTCTCCAGGCAAGAATACTGGAGCAGGTTACCATTTCCTCCTCCAGGAGATCTTCCTGACCCAGGGATCAAACTCATGTCTCCTACATCAGCAGGCTCATTCTTTATCACTGAGCCTCCTGAGAAGACAGCCACATAGGTCTTTTAAGTAACATTCCAAGGAGACTCAAAATCTCAAGGTAGAGGCCTCACTGGTGCAGGCAGGGCTTTCAGTCTTAAAAACCCAGAATCACGATTTTACCCATTTACTCAGAAGCAGAGCGCTCTGTAAATGAAGAGCAAAAATCACAGGATTTGGAGTCAGAGATGTAGGTTTGCACCTTGGCTGCACTTCTTATTAGCTATTTGTGTTCTTAAGCAAAGTGACCTAATCCCTTCCATCCCCACAAAAAAAGGTTAAAAAAATAATACCTGCCTCACAGGATTGTTGTGAAGATCAGATGAGATGGTGCATTTAAAAGGGTTTTACAGACTGTCCTGGGCTAAACACAGGTTGGTTAGATAGGCTTCTGGAGGGAGAGAGACTCTCCAAAGAAAGGGGATTTCTACGTGCCAGTAGGCACCCAGCAGGGATTCCCTCCAGGCGGCCTTTGAAGGCTGATAAGCATCTCCAACAGCTGCAGAAGAGAATACTGGGACCCAGTGAGAGGGCAAAGGGCATGCCCTTTGCCCTCCTGCTTTCAGCTCAAAGGCCATCTGCTAAAGATCCCCTGCAGGGAAATACAACTCCAAGGAGGGAGGTTCAGGGACTATTTCAAGGGATCCTAACCTCCTTGAGGGCGTTAGTGTTGAATTCAAACTTATTTTACTTATTTTATATTACTTTTAATTAATTTAATTTTATCCTCTATCTGCTAGAATTTAAAATGGTTTATATTTAATGCATATATGAATATCTGTAATGTATACTGTTTGGCTAAGATATATTTTACCATGTATACATTTGTTCTAAAGATGCAAATATATACTATAGAACCGTATGTATGCATCCTATAACATGTGGGTGGGAGGCATATATGGAAAAAAACAAAATGTTAACAATGTTTATCTCCTGAAAGATGAAATCATGAATGACTTAATTTTCTTTTTTGCTTATTTCTGTTTTTCAGGTGTTTCCTTTGAAAATAAGTTTCCTTAGAATAAAAAAGTCACAAACAATTTTCTGATTAAAATGTATAGCTCATATTAGTTCAGTCTGTTTTATCTTTTATACATAAAAAATGTGATGAATTTTAATTGCTTTTCTTTCTGTTTCAATCTACCTTTACTTCATTTTCACTTTCTTTTATTTATTTCACCTGTTTCTCTTACTGCTTTTGATCTTCATTTTCTTTTGAGTCCTCTTATCTTGTCATTTGTGTCATCACCATTTGTTGAACTTCTCATCATCATCACTTGTATTTTGCATTTCCTATCTTTTACTGAATATGGCGAGACCAAAGCAGAGGATTGCTTCCTCAAGAATTGCTTGACTTCACCAAGGAGATTGAATGTTTTCCCTACCGATTAACCCTGCAGTCACCTCCTCTGACCCCTAGTGTCTCAAAGCAGAACTGTTTAATTTTTCAAGTACTAAATTTGGAAACTGGTGAGGTTAAAACACACACTCAGCAGGCAAACATTAAATCCATCCCTAGTATCAGCAAAGATGATATCAAAGCATAGTGATGCTTCAACTAATGGCCTGTATCTGGATCGAGTCTCTCCAGCACCCAGAGCAATGAATCTACCTGTTTATCTCCACTTTCACTCCTACAAACAGCACAAAATCACCACGCCAAGATGGAGCCCATCATCCCCTCACCACTCCAGAGAAGATTGTTCCACCTTGCTCCCCTTTCTCCTAAAGAAACAGAACTCTTTGCATGCCCCTGGCCACCCAGTAGGGACCAGTGACATTGTCATCTAAACAAAGACCCAGGTCAGAAACTTGGATATCGTCCTATGCTGCTTCCATCCCCCCAGCTTTCACACTCAAATCTTCTTTATAATGCTTGTCCCATGAGATCACAAGGAGTCGAACACGACAGCAACTGAGCACGCATGGACAGTAACATTACACAGGGTAATACATGAAGGTGCAGAATAAATATAATGAATCTTCTGGGACTACCCTTCTCTTTCTGTCATCTTCATCATAATCAGTAATGTAACACATCACATTTTATGAAAAGAAATGCATGAAGTATGTGGAATACAAAATAAGCATGTATTTTAAAGACTCTAACAGTTCAAAGAAATGCAGGGCTATGGTGGGATCTCAGAGCTCAGTCACTACAGCCTCAAAGGTCACGCCCTTACTCCCCTGGGTTACTGGTATGTTTTGGCAGAAGTAGTTCTTACATCCTTAAGGACTGCTCACTACTGGATCAGGATGTTTCCTCCTCTCCTTTCATGCTGCCACAGTCTCTCTTTTCTTATCGGGGCTACTGTGATAGCCTCCTGATTGCTCCAGCTCTCACCTCACTCAGCTCCAGATTACTCCTCACACTGTCCTCAGAAAGGTACATGCAAATGTTGAATTGACCTCATCCTTTCTCTCTGTGAAATCATTCAATGGCACCTACTTCATGCAGAATAAAATGAAAGCTCCTTAGTATGACATCTGATGCTCTTCAGATCTGGCCCCTGCCTCCTCAGTGTTCTCAGCTTTTTCCTCTTTTCTTCATCCCAGGAATTACTGGCAGGTCGCTAACTCCATGCTTTCTCACAGATAGGAGAGTCTGCACCTCAAGGGTCTCCCCTGTTTCTTCCATTCACCTGATGAGTCTAACATCCTATAATCATTGGCACATGCATGCTCAGTCGCTCAATTGTGTCTGACTCTGTGACCCCACCAACTGGGGCCCACCAGGCTTCTCTGTCCATGGGATTCTCCAGGCAAGAATACTATAGTGGGTTGTCTTTTCCTCCACCAAGGGATCTTTTCAACCCACAGCTCCTGCATCTGCTACACTGGCAGGCAGATTCTTTACCACGAGCCATCTGGGAAGCCCAACATCCTATAATACTTAGTTCACATATTCGGGAAGTTCACATATTCACTTTGTCACATATTCGGGAAGTTCACAAAAGATAAATAGGAAAATAGAATGATAACAATGAATTGTACATGTAACTTGAAGGTGGAACCCACATGTAAAGAGACATGCTGTCTCTGTCTACTGAGATGCCAGCTGCATAATAAATATCGCACCATGACCTGAAAAAAAAAAAAAAAACTTAGTTCAAACATCAATTGTCAAAGTTCATTCTGGATTCTCCAGAATTGTTCATGTTCCTCTCTCTTTGATGCCTGCAGAGCACTCATTCTTGGTAACCCCCAACCACAACCCTGTTCCCTTACACAGAGCTCCATAAAGCCAGGATGGTGTGCTGTTCATTTCTGTTCTCCAAAGTCTATTCTGTTCTGTAGTTTTTCTGAGACAATTGTTAAGGATACCTTACTTTGCACCAGGAAGTCTCAAAAGTAGTCTGTAGCCTAACTACATCAGAATCACCTGGAATATTTTTTAAATTTAAAGATTTTTTTTGGTCTTTGCAATTTTGATTCAATTGTTATTAATTAAGAGTCTCTAGGGAATACACTGGGGCTTCCTACTATTCCTACCAGTGGTAAAGAACGTGCCTGCCAATGCAAGAGATGCAGGATAGATCCGTTGGTGGAGAAGATCCCCTGAAGAAGGAAAACGGCAACCCTCTCCAGTATTCTTGTCTGGAGAATCCCACGGACAGAGCAATCTGGTGGGCTACCGTCCATGGGGTCTCACAGAGTTGGACAGGACTGAAGTGACTTAGCATGTCTGCTTGCAGGGACTACATTAAACATTTTAAATAGCAATTTTAAAATTCCACAGATCATTCTGACGCAGTGTATCCAGGACTGGCATTGGGACCTTCTGCCTTCAACCACTGTGATCAGCTTGCTAGGGTTTGAATATTAATATGACAACAACATAATTTGTATTATTAATATATTTACAAATGCCCACTTAAATGGGTTAATTTAATAGCATTCTTTTTATGTCAGTGTGTTATTTCTTCAGTTGGCTATCTTCCATTATATATTGACTATTAGTAACAATTTCATTATAAGGACCCACTTGCGATTTTGTTTTCAGATTCTTGAGAGCTTACCATAGATTCCAAATCCTTAACCGATGTGACAGTTGTACACCATCCACTTACAAAAATAACCTAGAAATCCATTTTCAAAATAGCTGCAGAGATGTTAGAAGAGGAATATGAGTCTATTTCTCTCAGTTAAGACTCTCAACAACTGCTGACTGCCTTTCTGCCAAGCTCCCAGCACGGGCGTCTTCATAGGAGGGGAGGGAGATGGTTCATTGCAAGTGATAAACTCACAATAAACAAGCAAACAAACAAAAAGTCATGAGGTTCTTCTAACATCCAAAGTTAATATCCATCAATCCCACTGGCTTTGAAAACAGATAAATACAGGGGTTGGACAATCAGCAAAGTGACTTTTTAAAAACAAACCTGCCACATTCCAAAAATCTAAATGAGTGTTGTCTTTTTACAATCCTTGTTTTCATTGAAGACTTTTGACATTTTCCCATTGTTGCCACTATACCCTAAGGTCATACTAAAAACTAAAAGAAAATAACTTGAAAAGTGCAGAGATGACCAACTGTGTCTGTGTTGATAACAGATTTGAATTTTGAAAACAGCCAGGAGATATGTGGCTCCAACTCTGATTAAAAGTTGAAAAAAGGCAAGAAAATATGCTATGTAGTGAAGGTCATTTCTGGTCTAGTCTTAATTCATTTCTGAAGACACCTGCAAAAGCATACATTTTTAAAGTTTTAGAAAATGGTACTATCAATTGAATAAGAATAAAGCTTCCTATTATGTATTCTGATTTTGAAAATATTTATTTGGGGAACTTCCCTAGTGGTCCAGTGGTTAAGACTGCACTTCCACTGCAGAGGGCACAGGTTGGATCCCTGGTCGGGGAAATAAGATGCCACGTGGCATGGCAGAAAGAAAGAAGGAAAACGTTTATTTGGATTTTTATATACTAGAAGATGAATAAAGTCAACCACATCACTTTCTAAATTTAGGGATAGAAATTATTCGTTTAATCTTGGGCTTTTTAACCACTTTATGCATTTATATAATTTCAAAATTAAACAAATCCTTTTTAAAAAGAAAAAAGGAAGCGTTTCCAATTTGCATTAGGGTAGCCAAATCAACAGATGGCTACTGTGTCTGTTCTTATCTCAGTCCTGTTCTCTGCATAGACTTTCTGTAGTTTCCAAAGCAAGTTTTCACTTGATGCTAAGAATTTAGAAGGAATAGACAAAGTGTTCGCCAAAAGAATTACCTTCATAGAAAGCAGGAAGTTCTTGGCATAATAAAAATAAGCTCCATAGGAGACTTGGGCAGAGTAGCCCTGTGACTGCTGTGTATCCCTGTCAGGGGCACAAAGAGTGCAAGAGATGTGATTAGTGGAGATCTGGGGGTGGGAAGGAACCAAGACCCTCTCCAATCCTTGGAGCTGATCCAACCTTAGGCAAAACTGAGAAGCAGGCCAAGTTTGTATTGAAAGCTTTCTCTTCTCCCTTTAATGATCACACTCCTTCTTCTGATGATCTTTATTAAGATGCTAGCTAAGAATTACTTAAGGGATACAAACAAGTCAATGCTAACAAATAAGGCAGTAAGAGATATGAGACAAAAAATGTTCCTCTTATTGTGAGAATAATTTCCCTATTTTCCCTCAGGGACCATGGCAGCCTTGAGACTGTTATTCTCTTATGCTAAGCATTACCTGAAGGTATATTTAAAACTTCATATTGGGTTATTAAAGAGAAAATGATGCTCAAGATCCAAAGAGAGAAAGCTCAATGTCAAACCTGTGGTCCTTTCCTAACCTGAGATGCTGTGTACATCATGACCTCAAACATCACTATCCCAACCGGCACCAGGCTGGTAGCCAGAAATTCTGCTCCTGGTACTGCTTAATCACCCTTTTCTAGACGCTCATGCTGCCTTTGATGCACTGCAATGTGAAGAGATTTCTCAAATATGGCAGATATATAAATTAGAAAGAAATAAAAAACTCGTTAGCCTTGATCTTGGATGACTGAGCCAGTTTTCCTGTTTTTGTTTCCCCTGCCCACCTCCTCATTAGTAGCATCATACAGACTGACTCTTTTTGCACAGTTTTGGGTCTTGGCACTACTATTAATATGATAGGAGAATCCCAAAGAAGGAAAGGAAATCATTCTTGCAGTGACTGAGTCATTATACTTGAAATTTTTAAGGGATGATACCTCATTTGGAGATTATCGCATTGCCTTCAAGCTGTTATCTTCGTTGGATGTACACTGCATGTATAAGGTGTTGAATCATGGAGACATGAAAGTGGGAGGAACCAAGACCCAGTTTGGCTTTTATTCTGGTGACAGAACTCCTGATCCTTGCTCTTTTCTACTCAATTCCCAGTTTGAGTTTGATTCAGGATTGTTGTTGTTCAGTTGCTAAGTCTTGTCTGACTCTGTGATCTCACGGACTGCAGCACACTAGACTTCCCTGACCTTCACCATCTCCCAGAGCTTGCTCAAACTCATGTCCATTGAGTTGATGATGGCATCCAACCATCTCATCCTCTGTTGTCCCCTCTTCCTCCTGCCTTCAATCTTTCCCAGCATCAAGGTCTTTTCCAGTGAGTCAGCTCTTCACATCAGATAGCCAAAGTATTGGAGCTTCAGCTTCAGCATCAGTCCTTCCAATGAATATTCAAGGTTGGATTCCTTTAGAATTGACTGATTTTATCTTCCTGCAGTCCAAGGCACTCTCAAGAGTCTTTTCCAGCACCACAATTTGAAGGCATCAGTTCTTTGGCACTGACGCACTGATGTAGTATTTGTTACACTTTTCTCTATAAAGTGTTTCCCCCGCCAACCTCCAAAATAAGAGGAATAATAAAGCACACAATCCAAAATTGAAGGGTTGAGCTGAGGGACCACACTATGAATGCTACCCACATTTTATCTTCATCTCCCTACCCCAGGTTAGTGTAATTTAGGAAGTTACAACCATGTTTTCTACCTATTCATTTTTTGATAAAGCAAATGCATATTGTAGATTTTGAAAATAAAGCTATATACTTAGTTAAATCCATTCTTCCAACATGATCTTTTCTCCTATCTTTGGATGGAAAGACTAAAAGTAGTATTTTTACTAAAACAAAGCATGCAAATTTATTCATCAGAGCTAAATGGAAATAAAACCAATTTATGTCACTTTCAACACAATAAGTAAGGTAATAACATAAGAGAGTTTCGTAAGTTTCTGATTCAAAGATATATTTTACTATAACATAATCATAAATATTCATGGAACAATGGTAACAATAATAAGAGTAAGTGTCTGTCCTTTGCATGTGGAGATGAGTCTCCTAGCTATGCCTGCTGAAAGCTCTAGGAAAAAAAATTATAAAGTCAAAGTAAGCACACTGAGGACACCATCTTGATTCTCCTTTAGGTAATCATTCCTGGTTCCGGGAGCACAGTTTCCCACTTCCAGCTCCCTCAGCTTCTTAGGGTACATCATTCTCACAGACAGTAAACTCCAGGCACCATAGCTCCCTGCCTCCCTTCCCTTTGCCCTGACTTCACTGGTGATTCCACAGACCATTGACTGCAGAATACACCTCACCTCCAGCTCTGAGTCACCACATCTTCAGATTTAGCCACACACTCTTCCAGCAGGAGTTGGACAGGACATGTGGAAGTTGTCTGGCATCTACCGAAGGTGGGCTTTAGTTTTAAGTCACCCTCTATATTAACTATTCATCACGAAATGTTGTCTTTCTTTGACCCAAGCCCCCCCCTCATTTTTACCCTGAATAATTTATTTAATCACCCAGACCGAGACACAGTGTTTCATTACACTCACTGACTTTCAGTATTATTTCCCCAAGCAATTGACTCATACAATGGTGATCCCTTTTTGATAATGGGGGATCTGATCTCGACCTTCCTTCACTTTCAAAACTGTAACCCAGTTTGCAAAACTGAACTTCTTTCTTGGTTCTTATTATGAGAACTGTGTTCCAGTTACTTGCCTAAGTTATCTCGGGATAAGCAGATAGCCTTGCTTTGTTGCTATAATCGAGAAAAATTTAATGTGCAGTTAAGAAATAACTCCTATGGGTTCAGATTATTCAATCAATTTAGCTAAATTAGAAAGTCACTTCATTAGTCCACCCAAAATCTATACGTTCTAAGCAAAACCTATCACAGAACCTCAACTTCACGCCTCTGATTCCTCAGAGCATATTGGCATGATCTTCACTTCCATTAGCAGTTCTGGCTGGTGGTTCTGGCTTCAGTCCTTGAAATTTATGTTTTCACAAACAACTTCTCCATCCACATCACAGTTCAGACCCAGTTCCAGGCTAGGCTTGTCAAGAACTGTGAAGACTCTGAAATTTTTACCCTTCTTGCAAGTTAAGATCTTGCCAGTTTCTTGTATGCTGGCAAAAAAACCCAAACACTCCTGGATCAGAGACAAAGCTGTTTATTACTCACAGAAAGAGCACTAGTCAGGGTTTTAATTTTCTTATGCTGGCTCCTAAACCTCAACTCTCATAAGATAATGAAAAGAGGACCAGGTGAGAGCTGTACACCAAGAGGATTGCCTTGCAAATGGAAGCAACCCTGAGGTTCCAAATCTTTTAAAACAGGCGGGAAGAAGAACTGCCCATTGCTCCAGAGAGAGACAATAGTTGCTATAAGGACATCCTTTAAGAGATAGTCCTGATCAAAAGCAGTTAGTCCTTCCAGTCACAAGATGTGTAGAAAGAGAAAAAATTCTATGGTGAATTGTCTCCCAACACTGATTTCTCATTTCTGTACTGTCTTGTCTTCTGGGGAATTTTCTCAAGCCCACCATTTTGTCGGCCACAGTAATTAATCTAATCCACAGAGACTGGGACCAAATCAATTACTGGTGTCTCCAAATGGGATCTACATCTATCAGGGAACGCAAGGTGACAGTGGTGACTGGTAAGCCTCAGTGTTCACAGCTCAATTCAAATAATTCAATCTATTATTTTTGGAGACACTGTCTTAGTCTGCTCAGACTGCTTTAATAAAATACCACATACTGGGCAACTTAAACAAAGGAAAAATATTTCTCATAGTCCTAGAATCAGGATCACCTGATATCAGGATTCCTCTTCAGAGTCTGGAGACAGCAGTCTCTTTGCTGTATTCTCACATGATGTGAGATCTCTCTATCTCTTCTTATAAAGGCACTAATCCCATTCATGAGGTAGCCACTCTCATGACCTAATTACCTTCTCACATTATGAAGTAGAGCTTCAACACATGAATTTTGATCAGACACCAACATTCAGTCCACGGAGCTGCCTGAGGGCTATTAGTCCAACCTGTCTGTTTCTCCACATCACCGTAATGGTTATAGGAATGGGGCTTGAAAAGACATCACAAGGTATTGACAGGTACTTTGCATGGGAGGTTCAGGATCTTGGGTCATCTTTGGTGCTTCTAACAGAATCCCAGATAAGCCTTTAGGGAACAGAGATCAAATTATAACCAGTCATGTATTAGCGGTCTACCCTGGTGGCTCAGAGGGTAGAGCATCTGCCTACAATGTGGGGGACTCGGGTTCGATCCTTGGGTTGGGAAGATACCCTGGAGAAGGAAATGGGAACCCACTCCAGTATTCTTGCCTGGAGAATCCCATGGACGGAGGAGCCTGGTAGGCTACAGTCCACAGGGTCACAAAGAGTCAGACACAACTAAGCAACTTCACTTTCTTTCTTTCCTTTCTTTGCTGTATTAGCAGCAAGAGATGAAAAGAATCAGCAGTTGGTTTGTTTTAAAGTATTCACAACAGTTGGGGAGAAACACACCATAATGTTTGCCTGGGTGAGGAAAGCTCCAGGACTGATTCTGAAAAGCAGGGATCAATAGTGTCCCTTGTTCCTCTGTACATTTCAAAGTCTACCATGTTCCTTCCCAAGGCTGCTGCTCTTCTTCTACTGCAGCACCTGCCCAAGAAAAAGGAGCGTGTCCTATTTCAGTAGCTGTAACTTCAACTTTTTTCTAATCGTCCACTCCCTACATCCAGATCTTTCATCAAGAAGAATCAGGCAAGATCTTCCTTGGAGGTCCAGTGGTTAAGACTTCAAGCTTCCACTGCAGAGGACACAAGTTAGATCCCTGGTCAGGGAACTAAGATCCTGCATGCTGTGCAGTGTGACCAAAAAATATCAGGCAGAAGAGGGACAACTGCATTTTTATAAATTGTCAAGAGACCTATTAAGTTCCCTTTTTTGGTCATATGAGCTATTTGGGGAAACTCAGTGATTAGTGTATTCAGCCAAGTGGTCACTAGCCATGTGACCTTTAACCATGTCAAGCCAAGAAAATCCATGTGACTGAAGCAAGAGAAGCTTGATTCTCCTAGGCTAGTCTGCCACCCAAAGTGTGTATAAACCAGAGGAGACTGAGGATGTCATTAAAGAGAAGAAAGAAGCATCACACCCAGGATGGTCAGGACAGAATCTAGAATTTGCCAGATGAGTCTAATTCTCCTATTTGACACTTTTCCTTTCATCATAACCCAGGAAGCAGTTGAGAAGAGATAATCCCTTTCCAAAGATGGTGCATTCTACAATCAAACTTTTTTACTAAGGTGTGTAGACCAAGAGATGGTGAGGGAAGAGAGTTGTTCTTGAGTTAATATTTGAGGTGGCCATTCCAATGCTCAAAATACTGGAAGGTGGTGGATGGTTTGGAGCATAGAAGGTCTATCAAATAGCCTCAACTGCTCTGTCTCAACCTAGAGGGGTGGGATGGGAAGGGAGAAGGGAGGGAGTTTCAAAAGGGAAGGGATATACGTATACCCATGGCTGATTCATGTTGAGGTTTGACAGAAAAATTCTGTAAAGCAATTATCCCTCAATAAAAAATTAATTAATTTTAAAAAATAGCCTCCAAATGGAGGCTGTCTCCCTTAGCCAGAGACTCCA
The DNA here is from genome assembly GCF_042477335.2 of Ovis canadensis. Classification (NCBI taxonomy): domain Eukaryota; kingdom Metazoa; phylum Chordata; class Mammalia; order Artiodactyla; family Bovidae; genus Ovis; species Ovis canadensis. The sequence continues at coordinate 80,274,265 of NC_091254.1, forward strand.
ATAGGGAAAACTGTCATTTACATAGACTGACATCAGTCAAAGCTTTTTGTAGCTTCCAGGGATAACTGTTGATTCAGGCCCTACTCAAAGGATGCCTCTGTACCAAGTAGCTGATTTAAAGGAACAAGGAGAATATCCAAGTATGGGCCAGTAACCAAGGAATCCAATAAGTCATTTGGCCTCCTTGAAGCCTGAAGAGACAATACTTTTGCCCAAACTCCTGGAGCGGCATGATCTCTAAAAACATTACCTGCATACACTCTTAGCACTCTGCACTTAGAAACTAATTAATAAACACTGGCTGACTTCAAGATCACTGTGTAAAGTAAACCCCTAGTAGTAGCTCTCTTCCACTGAATGAATTGCTCATTGTACAGTCCCATGCTCTTTACACTCATCCAGCCATAGCTACAGACGACATTCTTAACAAGTTGAATGTCCAATATAACAAAACGTTTGTGAGAAGGCAAAACAGGACTAAACTTTAGGTCATCAGTATCTTATAGGTAAGTACTGGGACATATATGCCAAATCTGAAAAGAGGTGAAAATCTGCTTCAGTTGTGCATACATGGGCTGTAGCCCACGAGGTTCCTCTGTCCATGGAATTCTCCAGGCAAGAGTATTGGAATGGATGGCCATGTCCTCCTCCAGGGGATCTTCCTGACCCAGGGATGGAACCTGTGTCTCTTGTGCTGTGCTTAGTCACTCAGTCGTGTCTGACTCTTTGTGACCCCATGGATTGTAGCCCACCAGGCTCCTCTGTCCATGGGATTTTCCAGGCAAGAATATTGGAGTGGGTTGCCATGTCCTCCTCCAGGGGATCATCCCAACCCAGGGATCAAACCCAGATCTCCCACATTGCAGGCAGATTCTTTACCAGCTGAGCTATAGGGAAGCCCAAGAATACTGGAGTGGGTAGCCTTTCCCTTCTCCAGGGGATCTTCCCAACCCAGGGATCGAACCCAGGTCTCCCACACTGCAGGCAGATTCTTTACCATCTGAGCCACCATAACTTGCTGAGAAACATAATACATCACCCCACTCCAAATATTTTTTTATCAATGTGATGAATGTTTTATTTAAAATACAATAATTTCTTTTACCAAGTCAGGCTAAACCTCTTAAGATTCTATTAAATGAAGGAGAAAAATACAGTTAAGCTTTTTTTCTGAAAAACTTTTCAGAAAGTCAGCAGTAATAAGAATGAGAAAAATCCAAGAATTTAGTGAGATAGGGCATACAGGATCTGTCAAATCTTTGTTGGTCTCAATGTAATTTTTAACAGAAAGAACTCACACATGTCTCTCAGTTCTCCTACATGGGCAGGTGGGTTCTTTACCACTAGTGCCACCTGGGTAACCCGAAATTTTGAGAGTTTCCCAAAGTAAGAATAAGGTCAGCCCTCTAGGTTGACCTAGAGGGCTTGTGTCTTGGATAGTACTGGTTGTCAGAATTATCTACACAATCCAGAATCTATCAATACATAGACACAGAAGTATATTCGAGGTTGCCAGGGTCTGGCAGGGAGTGAAGAGTGACTGCTTCATGGATATGAGGTTTCTTCTTAAGGTGGTGAACAAGTTCTAGAACTAATGTCATTAAATTGTACAGTTTAAAATGGCTAAAGTAGTGAATTTTATGTTATGTGGATCTTATTACCAAAAAAAAGAGATGATTCACACAATTGAGAATGAATTTTTAAGTTGGGACTCGAAACCCATTCAAAGGATGGTGTGGGGAGAAGGGGGAGGTGATCATAAGTGAGCAAGAAGGAGACATTGGTCTAGTGTATCTAAAAGAAATAGATACTTAAATGACATAAAATTTCTATTAGACCTCTGTGCTTTAGTGTGCAATCAAAATCTCATGATTTTTAAAAATATTCAAACATATATAATTTAGTAGAAATGACCTATAAACCTTGCAGCATGTAATTAAATTAGCTATCAGGTCAGGAGACTTAACAACATGTTTTCCCTGTCTTTTACATTTCAATTTACAATGATAAGGAATAATCATCTTTCTTGTGAAACACAGAATTTAAATAATTGCATTAATTGTTTTGAATACTAAACCCAAGTGACAGCATTGGGGGCTTATTCTTAGTTGTGCCTTCCATACAACAGCATAGTAGCTCAGGGGCACGATCAGTAATGAATTTCAATGATTTCTTCTGATATATAATTCCACCGATAAATATTTATCCCTGTGGGATGCTCCAGTGTTGCTTTTCTAACAATGAAATGTAACAAAATTTAAATAACTGGTGATTGTGCAGAGAACCCTGTGGCTGTCCATAAATATTAATAGAATCAAAATGCAAACATGGAGACCAAGAATGCCTGGAAGGAAGAAGTCCTTGTTGAATGAGGAGTACCTCCTTCGGTGCTACAATGTAAGAAACAGTAAAGCCTAAGGAAGCTCCATTTTTTATTCAATTCTATCAAGATATGTTAACTTGAGAAACAGTCTTGGGATATTTTCATTTTTGAGACCATCTGTCTCTTTAAATGAGCTTTATTTAAATGAATGAAGGCTAAAAAAAAAAGAAATGGTCAGCAGCAAGGATTATCTGGGTAACTGGCTTCTTCCTCCTCTGTTTCTGGAGCAATGTTTATGCTCAAATGGCCAGAGTGAGGATATCATAGGGTCTTCCTCCCGCGTTGGCTATGAAATCCCTGAGGGCAAAGATTATGTCTTACTTGTACTAGTCATCCCAGGTTCTAACCACAGAGTCAGTTAGCATTAAATAAAGGTTTCTTGATAAAGATGGGCTGCAAGTAAGCAAAACTGTCAATCAGCGTATCTCCCATGTACACAGTGGTCAGTTATGGTTTCTAAATCCAATGATAAGGAAATTGAGTATATTCCATACACACAAAGCACTCTCCTAAAGGGACCTAGGATAAAGAGAAGGCATATCAAGGGAATTTGACATCTCTTAGGGACTTTGGGATGTTTCTCAGGCTCCACAGGAGCCACTTTGCCTGATTTCCATGGTATTCTTTAACCAAAGTTGCAACCAGGTGTCCTAGCCAGAATCTACTTCACAGGGAGGAATTTCCTGTGTTATAAACTGGCTATAATATCTTCTCCCACATCCATTTCCCTTCACCACGTTCCTTTACCGTATCAAGGGTCATGCATAACGAACAGTAGACAGAAAGTTTCAGGTGAGTGACACTCAGAATCCTTTTTATGACCTTCCATCCTGTACTGTGTGCTAAGTCGCTTCAGTCATGTCCAACTGTTTGCAACCCTATGGACTGTAGCCCACCACACTCCTCTGTCCATGGGATTCTCCAGGCAAGAATACTGCAGTGGGTTGCCATGCTCTCCTCCTGGGGATCTTCCAGACCCAGGGATCGAACCCTTGCCTCTTACACTAGTGCCACTTGGGAAGCCTCAGAACCACAAAGCAGACCATTCATATTCCAGAGGTTTCTGACGATTCCAGACTTGCCCCCCCCCCTTCCCCTATCCTAACTATATACTAAGTCCAATATTATACTTTGAAGACATCAAGTTTTAGAAAGTGTATGTGTTAACTGGATTAAACAAGGGTAGTTTCTGATCAAGAGGGCTACAAAACCTGCTGAGAGAAAAATGCAAACTGGCTTGGAGAGTATTCTATAGCAATTAGTTGAGAAACAATGAAAAACAAGACAAGTTATCACATAAAATACATCTGCTCAGCACCTTTTATTTTTTTCACCTATCTAGTCAAAACCAGAAAAATAGTAATAATAATAATAACGAGTAACCTCTGTTGAGGGCTAAGTATGTGTCAGACACTGACAAATATTTTATGTTTATGTGTGCACGCGTGCATGCCAAGTCACTCCAGTCATGTCCGACTCTTTGTGACCTATGGACTGCAGCCCACAGGCTCCTCTGTCCATGGGATTCTCCAGGCAAGGATACTGGAGTGGGTTGCTGTGCCTTCCTCCAGGGGATTGTCCCAATCCAGGGATCGAACCTGAGTGCATTATGTCTGCCTGCATTGGCAGGCAGGTTCTTTACAACTAGCACCATGGGAAGCCCCATTTTGTGTATACAAATACACTTAATTTTCACTTCGAGTCCACCAGTAACCATTACCCCCATTTATGGCTGAGGATACCAGGCAGAGAATGGTTAAATAACTTGTGCAAAGTTGATGCCAGCAGTAAATGGAATGAAGCTGCGGAAGCCCTTACTCTAGACAGATTTTCCTGGAACTGTGTAAACCCCCTTTAGTCTAATTCTGCGTGAAGATTATTTGCTCATGTTGCTTAATATTAATTCGATATATAAAGGTTCGATTTTGTGAAAGCAGAAAAAAAAGTCTAGAGAACTGGAAGTTGGAAACATTTCAATTGCTATCTCTCTTTCTCTTTTATTTTTTTCCCCTGCAGAAGGTTGGGCAACCTAGTAGCTAAAAAATACTAATGTCATCTGAAAGAAATTGCTTCTTTCCTGCCGTCTTCTTCTCCAATTTTGGGCCTCCACCAGTTGGAAATTGGTATGAATGTGCATAATGATGACCTCTGAATGATCATCATGAAATGACTTTCCCCAGTAATGCCAGATTTATCTGCTGATTTTAATACCCTTCATTCTAAAACGCTATTATCCTGAGTGCATGCAGGGGACAGTACACTTAGTCATAAGTGATGGATGAATTCATTATCTTCAGCCAATTTTAATGGGTCATCTAGAAAGAAAATCACCAGTCGGTTTTGGCTATTGAACATTGCTACCTCACGTATCTTATTAAGCCAAATATAAAAATGGGTGGTTTTTCATTTTCCTGTCAAGACAACAAAGGTCACCTATCACAGGCTTGAGAGACATTCATGTTTATTTCTCTTTGGCCTGAACAAAATGGAGAATGTCAAAGTTTTTATCTTTTTCCATTCTGAACTGAATATCTCAAAACCAAGCACCCTGCAAAGAGGAAAGCTGCTTCGAAGGAATTCAGAACGAGGAGGTTTCGCTGCAGAGAAACAGAACTTGACATTAACGGATTCTCTGGGTGACAGTGTTAATCTGATGACACTACTGAATTCCAGGGTTTCAGCCCCATCATTAAGAGCCGAAAGTAAATACATTGGTGTGGAATATAAGAAGAGATGCCCATGAGTATCAAGGCTGTTTTCTACCCTTGGCTCCCAGAAACCAAAAACATTTAATACACGTGAATGTATGATTTTCATATCTCAACCTTTCTTTTCAATTTTTGGCTAAGAAACCCCTACTTTTAAATCTTTTAAACTATATTTTTATGTTTGGCTCATCAACTTGTACTTTTTCTCTCAGATCCAGTTCTAAACATCTGCAACCGTGGATTATGGGAATGGAGAACAGGCACATTTTTCAAGCTCTATGTTCGGGACATAACTTAGCAAGATGTCCTTACTCAATGACTCCTACTTAAAAGATGGTCTTTTACATATGGTTGCTTGAAAAGTGAATGTGTATTTTTCCGTATATAACTGCACTAATGTTATAACTACCTGACCTGTATATAACTACCTGACCTAGTTTCTTTGAGGCTTACAGTTTCCAGCTTTTAAATTTAGCTTTTTAAAACTTTTTTTTAAAGTTATTAAATGTATTCTAAAACCATGAAGTAGTCAACAAATAACCAGAATTTGAAAGTTATGACTATTATCTCAGAAACCTTGTTTCTTCCTGCTGTTTACACAGTTGTATCAATTTATTAAATGCCTATGAAAATATTTTTCTATAAAAATTGGACTGGACATGAATTTCATGACATTTGAAATATTTTCTTTAATAACCCAAACAATAACTTTAAAATACAAGTCTGTTCTTTTAATTAAGGTTATTTTAAAACTCCTTGAGACCCTATGTGACATTTCCTGTCAATTTATTGATGTAAGTACAATATTCGAGGGTTTGTTGACAATCATCAGGCAAAATCTTGCCAAGTAGAGTGGACGTGGGTAATTCCTTTTCTCAGAGTTCATAAAGTTAGCGAAGACAGAGCAGCTTCCTTTTTGGTTCAGTTGAAAAACCTCCTACTTATCAAAATAGCAAAACATAGGGAAGGAATGATACTGGTGGTCCTAAAACGCTTTGAAAAATGTAAAAATCTACAGAAACTATTACATAGAAAAAGAATCTTTCCACGTCTTTCTCCCATTTCCTTCATGAGTTGAAACCATCATTGAAAAATCATTCCCTTAAAAATGCTCACCAATAAGAAAACTCAAGTAAAGTCATGTTTTCTTTTTTCAAACTTGAAGTTCCTTGGAAGTATTGAAATACACTTCAGACCTTATTTCTGAAGTGGATATAATATTGTCCATAATTTTAAAAAGCCTTGCCATATCATAACTTACTAAAATAAACTTTAACAGAAGTTCCCAAAGATTGTTAAGCAGATGCAAGTTAGTTCTACCATATCCTATGTTTATGAATATGGCCCAAAAAAATGCTAGAGAAGGCTTTAAGCTGTAGCAGATAAGACAAGTCCATCTGTTTATGTCATCTGCTACTCTTTATATGACACAGTAAAGAGTATAAAAGGAAAATCAAATTCATATAGCATTTATCTAAGAGGTTTCTATAATTGAATTCTTAATAAGGATTCAAGAATTTCTTTTCTCTTTTTTTCTTAAACCTCAAGTTACTAATTAAACTAGTAAACTGATATTTTTTAATATGCTCCCTTTTGTTTAAATCAATGTAATTGTTACACATTAATCCAATTTGGGGGCGTCCCAGGTGGCACGGTGGTAAAGATCCACTGTAGTAAAGAGACTTGAGTTTGATCCCTGGGTCAGGAAGATCACCTGGAGAAGGAAATGGCAACACACTTCAGTATTCTTTTCTGGGAAATTCTATGGACAGAGGAGCCTGGGAGGCTACAGTCCATTGGGCCACAAAGGTTCAGACACAACTGAGCACACACACATGCAACCCAATTTAATGTCTTCAAATTAGCTTTAAAAAAAAAAAAAATATATATATATATATATATATATAACCAATTTCTCGGCTTATCACTCTGTGGAAACACATAAGAACACACCTGTTTGAATCAGTCCTCCGTCTCTAGTTGTTTTTAAGCTGTACGTTAATATTCAATAGTATACCCATGATCTAATAATATAAAGTTAGAGTTCTCACCACTGTAATTTAGATCCTATCACTTTGTTCATCCACTGTAGTATCTTCTTAACTGCTGCCCTAGACTACAACCCTCAAACTCTAATCTTTCCAACCCAAACCAAAACTTCATTGTAAGGGGTATATTATGACCAGTAGGAGGAATGCAATGGCAACCCACTCCAGTACTCTTGCCTGGCAGATCCCATGGATGGAGGAGCCTGGTAGGCTGCAGTCCACAGGGTCTCTAGGAGTCAGACAAGGCTGAGCGACTTCACTTTCACTTTTCACTTTCATGCATTGGAGAAGGAAATGGCAACCCACTCCAGTGTTCTTGCCTGGAGAATCCCAGGGACAGGGGAGCCTGGTGGGCTGCCATCTCTGGGGTCGCACAGAGTTGGACATGACTGAAGCGACTTAGCAGCAGTAGCAGCAGCAGGAAGAATGCAACAATCTCTCCTCCTCCCGCCCAGACCCACCCTCAAGGAGGTGGGATCAGTAGCAGAGTCGCTGGGCGACAACTATACTAGGAAATAAAATGTGAGACACATTCACTCCATTGGAGTCATTCCATCTTTGATGGGCTTTATCAGAGTGCTTGTTACCCAAGCACTATGGATAATGCCATGAGTAGTATGGCACATCTTCCTGGTGGAAAGGGGACTCCCGTTTATTGCAAGTCATGAGGCAACCTGGTGAAAGGAGGTATGAAATAAACACATTTGCCAAAGCCTATCCAGGCTTAAGGTGTGCTTTTCTTCAGCACATCCTTCTTTCTTGGTGGTCCCTTCTTCTTCCTTCTTCCTCCTCTACTCCTACTTATCTTCCTTGACTTGTTTCTCCTTCTACTCATTTATGCATTCATTCATTCATTTAACAAATATCCATGAGTGAATGTCACTGCTGTGTCAGGCACTGTATTAGGTACAAATGTAAGGTGGTCCAGGGCATCCCAAGTGGCGCTAGTGGTGAACAACTCACCTATCAATGCAGGAGACATGCGACATGGGTTCAGTCCCTGGGGTGGGAAGATCCGCTGGAGGAGGGCATGGAAACCCACTTCAGTATTCTTGCCTGGAGAATTCCATGGACAGAGGAGCGTGGTGGGCTATGGTCCACAGGACTTCAAAGAGTTGTACATGACTAAAGCTACTTGGTGCATAAGGTGGTTCACAAGACACTTGTGGTTACCACTCTCTCCTAAAGCTTTCAGTGGATCAAGGAAAATATCAAGTAATATATTATAACTATCATGGTACAAAGAAAGAAGAAAGACAAAATGTGATAGAAGCCATAACATAGTCTTCAGAAAGAAAAGGGCACTTGGAAGAGCTGATATCTAAGTTGAACTTTGATAGGAACACAGATCAACAAGATGATGTGGTGGGAGTGGGGAGGACTATTGCAGACAGAGGAAGATGCTGAAAATCCCCAAGGAGGGAGGAAAATAGAGTGAGCACACTAAAGATAGATGGATGCTAAGAACTGAAAGAAATTCCACTTAGCAAGAGCAATGAGTGAGGGAGACCCAGGAAGGAGAGAGAAGCATCAGGTATAGAGTTGAAAATAACTGTACAGCGCCAGATCCTGGTAAGGGGGAAAGGACAGTCTCCATGTGACAAGAGAGTACACGGCCTTATCCAGTAAAGGAGCACTCTGACAGTGTGGCAGGAGGGAGGGAAGGAAGAAGGGTTTGTAGGTTTGGGGGTGGAAAGCTGAGGAAGCGTCTCTCTCAGGACTTAAACGCTTTTTCTGTTGAGTCACGAGTGAGCTCATTTGCCATGAGTGAGGGGGTGGGGAGTTGAAATAATTGTGTGGCACACGGGAGCATGAGTCTGATTGGGAAATATACAAAGATTACCAGGAAGTACTGACAGCCCGGGCGAGGTGAAGACTCTAAGTTTATAATGGTACCAATCTTCTCAGTGATGTAATTTTCTCCAGCAAGTCTTATCAAGCAGAATAATGGCATAGAAGTTGGATTCATCCAGGAATGATGACTTGCCAGGATGGTGTGATGAAAAGAACAGACGCCAGAGCCATTGGCAGGAGCATTGCTAAAATGATAGTCAAGGTAATTTACCACCAAAACCCCGGAGGGAAAACTAGAGGAGGCTGGAGAAAAGGGAGTATGCAAAACAATCAGCTGATCAGAGAGCCAAGGTCATTGAGAAAGCAAACAGTTCTTGCTCCTTCCATTCTACCAGATGAGCCACAAAAAAAGGACAGATCAACAAAGCAGCCACGATAGGGGTAAGTACTATGGAGAGAATTATAATACGGTGACGTGATACAGAGTGACAGGGTGACTGTTTCATATTGGATAGTCAGGGTGTCTGGGGAGACAACATGTAAGCTGGAATCTCTATGACAAGAAACATCCAGTTTTGATAATGGAGGGAAAGAACCATCCAAAAAGATGACAGAGCAAGTGCAAATGCATTAAGACAGGAATGAGCTTGAGAGGAAAGAAGGTCACCACACTGTGGTGAGTGAACCAGGAGAAAACGCTAAAGATGAAACCCAAGTGATACAGTCCGCTCTGGCTAAAGTTTAACAGAACAAAGAGAAGGAGCTTGTTCTTTTTAAAATCAAATGTTTAAGGAGGAAGGGTGATCTGCTTTGTTTCCAAAGATGACTATGGCTACTATGAATATGTGTAGACTACAAACAGTGAGAGTCAGGAGATGATGTTGTTGGTAGTTACTTCAGGGATCCAGGGAAAAAATGAAGGTGCAATAGTCCAAAGTCTAATAATGAAAGGGGGAGAGCTGCAATCTTTTTTGTTTTTATTATTATTTTTTTTTACTTTATTTTACTTTACAATACTGTATTGGTTTTGCCATACATCAACATGAATCCACCACGGGTGTACATGAGTTCCCAATCCTGAACCCCCCTCCCACCTCCCTCCCCATACCATGGCTTGAATGTGGGGATTAAGTAAAAAAGAATACAACCTTGGGATGGAAGCAACAGAGGATAAGTGGGATCATTTTCTAAGGATGGAAGGCAAAGAAGAAACAAGTTTAAGGACAGAAATAAAGAACTGAGTGTGGGCAATAGTAAGTTTGAGCTGTTCATTAGGCCTTTGAATGGATATTAGTTATGCAAGAGGACACGCAAGTTGAAATTCTTGTCAGGAAAGAAGATTTGGAAATAATGGGCATAGAAATGTCAGAGGAGGTGATGAGAATAGCAAGAAGAGTGGGAAGCTTAAGTGATGCTGAGTTTTGAGGACATGAATGTGTCAGTGAAATAAGAGGCCATGTTTTGAGTATTCTTATCACTTGCGCAGACTGTAGAGCCAGCGTGCTCCAGGGATAGTCAAGAGTTTAAGACCAAAAATTGCAGTGACTCAGGAAGGACAAAACTGATGGAGAGTTCAGTGAGAGAGTTGAAGAAAAAAAAAGCTGATTATAGAAATATGGAGAAGCTTGAAATTTAAACAAAGAATGAGAAAATCTGGAATATGGAGAGTGGTGGTTGGAGTTTTGACACTTCCTTAAATTCCTAGAGAATTTAGCTGCAGCTTTGAAGGCTGTTAACAAGTGCATCCTTTTCTTATTTGGCAGGGTCAGCAAGTTACACTTGCTGGTCACATCCTACCCACCACTTGTTTTTATAAATAAAATCACTGCAGCATGATCATCCCTCTTTGTTGACATAATGCCTATGGCTGCTTTTGCACTCGCATAGCAAAGGTGAATAGTTTTGACAAAGATCATCTGGCCCACAAAGTCAAATTTATAGATTTGAAATATTTATCATCCAGCACTTTATGGAAAAGGTTTTCTGATTTCTAATCTATGGGGCTGTAGCATAGGACCAATGACCAAGGAAATAAAATATAAGCCTTGTGGTCTGGGATGCAGAGGAGGTGGCTCCTATGGCTATTTGATGCATGCTTTTGAACTTTTGAAGGAAGATTATGCACGTACTCATATAACCAAGACAAAACCTCATATAACATGATGATAACCATAGTCAAGAAACAACCTAAGTGCCCATCAATGGAAGATTGGCTTAAGAAGATGTAATGCATATATAAAATGGAATATTACTCAACCACAAAAAGAATGAAATATTGCCATTTGTAGCAACATGGATGAACCTAGAGAACATTATGCTTAGTGAAATAAGCCAGAGAGAGAAAAACAAGTACTATAGGACATCACTTATATGTTGAATCTAAAATATAATACAAATGCATCTATATATGAAACAGAAACAGACCCACAAACATAGAAAGCAAACTATGGTTACCAAAAGAGAGAGGAGGGGAGGGATAAATTGGGAATATGAGATTAACAGATACAAGCTACTATACATTAAATAGATAAGCAACAAGGATTTACTATATAGAACGGGGACTATATTCAATATCTTGCAATAAGCTATAACGAAAAAAGAATCAGAAAAAGAAAAAATATATATGCATATAACTGAATCACTTTGTTGTATACCTGAAACTCACACGATAACTTTTTAAAAATCGTGATGATATACTGCACAGTACTTTCTATTACATACATCCTCAAATAAGCCTTGATCTTCCTCATCATCTGTAGAGGAGGACAGGACCTGGCTCACTCTTCAAAGCAAACGTCTGCAACCATTGATCTCAATGTCAACTGCATGAACACCCAGTTGCCTCTATTGTCAACTTAATCTTCTTGGTGTCCAGTTGAACCCTTTTTAGGTCTTAGTCAGGTAAGAAGGATCTCAGAGCAAAGTTCTCTGAGATTCAATGCATTTCAGCTGTTTTCTTTCATATGCACAAAACTATTGCCCGAAAGCAAAAACATGCTGCCCATGTGGCTGAGATGATAGAGCTTTTCAACACTAGTGTGACAAGATCTAGAAAGTGAGGCTGAAACGTGGGTGGGGTCACACTCTCAAAAGGCTACAAACACTAGACAGGACTGCAGATGAACAGCCTGGAGCAGATGCTGCACTCTGGGCTGGAGTGGGTGCCACGGCACGCTGAAGAACCCCTTCCCTCTCCAAATGGAGCAGTTGCTACTCAATTCCAGCTTTGTAGTCATACAGGAACGAAAATCCAGCCAAGTAAACCAATTATTCAAAAACAGTCATATATTTTGATTTTGGTGTTAAATTTCTGGTTTCCCTTAAGCACAATTGTTGCCTCATTGCCAAACAAAGCCTGTGTTGGGGTGCCAAACAAAACTCTTCAACTCTGATTCACACACTGCCAAGGGTAACCCAATTTTTAGAAGGAGGAAGAGATAGAAGCCAATTAGCCTGTTCGTGATACAGAACTAAGACTTAAGCTTAAAAAACAAGTCTTTGTTGCCCGTATGTGTGCAATACTTAAGCTCTCCAGCAGGAAACTACCGGGGTGTCAGGATCCCAAATCCCAGATGGTTTAGGGTTCCTCTTCATAGTTTTCCTCTTGGACTTGGGCTACTGAACTCCATGCCTCTGTTCTAAGAGCTGGAAAGAGAAACATCAGCAGGTCCCCAGCATCCTCAAACCTTTGAAGTACTTCTGCTGTCATATTTTCAGGAGAAGGAATACAGAGGAAAAAGACAAGCCAAATCCTTCAGTAAGATATTTGAGGTCCTCTATAATTGGATTTCAATAAATCTTTCAAACCCATCTTCAATTCTTCTGTACTCCACTCAATTAGAATGCTCACTGCATTCAAATATATTATGCAACCTCATTTCCATATCAGCTTCCCTTTACCTATCTGAATCAAGTACTTTATCATTTCTGTGACCTTTTCAACTGTACTGCTTGTTGCCTCTTATTTTGTACTGCCTGAAAACATAGCTTTTAATCTTCCCCAAGTATCTGATTTAATTACTAGGTTGTGTCCTCCAAGAATAAGATGTCAAGACTAGATTAAATGTGCAAAGATTTTTTATTGGGAGAAATGCCCGAGAAAGAGAACAGGAAGAAAACTGGAGAAGGCTGGGAGAACCATCCAAAAGATGATCCCGAAGGAAAATGGGAAGAAAGTTCGGGTGAGATCATCCCAGATGGCTGTGCTGTCAAAGGAAGGTTCAGAAATACTCAGGAGAAGGTTATAAACCAAAGGTAGAGCTGGTCCGGCAGTCCCATGTCTCCCAGGAACAGACCTGCCTTAGGATCTCAGCAAGACTAGGTCTCTCACTCAGAGGCTCAGCCTCTCTGCTCCTTGGCTGGGAGCAGCCTCTAGGAAGCATGGACTCAGTGCAAATGAGCAGTAGTCCTCGGTCAACGATGCTCTGCGTAGTTGGAGAACCTGAGAGGTACATGCTTGTGACTGCCATTAAGGGCATAATAGCATCTTTATGGGCTTTGCAGTGGTGCTAGTGGTAAGGAACCCACCTGTCAATGCAAGAAATGCAAAAGATGTGGGTTCAGTCCCTGAATCAGAAAAATCCCCTGGAGCAGGGCATGGCAGCCCACTCCAGTATTCTTGCCTGAAGAATCTCATGAACAGAGGAGCCTAGACGGCTATGGACCATAGGATTGCAAAGAATGAGACATGACTGAAGTGACTTAGCACACACACATGCAATCTCTTTATAGATAGAAAGGATCTTCAACATAGTTTTTTTTTCTTATACAGAAATTAAAAGAGTGCTATGGTCAATGAAGGCACACATATGTACATATATACATCTCTATGCTGAAAGAAATAAAGCATCAGATAATATATAAGCATTTAGGTTCAATGTATTTGTATGGTCTTAAAATGGACATATACAAGTATGGCTCTAGTCCCTCTATTTAAATAGTTGCTTTACTAATCTAAGCATATCTACATTTTTCTATTTGTACTTGAGAAATCCATAAACAGGACAAGCAGCAGCAAGCATTATATCTGTAAGGGCCAAAAAGCTGCCCCAGTGGCTTGAATTATTTACATTTGTGACACCCAACATACCCCCAAGGAGCAATGGTACCCTAAGGAGGCTAGCACTAATTTGAAATAATTCAGTAAAACACACAGTATGTTTTGAACATACATAATATTGTAAATCCTCCTTCTTTAAAAAAAAAAATTTTTTTGGTGTTGCTTATTTTTCACTTAATCAACATGTAGAGGTCATGAAAATATCACCTAGTCTTATTGCATACTTCCCACACTTTCATTAAACTAATTATCTTGAAATGTAATTAGCTAATTACTGAGAAAGGTAGATAATGATAGTGAATGGAATGTAAGATAAGCATTCATGAACAACAGGATCCAAATATTCCAGTCAGGGAGAAGACATTCAGGGTTGGCCGAGAGACAAGGAATATTCAATAACCTTTTGATCAGTTGCACTTGAATCAGAGCTAACAATGCTACACTGTGTTATTGCAACTGGGTAGAAATCCAAGGCCTTGATTTTTAAATCCTAACAAAGCGCCTTTACATTTCAGTGATACTGAATGATGTACTAAAGTACCCTAGTTCAGAGTGATTGCAATTTGTCAACTGGACTCTGCAGTCTTTCTCTCTCTCTCTCTCTCTTTTTTTTTCTTTTTTGCCTTTTTAGAAAGTATTGTGCAGAAAAGATTTGCTTTCATTTGCAGCCATTGTCAAAGCAACATAATTTATTATAATTTATCATCATAAACAGAATTTATTATAATTAAATTACAGCATGTTTCTGAAGGGCCAATATTCTAAACTTTACATTGCTCACAATAAGGTAAAGGCATATGTGTTTGGAATTTTGAAAATAGATTTTTTAATTAACTGGCTCTGGACCAGAGCATCTTTCAAATGAAAATACAATAGGGCATCTAAGCAGATAGGTTATTTACTCAGAATAATTAGATCCATGCTGTAGCAAGCCCTTTAAAATGTGGCTTTGCTGTAGTATTTTCTAGTTAACTGAGTATAGTGGACTGGCTAATGCATGGCACCAGTGTAACATGTATCATGATAAAATACCTGCATTAGCCAATAGCCTCATCTGAGAAAAGCCACACCATGATCAAAACCAACCATGAGACCCTACCTCCTGTAATCAATGGATCGGTAATAGGAATAGTGAAACCTCCAAACTTACTATACAATGTATTTATCATAATATCTCAGAGCAATTCACTTGCCCAAATTCCCTAGAATGTGAGTTCATTTCATAAAGACCAAACTGATGGTTGCCAAGGAAGAGGATTTTGGGGGAGGGATGGTGGGAGGCTGGAGTTAGCAGATGTAAGCTTTTATATATAGAATAGATAAACACCTAAGTCCTACTGTATAGCACAGAGAACTACATTCAATACCCTGTGATAAGCCATAATGGAAAAGAATACAAAAGAAGAATATATATATACATATATATATATATGTATATATATATATGTATGTATGTATGTATAACTGAGTCACTTTGTTGTATCACAGAAATTAAGACAGCATTGTATATCAACTATACTTTAAAAAAATGATTAAAGAATGTGAACTCATTTGAGACAGAAATTTAGCCTACCACACCTTGCTGCCAGCCCCCTGCCTAATAGTAAATAGCCCTCAACAGATATTAGTTGATTTAGAATGTAAATGGTACAGAAGAGCACTAAGACTAATTTAATTCAACATATTACTTATTTATGCTGTACATGAAGCAGCCTACAAATGAAAGAGAAACTATAGGCATCATCCAGGAATGTATAATCTTCTTTGAAAATGAAGACAGTTATCCAGTTGTTTAGAATCACCAACATCTAAATAAGGTGGCTTGTGAACTTCATGTGTTAGTGAGTGATATACACAGTGGATGCTGACGAAATTCAGAAAGGAGAAATTTGTGTAAGTCTGAGTGACCAGCAAGCACAAACACCCTAACTATGAAAAGCAAAGAAGAAAAGAGGGGGCATCGATTAGGTGGAGTATGGTGAGTTATATATTCCAAGGGCAGTTGGGAAACAGGCTGTCTGGAGTGGTTGATTCACAGTGAGAACTAAAGAGAGTAAGAGTGGAAAAGTGAGGTTGGAAATAACAGGTGAAAAGCCCTGAAGCCATTCTGAGAAGTTGAAAAGTGTCATGGAAAAAGCACTGAACTAGATTAGGAGATAGTGTCTAGGTTATCTCACCCCCTGATTGCTCTGACATTGAGTAAAGACTCTGGCTTCAGTTTCTTCCTGCATAAAGTGAAGGAAGCCGAAAAACCAAAGGTCTTGGCAAGATAGAATTCTGAGAAGTCAGGAGCGCAGGGAAGGACATGAGGAAAGAAAGGTTTGGGCAGGGTGTGTCTTGCCCAAAGAAATACAGAAACAGCCTTGCAGATGGCTGAGTAAAGGTTTGTAGTAGGAAACAGTCACCAGAGAATGGAGCTCTGGAATAAGGGGCTAGCAAAAGAAATAGAAATATAGGGGAAACTTAGAAGACAGTATCAGCCAGAGTTGATGACCTGTAAGAAGCACTGACTCGAAAATAATGTCATTATTTTGAGTTGAGGTGTCAGATATTAGAGTCTAATTAAAATAAATCTATATTAAGGGCAAAATCAATGTGAGAAAAATCAAATACAACTTTGCTTGGGTCCTGTCTGCCCTAAATACCTCCAGTCCACTGCAGGAATTGCTGTTTGGTTTCATCCTTAATTTCTACCACAAGGAATCCTAGAACTTGAACTTGCTAAGGACCCTTCAATATCCACTCCTAGATCTCCCAGCTCATTTGAGTGCTTCCTTCTGTGTTGATTAGGGCTTCCTCGGTGGCTCAGATGATAAAGAATCTGCCCACAATGCGGGAAGACCCTGGTTTGATCCCTGAGTTGTGAAGATCACCTGGAGAAGGGAATGGCAACCCACTCCAGGATTCATGCCTGGGAAATCCCATGGACAGAGAAGCCTGGTGGGCTACAGTCCATGCGGTCTCAAAGAGTCAGATATGACTGAGCAACTAAGACACTTTCCTGTGTTAATTACACCTGGCCTTCTTCCAGAGTGGTTCAGCTTCCCATACCACTTGTTTTGAGTCTTTTTTTTCTTATATCAATCCTCCCTTCTCAAGTTATTACAATCTGACTGAAAAGGCTGTACCAAGAAAATGACTTTAGTTTACCTGTGCATGCTCAGTTGCTCAGTCATATCCGACTCTGCGATCCCATGGACTATGGCCTGCCAGGCTTCTCTGCTCATGGGATCCTCCAGACAAGAAAACTGGAGTACTGGAGTAGGGTGCCATGCTCTCCTCGAGGAGACCTTCCCCACTCAGGGACTGAACCTGAATCTTTTATGTCTCCTGCATTGGCAGGCGGGTTTTTACCACTAGAGCCCATCCAATCTCTCTCCAACTTTCAACTCCTCTGATTTTGCCTCTGACCTCTAGTTCAGTCCACTTTCAGTCACTCAGTTGTGTCCGACTCTTTGCAACTCCATGAATCACAACACGCCAGGCCTCCCTGTCCATCACCAACTCCCAGAGTCCACCCAAACCTGTGTCCATTGAGTCGGTGATGCCATCCAACCATCTCATCCTCTGTCGTCCCCTTCTCCTCCTGCCCTCAATCTTTTCCAACATCAGGGTCTTTTCAAATGAGTCAGCTCTTCGCATCAGGTGGCCAAAGTATTGGAGTTTCAGCTTCAGCATCAGTCCTTCCAATGAACATCCAGGACTGATCTCCTTTAGAGATGGACTGGTTGGATCTCCTTGCAGTCCAAGAGACCCTCAAGAGTCTTCTCCAACACCACACTTCAAAAGCACCAATTCTTTGGCACTCAGCTTTCCTTATAGTCCAACTCTCACACCCATACATGACCACTGGAAAAACCATAGCTTGACTAGACAGACCTTTGTTGACAGAGTAAAGTGTCTGCTTTTTATGCTGTCTAGGTTGGTCATAACTTTCCTTCCCAGGAGTAAACATCTTTTAATTTCATGGCTGCAGTAACCATCTGCAGTGATTTTGGAGTCCAAAAAAAAGTCTGACACTGTTTCCACTGTTTCCCCATCTATTTCCCATGAAGTGATGGGACCAGATGCCATGATCTTCGTTTTCTGAATGTTGAGCTTTAAGTTTTTCACTCTCCCCTTTCACTTTCTTCAAGAGTTCTTCTTGAAGAACTTTAGTTCTTCTTCACTTCCTGCCATAAGGGTGGTGTAATCTGCATATCTGAGGTTATTGATATTTCTCTAGGCAGTCTTGATTCCAGCTTGTGCTTCTTCCAGCCCAGCGTTTCTCATGATGTACTCTGCATATAAGTTAAATAAGCAGGGTGACAATATACAGCCTTGACATATTCCTTTTCCTATTTGGAACCAGTCTGTTGTTCCATGTCCAGTCCTAACTGTTGCTTCCTGACCTGCATATAGGTTTCTCAAGAGGCAGGTCAGGTGGTCTGGTATTCCTATCTCTTTCAGAATTTTCCACAGTTTATTGTGATGCACACAGTCAAAGGCTTTGGCATAGTCAATAAAGCAGAAATAGATGTTTTTCTGGAACTCTCTTGTTTTTTCAATGATCCAGTGGATATTAGCAATTTGATCTCTGGTTTCTCTGCCTTTTCTAAAATCAGCTTGAACATCTGGAAGTTCATGGTTCACATATTGCTGAAGCCTGGCTTGGAAAAGTTTAAGCATCACTTTAGTAGCGTGTGACATCTGGGTAACTGAAGCAGCTCAGTCAAAGGAGAACAGGTGGGAAAAAGAGGCAGACCAAAATTCAGCCTACCATATTCCTATGCTATTCAAAATACCTGCAGTTTCTAGTGACTTTGTGAGTGGGCTTCCCTGATAGCTCAGTTGATAAAGAATCCACCTGCAATGCAGGAGACCCTGGTTAAATTCCTGGGTTGGAAAGTGGCACTGAAGAAGGTATAGGCTGCCCACTCCAGTATTCTTGGGCTTCCCTTGTGGCTCACCTGGTACAGAATCCACCTGCAATGCAGGAGACCTGGGTTTGATCCCTGAGTTGGGAAGATCCCCTGAAGAAGGGAAAGGTTACCCATTCCAGCATTCTCCTGTGAAGAATTTTAATGACTGTATAGTCCATGTGGTTGCCAAGAGTTGGGCACGATTGAGTGACTTTCACTTTCATTTTTAGTATTATATTTAAATCATCTGGTTTCTACTGCAGTTAAATATAGAACCATGATAGTTCTTGGTAAACTATTTGTTGTTCCATTGGATTCTGTTAGTTTAAAAATATAGACTTGAGGGACTTCCTTGGCGGTCCAGTGGTCATCCAATGCAGGAGACACTGGTTCCATCCCTGGTCTGGGAGCTAAGATCCTACCTGTTATGGGGCAACTAAATCTGCTGAATCGACTGAGCCTGTGTGCCCTAGAGACCATGCACCACAACGAAAGATGTCTGTGCGCCACAATGAGAGGAACCTTGAGCACCACAACAAAGACTCAGCACAGTCAAAATAATGAAAATAAATAAATAAAAATATGTTTGAGATGTAACCACATCACGAAGGCTGTAACGCTATTGAGTCTTTTTAGCCATTTGGAGTAATACATATGATACATTATTCATCTCATATTAAAAATCTACCATCTATAACTTTTCCAACCTCAAACATTTATCTTCTCCACTGATAATCTCACTTCTTATTTCATAGGAACAAAACAAAACAAAAAAAGGAGGTAAGTGTTAGTCGCTCAGTTGTGCCCGACTGTTTGCAACCCCATGGACTGCAGCCCACCAGCCTCTGCTGTCCATGGGATTTCCCAGGAAAGAATACTGGAATGAGTTGCCATTGCCTTCTCCTGGGGATCTTCCCAACTCAGGGATTGAACCCACATCTGTGATGGCAGGTGAATTCTTTACCACTGAGCCACCATGGATGTCCCCCTTCCCCTCATACCCCACAGCAAAGTCTATTCTCTCAGCCAAGTCTGAGAACTCTAACTCAAACAGAAACCAAATCTGACCACGTCTTTCTACCCTCAGCCCCACCATCCCCCGCAAAGATATCTCTCAATGAAATCCAAAGACCTTGTTGGGTTTTACAAGATCTTTTATTATCTGACGCCAGGTTTCCTCTTCAGTTACATCTCCAACCACATCTTCTCTCTCTAGTTCACTCACACCAATCTCCGTGTCCCTGGAAAGTGTGAAGCCAGTTTCTGCATCATGCTCTTTGCATTAACTGTCCTCTGAGAAACATGTTCTGCCATAAATACACACAGATACCTCCCCCACTTCACCTCATTGTATCTCATTAGAAAAGCCTTCCTCGAACCACCTCAAACATTCTTTAATGCATTTGCCTGCCTCATTTTATATGTTACATATCAATATGTATTTATTAATAGCCATAGCTATTTTAACTATCTTTTGTTCTGTATTCACTTGTCTACATGCTTGTGTGCTTATGTATTTATTTACTGACTTGCCTGTCTTCAAGCCATGAAAATGCAGCTCCATGAAGGCAGGAGGATTCATCTACTACACTTGCTGTTTTATCTACTGGGTTTAGCATAGTTCTTGACACATTAACATGTATCTAACATTTATAAAGTTAATGATGTAAAGGTTTCCCTTTCATCCTTAAATCAGTTTTCCAGTTCTTGTTCACATGGTGAGCACTGTGGTCATGGTGCAACAGGCTCTGTGCTGGGCACTGGGTATGTAAGGGTCAATTAGGTATACATGGTTCTTGCCCCTTTGAAATTTAGAGAATGATAAAAGCCAGTCCAGGTTCGATGCATGATACAGGATGCTCAGGGCTGGTGCACTGGGATGACCAGAGGGATGGTACGGAGAGGGAGGTGGGAGGGGGGTTCAGGATGGGGAACACATTTACACCCATGGCAGATTCATGTTGATGTATGGCAAAACCAATACAATATTGTAAAGTAATTAGCCTCCAATTAAAATAAGTAAATTTATATTAAAAAAAAAAGAACTGCCTTATGACCCAGCAATCCCACTGCTGGGCATACACACCGAGGAAACCAGAATTGAAAGAGACACATGTACCCCAATGTTCATCACAGCACTGTTTATAATAGCCAGGACATGGAAGCAACCTAGATGTCCATCAGCAGATGAATGGATAAGAAAGCTGTGGTACATATACACAATGAAGTATTACTCAGCCATTAAAAAGAATACATTTGAATCAGTTCTAATGAGGTAGATGAAACTGGAGCCGATTATACAGAATGAAGTAAGCCAGAAAGAAAAATACCAATATAGTATACTAACGCATATATATGGAATTTAGAAAGAGGGTAACAATAACCCTGTATGTGAGACAGCAAAAGAGACACAGATGTATAGAACAGTCTTTTGGACTCTGTGGGAGAGGGCGAGGGTGGGATGATTTGGGAGAATGGCATTCAAACATGTATAATATCACATATGAAACAAATCGCCAGTCAAGTTTTGATGCATGATACTGGATGCTTGGGGCTGGTGCACTGGGATGACCCAGAGGGATGGTATGGGGAGGGTGGAGGATGGGGGGTTCAGGATGGGGAACACGTGTATACCTGTGGCAGATTCATGTTGATGTATGGCAAAACCAATACAATATTGTAAAGTAATTAACCTCCAATTAAAATAAATAAATTTATATTAAAAAAAAAAAAGACATAGACAAATGAACAGTGAAAATCCAAGGTAGCAGCTATAATATAGAAAGGGCAGTGTGGTCTAGGAACATAAAAGAGTAATTTCTCTCTAAAAATCAAATAACTGTGCCTGCAAGATTTGGGAGATAAGTTGAGATCTGAACAAAGAGTAAAAACTAAGGGTTGGAGTTGGTAGGGTGGGTGATAGATTTGCTTACCATTTGCATGTGAGAAATGAAAAATTCAAATAAATTGGTTTGGAATACCCTTAAATTTTACTCAATAACAAATTTAACCCCACATCATTTATCTGACCTAGAAAATCTGTTTTTACTTGGTAACCTCATTTTGTACTTCAAAGACAACTAGAGTTTTTTTTTTAATTTATTTTTTTAAATTTTAAAATCTTTAATTCTTACATGCGTTCCCAAACATAAACCCCCTTCCCACCTCCCTCCCCATAACATCTCTCTGGGTCATCCCCAGGCACCAGAGTTTTTTTTTTAATGTTCAGAAAAAGAAGCAATTTACAAATAAGCCATTTTTTTAATTGAAATGTAATTGATTTTACAATGTTGTGTGTACAGCAAAGTAATTCATATACAAATATGATTTTAAATATAGTTCTGTGATATGATATGTGATATACAGTAGGACCTTCTATTCATCTACTTTATATATAGTATATATATACTATATATCTGCTACAAATATATCTACAAATATATATATTTGTATCTGGTAATCCTAAACTCCTAATTTATCCCTCCCCCTCCCCTTTGGTAAATATCAGTTCATTTTCTATGAGACTATTTCTGTTTTGAAAGTAATTTAATTTGTACCATTTTTTTTAGATTCCACCTATTAGTGATATTATATGATATTTGTCTTTCTCTGTCTTGCTTACTTCATTTGGTGTGATAAAGTCTAGGTCCATCCATGTAGCCACAAGTGGCAATAACAAATGTGTTATTTTTTTCTTTGAATAAGATCATACCCATTTAATTTAAAAGACAGGAACTAAGCATATATCATCTGCATAACGGTAAATAAGTCAGGACGCCTTCCCCGTAGGCGTGCAAAGAAAATAATATCTGCATGCAAATAATTAAAATACAGAACAATAAATGAAAAAGGAACCTTAACAGTGGTTCAAGATGCTTTGAAAGTGGAGAAGACAAAGATAAGAGATTATTTGTGTGTGTGTGTGTGGGAATTTTTATTTTTTTAATATAAATTTATTTATTTAAACTAGAGGTTAATTACTTTACAATACTGTAATGGTTTTGTCATACATCAATATGAATCCGCCACAGGTATACACGTGTTCCCCATCCTGAACTCCCCTCCCTCTTCCCTCCCCGACTAAATGAATTTATCACCTATGCAAACGGAGCAAGATCTAATTACTAAAGACTTCAGGAATATAGAAATTCTTTAATTCCTAGAAGTCACTGGAGACTCAAGGCAAAAAATATTCTTCAAAAATGAAAGTCATGAATGTAAAGAAGAATTAAGGAAAAGATGATACCAGTGGTTTATCTCATCCCTTCTGAAGCTGAAGGTGGAATTTCAATAAGGATAAAGAATACATATATGTCATCTTATTTATATTTTAAGCTAAAATGAAGAATAGGTTGTTAATCCTCATCTATAAAAATCAAAGATAAAGTTCCAGGCTATGTGAATGTTCTCACATGAGAAAACAGAGCTATCTCAGTTTTTATTTGTACATTTTCCAACAAAATGTCTGCAGAATAATCAAAAAACCTTTAATGAAAACAACCTTTTCTGATAGATTCTTTTGGCTAGCATGCTTTAGAACTCAATTCCTCTATTATCTTTCTTTATCATAAAGTAATATGAAAATCAGAAGCTTAGCCACATTTAGTAAAATAGAACTTTCATAGTGTTATATAAAATTTCTTGGAAGATTTTAGTAGGAAGACATTCTTCATTTCTAGAAACAGTTATATGAAAATTGCAGTAGCAGATCTTAGGCTGATTCCTTATAACATAGTGCCATCTAGAGATTAAAGCTGACGTTGCTGCAAGCTACATTAACCACAGCTAGCTTCTATTAATAAACGACATTACATTTTATAGCTGATAAGTTCAGTATGGTACATCTATACGGTGTACATTTGAAATAAATTAATGAGCATATACACAAACGAGGGCTTCTCAAATGGTGCTAGTGGTAAAGACTCTGCCTGCCAATGTAGGAGACATAAGAGACGCAGATTTGATCCCTGGGTCAGGAAGATGCCCTGGAGGAGGGCATGGCAACCCACTCCAGTATTTTTGCCTGGACAATTCCATGGACAGAGGAGCCTGGCAGGCTACAGTACATAGGGTCACAGAGTAAGACACAACCGAAGTGACTTAGTTCGCAGGCATGCATACACAAATTTTTAGCTGGTACACTGACATCCGCTAATTGCACTGAGTGGCCTCTCTGGGTGATAGTCCATTCATGCGCTAATATGTCTAATGTGTCTAGCTTTTGACATACTGTAGCAATGAGGAAAGTTACATGGGGCTATAAGAATATGCATTTGATTAGAGGTCTCCCTGGTGGCTCACGACTGCATAAAATGCGGGAGACCTGGGTTCAATCCCTGGGTCAAGAAGATCCCCTGGAGAAGGAAATGTCAACCCACTCCCAGTACTCTTGCCTGGAAAATCCCATGGATGGAGGGAGAAGCCTGGTAGGCGACAGTCCAGGGGGTCTCAAAGAGTCAGACATGACTGAGTGACTTCACTTTCTTTCTTTTTTCTGTAAGAAAACATAATTGCATTTCTTCAAGGAAGCAAGACAGTTCTACCATAAATACGAAATTGTATTAAGTATTTACTATGGGTCAGGCATTGTACTTACTATATATATAAATTTCCTGAGGTTGCTATAACAAATTACCACACATTTGATGGCTTGTTGTTGTTCAGTCGCTCAGTTGCATCCCACTCTTTGTGACCCCACGGATGCAGCATGCCAGGCTTCCCTTGTCCTTCATTATTTCCCAGAATTTGCAGAAACTCATGTCCATTGAGTCGGTGATGCCATCCAACCATCTCATCCATCCTCTGTCGCCCCTTTTTCCTCCTGCCCTCAATCTTTCCCAGAATCAGGGTGTTTTCCAACTGTGGCTTAAAATTACAGAAATGAATTCTATCACAGTTTTAAAGGCCAGAAGTTTGAAATCAAGGTGTAGGAGGCTGTGCTCCCTCTGGAGCTCTAGGGAAGCAACCTTCCTTGCCTCTAAGCTTCGGGCAGCTGTCAGTACTCCCTGGATTCCTTGGCTTGTGGCAACATCACTACAACTTCTGCCTTCATCTTCCCATCACCTTCTCCTTTGTGTGTCTTGCTGTGGCCTCAGCACTCCAATCTTTCCAGTCTCTGCTTTGGGATTCACATTTCTGCCTGCTGTTCTGTCTGTGTGTCTTCTCTCTGTGTGTTTCTCCTGTTGGTCTATTTTAAGGGCACTTCTCTTTGGATTTAGGGCTCATTTCAACAATCCAGGGTGGTCCCCTCATCTCAAGACTTTAAACTCCATCTCCAGAGATCCCTTTTTTTTTCCAAATAGGGAAACATTCACATATTCCAGACATTTGATCAATCTTTGGGGGAACCATCATTCAATCCAATATACTATGTCTTTTAAAGAAAGGAAAGGAAATAGAGAGGTAAATGGCTTCTACTTCAATAAGCTTATAGCACAATCAGTAAAAAGCTTGTGTGCATAGATAAACAATCTCCCAGATCAGGGCTTCTCAGTATTGACATTTGGGACTAGATAACTATTTGTTGTGGGGGGCTGTCCAACGCATTTTTCAAATGTTTTGCATTCCTAGCTTCTACCCATTAGATGCCAGTAGCACTGTCTTAGTCGTGACTACTATAAATGGACATTGTCTCCAGACATTGCTAAGTGCTCTGTGTGGAGTGAAACAGCTCTGGTTAAGAGCAAGTCATCTAGGGAATTCCCTGGAAGTTCAGTGATTAGGACTTGGCACTTTCACGGCTGGGGTCTGTGTTCAGTCCTGATTGGGGAATTAAGATCCTGCACGCCACATGTGCTTCCATGCTCAGTCACTCAGTCGTGTATGACGCCTTGTAACGCTATGGGTCATAGCCTGCCAGGCTCCTCTGTCTGTGGGATTTCCCAGCCAAGAATACTGGAGTAGGTTGCCACTTCCTCCTGTAGGAGATCTTCCCGACACAGGGATGGAAAAATATTTGCAAAGTATATATCGGATTAAGGGTTGATATTCAAAACATATGCAGAACTCATACAATCAACAGCAATAAAACAAATAATCTAACCAAAAAATGGACAGAGAACCTGAATAGACTTTTTTTTCCAGAGGAGATACACAAACGGCCACCAGTCTGTACAGGGTGTACATCTGAAGGGAATGAAGTCATTATCTTGAAGACCTATCTGTTCCCCCATGTTTACTGCAGCACTATTCACAGTAGCCAAGAAACACAAACAACCTCAGCGGATGAATGGATGAAGAAAATGTGGCTATAAATACAATGGAATATTATTCAGACAGGAGAGAAACGAAATCCTACCATTTGCAACAACACAGACAGACCTTGAGAGCATTAAGCTAAGTGAATTAAGTCAGACAGAGAAAGACAAATGCTGCATGATCTCACTTGCATTGGGAATCTACCAAAAAAAAAAAAAAAAAGCCAAATTCATAGAAACAGAGCAGAATGGTGATTGCCAGTGCTGGGGGTTAGAGGTAAACAGAAGATGTCAAGGGTACAGACTTCTAGTCATCAGATGAGTATGGTCTGGGCATCTGTTATTCAGAATGGTGACTGTAGTTAACAGTATATTATTTACTTGAAAGTTTCTAAGAAAGTAGATCTTAAATATTATCGCCGCACATATAAGAAAAAGCATAATTATGTGAGGAGATGGATGTCTTAACTAACCTTGTTATTAGCAACCTTACTAAATCATTTTGCAATATATACGTGTCAAGTCATCACACTGTACACCTTAGACTTACGTAATATTACATGTCAATTATCTCTCAATAAAGCTGAGGTAGAGGGAACAGCAAGTCCTCTACATTATCATAAACAAATCTTATGGCACAGACGTTCCTGATGGTGTCATCAGACAAATCTGATGGCACAGAGGAGAAAGAAACCAAAATGGACTGGGATGGTTAAAGAAGTTTTCATGGAGGAAATAAAATGTCACTAGATGAGAATATAGCACTTGGAATTGTGGAGGAGGCCATGGAAAGCATTACTGAGAAGCACTGTGCACTTGTGAAGACCAAGAACCATACCTTATTTATCCTTTTATTTTTTTTTTTAAGTTTGTTTACTTAGGCCACACTTCGTGGTATATGAAACCTTACTTCTCTGACCAGGGATCAAACCCACAACCTAAGAGTGGAAGCAAGCAGTTTTCACCACTGGACTGGCAGGAAGTCCTGATACACCTTGTTCATCTTTATGTGTCAACCTCCTAAGCACCGTCCTTGGCACAGAGTAACTCTCAAAAATGTCTGTTGAATGAGTCCATGTTATTCACTCAGTCGTGATGACTCTCTGTGATCCCATGGACTGTGGCCCTCCAGGCTCCTCTGTCCATGGAATTCTCCAGGCCAGAATATGGGGGTGGGTAACCATTCCCTTCTCCAGGGGATCTTCCCAATCCAGGGATGGAACCTGAGTCTCCTGCACTGTAGGGAGATTCTTTACCATCTGAGTCACCAGGGAAGCCCAAATGAGTACATGAGGTTAGATAAATAGATTGGAGTCAGAAGTGAAGGGTCTGAGATCATAGACAAGGGAATTTTAAATTTATTTTGTTGGTGAAGGGGAAGTCTTGAAGGATTCTGAGCATCAAAGATAAACTGCATAAAGAAAGCAGTGGTATGTAAAAAATATTGAAGAGGCCAGAAATACGATCAAGAAAGATCAGCTAAGAAATTATTAAAACAGTCTCACTGTGAAGTAATGAGTTCTGGGACCAAGATAATGACAGTGGGAATTAAAATGAGGTATCAATGACAAGAAGAAATAATTGTCAGCTTCTTATTACTGGATTTGGAGAAGATGGAGAAAAAAGGCATAAAGGAAAAATTTCAAGACAGGTTGACTAAGGGAATAGAGTTTGTTCATTTGAGAAAAATTAAAAACTCCAGAGTGGGAAAAAAGATGATGAGGTTGAGATGAGTAGCTGTTCATGGAAATGCAGGGCATGCTTTTTTCTTTTCTTAAGGTAACCTCCAAAAAAGTGATTGTAGTTGAGAATGGAGCTAAATAAATATGAGGTAATTTGTGATCAATTTTAGGACTTTGCTTGCTAGATACTACTCTCAGAGAAATTCATAAGACTTCTTGGATCACTAAAAATGTTCTTTTTGCAGAGATTTTGGAAGCAATTTGAACTCAAAATCATGAATTCTATTTCTAATCAATGACTCTCATCTTGGACTGAAAGGGCAGACAGTTACGGATTACTACGTTATTCACACTCTAACATGCCAGCCACTATTTCCACTGGATATTCTGAAAGTCAGGACAAAAAAAATTTTTTTAATCAACAGCTGTTTTAACATGACAAACAAGTTTTCTTTTTTAAGCAGTTTATGTTGTAAAAGAGAAAAAGGACAGGAAAGACATATTTTAAAAATCTGTTATACAATGGGATTTTTTTTCATTGTCAATAGTTTACACAAACTGGTTATTAACAACTTGCAAAAATAATATACTTAAGTTACTTTTAATTTTCTATTCTATAATTTTAGGCTGTAATCCTTTTTAATATTGTATCATAGTTTGTGAGACTGGGCTCTTGTATAGTTAATTAAGAAAATAACTTGATTTAAAAAAATATTCACTAGGCTAAGAATTAGTGAATGAAGAATAGAGGCAACTCAAACTCCAAATGTGCCCTTAAAGAAAAAGGGGGCTCTT
This sequence comes from Ovis canadensis, assembly GCF_042477335.2. NCBI lineage: Eukaryota > Metazoa > Chordata > Mammalia > Artiodactyla > Bovidae > Ovis > Ovis canadensis. The sequence continues at coordinate 80,302,831 of NC_091254.1, forward strand.
GTCAACTATGTGGGTCATTATCTAATTTTTACCTTACTATCTGTGTAGGAAAAACTTCACAATCATTATTTGGTATTTCTCTAATTAAGTCGCTCAGTCGTGTCCAACTCTTTGCGACCCCGTGGACTGTAGCCTACCAGGCTCCTCTGTCCATGGGATTCTCCAGGCAAGAATACTGGAGTGGGTGGTCATTTCCTTCTCCAGGGAATGAATATGTGGGTATATATACACTGAACTGTGGTGTTCAGTTCTGGAGAATAATTAAAAATAAGAACTAACTAGCAAAATCATAACTCAAGCCATCGATTTTGTTGGATTTTATGATTAATTTGCCTTCTGTTTATTTTGCTAAAATCGGTCCCATGTAGCAGTATGAAATAAGATGAGAAGTTGACTCAAAATAGTTTTACATTTAAATCCAAAAATCTCAATAAATAAAAAGCTTTTTCTAAAAAAAAAAATTCAGTGTTTCTTATAAAATCTCCCTAGCTGCATAATAAAGAGATTTTCCCTCAAGAGCTACCCACTTGTTCAATTAATTAAATTAACAGACAAATAATTGAAATTAAAATGGTCATTATTATCACCATCCTCTTCTAGAATTTATCTGAATTTCAAGCATCACAAACAGACCCTGTTTCTGAAGACAAGCTTCACTGGGAACTTGAATATGTATAAGAAGGTTAGAGAGGCAGCCCTTGAGGTCTTGCAGTGCTGTGGTTAATCATTAAGGGGGCCTTGTATTTTGTTTCAAGCGCCCCGGGTTTTATGTCCCAGAGCATTACCCCATGGTTAGCTTTGGGTGAGAAGGTATTCCAGTAACCTGGGTTATTGTGAACTTCACTTCCCATTTGGTTCAGAGGGTAAAGAATCCATCTGCAATGCAAGAGACACAGGAGATGAGGGTTTGATCCCTGGGTAGGGATGATCTCCTGGAGGAGGAAATGGCAACCCACTCCAGTACTCTTGCCTGGGAAATTCCACAGACAGAAGAGCCTGGTGGGCTACATCCATGAAATCGCAAAGAGCTGGACATGACTAAGCAACTGAGCAGGCACACACACATTACCTCTTGATAAAAAGTTTAATTTTGTAGGTTCATTATAAACAGAATTAATGAAAATTCTGAATAAATCTTGGCAGCTGACATTGAGGACATTCATTCATTTTATTCACCAGACATTCACTGAATGTCTGTTATTTGCAGGTACATTTTAGGTATCCTCAAAATACAAGTAAGAAAAATGCACTTCCAAATTAATATCAGGCTTCCCTGGTGGCTCAGCTGGTAAAGAATTTGCCTGCAATGCGGGAGACCTGGGTTTGATCCCTGGGTTGGGAAGATTCCCTGGAGAAGGGAAAGGCTACCCACTCCAATATTCTGGCCTGGAGAATTCCATGGACTGTATAGTCCATGGGGTCGCAAAGAGTCGGACATGACTGAGCGACTTTCACTTCACTTCGCTTCAAGTTAATATTAAGATAAGGCCTGCAAATGTGTAACAATGATGTAAATGAATGCACACTGGGAGTTAGAAAGACATTTTAAAGCAAGAGTGTGGACTCAAAGAAAAATATACGATTGCTTCAACCAGTATATATTATTCATTAAAAGATTCTTCTGGGGACTTCCCTGGTGGTCCAGCGGTTAAGAATCTGCCTTTTAATACAGGGGACATGGTACAATTAAGCCCACACCCACAACTACGGAGCCTGCACGTGGCACTAAGATACAAAGTAGCCAAATAAATAATAATATTTTTCTTTAAAAAATATTATAAAATATTAACTTCTGCTCTAAAAATGGATGTATTTGGATCTCCAGTAATGTTAGATTATGAACAATGAATATTCAATGCACAATATTTACACAAAGAACTCTAATAGTAAGAGAAGACAATTGTTTGAGTTGTAAAAACATTAAAAAAATTTTTCTAACATATATTTTATAAGGTATGGAAATAAACTTTTTATATCCAATAGAAAATCTGACATTTTTTACACACTAAAATATGAATCCTACTTTATAAGCCATACCCTTTCATAAAAAACCAGGCTCAATGGTAGCATATATAAAATGTCCATTTCAAGCTGCAGGCACCCCAAAATATTCAGTAACAGCAAATTGAGAAAAAGAAAAATAATCTCAAGCTTTCAATTTTGCAGAGAGAAAGAAAGAACTGGCAATGTTTATCTTTTTTTGAGACTATAAATGACATGATAATGCTTAAGAGCAAAGAGTTTATAATCAGACAGACATTTTATAAGCTGGCTGTGTTTTAATCCAGGGTTTAATTCTCAAGTCTCAATCCAGGGTTTAATTTTATCTAAGGGTTAGGTCTTCAAGTCCATCAAGGAGATGAAAATAAGGTACACAAAATTTACCTTTGAAAATCCTTTGAGAATTGGGCCCCCTTGGAAAACAACATATCATCTCTTTGTAAGTCATAATCACCAGCTTTCTTTGTGCTTTGTTCTTTTCATTCACTTCAGGTGAGTCCCTCAGTCATGTCTGACTCTTTGCAACCCTATGGACTGCAGCACGCCAGGCTTCCCTGTCCATCACCAACTCCCAGAGCTTATTCAAATTCATGTCGATCTAGTCAGTGATGCCATCCAACCATCTCATCCTCTGTCATCCCCTTCTTATCCTGCCTTCAGTCTTTCCCAGCATCAGGGTCTTTTCTAAAGAGTCAGTTCTTCGAATCAGGTAGCCAAAGTATTGGAGCTTCAGATTCAGCATCAGTCCTTCCAAAGGATATTCAGGACCGATTTCCTTTAGGATTGACTGTTTTGATCTCCTTGCAATCCAAGGAACTCTCAAGAGTCTTCTCCAACACCACAGTTCAAAAGCATCAATACTTTGGCACTCGGCTTTCTTTATGATCCAACTCTTACAGCCATACATGACTACTGGGGAAACCATAGCTTTGACTAGACGGACCTTTGTTGGCAAACTAATTTGTTGGCATTTTAATATGCTTTTTAATATGCTGTATAGGTTGGTCATAGCTTTTTTTCTAAGGAACAAGCATTTTTTACTTTCATGGCTGCAGTCACCATCTGCAGTGATTTTGGAGCCCAAGAAAATAAAGTTTGTCACTGTTTCCATTGTTTCCCTATCTATTTGCCATGAAGTGATGGAATCCAATGCCACGATCTTCGTTTTTTGAATATTGAGTTTTAAGTCAGCTTTTTCACTCTCCTCTTTCACTTTCATCAAGAGGCACTTTAGTTCCTCTTCACTTTTTGCCATAGGGGTGGTGTCATCTGCATATCTGAGGTTATGATATTTCTCCTGGCAATTGTGATTCCAACTTGTTCTTCATCCAGGCCAGCATTTTGCATAACATGCTCTTCTCATAGGTTAAATTAGCAGGGTGACAATATACAGCCTTGACATACTCCTTTCTCAATTTGGAACCAGTCTGTTGTTCCATGTCCAGTTCTAACTGCTGCTTCTTGACCTGCACACAGATTTCTCAAGAGGCAGGTAAGGATATCTTTAAGAATTTTCCACAGTTTATTGTGATCCACACAGTCAAAGTCTTTGGCATAATCAATAAAACAGAAATAGATGTTTTTCTGGAACTCTCTTGCTTTTTCCATGAGCCAGCGGATGTTGGCAATTTGATCTCTGGTTCCTCTGCCTTTTCTTAAATCCAGCCTGAACATCTGGAAGTTCACGGTTCATGTACTGTTGAAGCCTAGCTTGGAGAATTTTGAGCATTACTTTGCTAGCATGTGAGATGAGTCCAATTGTGCAATATTTTCAACAATTTTTGGCACTGCCTTTCTTCGGGATTGGAATGAAAACTGACCTTTTCCAGTCCTGTGGCCACTGCTGAGTTTTCCAAATCTGCTGGCATATTGAGTGCAGCACTTTCACAGCATCATCTTTCAGGACTTGAAATAGCTCAGCTGGAATTGCATCACCTCCACTAGCTTTGTTCATAGTGCTGCTTCCTAAGGCCAGGACCACTTGACTTCACAGTCCAGGATGTCTGGTCTAGGTAAGTGATCACACCATCATGGTTATATAGGTCATTAAGATTTTTTTTGTATAGTTCTGTGTATTCTTGCCACCTCTTCTTAATATCTTCTGCTTCTATTAGGTCCATACTGTTTCTGTCCTTTATTGTGTCCAGTGAAATATTCCCTTGGTACCTCTAAGTTTCTTGAAGAGATCTCTAGTCTTTCCCATTCTATTGTTTTCCTCTATTTCTTTGCATTGAGTATTCCCCTAGTTCTTTCATTAAGTATCCGATAAACTAGCTAGTGTATGTTTAAGGATCACATTGTACAAAATAAGTAAACTCTGCTGCTACTGTTGCTGCTAAGTCGCTTCAGTCATGTCCGACTCTGTGCGACCCCATAGACGGCAGCCCACCAGACTCCCCCATCCCTGGGATCCTGCAGGCAAGAACACTGGAGTGGGTTACCATTTCCTTCTCCAATGCATGAAAGTGAAAAGTGAAAGTGAATTCACTCAGTCTTGTCCGAATCTTCATGACCCCATGGACCGTAGCCTACCAGGCTCCTCCATCCATGGGATTTTCCAGGCAAGAGTACTTGAGTGGGTTGCTATTTCCTTCTCCAAGTAAACTCTAGACTCTTGCTAACGTTAACTGGACTAGCAGGTGGGTTCATCCATATTATTTAAATTGTCATTTTGCTTCCTATCTTCTTCCCTACAAGTATTAGGGAATTCACATAAAATTTTTTAGTATGCATATGTAATGTGATGGCACTGTAAACATTGATATGCTTCAATATTATTAAGACAATGAAACTAACATCTCTTTCTCAGAGATAATGAGGGAAGCAAATGAGATTACAGGCTTCTCTTGCAATGCAGGAGCCTCAGGAGATGCGGGTTCTGACCTCTGGGTTGGGAAGACTCCCTGGGGCAGGGAATGGCTACGCACCTCAGTATGCTTGCCTGGAGAATCCCATGGACAGAGGAGCGTGGTTCACAGGGTCACAAAGAGTCGGACATGACTGAAGTGACTTAGCACACATGCATGCAAATGAGATAATATATGTAAAGCACTTAGGGACGTGCCAATCACATGCAATAAATTACAGTATCTTTTATTCAGCAAATACATGAGCAAAATATTACTTTTCAACTTTGAAGGTAGAGGCAAAGGTCTTCCAACCTCCAAACACAAATAGCCCCCGACAATGCTATTTTCTTAAGGGAACAGTGTGATCCATCTCATGTTTTAGAAAGATGTGCTAATATAGTTGCTGTTGGTGTTTCCAGATCTACACTTTCCCTTCTCCATACTGCTCTGTGCCCTGCTAGGCCAACCATTATGGACTACATCCACTGGGCTCCCTGACTTTCAATATGACCAGTAAAAGTCATGGGCAAGGCACTGCAGGGAAGAGGGTATGAAGTTAGTATCTATTTCCCTCCAGGCTGTGGATCAGCAACGACTATATTTCTCAGCTGCTGCTGTTCAGTGCTTCACCAGGGGATCTTACCTACCCAGGGATTGAACCTGTGTCTCCTGCATTGGTAGGCACATTCTTTACCACTGAGCCACCTGGGAATTTCATGTTGCTCTACCAAAGGCCATAACTCTTGTGATCTGACTTCCTACCACTAGGACTCTCTCTCTTTCTCCTGCTTTTGGGAGATGACTCTTTCCCTGGCCCCTACAGATAACAGCTCCTGTTGTTGCATGGAGGATGGGTTGGAAGGGAAGAAGATGGGAAGTGGGGAGATTACTAGAAAATACTTGCAGACAGGAAATAGTGAGGATCTGATCAAATCAGTGGAAGGTGGGCCAGAGAAAACAAGACAGAAATAACATGCACTTAAAATATATCTAGTATAGGATGGAAAAGAAATTGTAACTCACTGGATGAAAGAGCAGTGGAGAGAGTCAGTCCAGGAGGACTCACAGGGATCTTGCTTTAGCCAACATATGAAAATTGATGCTATTCACAGAGATGGGAAATTATACTTTCTGATTGGCTTTTTTCCCTTAATTTCTATTATCACTCACTGGGAAATGGATTGCTTGCTTCTTTGAGGTATCTCATATTTTATTCAGCACTTACTAGGACCCCACCTACTCTCCTTTATTGGACTGTGAAAATTATTTGGGTATATGGCTTTATTTTTGAGTAGTCAAAAATTGTTGTTGTTGTTTAGTCACTAAGTTGTGTCCGATCCTTTTGTGAGTCGACCAGACTCCTTTTCCCATGGGATTTTCCAGGCAAGAATACTGAAGTGGTTGCCATTTCCTTCTCCAGGGGATTTTCCCAGACCAGGAATCAAACTTGTGTCTCTTGCATGGGCAGCCGGATTCTTTACCACTGAGCCACCTGGGAAGACTAGTTAAAAATTAGAGCACTATATTTTAATTAAAAAGAATTTTAAACAGGTCTATTGAGATAAAATTGACATAAACTATGTTTTTTCAAGCATACAAGATGTTAAGCTTTGACATATGTATACTTGTGAACCATCACTACAAGCAAAATAATTAACATATACACAACCACTCAAAGTTTCCTGTTGGCTTTTTGTAATCCCTCCTTCACACACCCCTTCCCACAGTCCTCCTGACTCCAGACACAGGCAACAACTACTTGCTTTCTGTCACTATACAGTAGGATGTAATTTGAAGAAATGTATATAATCTTTATATATTTGTATTTACAACTAAATATATTTATGGATTTGTATAAATAGTCCATGTGTTTTTTCCTGGTTTATTTCACTCAGTCTAAGTATTCTGAGATTTATCCATACTGCGGTATGTATTCCTTCGGTTTGTGTAGTGTTTCATTGTATGAACATACCATGATTGTTCATATTCTCACCTGTTGATGGACACCAGGATTTCATATATAGACTTACCAATTTTTTTTTGAGTGTGCGTGTGGCATGTGGGATCTTAGTTCTCTGACCAGGGATTGAACCCGCATCCTCTGCCCTGGAAACACAAGAGCCTTAACCACTGAACCACCGGGGAAGTCCCCTAGATATATTAGTTTAATGTTAAGTGATTATATTTCTACATAAACTCCTAATTCTGCCACAGAAATTAGCAAATGTATATACCTCAAGAATCTAAAAATAAAAATATAAGAATAAATAAAACTAGGCTTCCAAAAAAACTGTTACTATTTTGTGTTTTTATGGCTTCCTGTTTTTAAACAAATTGAATTCGTATACATCCAGCAATGATTCATTCTAAATAAAGACTAAAAAAACAACAACAACAACAAAAATGCCATCATCCATTTGCCTTAAGGACACAATAAACTAAATAAAAAGAAATCCTTATTATGGTTTATATTAGTTTTAATCCTATATCTAGCACTATACCACACTGAGTACTATACTCAATAGAAAATTCACTGTTTTCTTTTAATCCAGTGACAAGGAAAGGGTGGACAAAAACATAAGGATATCATCAAAATACAGAGAAAGTAAGAATGAAAAAGGTGTTTAATCAAATTTGTAGGCTTTGTAAATTTTTGTGGGCCTAAAGATTGAGAAATCATTTCAATACTAATATTGAACTTCAGTGTAACTTTGCAGTATCCTGTTCCTCAATGTCTAGACTGCTCTTGATTTTTCTGAAGTTTTATTTAGGTTTCCAACTTCTTTTGCTGTAATAGTTATCTTGAGATTATTCTACACAGAATCATATATCTGGGGAAAGTCATACTTGTTTTAAACAAGCATTTTCTCCTGTATGGTTTTCAGAGTGATTTTCATGTGTTCCTGAAGGGGAATGAAAAACAGTCATCCCTCCAACAGGAAGCCTGGAGAAACATCCAGCTCAGCTCTGTGGTCATGCACAGCTTCCTGTTACATTCCAGGAATTGCTCTTGGGTGTAAACAATCATCTTCCAGGGACAGGCCTTGGGTATCACTCTCAACTGTAGAGCATAATCTGGCTATCGCTGTTAAATTCATTCTATAGAGTAGGACGTCTCCAGTTGCTGAATATGTCAAACCCTTGTCAGTCTCATTCTAGTGATCATTAGTTTTAGGAAAGCAGAATGCTTTATTGATAGGAGTCTATGCATCTTTTCCTCCAAATAAAACACTCTTTGATTGATTGTTTCACCATATTGAGAAGTGTGTTTGAAAGGAGGATATCCACAAGAGTTTTACACTTTCTAGCATCTGCCAACAATAAACGTAATAACAAATGAGGACCTGCCTATAAAAATGCCCACAGCATCATCAGAATATGAGGATATTTGAGAAATTGCTCAAAAATGAAACCAACTTTCTGAATAATATATTACATTAGTCAGGACTTGGGACTGTACGGCATAACGACCTAAAAATCTGTACTCAATGACTAGATAGAAATGCATATGAGACACAGTTAATCCCAAAGTTGATTAAGAGTATCAGGTGAGTTGTCCAATATGAGGGCTACCAGACATGTGTGGCCATGTCAATGTGAATGTAAATTAATTAAAACAGAACAAATACTTCAGTTGCTCAGTCTCACCAACCACACATTTCAAATGCTTAATAACCACATATGGCTAGTGGTTGTAATAGTATACAGCAAACATATAGAGGTTTTCTAGCATCACAGAAAGTTCTATTGGCCAGGGACAATGTACAAAATATAATACTTAAAGAAGGATGAAAGTAACTCAGATTTTTTGCTCTCAGAAAAAAAAAAAAGGAATGGATGACTTGCACCACACGAAGAATTTTTCTGCTGTTTCTAAACATTTAAAAAATTTGAGTGAGTCAGCTTTTTTTAAACTAAATTGATTAGAAGTTCTAACTATCATTACATAACAAAACTAGATTTTATGGATTTTAACCATATTTACTTTGGGGCATATCTTTTTAAAAAGATAGTTACTTAGAACATTTTTACAGAAATATAAAAGAAATCACAACAAATTATAATTTTTAAAAGCTAACAAACATAGAAATTCAAAACTAGCATTTTTAGTGACTGTCTAGCACATCTTTATATCCCCTAGATTTTGTTTCTTCATATGACAATATTATGATAACATTTTATAGAGAGAGAATACAGAAACAATAATAGTGTGGTTAATTGTCAGTTAAAATTTGTTTTTTATCATTGAAGTTAGGGTGCATAAAAACATGTGACTTCACACAGACACACATTTTTTCCTTTAGTATTTGCAAGTTTGTGCCCTACAAATAGATATTCTATAAATTCTCCATTGTGTAATTCCCAATAGAAAGGAAAATTACAGATGATAAATTAATAATTCTTTTTTTTTACTTTATATTTTGTATTGGAGCTAGTGGAGGTGATGGAATTCCAGTTGAGCTGTTTCAAATTCTGAAAGATGATGCTGTGAAAGTGCTGCACTCAATATGCCAGCAAGTTTGGAAAACTCAGCAGTGGCCACAGGACTGGAAAAGGTCAGTTTTCATTCCAATTCCAAAGAAAGGCTATGCCAAAGAATGCTCAAACAACTGCACGATTGCACTCACTTCACATGCTAGTAAAGTAATGCTCAAAATTCTCCAAGCCAGGCTTCAGCAATACGTGAACCGTGAACTTCCTGATGTTCAAGCTGGTTTTCGAAAAGGCAGAGGAACCAGAGATCAAATTGCCAACATCCGCTGGATCATGGAAAAAGCAAGAGAGTTCCAGAAAAAAACATCTATTTCTGTTTTACTGACTATGCCAAAGGCTTTGACTGTGTGGATCACAATAAACTGTGGAAAACTCTGAGAGAGATGGGAATACCAGACCACCTAACCTGCCTCTTGAGAAATCTGTATGCAGGTCAGGAAGCAACAGTTAGAACTGGACATGGAACAACAGACTGGTTCCAAATAGGAAAAGGAGTACGTCAAGGCTGTATATTGTCACCCTGCTTATTGAACTTATATGCAGAGTACATCATGAGAAAGGCTGGGCTGGAAGAAACACAAGCTGGAATCAAGATTGCTGGGAGAAATATTAAGAACCTCAGATATGCAGATGACACCACCTTTATGGCAGAAAGTGAAGAGGAACTAAAAAGCCTCTTGAAAGTGAAAAGAGGACAGTGAAAAAGTTGGCTTAAAGCTCAACATTCAGAAAACGAAGATCATGGCATCCGGTCCCATCACGTCATGGGAAATAGATGGGGAAACAGTGGAAACAGTGTCAGACTTTTATTTTTGGGCTCCAAAATCACTGCAGATGGTGACTGCAACCATGAAATTAAAAGACGCTTACTCCTTGGAAGGAAAGTTATGACCAACCTAGATAGTATATTCAAAAGCAGAGACATTACTTTGCCAACTAAGGTCTGTCTAATCAAGGCTATGGTTTTTCCTGTGGTCATGTATAGATGTGAGAGTTGGACTGTGAAGAAAGCAGAGCACCAAAGAATTGATGCTTTTGAACTGTGGTGTTGGAGAAGACTCTTGAGAGTCCCTTGGACTGCAAGGAGATCCAACCTGTCCATTCTGAAGGAGATCAGCCCTGGGATTTCTTTGGAAGGAATGATGCTAAAGCTGAAACTCCAGTCCTTTGGCCACCTCATGCGCAGAGTTGACTCATTGGAAAAGACTCTGATGCTGGGAGGGATTGGGGGCAGAGGTGGAGGGGACGACAGAGGATGAGGTGGCTGGATGGCATCACTGACTTGGTGGACTTGAATCTGAGTGAACTCCAGGAGATGGTGATGGAGTTCCCTAGGCCTGGCATGCTGCGATTCATGGGGTCGCAAAGAGTCGGACACGACTGAGCGACTGAACTGAACTGAACTGATAGCCAATTAATAATATTGTGATAATTTCAGGTGAACAGCAAAAGGATTCAGCCATACATATAAGTGTATCCATTCTACCCACACTCCCCTCCCATCCAGGCTGCCACATAACACTGAACAGAGTTCCCTGTGCTATACAGTAGGACCTGGTTTGTTATCCATTATAAATATAGCAGTGTGTACATGTCCAAACTCCCTAAGCATCCCGTTCCCCCCATCCTATCTGCAGAAACCATGAGTTCATTCTTTTAAATCTGTGAGTCTCTTTCTATTTTGTAAGTTCATTTGTATCACTTCTTTTTAGATTACACATATAAGGGATGTCATATACTGTTTCTCCTTCTGTCTGACTTGCTTCGCTCAGTATGACAATCTCTAGCTCCCTTGATGTTACTGCAAATGGCATTGTTTCATTCCTTTCAATCCCAGCTGCATATATGCACCACATCTTTATCCATTCCTCTGTCAATGGACACTTAGGTTGCTGCTTCCATGTCTTGGCTATTGTAAACAGTGCTGCAATGAATATTGAGGTGCATATATCCTTTCAGAGCATGTTTTTCTCTGGATATATGCCCAGAAGTGGGATTGCAGAGTCTGCATTTTAAGGAACCTCCATATTGTTCTCCATAGTGGCTGTACTAATTTACATTCCCACTAACAGTGCAGGAGGGTTCCCTTCTCTCCACACCCTCGTATTATTTGTGGATGTTTTGATGAAAGTCACTCTGGTGACTTGGTGAAGTGATATCTCATAGTAGTTTTGATTTGCCTTTCTCTAATAATTAGCAACGTTGCACATCTTTTCATGTGCCTCTTGGCCCTCTGTATGTTTTCTTTGGAGAAATATCTATTTGGTCTTCTGACCATTTGTTGATTAGGTTGTTTGTTTTGATGCTGTTAAGCATCATGAGCTGTTTGTAAATTTTGGAGACAAATCCCTTGTGGGTCACATGATTTTCAAATATTTTCTCCCAACCAGTGGATTGTCTTTTTGTTTTGTTTATTGTTCCCTTTGCTGTGCAAAACCTTTTGAGTTTAAGTTAGTTCCATTTGTTTATTTTTGTGATTTCCATTATTTTGGGAGATGGGTCTAAACGGATACTACTGCGATTTATGTCTGAGAGTGTTCTGCCTATGTTTTCCTCTAGAAGTTTTATAGTGTTTGGTCTCACGTTTAGGTCTTTAACTCATTTTGGGCTTATTTTTGTGTATGGTGTTAAAGAATTACCTAATTTCATTTTCTTACATGTAGCTGTCCAGTTTTCCCAGCACCAGCACTTTGTTGAAGAGACTGTCTTTCCAACGTTGGATAATTTTATACGCAACATTATCAAGTATCCCTGATAAAGGAGAATTTCCATTTTTATTAGATAGTAAGAACCAATTCTTGCTTATAATTTTACATGCCTGAAAAATAGATGCATTTCCCACACATTAGATTTAGCTCCATACACATCAATTCTTAATTTTCCTCAGCTCTCACATAGGTCCAGAGAAAAGGCTCATATTATTTTACAATATCTGGTCCTAAATCTTCATTTCTCAGCACTAGTTAAGGCATCTGGGAAACATGCAGGAATAGTCTTAGAAACAATTCTTAAAGGTAACAAGCAACAACTGAACTACATTTAGACATGACTATGAACCACGAAGAAAGTATGTTCCCTACATTCAAAATAATGTATCCAACATAACCTCCCTTCAGTTGAATCCCCAAAATGCCCCTGGCCATTCTACCACCATTCATCACCAAAGGCAAGCAGGACAGGGAGTACATATGAATATAAAGTGATAGCAGTTTAATTAAGTACAATTAAAATATCTTTTTTCCAATTTCACAAAAAATATATATAATCATGTGGCACAATGCTAGAATCCCTTCCAGGACTTAGGAAGGGATCTATGCAAGTAAGAAACCATGAAGCTAAACTTCACTAGTTTCATGGTAAATCCCACTGCAACAAAGGATACATTCTTTACCGACAGACTGAGAAATGAAAGTTGAAATATAAGGCTTCTGGTTAAATATAAGATAGACTTCCTGACATGGTTGCTCAGCGTCGACATTATGACTTAATAAATATGGACACATGAATTCAATATTCAAGAAGCTGTTTATTTTTTTTAGCTACTTTGCCTCTGTTTAAAATATAATGCCATGAGATAAGTGGTAGCTTCTAAAATCTTCAACATCTAATATCCATATTTCTGAAACATAAGGTAACTGAGAGAGGGTGAAAGTGATATATGTCTACGTTCAATAATTCTTTATAATGTCAGAGAAATGTAGCCATTACTGAGCGAAGTATATTTTAAAGAAGTAATTTTAAAAGAAACAGAAGGTAACACTAGCCATCCGTTATACTTAGCCTCGATTATTATTGATGCTTTACTGAATTCTTGTTTTATCCTTGCTAAAGACAGGACAGTTTTTTCTATTCTCTCTCTGTTATCAGGTTACATAGAGAACTCTGGCTACAAAAGCAGTAGTTTTGTTTTTTTTCTTCCCTTCTCAAAAGCGATAGTCAATGTTTTCCCATTTCCTTTTTCTTTCCCAGTCCTGCATAATACAAACAAAAACAGTTCCTCATGGAGAACGGTTAGTTGATACCAAAAACAGAAGCTCATCTGCAGGCCCCTCTCTCCAGCCTGCCTCCACTGGCCAGAAGATAAAGATCATGAATCTCAACAATTGTTCTCCTCCAACCAAATTTTCCCTTGTGGAAGTGCTGTTCTATATTTACATTATATAGAATATTCTCACTGTAAAGGTCTTCATTTTTTCACCTTAAAAATCACCAAATTAATAATTTAGCCCTATCCATTTGTTTCTACGGCAACCATCACACTGTGAAACAGACATATCTGTTCCCTGATAAACTCACCTTGTGAACCAACATACAGTTTAAATTTTTAAATTGATGTTAGAATAGAACATCAAACAGATGCGTTTGATCAGAGCTCATCAAGTTTCCTGAAAAGTAACTTGAAGTGGTTTCTCCATAATTGGAAAAGATTACAAGCTAAGACTTAACTTTTACAAAGTGTGATTTGGAAAGAAGATTTTAAAGTCAACACATATTTCCTTACTAACCAAAAGCATCACACATAAGAGTCTACACAAAAGTAACTAGACTCTTCTATAGAAGACTGAAGTCTAGTTTAAAAAAAAAAAAAGGTCCTTTAACAATAGCATTCAACTCATGACTACGAAAGTAAGAAAAATTCACACAAAATATATGATTGTTATAGGACTGTTCACAGATCTAGAACAATGATCCAAGGGAAACAGTATGAGTTACAGTTTTGGGGGTGGATGGTATTAATGGCATGAGGGACTTAACCGGTGGCACCAATGCAAGAGTTTCTGGTTTGATCCCTGTGTCAGGAAGATCCCCTGGAGGAGGGCAAGACAAGCCATTTCAGTATTCTTGTCTGGAGAATTCCATGGACAGGGGAGCCTGGTGAGCTACAGTCCATAGGGTCACAAAGAGTCAGACACGGCTGAAGTGACTTAAGATGCACACACGCACAGTATGACACGAACAAAAGCAGAGACAGAAAAGCATGAGACATTTGGAAAGATAAGGGTGACTCTATTTCTAGCCTAATGTTAGCAAGGGAATATATCAGAAGAAAAACTTAAATGATGAGGACCAGACTTTAGATAGATTTAAGGCTTGAATACAAGTTAAGCATTTTATTCTACAGATAATGCAAATCCACTGGGGGAAAAAAATCCTTAAAGATTAATGAAACAAATAAGTACTATGTTTTAGGAGAAGTAATCTGGTAGTTCTACCAACAGCGTATCAAATATAGAGGAAAGATCAGAAGCAAAAAAATTTGTTCTATTATTAGAATCCCATATGTTGAGGCATTCTTTAGTTCTGGGAACATTTTATTTGGTCATAAGAAAATATTTTTACTTACTAAATCATATGAAGTGGCATTTTATTTAAAATATCTTATGTCTATGTATATTGATGAGATTCATCTATGGTTTTCTCTATGTGCTGTGCTATGCTTAGTTCCTCAACTGTGTCCAACTTTTTGAGACTCCATGAACTATAGCCCACCAAGCCCTCTGTCCATAGCGATTCTCCAGCAAGAATACTGGAGTGAGTTGCCATGCCCTCCTCCAGGGGATCTTCTCAACTCAGGGATTGAACCCAGGTCTCTAGCATTGCAGGCGGACTCTTTACCATCTGGCCACCAGGGAAGCCTGGTTTTCTCTATAGTGGAATCTTAATATTTTATTAATGATATAATTTATTGAGTGTTTGCTATATTGACTATGCCAATTGTCTTCTATCCACTGTATGTCATTTCATACTCATAGCAACCCCTTCTCATTTATACAAGATGAAATATAAGCCTATAGGTGACCACTGGTCCAAAGCTACACAAGTAACAAGAGGCAGAGCAACAATTTGAACTCAGGCTGGCACATTCAGAAGCTGGTACTCTGACCACTACACTAGGCTGTCTTACAGGATAAGATTTATTGTACAATAAATCAAGAAATTCATGATATTTTTGTTTATTCTAAAACTAATTCCATATAACAAAAAGTATCCATTTCTTTAAATGGCATAAAAATCTCCTAGAGGATCTACTTTGTCTAGCTGTGGCTACACAGTATTGGGATATGAACCTTCTTCATATTAATTGATTCAAATGTAACAAAATACTTACTACGTTCTAGACAGCAAATGCTAGAGATAAGTGATACGGCCATATCCCTTCTCTTAAGAGCTCACATTTTGGTGGAGAAAATATACTTGTAAATAAGTACATTATTTATAAGAACCTCAACAAATCCACAGGAGGATAAACTCTAAGACCCACACTTACTATACACAATCACAACTGAATTATAAAAAGACAGAGACTTCCAAAAGAGATGTGTTCACAATTCACATTCTACCAAATCTTTAAGTAAGAATTAATGATCATCCTTCACAAACTTATCTCTATTCTTGCTTCTCAGGATAACTTTTCAAACAAACAATCTGTATACTGTAAATCAAGTTCTGCTCTCAGAGGATCTCAAGCTAAGAATTGCCACTAGGAATTTCCATAGCAGCATTATCTGTAAGGGCAAAAAAAGTGTTTTATATGTGTGTGTGTGTGTGTGTATAAATCAGAAAAGTCAATTGACACATGAATGGAATAATAAATTGTGGTACATTCAGAATGGAATTGAATACTAGAGTCAAAATGATATGTCACAAAAGAATACACAGTATAATTCCATTTATATAGAGCTCAAAAGCAGACAGAACTCAACAATATTCTGTTTTTGGATAAAAAATATATTCATATCTGGTAAGGCTATAAATGAAGTCAAAGAAATGATAAATACATCATTCAGTGGCTACTCCTGGTGATGAAGAAAGAGAGCTTCAAAAATATTGGTAGTGTGTTCCTTAAACTGGGTTGTGGGTACACTGGTGTTAGTTTTATTATTTTGTTATGCCATACATTTATCTTTACATCACATATATATCATACATGTAGTTTTACATGAATGAATGATAAATTTATTGGACATTTCAACAAATGTAGTTAATTTTTAACTTAAAAAACATTAGTTTTTAACAGGAAAAGTGGGGTTTTAAAATGTAAGCTTTATTAAATGATAGACTTATTTAACTTAAAAGAAACAACAAAGTTGCTCTTTAACCAACAGCATTTTCAAAGTCTACTAGGCCAAATCTTAGGAGAAAATGCGCTTCCTCCATAGGCAGTATACATTTTGAAATCTATCAATGAGGAAACACCTGCCAAAAATGAATTTCACTAGGAAATAAATGTTGTAATTTACCATCTCCATGGCTGCCAACCTTCAGTGACTGAAGCTCTAAACCAAGAGGCAGCCGACTTAAGGTGCTTTTTTTCTTCCCCTTCACGTTCCAGTTTGCTTACTGGATACAAGCCAGGATCATTAGATGACTCAATTTTTCACTCTATAAGATGAAGACAGTACTTGCTATCTCCCAAACAGAGGTTATGAGGATTAATCTGTCCATAAAGCATTTGAAGGTCCTTGCAATAAAGATTAAAACCGTATATAAAATTGTTGTATTTTATAGGTGTGAGTTTGCAAGACCAGTTACCTTGAAAGAATTTATTTTCGAAGAATTAGTTATAGTTTAAGATTCTATGACACCAAATATGTGGTTTGATCTTATAGATTCATGGTCTTGAATAACTAGGCTTCTCATTGATGTGGTTATTTAAGAAAGACAACGGTAATTTCCCACTATTTTTGTATGTGTTTACTCTTTCTGAAATGTGGTTGGAACTATAAATATCAAAGCTGGTTACTATTAATACTTAATCCTAAACACCATCCTACAAGTGGCACTGGGTGAGTAGTGCTGCTGGTTTACAATCTAGAAATCTAAATGTAAAATTAAAGGTAGGCATAAAATTTATATCAAAACATGCATGTGACCTAGCCAAGGATTTTTTTTCTTCATTAAAAATCATGTCATTAATATTACAGCTTACTGTTAAATACTGCTTACATATTATACTGGCATGAGGAAGTAAATACCTTTTAACAATTCATATCTGTCTCTAAATCTGTTAACACTATCAATCTATCATATGTAAAGGTATTTTTATTTTCAAAATTTAAGACACTGAAAAATAACTCTGGGTCTCAAGTTACTGCAGCCTCAGGGTCAGGAGGCATTAGCCTAGCTTTTAGAGAGACTGAAGTCTTTTCTATTCAGTTTGTGATTTAACAGTGTCTCAGGATGCATTTAACAAGCTCACTTTTCTTTCAGTACAACTTCCCCTGTTCACTTTTTTCATTCACTTATTCATCATCCAACAGATTTCTACTAAATGCCTATCTACTACACGAAAGCTTTGCCAAGTGATGAGATGCCAATGAAACAGCACTCCTGCCCTCAAAAAAATCCTAGGCAAAACAGAAGAAATACTTGGTTACAATTCAAAATTCAGTATTTTTTTTTTCTTTGATGAACAGTTCAGAAGAAAGCACTGTGATCAGTAATAGGGTCAAAGATAAGTAAGACAGTGATGCTTTCTAAGACTGAATAAGGATGCCAGGGGAAATCACTTCAAAGGGAAAGATAAATGTTGTAAAATATGCACACAAATCCATGGGAGCAGAGAGGAGAGGTATACAAATAAAACTGAAGGAATTGAAGATGGCTTTCCAGGTAAGACTCCTAAGTTCAGACCTAAAAACAAAGAATTACCTAGCCAAAACAGATGTACAAGCACGCATGCCAAGCAGAGGGTATAAATGGATAAAATGGCATGTGTGAGTGATCATGTCAAACCCCTAGTTCAAATCTCTCCACGGCTTTCATAGGCTTGGACTTGAACTCGGTGCCCAGGACAGTCCTGAACATCCTTTGCTCACCATCTCCAGGACAGCCCTCTCCTGCAGTCACACTGACCTTTCACAGCCCCACTCTCTTCCTTTGCCTACACCATGCCCTCTGCTTGGCATATGTGTTTGTACCTTCTTTCTTGCTAGATAATTCTTCATCTTTAGGTCTGAATTTAGGAGTCTTTTTGGGAAACCCATCTCCAATTCCTTCAGTTTTATTTAGATACCTCTCCTCTCTGCTCCCATGGATTTGTGTGTGTATTTTATAACATTTATCTTTCCCTTTTAAGAGATTTCCCTTGGTACCCTTATTCAGTCCTTGAAAGCATCACTATCTTACTTATCTTTGACCCTATTACCTATCACAGTGCTTTCTTTCATAGTATCTACTCAATAAATTCTGTTGACTTAGTGCTCTACAAAAATGAATGAATAATTCTTGCCTGGGAAATCCCACGGACAGAGGAGCCTGGCGGGCTACAGTCCAAGAGGTTGCAAAGAGTCAGACATGACTTAGTGGTTAAACAACAACAACTATGTGTTAATTTGAAAGACAACTTGTATTGCCTAGGTTTTCTCAGTGCTCTGACTGCAAATATTTGTACTAGATGAAAACCTTTCTTTCTAAAAAAACTACCAATTAAATATTTTCTTTAAAAAAATTTAAAAATGAATAATTACACCTGTATATAAACATACATCTGATAGAACACACAGGAAGTATAAGAGCACATAGAAACAACACAATTTTGGAAATGGGCATAAAGGTCAAAAGCAAAGATATTTCCTATGTTAACTTTGGAAGGGTGGCTGGAAATAAGCCAAGCATGGTGATGGAAAAAGGAGTGCTTTGATACAAACTAGTGTCTTCATGCTGAGGGAACATCACACAGCGTGTTGCAGAAATGAAAGCCAGTGTGTCCCAGTCTCCCAGGGGAACTGACCTTTCACTGTTGCTTTACAAAACAAGACAGAACTAACCGCTTTGCCACAGCCAAGAGTGGAGGACGGTAATTACGTGTTCCCTGGGTTCTACTTTCTCTTAGGTTGTAACTGTCTGCCTGACCAGGTTAGACATTCTCCACACCCCCCTTTATCTCCTCCTTTCCCTGCCTCTTCTCTGTGGCTTTCTCCTTTCATTCCCACCTTCTTTTTCTTATATTCCTCCTTTCTGTTAAAACAATGGCTGATTACAAGCTTTTTGCTCCCCCTGACAATTCAGAATACTTTGGGACCTTAAAGATCATCCTGACCAGCTCCATTTTACAGATGGGAACACGGAATCAAAAAAAAAAAAAAAAAGACTCTTACAGCCTCTGATAGCAGTCATTCTTAGTGTCACGGCAAAGAAGCAGGACTCAAGTCTCCCAACTCCTAATGAAATAGCTTCAGACTCTGTACAATCATGCTGCTACAACCCTACTGAATTTTAACAATTTATTTAATTTCAGAAAAACAGTTTAGAAACACTGGTTTCTCCCAGCAGTTTCTCTCCACCTGGGCTGTGATATTGACTTCCTGGAGATTGCAATTGTGTGAAGGTGGGAAACAGAATTATTTTGACAATATAAATGTAGAGCATGAAAGCTTTCTTCTTGTTACAATATGTATTTTTCCATCAAAGCATCATGTATGCAGCAGAGTGGGAAATTACTGTATTAATGGCTGGCATAGGCATGTGTCTTAGGAATTCTGCACTGATGGCCAGACCAGTTCATATGAAATGAGGAGCGAAAAGCAGTAGCAGGTGGAGCCTGCAAGACACTTGAGAAACTGCACCATTCCCAGCGTCTCAGCTCTTCAGGAAAGTCCTTAAACTCCTGAAAAGACTTGCTGTGGAGTGATCCTTGGTAGGAATTGATGAGGAGCAGGACTGTTTGCTTTAGAAGGGCTTCCTAAGTGGTGCTAGTAGTAAAAACAAAACAAAACAAAAACCTGCCTGTCAGTGCAGGAGACATAAGAGATACAAGTTCGATCCCTGGGTCAGGATCAAAGATCCTACAAGTGGCACTGAATGAGTAGCATTGCTTATTTACAATCTAGAAACCCTTAATCTAGGAAGATCCCCAAGAGGAGGGCATAGCAACCCACTCCAGTATTCTTGCCTGGAGAATTCCCATATACAGAGGAGCCTGGCAGGCTACATTCCATGGGGTCGCACAGAGACAGATACAACTGAAGCAACTTAGCATGCAGGACACACTCACTGCGGCAGCCACTGCTAGTACCTGTCCAATAACTCCTACCCTGGTTTTTCTTAATTAATTAATAGAGCTTCTTTTTTTTTTTTCTTTTTCAGATGAATGTGTCCAGGTACACAATTCTCACCACTGAAACGCAGCTGGATAACAGCTGTGTCTCCTTATGAAGGTGACTCTCTGACTCCTCATTTTCCTTTTTCCTGCCCGAAGTGTGTTCAGAGGAATGATGGTAAAACAGCCATCTTGCACCCAGGAGGGTAAAAGTCCGGCCCTACACTGAGCACGGAGGAACAGCAAGAAGGAAAGAGCCCAGGGCAACGAGGACATTGTAAAGCCAGACTGAGAAAAATAACCACCTATTTGTTTGAGCCATTGTTGTTACATTCCTGTTACACTGCTGCTAAAAGCAAATCCTAACTCATACTTATGCAAACATAGGAAAAGGCGGCTCCCCAGATGGTGCAGTGGAAAAGAATCTGCCTGCCAATGTAGGAGGCTCAAGAGTAGCAGGTTGGATCCCTGAGTTGGGAAGATGCCTTGGAGTAGGAAATGGCAACCCACTCTAGTATTCTTACCTGGAAAATCCCATGGACAGAGGAGCCTGGCAGGCTATAGTCCATGGGGTCACAAAGAGTCAGATGTGACCGAGCATGCACACACACATGCACACACACACATGCACACACACATGCACACACACACATGCACACACACACATGCACACACACAGAGAGAAACGGGAAACAGGATCATGAGGAAGTATGCCGGAGGGGAGTGTGTGGAAACCATGGGGAAGGGTTTGAATTCTCACAGACCATGAACCTGGGGAGTCTGAACAAATTATACCCCAAACCTAAGAAAAATGGAGGTTCCACTGTACATTTTTGCAGCATGATTTAGCAAGAATTTCAGTTTAAACCTAATCTATCTTTATCCTAAGACTTGGGCATATCTGGGCAAACCTATAGGTCCTAACAGGTAGGAAGAACAGGAGTCTATTTCAATGAGAATCCAAGTATCTTTCTGGAGAAGAATTCATTCCTAGGGGAGAAAAGGTAGGTGTGTATGAGACTGTTTCAAGGCTTAAAATCTGGCAGCAGAAAGAAAGGTTCTGCACAGTAGTTTTTACATCAGATTGCTCTCTGGCCAAATGCCCAAAGACTTCTGCCTGTGTCCTAGGACAAGGAGGCACAAAAATTAGCTTTCTCTAAATACCTTCCTATGACAGGAGTAATGGTGCCGAAGTTAATCATTTCAGTGGTGGCAAAAAAAAAAAAAAAACCCTGATTAAGAGTTCTAAATGTATCTTAACAGGTAACATGATCACAGACACTGTCTCCAAGGATGTCCCCTCCCAAGACTCCCCTCATCAGGTTATTCATTCACTATTCTAGGTTCTGCTGTGAAGGAATGCTGCAGATGGAATTAAGGTTACTAATCAGCTGACTTTAACACAGGGTGAGCCCAAAGATAATCACTCTGAGATTTTAAAAGCCAAAGGGGAAAAAAAAATGGAGAAGAAGAACCAGGAGAGATGAAACAGAAAGGTCAGAGAGAATCAAAGTATGAGAAGGACCTGACCTGGCTTTTGCAGTGAAGGGGGCTGTGAGACAGGGCATGCATATGGTCTCTAGAAGCTAAGAATGGCCCCCATTGCTAGTCAACAAGGAAAAGAATGTCAGTCCTCTGGCCACGTAGAACTGAATATTCTCAACAACTGTAATCAGTTTGGAAGCAAATTCTTTCCCAGAGTCTCCAGTAAGGAATGCAGCTTTCCAGTGTCTTGATTTTAGTCTAGTGAATTCCACACTGGACTTCTGACCTTTCAAACTGTGAGATAATAAATTTTGTTTTAAGCTGCAAAGTTTGTGGTAACTTGTTATGGCAACAACACAATGTCACTACACTATTCTACTGTATTACAATTAATTCTTTATACTTGTCTCCTCTAGTTAATTCCCGTCACTTAAGGAAAGGATATCTTTGTCATTTTCTTAGTTTCTTATTTGTCTATTTCTTCTACGCCTCCTAAAGTTTCTCATCTATGTTTTTCTCAATTTTGGTATAGAAATTCTAGTACCTTTCCTTGAAAACACTTGCAATTTCTTTTCAAATACCTTTGCAAGATGTATGGTTCAAATATTTATAAAAATGGTGACGTTTAATTATTGCTGAGGTCCTTTTGCTATAGGGACATGGATTAGTCTGTTCAGTATGACATAACAGAATACCACAGACTGATGGTTTGAATAGGCATTTGTTCTTACACAGTTCTAAAGGTGAGAAGTCCAAGATTAAGGTACATCAAGCTTGGTTTCTGGTGAGACCCTTCTTACTGGCTTACAGATAACTGTCTTCTCACTGTGTCTTCACATGGTCTTTTCTATGTCCATCAGCTCAAAGGAAAGAGAGATCTTTGGTGTCTCTTCCTCTGCTTGTAAAGATACCAGCTGTGCCAGATTAGGAGTCTACTTTTATGATCTAATTTAACCTTAATCTCCCCTGTATCTAAGTGCAATTATATTTGGGGTTAAGGCTGCAACATATAAATTTTGAGGTGACACCCTTCATAACAGGGCAATAAAGTCTAGTCTTATTTTCATCTCAAATAATAAGAGTTATGCTTCAAGACATAAGAGACGTGGGTCCGATCCCTGAGTCAGGAAGATTCCCCTGGAGAAGGAAATGGCAACCCACTCCAGTATTCTTGCCTGGAGAATCTAATAGACTGAGGAGCCTGGCAGGCTACAGTCTGTAGGGTCGCAAAGAGTCAGGCATGACTAAAGCGACTTAGCATGCAGGCATGCTTCAAATAGGCATGTGTATATTGGACTCATTTGCAGTTCTGATACTATTTACTAACAGGTTCCTTGGGGAGAACTGTAGAGACAGTCTGACATCTCTTTCAATTTTTAGTGATCAATTCTATTGATGCCATTTTTATCTTTTGTTATTTTATTGCTTTCACATTTGTATTTATGTTCCAGTGGACGATCTACTGAAAAACTCATTGTTCTGAAAAAATAAGCAAAAAGTGACATTTAAAAATTATATTTAAAATGATAGTCCTTTCATAATTTACAATAAAATAAATTTTGTTAGTAAATAAAATGAACATATTCACTATGGGGACCAAAATTAGAATAAAAATTAGGTCTGGTCTCCAAACTAATTTGCTGTTTTTACTATAGTTTGTTCTCTTTTTCTTACTGGCATAGTCACACTCTAGGGGAGTGGAAAGGAATTTCTACTTTACTCTTCAGTCCACACTTTCTGGAACCTGTTTGTAGGATGAACCATAAAAAATCTTTAAGCAAATAATTCTGGCTTTGGATTTGTTCTTATTAAGATAATGTTCAGCTAAAAATCACAGGAATAGTGTCGTATTAGAATCCCAGACGATAATACAGTGATCCTTTAAATTAGAGTTCAGCATTTTCAGTTTTTTTCCTGTAAAAGGTCAGATAGTAAATATTTCGGACTTTGCAGGTCACAAATCACTCACAGTTATGCAACGCTGACACAAAAGCACAAGAACAGCTGTACACAATTGCTGTGGTTGTGGCTGTGTTTCAATAAAGCTTTATTGATAAAAATAAACCCAAGTGGTGACTAGATTTAGCTTATGCCTTTAGTTTATGAGGCCCTGATTTAAATCAAAGTGTGTTTCTGGTACCAGCAGCACCAGCAGCATCTGGGAACTTGTTTGAACCACAGTCTTAGATCTCACCCTAGAACACTGAATCAGAAACTCTGGGTGTAGACAATCTGTGTTTTAACAAGGGACAGGGGAGCCTGGTGGGCTGCCATCTATGGGGTTGCACAGAGTCAAACACGACTGAAGTGACTTAGCAGCAGCAGCAGCAGCATGTATGTTAATGCAGATTTTCACCAACATATCACAGCTTTGCTCATGTAACATTGTAAACTATTAAAAACAGTGATGATTTCCAAATTTATAAGAACCATATAGTGTTTTTCTAGTATTATGATACAAATTGAGCTAGGAAGTTGCATTCACAGATAATGAACTGTTATATACAAAGAGTTTAGCTTATTCTTCTTTCTGTCCTCTAAGCAGCAAATAGTAGGCGCTCTGGAAAGATTTTTTGAATAAACAAAGTAAAAAATAAGAAAAGATGAAAAATAACGTACTGACTGACTTTCCTCACAAGTATAGATTGACAAGGAAATTGATTAACTGTGCTGACTGCAATTCCTTTGCTTTCTAAACACTGAATGAATGAATGAGTGATCCAAACAGGAAGTAAACGATCTGACTTTTCTGTGAATATTAAGTTAATGCCTAAATAACTTATAAGTAGCAGAAATAGAAATATGCAAACTTTCACGCACTGATGGAAACTTTTGGTCAAAGGTTCACATTCTTCCAATTCAGTCTGAAATTTCTCATTATTCTCTATCTCCAAACAGTGAAAACAAAGTATTCAGAAGTTAGAAAAATTTACAAAATGTAAGTGTGATCTGGGGATAAAGTTACAGAGAAACAATGTAAATCATTCCTAAAACAACTGCTTCTTTCTGCCTTTGTCATATCCATCCTCACTTGCCACCCCTAAACTGCATCCTCCCCAAGTCAAACCTCAGCACTGAAGAGTGCCCTATGGAAACAGGCCAGACTTAGTCCAGACATGGTAAGCCTACATCCTCCCTTAGAGGGCATTTCTGTTTGTTTAGGTCAATCTATCAAACATTGACATGTGTGTGTGTTTGTGTATGTGTAACGGGTTCACACACACACACACACATATATATCTCAATGTTTTACATGCAGTAACTATACTATATTAGATGCTGTAATAAAATAATATCTATTTATCTTTGGGACTTTCAGCACCTATCTAGTGTTTACAATATTACTCAGCAGTGACTTCAGTGAGATGGTAGAGTAGGTTATATTAACCTTCATCCTCTCTATCAAAAAAAGAAAAAGAAAAAAACTTAAATAGCTATCCACAAACAAAAGTAACTGTGGGAAGGAGCAGCTAAGGACCTACTACAACACAGTAGGGGCAAAAAGAATGGAGAATAACTACACAGAAAGGATCAGATCTCAGAGGAGATTGATCCAAACAGTCAAAGAAATCTTGAAAAAAACAAAACCGTAGGCATCATAATTGTGGATTTCAAACTATACTACAATGCCATAGTAATCCAAATAGTATGGTAATGGCATAAAAATAGACACACAGACCAACGGAGCAGAACAGAGAGTCCAGAACTATTATTAAATTTACACATTATATGGTCAACTAATTTTGAAAAGGGTGCAAGAACACACATTGAGGAAAGGACAGTCTCTTCAATAAATGAAACTGGGAAAACTGGGTATTCACCTGCAAAAAAATAAAGCTGGACCCCTATCTCACACCATTTAAAAAATTAATGTGATATAAAGAACCTGCCTACCAGTGCAGGGGATACTGGTTTTAATCTGGTCTGGGAAGATTCCACATGCTTCTGGGCAACTAAGCCTGTGTGGAACAACTCCTAAGCCTGTGTTCCATAATAAGAGAAGCCATGGCGATGGGAAGCCCACACCCAGCAACTAAAGAGCAGATCCTGTTCTTTGCAACTAGAGAAAGCCTTTGCACAGTAATGAAGACCCAGGGCAGCCAAAAGTAAGTAAAAATTTTTAAAGGGGGAAAAATTAACGTGATATAGGTTAAAGAATTATGTAAGACCTGAAACCATAAAACTCTTATAAGGTGATATCTCACTGTGGTTTTGATTTTTACTTCCCTTTTGAGGAACTCATACGACTCAGTAGCAAAACAAAATAATAATCTGATTGAAAATAGGCAGAGGACCTGAATAGATATTTTTCAAAAAACATAAGTAAATGGCTAACAGGTACACAGAAAGATGCTCAAAATCATTACTCATCAGGGAAGTAAAAATCAAAACCACAGTGAGATATCACCTCATACCTGTTAGGATGGTTGTTATCAAAAAGTCAAGGAAACAAATATTGATAAGGATGTGCAGAAAAAGGGAACCCTTGTGCACTGCTGGTGAAAATGTAAACTGGTATGGTCACTATGCAGACAGCATGGAGAGTCTTCAAAAAATTAAACAAGAGCTACCAAAGGATACAGCAATCCCACTTCTGGAGATATATATATATATATATATATATATATATAGATAGATAGATAGATATATACATGAAGGAAATAAAATCAGTATATCAAAAAAAAATACCTTCACTATGATCAATGCAGCATTATTCACAATAACCATGACATGGAAACAATCTAAGCTTATTGGCAGATGAATGGATAAAGAAAATATGATACATATATCACACCGAAGTGAAGTGAAGTGAACGTCAGTCGTGTCCGATTCTTTGCAACCCTCTGGACTACACAGTCCATGGAATTCTCCAGGCCAGAATACTGGAGTGAGTAGCCTTTCCCTTCTCCAAGGGATCTTCCCAACCCATGGATCGAACTCAGACCTCCCACATTGCAGGCGGATTCTTTACCAGGTGAGCTACACGGGAAGCCCAAGAAGACTGGAGTGAGTAGCCTATCCCTTCTCCAGGGGATCTTCCCAACATAGGAATCGAACCAGATTGTCCTGCATTGCAGGTGGATTCTTTACCAACTGAGCTATGAGGGAAGCCTATATATCACATTATATTTCATCATATACATAATGAAACATAACTCAGCCATAAAAAAGAAAGAAATCCTGCCCTTTGTGCCTGGAAGGCATTAGGCTAATTGAGATAAGCCATACGGAAAAGCAGTATTGCTTTTATTTGGAATCTAAAAAAAAAACTGTCGAACTCATAGAAACAGAGAGTAGAATGGTGGTTGTCAACAAGTGGTAGGAAGAGAAAATGGGTAAAGGTTGATCAAAGAGCACAAACACTCAATTATAAGATGACAAGATCTGACGATCTAATGCACTGAAGAAAATTGAAAATGATTGTCAATTATTCAAATATTTATAAATACTGACTCTAGTTGTTTAGAACAAAGCAGACAGCAATCTACACACCTGAGTTATTTACTGAAGTATCTGACTCTGGATTATACAGAAGCAACTTCAAATTTTAGCTATACAAGGCAGATTTGGTCTCAAGATATATTCAAGGAACTTATATCTAAGTAACTTCAACCATTTCTAATTTGTGTATGATAATCTAATCAAATGCAATGAGCAATTTTGCACAAAGTTCACTATGTGTATGTACAGTGTTAAGGGTCTTTTCATTATATAATTCTATAAACAAAAAGGTTTTGGTTACTACAAATGTGTGCTAATTGCTTTTGTTAACAGATTTCAGATTGATGACAACTGGAAATAAATAATACAAAGTTATGAATCCATTATTTTGTTTACCAAATATACAGTCAGATGGCTGCCCTTTAAAACATGATTTGGGGGAAGTAGGCTAACTTAAAATTTAAAGGACTCATCCACTCATCCACTGTGGATATAGTTTCAAGAATCTCATTGCTAACAATACTTTATATGTCTGCTGAAAATTAAATGGAAATATTTTAGAATTGCGCATCATTTTTTACATTCTTCAAGCAAGAACAGCATCAAGACTTTCATCTTTGGTTCAAAACAGTGTGTTATTTAGCTAAGTTAACTGAAATCTTCTTATGTAAATTATGGAAGAGAAACATTCACTTATTAACTTAATATCAATGAACAGAAGAGGTATTTGTTACAACAGATAAGGGAATCTTGTGTCTATGGCAGAAAAAGGTTGTGTTTCAATATCTTTACAACTATCAGCCCTGTGTTTGGTTAACTATATTCATCAGAGGCAACAGTAAATAACTTGAAAAGGTGAAATAAATACTGAAATACTGAAATAAAAGTGGAGCTTTTCTTGATTTTTTAAATTGTCTTTAAAAATATCATCTTACTACTAGTTCTCCAAGAGAAACTATAATTAAATATTTCATGAATTTCCTTAAAATAGTAAATATCAATTAAACTATTGTTTTTCAGACAATATGTAAATACACAATACTATTAATACATATACTAGTATTGTGTGTTGACATAATATTAAAAATAACATTTTTAAAGCAATAAAGTTTAATCCTTCCTAAGAAGAATGTTACAAATTTTCAAATTTTGAATTATTTAATATAGGAAGCTTCACTTTTGTCTCAGCTTTAATATCACTGAAATAAATTTTCACACTTTAACTTTTAAAATAACTATGATATAAATAGATTTTTAGCTTCTCATTTGGAAATAATTTTAAACCTATGAAAAATTCAAAAATGAGAATAGTGAAAAAATCTAGATACCTTTACAAGTTGTTAAAATTTTATCCCCACTTGCTTATTAGATTCATATATGCATATATTTAAGTATCTGTGCATGTGTGTATTTTCTGAAATATTTGAGGGTAATTAATATACTTCATGACACTTTCCCTTAAATGTCCCAGTGTGTATTCCTACACTAAATAGACTATTGTTTTACTGAACCCCAGTACAATTATTAACTTCAGCAATTAACAGATAAGTTATTTTGTTTAATCAACCATCATTCTTTCAGTTTCGGTGACACAATAATGTCCTTTACAATATTTTCTTCTTTAGTATAGTAGTATCCAGACTGGGGTTAGATACAGCATTTAGTTGTTAAGCCTCATTAGTCTTGTGTAGGAAGGCTGGGAATGGAACATTTCCTTAGCTTTCCTTTGTTTCTTATGACATTAACACTTTTAAAGAATTAGATTAGAGTCTTCTTTTTTCTAACAGACCATTTCTCATTTTAGATTTGTCTGCTGTTTTCTCATGATAAGACTCAGGGTATGCACTTCCAGTTAGAATACTACATTGGTGATGTTGTGCCCTCTTAGGGAGGCATTCAATGCCCATCTGCTCCTCACTGGTGATAATAATTATGGTCACTAGCCAAGGTGTCCTCTGATTTCCTGACTGAATAATAACCATTTTTTCCCTTGTAAGTAAGAGCAATTCTGGGGGAAACTCTTTCAGTTCAGTTCAGTCGCTCAGTAGTATCCAACTCTTTGCGACCCCATGAATTGCAGCACGCCAGGCCTCCCTGTCCATCACCAACTCCTGGAGTTCACTCAGACTCACGTCCATCGAGTCAGTGATGCCATCCAGCCATCCCACCCTCTGTCGTCCTCTTCTCCTCCTACTCTCAATCCCTCCCAGCATCAGGGTCTTTTCTAATGAGTCAACTCTTCGCATGAGGTGGCCAAAGTATTGGAGTTTCAGCTTTAGCATCAGTCCTTCCAAAGAACACCGTGGACTGATCCCCTTTAGAGTGGACTGGCTGGATCTCCTTGCAGTCCAAGGGACTCTCAAGAGTCTTCTCCAACACCACAGTTCAAAAGCATCAATTCTTCAGCACTCAGCTTTCTTCACAGTCCAACTCTCACATCCATACGTGACTACTGGAAAAACCATAGCCTTGACTAGACAGAACTTTGTTGGCAAAGTAATGTCTCTGCTTTTGAATACGTTATCTAGGTTGGTCATAACTTTCCTTCCAAGGAGTAAGCGTCTTTTAATTTCATGGCTGCAATCACCATCTGCAGTGATTTTGAAGCTCCCCAAAATAAAGTCTGACACTGTTTCCACTGTTTCCCCATCTATTTCCCATGAAGTGATGGGACCAGATACCATGATCTTTGTTTTCTGAATGTTGAGCTTTAAGCCAACTTTTCACTCTCCTCTTTCACTTTCATCAACAGGCTTTTTAGTTCCTCTTCACTTTCTGCCATAAGGGTGGTATCATCTGCATATCTGAGGTTATTGATATTTCTCCCAGCAATCTTGATTCCAGCTTGTGCTTCTTCCAGTCCAGCGTTTGTCATGATGTACTCTGCATAGAAGTTAAATATGCAGGGTGACAATATACAGCCTTGACGTACTCCTCTTCCTATTTGAAAGCAGTCTGTTGTTCCATGTCCAGTTCTAACTGTTGCTTCCTGACCTGTATACAGATTTCTCAAGAGGCAGGTCAGGTGGTCTGGTATTCCCATCTCTTTCAGAATTTTCCACAATTTATTGTGATCCACACAGTCAAAGCCTTTGGCATAGTCAATAAAGCAGAAATAGATGTTTTTATGGAACTCTCTTGCTTTTTCAATGATCCAGCGGATGTTGGCAATTTGATCTCTGGTTCCTCTGCCTTTTCTAAAATCAGCTTGAACATCTGGAAGTTCACGGTTCACGTATTGCTGAAGCCTGGCTTGGAGAATTTTGAGCATTACTTTACTAGCGTGTGACTCTTTAGGACTATGCAAATACACTGATTCTCTAGACTTAGTATCCACTTAAAATTCTTTCCTCTTCAGACCTTTACTGTAATGGTCGCAAAGGCCAATTTCCCAACCCCATCATTCCCTCCACATTTACAACTCAATCCTCAGTATTCTACTGTGAAAACCTCTCTTCTCTAGCATACATTCATTCATTCATTCATCAACTGATTATCTGGGTGTACTGGTACATTCTATTGCTTTTTTCACAGGATTAGAATTACTGACTCTAATTATTCTGGTGTTCAAATTTTCCCACATTTAGGCAGTAGGAGCCCTTTCAAACAGTATCCTATGTCCTGTAACACATGTGTTTCTTTTTTCAGTGTTATATATTTTATTATTTTATTACAGCAGCACAAAATAAGAACATTGAACATACCTTCCAGGAAAAAGGACTCACAGTATTTTTAGCTATTTTAAAAAAATTTCTTCTTTTTTTATTGAGATGTAATTGATACATAGCACTGCATAAACTTGAGCATAATTATTTGACTTAACTACATCGTGAAATAGCTAGCACCGTAAGTTTAGTGAACATCAATCACCTCACACACATACAAAATTAAAGAAATATCAGTAGAAAAAACTTTTGTGATGAGTATTCAACCTTCATATTTTCAACTTTCAGCAGTATTAATTATACTTATCATGTTGCACATTATATCCCTACTACTTACATATCTTGTAACTGGAAGTTTGTACCTTTTGACTGCCTTTATCCAATGCCTTCCTCCACTCCTGGCCACTAGACCCCCAGCTCTGGTCACCACAAATCCAATCTCTTTTTCTACGAGATTTTTGTTTGTGAAGGATAATTGACCTACAACATTATATTAGTTCCTGGTACAAAACATACTGTTTTGATATTTCTATACATTTCAAAATGATCACAAGGATCAGTCTAGTTGCAATCAGTCTAGTCACTACCCAAAGATATTACAGTTATTGACTGTGTTCCCCAGCCTGTACATTCATACCCATGAATCATTTATTTTGCAACTGGAAATTTGTACTGCTTAATCTCTCTCACCTATTTTTTTGCTCCCCGTTGTAACACATGCAACATATTTTTTCCTTCCTCCCTCCCTCCATCCACCCATCCCTCCATCCTCCTCTTCGTCTCTCTTTTTTTTGTTGTTGTTCTTTCTTACCTTACAGCATAAAGACTTTATTACAGGCTCATCTTACACTTACCGTGTTTCCTTCTTGGAATCAGCCATTTCTCCAAAAAGCCATTATGGTGGGGAAAGGTATTAAAAAGTCAATATATGGATTCTGGGTGTGGTCTTCAAATGCATTGTGACAAGGGTTAAGAACTAGTAAAATCCTATCAGCCAGCTGAATTAGTTCTTTGACTAAATTAGATCTGGTTTATGTCTAGTTCTATTTTATTATACTATATATTGAGATTTCATACAGATAATAAAAATAGTGTGGTGATTTTCTGACTCCCTTAAAAAAACTTTTAAAGATATCTATGCAGATTTGTGGTTACCAGAGGCGGAGGTGGGGGAAAGGTGAACTAGATGAAGGCAATCACTTTCAGTTACAAGATAAATAAGTACTAGAGATGTAATGTACAACATGATAAATATAATTGATACAGCAGTATGTTATATACAAACGTTAAGGCAGTAAATCCTAAGAGCTCTCATCATAAAGTTTTTTTTTCTCTTTCTTTAATTTTGTTTCTATACAAGATGATGAATATTCATTAAACTTATTGTAATAATCATTTTATGATGTATTTACATAAACTCATTGTGCTATACACCTTAAATTTACACAGCACTAGACTGACACGACTTGGCAGCAGCAGTAGCAGCAGCAGTAGCAGCAGCAGATGTCAATTATATCTCAATAAAACTGGAGGATAAAAACATAAAGATATTTATGCTGACACCATAATGGCACTCTTCAGAGGTACATAGAGATCATCAGACTTTTCACGATATCTCTTTACAGGGTTCGGATCAATCCAAAAAGAAAATGCATTCTTTGACAGAATGGGAAATTCCTGTAACTCTTCTGATGAAGGAATAAATTATTCAATATTTTCATGCCCTAAATTTCCCCTAATGCCCCAATCCATCTCAAAAAGAAATTGAAACTCCACATTTACATATCTACACATATCCATATGAGTTTCACTATAATATGTCTCATCAAGGTGTGCAATTAAATATAAGAATCTGTTGCATTCTCTCTAAGGTGAGCTATTTAGTAGTGAGGCTTCATTACAAATTTGTTCATTTTCTTGAGAAAACCTGCTTTTCTTAACAAATGTGACCCCCACTTTTGTCAAGACTAGAATATGGCTCCATTTTAATACTCATTGGATTTGTGACTTCTTGAATGATAACCACTTTGCCTGTTAGAGAGGAGACTTCTGAGTTCAGAGGCCAGCATGTCACCGGGGCTATTACACTGCAGAACTCAAAGAAAGATTTGCTAACTGTTTAAAGGGACTGTGATCCAACATGGAATATGTAGACAGCATTATTACAAATTGTGAGTGTGCCGGTGTACATCTCAGCCAAAAACCAAAGACCACGTTGGAATTTCAGTGGAAGAGTTGGGGAAACTAAAGAAAATTTTGTAGGGTAAATTATAAGTTGCTTCACTGTAGTGTTTTATTACTTCATGGGTTTCCAGAATTTTGACTGGTGAAGTTTTTGATTTGCTCAAAAATTCATCCTTGTCTCAGACTCCTTTCTACTCACAACTAGCAGACAATGCTATGCAGCACAAGCCTTATCATACCCACAAACACCTAGGGAATGCATGTAATAAAGGGCTGGAGTGTAAATCTCCAAATTTATACTATTTGGAGTGTAAATCCAATGGGATTTAAAATTTGTCTGTGAGATGAGTGAAAGTTGCTCAGTAGTGTCTGACTCTTTGGGACCCCAAGGACTGTAGCCTGCCAGGCTCCTCTATCCATGGAATTTTCCAGGAAAGAATACTGGAGTGGGTACCATTCCCTTCTCCAGGGGATATTCCCAACACAGGGACTAAAGCCAGATATCCCGCACTGCAGGCAGATTATTTACCATCTGAGCCACCAGAGAAGCACAAAATCTTAAATGTTTAAATCCTAGTTAATAAAGCAGTTTTGTTTTTTAGTAATTAGATAATAACATAATCTGGCATTGTAATGACTTTTTGCTCTTTGTGATGGAATTAGCATGGTCTTGCTAGGAATGCTATTTCAAATTCAAAACACAAATCTCTCTCTCTCTTAGATTTTTAGAAAACACTATGTAGATTGAGTTCTTGATTTTCAACAGCATGTCACCTTTTCTACTTGTTTAAAAAGAAAACTGAGCCAGGAACCAAAGCAGCAGTATTAGGACTAAGAAGCAGGCGTTAAAGAAAAGTCAGTGGAGACCATTATAAGGTAAAACTTTTGGTAATCAGCATTATCGTTTTATGGAAGTAATGAAGAATTATCTTCTCCTTTATTTTCATTATCTTCTCTACTATCTGCTGATAGTAGGTACAGCCAAAGTCAAGAACATGAGATACCAGAGACATATTTTTAAAAATCCAATTGACTGTTTATGAAGGATAGATGTATACAGAGAATTCACCCAGTGTATCTGGACAGACCAGATGATAACAATGTATTAACAATGACTATGCAATAACAGCAACAATATTTTAGCACATACCACATACACAATGATATGCAAACATGCACATAGTCTTATTTAAATGAACCTTTTAGTTTTATAATGATTGTGAAGTACATAATAATATCCTCATGTTATAGAGGATGGTACTGAGGCAAGTGAAGAAAAGACAGTAAGTGAAAGAAACAACATTTAAACTTGTTACTCCAAAGCTAATGAACTCCTCCCAATTAACAGTGTAGATTCTAGATATCTAAGCAATTTACAACTTATATTTCTACAATGAAAAATTTCTCCCACGTCATGCTCTATATCAAACTCTGGCTATTTTTTTAAGTCAATTCTTTACTGAATATTTACTCAGGTGAGTGAATAATGTCTTCCAAATAATAATAATTATATATCTGAGTTAAATGGTGCTTACAATATATCAAACACTGTTCCAATGTGTTCAGTTCAGTTCAGTTCAGTTGCTCAGTTGTGTCTGATTCTTTGTGACCCCATGAATCACAGCACACCAGGCCTCCCTGTCCATCACCAACTCAAGGACTTTACTCAAACTCACGTCCATTGAGTCGGTGATGCCATCTAACCACCTCATCCTCTGTCATCCCCTTCTCCTCCCGCCTCCAATATTTCCCAGCATCAAGGTCTTTTCAAATGAGTCAGCTCTTCGCATCAGGTGGCCAAAGTATTGGAGTTTCAGCTTCAACATCAGTCCTTCCAATGAATATTCAGGACTGATTTCCTTTAGGATTGACTGGTTGGATCTCCTTTCAATCCAAGGGACTCTCAAAAGTCTTCTCCAAAATCATAGTTCAAAAGCATCAATTCTTCGGCACTCAGCTTTCTTTACAGTCCAACTCTCACATCCATACATGACTACTGGAAAATCCATAGCCTTGATTAGACGAAACTTTGTTGACAAAGTAACGTCTCTGCTTTTTAATATGCTATCTAGGTTGGTCATAACTTTTTTCCCAAGGAATAAGCATCTTTTAATTTCATTGTGTACCTTTACTCAAATTTCATGGTTATCTATGGTAAATATTTATTTCAGTATTAAAAATATGTGTACTTTTATCACATATGGACATAGATTCAGAAAGGTTGTTTTTTTTTTTTACTGTAATAAGTCCACTTGACTAATTAAATAACCCTGGGAAAAATAGGAAATAATATCATCAAAATGAATTTATTAGAGTTCCCATATGATACACTATTCCCTGCTTATAGAAATTTCCCAGAGGGAAATTGAGCTTTCTATCGTGATTTCCTAGGTATTCGGAGAAATATCTGCTTTGCAATCTAGTGAATAAAATATTTCTATTCAGAATTCTTTGTACTAATATCCTATTAAAGAACATTGTATTTTAAATATCACCCCCTAATACACATTTTAGCATTAAAATTACAAGCTAATTATAAGCCAAAAATGAGAGACAGAGGCATGAAATAGCATAGTGTTTCTAATTTTATAGGACATGAATCTGTGGGGAAAAGAAAGAGCATCAGCTTTTTTAGCCTTCTCTGCCTTCTCATCATTGTGCTGTACCATGTATTTTCCTACATCAAATTGTAAATGTTCCTTAGAACATTCATTCACTCGTCCATTCTTTTATTTAACACCTTCTATGCATCATGCAATATTTCAGACACTTTGGGGACTCAGTTACAAAAATCCTGTGTCCCAACAGAATAACATCCCAGTGCAATCATAAAGACAATAACACATACAAATATGGACTTCAATGCCAAGTTTTTATAAAGTACACTAAGAAAAAGAAATCAATATAATTATTTCTCTCATAATTTTAATGTAAAACTGAATTGCAACAGGAAGGACAGTGGTAAGGCTATGCCATTACTCTGCTGTCAAGAGAAGGTAAGATGTGATCATATACGCCTGAGTCCTTCTCTGTAGTATAATTTTCTAAATTTCATTTGCTGAGAGAAAGGAAACACTTTGTATGGTTTATGGTTCTATTTAAATTACAGACTTGTGAAATCACTTTTGCGAAAACTCTTGTTGATCAAGTTTTCTGTAAGGAGAAGGATTAACCCATTCAGCCTCTATATCCTATAAATGCCTGGCTTCCTGGGATACTCCCTCTGTACTCAGAAACAGCTTACCAGGAGAACTTAACTGTATGTCAATGAATATAAATATATACCTTTTTCTTAAGTGAGTTAAGGTAAGCAGCAGCTATAGTTTCACTGTCATAAACTATTTATTTCAGAAAGGTAAAATGCTACTCTCAGATAGGCCTTGTTCTGCTACTTTAAGGTGTTGCTAACAGATGTTGTTGTTCAGTCACTAAGTCATGTCCAACTCTTTGCAACCCCATAGACTGCATCAGGCTCCTCTGTCCTTCACTGTCTCCCAGTTTTGCTCAAATTCATGTCCGTTGAGTCAGTGATGCTATCTAACCATCTCATTCTCTGCAGCCCCCTTCTCCTGCTGCCTTTAATCTTTCCCAGAATCAGGATCTTTTTCAATGAGTTGGCTCTTCGCATCAGGTAGTCAAAGTATTAGAGCTTCAGCTCCAGCATCAGTCCTTCCAATGAATATTCAGGAGTGATTTCCTTTAGGATTGACTAGTTTGATCTCCTTGCTGTACAAGGGACTCTCAAGAGTCTTCTCCAGCCCTACAATTCAAAAGCATAAATTCTTCCATGCTCGCTCAGCCTTCTTTATGGTCCAGCTCTCACATTTGCACATGACTAATGGAAAAACCATAGCTTTGACTATACAGACCTTTGTCAGCAAAGTGATGTTTCTGGTTTTTAATACGCCATCTAGGTTGTCTTAACTTTACTTCCAAGGAGTAAGTGTCTTTTACTTTCATGATGGCAGTCACCATGCACAATGATTCTGGAGCCTAGGAAAATAAAATTTGACACTGTTTCCAATTTTCCCCCTTACAGAGATTTTGTTAACTACAGGACTGCCCCTCAAATTTTTCTGAGACTTCACTCTATTATTTTATTTATTTTTTAAAGATTTTGTGATTCAGACCATTTTTAAAGCCTTTATTGAATTTGTTATAATATTGCTTCTGTTTTCTGTTTGGCTTTTTGGCCACAAGGCATGGGAGATCTTAGCTCCCTGACCAGGAATGTAACCTGCACCCCTTGCATTGAAAGTTCAGTTCAGTCACTCAGTCGTGTCTGACTCTTTGTGATCCCATGGACTGCGGCACGCCAGGCTTCCCTGTCCATCACCAACTCCCAGAGTTTGTTCAAACTCATGTCCATCAAGTCAGTGATGCCATCTAAACATCTCATCCTCTGTCATCCTCTTCTCCTCCTGCCTTCAATTTTCCCAGCATCAGGGTCTTTTCCAAAGAGTCAGTTCTTCACATCAGATGGCCAAAGTATTGGAGTTTCAGCATCAGTCGTTCCAATGAATATTCAGGACTGATCTCCTTTAGGATGGACTGGTTGGATCTCCTTGCAGTCCAAGGGACTCTCAAGAGTCTTCTCCAACACCACAGTTCAAAAGCAAAGCATCAATTCTTTGGCACTCAGCTTTCTTTAAGGTTCAACTCTTATATCCATACATAACTACTAGAAAAATCACAGCTTTGACTACATGGACCTTTGTCGGCAAAGTCTTAACTACTGGACCACCAGGAAAGTCCGCATACCCAAGTATTTTAGATTTGTTCTCACAATTAGTCTATTTGCCAATACATTCTCTTGACTGTTATGAATAATCTTATCGTATGCTTAATCCCAGACTTGAGATTTATTGGATTTCCAGTGCCCTGAAAATCGGCCAAATCCCTCAGCTTAGGCCCTCACACAGGAAGAATACTCAGGACAGTCCTAAAGTTGGATAGTTTGAGTTTCCATGAAGAAGGATCTTTTGTTCTCCTCCCAGGAACTAAATAAAACATGTCACTAGGCCAGCTCCTGGAGCCAAATGTAGGAGTCAAGTTGAGGCCACTTAAATGAGAAATAGGCAAGTTTCTAAAACAGAAAAAAAGAGAACAACTCTATTATTCTTGAATCATGATCATTTTAATGCTACTTGTGTTTTCTATGATAATTTCATCTTTTCTCATTTTGTAGAAAGGTGGTGAAGGCACCCTACTTCAAATATAATAATTATTCAACCCATATATCTCCTGACTTATTTGTGTCTTGTCCCATAGTTGAATTCATTGGATGTCTGCTTCTACATTACACCCCAGCTCAAGATTCTGAGGATCTAGTAGATACCTGTGACAGTGGATATTAATTCAGTCCCAGTCATACTTTCTGAGACTCATGACTGTGGGTACTAGTCTAGTGCCAACATGAGACCAACATGAGTGCCAACAAGGACCTGCCTTGCCTCTGTTTCTGGTTTTTTGTTCTACTAAATACTCAATGTCCCCTAGAACTAAAACCCTTCCAAGCTCCTACTAAATACTCAATGTCCCCTAGAACTAAAACCCTTCCAAGCTCCTACCAATTCCTGTCCCAGCATCTGGAAATTTCTCCCTAAATTTCTTACCAGTGTCTGGATCATCGCTGCCCATAGAATAGTTAGTACATTTCAGTAGGCATTCAGAGGACTCAGACAAATGGAGAATTGTATGATTATAATGTTGTACTTCTAAAACTAGCCTCATCACCAATGTTTGCTTTCTGGAAATTTTGTACATTTGAATTAAGAGAGTACATTTTAAAATCAAAACATCTCATGAATTTTTTACTCTAGGAGTCAAACACCTCATAAAATATTTTTTGTTTAAAGTTGAAGTACTTGTTCTTTAAAAGATGTAATCAGAAAGGAAGATTGTAATAATATTCTTAAAAGGATACAAAGTTTTGACTTTGTTTATATTTATTGGAGTAATACTTTGACTGGTTCAAGTTAAAATCAATGAAGTATTTCTACTTAAAATAGAAGAAGGGAACCAAACAATTTGAAATCTCAGCATCTTACAAAAAGTGAGATAGAAACATTGCCCTGTAAAGGATGTTAAGAAATAGTCAGGCATCTCTAAAAAATATTCCTACTTCTAGGAAATACTGCAATGAATAAAAGTGAAAGTATGTTCTATTGCTTGAAACTATGAAGAGCCAAGATTTTTTTTTAACTGAAAATATGAAGACATTTCATCAAGTCAAGAAGCTAGTACATTATCTAGTACTTCATTGAAGGTTTTTATTATCAGCATCAGACAGAAAAGTCTCACAAGTAGATGAGAAAAAGAATAAGTGAAGAATGAACATTACTGCATAGTACTATAAAAGCAGGCAA
Organism: Ovis canadensis; assembly: GCF_042477335.2. Classification (NCBI taxonomy): domain Eukaryota; kingdom Metazoa; phylum Chordata; class Mammalia; order Artiodactyla; family Bovidae; genus Ovis; species Ovis canadensis. Next base: position 80,342,360 of record NC_091254.1, read on the forward strand.
ATTTACAGGCATATTCACATTAATACAATGATATTAAAATATCTGACTTTAATTAAAGTGTCAAAGCTTAAGAATTAGGCATGCATCTTAAAAATTTATATCCTAAAAATACTCATAAATTATGAGCTGTTGTTCAGATAATAGTAACACTTGACAATTCTTGATACTGAGACACAAGAGAAATTTTTTCTATGGATATTTGTTAACAGGATACAATATAAAATTCTTAAAATAAATACAACAATAACAAATATAATATTTCTTTTAACATTTTTAACATCCCTCAAAGTAAAGCAATGTTTATTCAATAAAAACAAAAAATGTTCCATAAAAGAGACACTGTGGAGATTAGTGGGTTTAAAACAATATAGCTGAGGTATACATTTCTGTTAGTCTTGTTTAATCTATGGACGCATATTAAAGCAAGTTTTCTAGATTTTTCTGAAAATCAGATTGATGAGAATGGGGAGAGGGGAGGGAGTGAACAGAACATCTCCAAAGAGAGATACACAGAAGCACAGTCATTTACACACAGGTACAGTATGTAGGTACAGTATTTCAATACAGTAATTCCATGATACACAGCCACAGACTACACAGACTATAGCTTTTCAAATGACAGATCTCCACCCATCAGAAGCTTACTAATTAACTTAATGGGCTGGAAATTGCGATTTAAAAAAAGAAGCAGGGTCGGGGGGCAGATATGGCAAAATTTTGGCAGTGGTGGTACAGTTTTGGAATAGTGGATGAATCTCCCTTAATTCATCCATAATTCAGACAGGAAAATAACGAGAGCAAACTTAAAAACCTCCAGACAGATATTAAAAAACCTCACAGACCTCACCATGTGGGCACACATGGACAGCCACAAAGACCTGCACGATCCAGAGAGAATTAGCATCAGAGTGACAGAAGTGGAGGGGAAAGGAATGGGCTCTGTTGACCTGAGACAAACAGACTGCCAGATATGTCTCCTGCAAAGACGGATTTACTGGGGATCAACAAAGAATCGCAGTTTAAGATCTGCAACCATGGCCAGTCACTGCCAAGTCTTCCCCACACCAAGGGAAAGAACATTTTCATTGAGAGGAAAAGGAAATTGGGAGGCTTGCAGTAAACAGAGTCCACGACTTTTCATCGGTTGAGTCCTTGCCAGCAAAGAAAAAGAGTCTTTATTCTTCCTGTTGGGCTCTACTATTGTCCCAGGGTGTGAGAGCTCCCCCTTCTGGTCTCTCAACTCTATTTAACTGAAAGAAAGAAAGAAGAAAGTGAAGTCGCTCAGTCGTGTCTCTTTGAGACCCCATAGACCCCATGGACTGCAGCCCACCAGGCTCCTCCATCCATGGGATTCTCCAGGCAAGAGTACTGGAGTAGGTTGCCATTTCCTTCTCCAGGGGATCTTCCTGACCCAGAGATCAAACTCAGGTCTCCCACATTGCAGGCAGACTCTTTAACCTCTGAGCCACCAGTTCAGTTCAGCTTAGTTCAATCACTCAGTCGTGTCTGACTCTTTGCGACCCCATGAATCGCAGCATGCCAGGCCTCCCTGTCCATCACCATCTCACGTCCATCGAGTCGGTGATGCCATCTAGCCATCTCATCCTCTGTCATCCCCTTCTCCTCCTGACCCCAATCCCTCTCAACATCAGCCTTTTCCAATGAGTCAACCCTTCGCATGAGGTGGTCAAAGTACTAGAGTTTCAGCTTTAGCATCACTCCTTCCAAAGAACACCCACGGCTGATCTCCTTTAAAATGGATTGGTTGGATCTCCTTGCAGTCCAAGGGACTCTTCAAGAGTCTTCTCCAAGACCACAGTTCAAAAGAATCAATTCTTCGGCGCTCAGCTTTCTTCACAGTCCAACTCTCACATCCATACATGACCACTCGAAAAACCATAGCCTTGACTAGACGGACCTTTGTTGGCAAAGTAATGTCTCTGCTTTTGAATATGCTATCTAGGTTGGTCATAACTTTCCTTCCAAGGAGTAAGCGTCTTTTAATTTCATGGCTGCAGTCACCATCTGCAGTGATTTTAGAGCCCCCAAAAATAAAGTCTGACACTGTTTCCCCATCTATTTCCCATGAAGTGATCAGGGAAGCCCCCTATTTAACTGAAGTTTCTATTTATTACTTTTATACAGATTGATGGGCCTAAGAATAAACAAAATGCTGGAAACTGTGGCAGGCCAATATGAGTGTAGAAGCTGAAACCAGCCAAAGTTTCCTCAAGACCCAACTTACAAATAAGGGCAGAGTGTTCAAATGTGATCTGATGGTACCTAACCAGCCTGAACCTGTAGGTTATTAAATGAACATACCAAACCACCTCCCAATTTTAGAAGTGCAATGTTATAATCATACAAAGAAAACAGCTTTTCATCTAACTTAAAATTTTGACAATTAGGGCAGGGCAGCCATACTGAGACTATTCAGGACTAATTAAGAATTAACTAGAATTATATCACATTTCATCAATTTTAAAGAGGTATATATTTTTTCATATTTTAACATCTCTAAATCATCATGTCTTTCACATTTTACAGTCTTACAATTAATTCCAGAACTTTTCCTTTGTTCATACATTAAATGAATAATTAAATTATGTGTCTTACAACCAATGGCATCTTAGATATGAAGGCAGATAGCATTTTCTTATCAGCATGATTCGTCATATGCTTCACCAGTTAAGAGTCATATTTTCTATTCAAAGTAAAGATGTTTGACCAGTACAGTAGAATTCAATGCTACTTTGACCAATAGACAGTAAAAATAATAGACACTTACTGTTCGGGATAAAGAAAATCTCCTAGTTATGGAAAATATTTGATCACTTGAATTGTACTTTTTATCTGTTTCCAAATATTTTAAGAATGCAATAACTGAGATAGAAAACATCTATGATTATGATTTATTGATTGCTCTATAAATGTTGGTCTTAGAGAAATGTGGGGGAAAGTAGAAATTTGAATAAAATTGAAAACAAGATTCACAGTGCTAATATTATTTACATGACTGGTGCCTGCTGCCATTATATGAATTTTTTTCTTTGATGCTAATAAAAAATTGAAAGCATGATGACTTATTTAAGTTAATACACTCAGTTCAGTCGCTCAGTTGTGTCCGACTCTTTGAGACCCCATGAATCACAGCATGCCAGGCCTCCCTGTCCATCACCAACTCCCGGAGTTCACTCAAACTCATGTCCATCGAATCGGTGATGTCATCCAGCCATCCCATCCTCCGTCGTTCCCTTCTCCTCCTGCCCCCAATCCCTCCCAGCATCAGGGTCTTTTCCAGTGAGTCAACTCTTCGCATGCGGTGGCCAAAGTATTGGGGTTTCAGCTTCAGCATCAGTCCTTCCAATGAACACCCAGGACTGATCTCCTTTAGGATGGACTGGTTGGATCTCCTTGCAGTCCAAGGGACTCTCAAGAGTCTTCTCCAACACCACAGTTAATACATTAACTACAAATAATATAACTAGAAATTGTAACTTAGGGTACTGTTATGACTGTCATGATTTTTTATATAATTACGTGATATTTTATCAGCCAATGTATTAGTCTAGAACTAACCAGTCCATTCTAAAGGAGATCAGTCCTGGGTGCTCTTTGGAAGGAATGATGCTAAAGCTGAAACTCCAGTACTTTGGCCACCTCATGCGAAGAGCTGACTCATTGGAAAAGACTCTGATGCTGGGAGGGATTGGGGGCAGGAGGAGAAGGGGACAACAGAGGATGAGATAGCTGGATGACATCACCAACTCGATGGACGTGAGTTTGAGTGAACTCTGGGAGTTGGTGATGGACAGGGAGGCCTGGCATGCTGTGATTCATGGGGTCACTAAGAGTCGGACATGACTGAGCGACTGAACTGAATAAAGAAACAAAAGTCACACAGTAATATACATTTGTTGATGTTGTTTAGTCATTAAGCCATGTCTGACTCTTTTTGGACCCCATGGACCTCAGGCTTCTCTATCCATGGGATTTCCCAGGCTAGAACACTGAAGTGGGTTGCCATCTCTTTCTCTGTGGGATCTTCCCAACCCAGGGATTGAACCTGAGTTTCCTGCATTAGCAAGCGGATTCTTTACCACTGACCCATCAGGGAAGCCCACAAATGTTGTTGTTTAGTCACTAAGTTGTAATTTAAATACGAAATGTTTAATATAAAGAATTACCAAGGTATGATGTACTAAAAAGTATGCTGAGACTGAGGGGATGTACTTAAGGAAGGACAAACTTGGAAGACTGGCCCCCTTCTGAGGCTGAGGTTCAGACCTAATTCAAAAAGGTGTGATGGGAGCCCAGCGGAGGGCAGAGAGACTGGCTGCAGGGCTGCCCTACAGGTGGTCCACTGTTGCCAGAAATGCAAGATAGAACCCTTCAGCGGGCAGGACAGCCACAGCTATGGGAGAATGTGCAAAGGGAGTTAAGGATGCTGTTGCAGGAGAGAAACCCAGAGTGCCGATGCTAACATGGGGAGGAGTGCAGAAAGATGCTCACCTTGCCCAGGCTGGGGACACAAGGTTCTTCAGGAACTTGCTTCAGGGTGCAGGGTGGGACGAGTGGCATTGCATGACCTCACAAACCCACAACACTTGAGTACCCCTGCTGCCCGAGCAAGGGAAGGAAAACCACCCGCACAGGAACCAGAGTTACTCCCTTCCTCTGCAATGTCCCTCCCACTCTCTCTACAGGCGAAATTGACATCATGTTTACTGCAAACAAAAAAATGCTTACAGAGCTCAGTATGGGCTCTCAGAACAGGTAGTGAAGGATGCTGAAAGGTGATACATTGATAACTGGTAGCCCTTGAAGTGTCTGCTCTAGGAAAGGTGTTGTAAGCCCTGAGTTAGATACTGGGGAAAACACTATCATTAGGAAGCTGTATGGTGTACCAGAAAGAGGAGAATAAAAAGGAGAGAAACAGATAGAAATTATGCACAGGGAGAATAGTTCTAGAAATCCAGGGCCCCAGGTAGTTAAGAGTACAAATACCCTTCATTTGTTTAATCTTTTAAAAATTTTATAAAATGCTACATATTATTTCATTTTGATCCTCACAATCATCCACTGAGATTAGTTGTGTTAGTACTGTTGTTGTTGATATTTAGTCCCTAAATCATGCCCGACTCTTTTTGTGACCCCATGGACTGTATGTAGCCCACCAGGCTCCTAGGCCCATGGGATTTCTCAGGCAAGAATACTGGGGTGGGTGGCCATTTCCTTCTCCAGGGGATCTTCTCAACTCAGGGATCAAAACCAAGTCTCTTGCACTGGCAGGAGGGTTCCTTACCACTGCGCCACCAGGGAAGCCCGTACTATTATTACCAGTTTTTAAATGAGAAAACTGTGCCCCAGAGTCATTAACAGACTCACCAAAGTACCAAAGCTAGTGAAGAGCAGAGGATTTGATCTTAAATTCTGAAAAATGCATGTATAGCATTGTGGGCTTTAATAGCGAAATTAGACTAGACTGCCCCAGGGTCCTACTACCCAGAAACGTGCTGCAAATTACAAAGGAGTCTAGCAGCAAACAGTTAAGAGTGTACTCTACTAATCTAGCCATCTTTACAAGAGAGCATCTACTTCTCTCTTCTGCAATTGTTCTGGATAATCCTCATCTTCTTTCAGCACCTCGACTACACACATACACACAGACACACACACAAACACACAGACACACACAAACACACAAATACACCCCCACACACTCCTGGCACAATTATAATGCCTGTCCTGGAAATGTTCAAAGATCTAGCATTAAACCTTATCAAAATAATCCCCGACTGCCTTTATTTTTGGTTTTTCAAAAAAAAAAAAAATTAATGTGCATCCATTCTGGGAAGAAGTAACAGATTACACAAAGGTAAAAGTCAACTCACAAATGTTCATTAGATCTGCTAGGTATTAATATGCCAGCTATTTTCCTAGACTCAGTGAGTTCTTTCCTTATTTATATAATTTTAATGTCATGTAATTCACCTCAGTTTCAATCTGTATAGCCTTCAACTTTACTCACATCTTTACTGCTATAACTGCACCCTGCTCTAAGTATTTAAATTATATCTGAGGGTTGAACATACGAGTGTTAAGGGCAAAAAAGCCCCAAATCTGTCTCTTGTCTAAAATATTCAGATACTAAAAAGGAACTCTATTCTGTTTGAATAACATAGATAACTTCCTGTACCTTCCAAATCCCTTTATATATTTTCTAAATGAATACCATCAACTGTAAGGTTGTTCTTTTCTTTTTCCCCTTTCTTCAGGTATTTATGGTACAATTAAATTGCAACTCTTATGGCACTCACTGCCCACTGGTGTTTTCCAGAGCTTTCTTGTTCTTTAGTTTCCTCCATAGGCATTTCAGTATTACTAAATACCACTACCAGAGAGTCTGGCAGGATGAAGGTAAGTCAGTGAAACTAAAAACTGTCTGTGGTAAAAATTTCTAAAAAAAGGTGAAGTCATCAACTAATTTATAATTAGAGTTCTGATTATCTAGTGATCAATAGCAGAAATAATTTAAAATGTGTAGTCTTCAGAATCTTTAAGTGAGTGAACACAGTCATGACAGTGAAGAGAAAGGAGCAAAGAGCATCTATTTGTGTTGCTCCCCTTTCTTCTGCATAACTTTTTCACACCTGCATAAATCTCATACTTAAAGCAATTTACAAAATAGCAAAATTCAATACAAAACCTAAGTATTCTAAATTATTTGAAATAAAATAGTTCTTTTTTTTTAAATTGGGGAATTTTAACATGGGGCTCTGGAGACAGGATTTTTTTTTTTTAATAGGTGTTATGTTCTTTTTTTAAAAGCTGTTTTAACATTAGAAGGAGAATTTCCTGATGTGTCTGTAAAGCTGCAAAAGCTATACTGGTAACAGCAAGGAGAGCCAAACTGTGTTCTATGGAATGAATGGTACAGGTTAGAAATGACAGAATGAAAAAAGCTCTGTCAGGGAATATTAAATATATTTTTAGAAAACATATTTAATACAACAGGTTATTATTACTCAGCAGAAGAAAATAACTCCACATATTCAATCTTAAAACAAAAGATATTTGAAAATATAAAGTTTGCAAGAGTAATCTAATCCCAGGACACAGATGGATCTCTACAAAGAAAGCTTTTCAATCGTCATCTATTCTGTTTTTTTCAGATGCTTCTCCACCCAACCTGACAACCAGGGGAATTTGCCCCACTCTGCTCTGAAGAGCAACATACATTTTCAGGTTAAAAAAAAAGCGTTGACATATTTATTATTGCTGGATGATATCTTCCTTTTTTTTAACTATTTTAAAAATTTTCCAAATATTTAACATTGAAAAATATGATTTCGTTGAAACAATATTTTCTCATCTTAAATTATGAAATCTATAGGATTTTACTTAACATTTTTTTCTGGTTTCATGTAAACTCCCAATATTTGCAACTGACCCAAAATAACAACAAATAACACAGTCCCTCAGCTATTTGTATAGCAGTTTTCTAAGGTATCTAGAATTTTTAAATGGGTGTATTTAGTGCCATGTGCTATATCTAATGTGAACCACACCTTGAAGCTAAAATTTTTTTTTTAACTTTTTAGTTACCTAGACTTCAGAATTAATACTTAATTCTGAATAAATCAGTTCTGACTATTCTGGGCAAACAAACTTTTCAACTATATGTTTTCATTAGCATTACTTAAGAAACGGCAGAATTTTTTCATGAAAAATCGTTAGGATTATAATTCCTATGCATAGGGATAGAATGATTCTGTTGCAAGCTAGCATTCTTTCCCGGTGAGTAATGTAATTGTTACCTTCGTTTCTATGTGCCTACTACTAAATATTTTAAAGTGTGTAAATTTAAAATAATTCCTTCAAAGTATGTATATTGTGAGTCATTGTGAGAGATGAATTAGGACACACATGGAGATTCAGATATGAATAGTTAAGATCATGGAGAAAATGCAGTTTTAAAGGCTTTTGCTGTGCAACTCGATTCAGAAAAAAACATTTAGGTACAGTGTATATGCACAACATGCTTCTCCCTCTCCTTGACTATTAAAACCGCTAATTAGCAGCTGTTCAATTACTTAAAATAGTCAAACTGTGCATGCTGTAGCTAAGGGCAGAATGCAAAAGTAAAAGAAAATTAGTAGTAAATCCATTGTTCCCTTGTGAAGGACAGTCGTTAAATAGGATCTTATGTCTTGATTCATTGTCACAATGTGAGCCTGAATCTTACTAAGAAACTGTAAATTTAAAACACTTGTTAAACACAAATATGTTTTCTTTTTACCATCAAAAATGGTATAAAGAACAAAACTTAATTACTAAAATAACATTTATTGACAGATTATGTACAAATTAATAAATATGAGTATTCTCTTTCGTTATTAGCATCACTGTTGACAAAATTCAGCAACAAACACAAATTCATGTTTAATTTTAGATTTACATATGTAGATGAAATATTTGGAGGGAACAGCTGAATTGCTTAAATCATCTTTTCATAGCTAGTAATTAATACTTATTTCCAAATTAAGTATGATTTGCTAAATACTTTTTCAAAGGCTACTTTTAGAAAAAGCATCATTTAATTATGTATGGCAGAAACAATGAGGATATGTTTCCAAGATAATACATTTTGTTAACTTCAACTTTGCCACATAAAATAATTTGTCATTTTCTTGTAGTTTCTGAATTTCTTGAAAAACAATCCATGTTTGCTAGTTTGGAAACTAGGATGAAAATGGTATACACTTAAAATATATTGGAAATGTGAAATTAGAAGCATTTGAGAGGGCAATTAAATACAGACTATTTTGAACAAAGTTTCTTTTTCACTATTGACAAATAAGTCACTTTGTCTCAAACCCTTTCAAAAATATTTCATTAACGTCATTTGGAATAATCAGGAAATAAAAACTGTTCAGTGTTTAAAAATGTAAAATATATATTTTTTCATTTCTTAAAGCACAAAACATCAAAAGCAATTCCTTATGATAGAGGGCATATTATTTCAACATACTTTTAAATTAGAAAATGTTTGATGGTCTTATAGCATCAAAGAAAAATACTAACTAAATTAACAAAAAGATTTCCCCCAAAATCTGTAGTCAACTGTCACTTCTGCACTACTACAGTTCTTACAAAATCAAGACAAAATGACTTTGGGATGTGTTTTCCTACATCTGGTGTACAATATATGCTGAAGTACCTTCACACTAAGCAATTAAGTTCAAAGATTTAATTAAGAGGAAGAAGAAAATGTTCTCCTTTCTTTTTCAGGTCTACTACTTAATTTTTCCTTATTTAACCAACATATCTTAGATTAGCATAAACAGAATCATATGTATTCCTTGTCTCTTCTCTTCCTCCAGAGCATGTAAGATTTAAAGGAAATGAACACCAAGCTGCTTCTTTCTTCCAACTGTAGCTATTCCACAGCAATTCAGGATATAGATAAATCCATACATGTCTATCTTGTTTTGAAAAGTTGAATTTAAACATCCATACACAGCTGGTGCAAGTGTAAACTACTAAAACATGGAAAATCATTTTACTTTGCTTGGTAAAGTTTAATATATGCATACCGTATGACCATTCCTATGTACAATACCATATAGATTAGAAAAACTTCTCCTCCTCCCTGGGAGGCATATCCAAGTTCATAGCTCTATTTTTCACAATAGCAGAAAAACTGTAAAAAATTCAAAAGATCAACAACAGGGGATACGCTAAACCACTCGTGGGGTACTTATATACCGGAACATTTTATTAGATGGAAAAATCAATGAACTACAGTAATTGGCATCAACAAAGAAGATTTTTAAAAAACAAAGATTAAATGAAAAATATGATTCTTCCCACTGATTTCAATTTCAAAAACAGGTAAACTAAACATACATTGTTTAGGAATACTGCCAAATGTAGTAAAATTATAAAGAAAACCAAAGCAATTATTAGCCCCAAACTCAGGGGAAAAACTTTTAAATGAAGGAAGAGGGTACAAGATAGCATAATGTGAAATTCAAAGGTGCCTGAAATGTTTTATTTCTCAAGTTGGATAATGGGCACACACGTGCTGAAGTTTTTGGTGGGTTTTGTTTTTGTGTTTTACAGCAGCTCTCACTTTTTGAAATTTATATCTCACAATAAAACAAAGAAAATAGAGGGAAAGGAAACTGAATTTAACCATATAACTGATTAGCAAATTGCTAGTAACAATTCTGATTGGTCTCAGAGTAGCCTATGGACTGTTTGTCTTCCCCTAACCAATAAACTAGCAGACAAATGTGCAAAAGAGTGTGTGTGTTAAAGTGCAGAGTAAACCAGGAGCAGCATTTCTAATGTGCGTGGTACTAACACTAAATTTGTCAGAGCTATGTTACAATACAGACAAGAGTTTCAGCAGTGGTTCTCAACAAAACTGCAGTGGATTTTAGCCAAGAAAAGGAAGGACAATGCAGCAGGTGGACAATACACTCAGAGAATAAGTGTCAGAATGGTGGTGTGGAGAGTAGGAAAAAGCTTCCCGCCCCCGCTCCTGACCCCTGCCAGTTGTGTGAGTTCCTTAAAAGAGCAAGACTGTCTTCTTCCATCTCGCCTTCTCCTCCACCAATCCCCCACTCTCACTCCCTAGGACAATACAAGGCCACCTTAAATATATACACGTTTACAGTTTTTTGAAGAGTCCAGTCATCATAATTCACTCACACCTTGAACAACTTATTTTTTGAGCACCTACAATGTGGCAGGCACTAACTTTCCAATAGAGAAGCGCACAAAACAAAAATCCAAAGTTCAAAAAATTCAAAAGTATCTACATAAAACAGAAGCCACTTACCTGATAGGATTTAATACGATGGTTAGTCTGCTCCTGGGAAAACAAATTTATTTGTTTTAAATTAAAATGCTTGAAGTTTGTGCATATACATACACATCCAGGTTTCATTCACCAATCATTTCATAAAGAGTTTGGTCTATTTCTTAACCTAAGGGCCCACTGATTGAAATTCTACATCATCTTCCTTCTTTACACATAATGAATTGTGTACCATTTCCAGGTTTAGTTTCTTTCAAGTAGAACAAAATTCAGGACAGGCTAAAAGTTATAGTTAAAGACTTCAGCTGAGAGTAAACTTTTGGGGATTTTCTCATTTTTTTCTCCCATCCTCAATTTCCCACAATTTAATGGTAGCTTTTATTTTGTTTTTTAGACTTTTTTGGTGTGGAAAAGTCTTTGTTGAATTTGTTACAATATTGCTTCTGTTTTATGTTTGTTTGTTTGTTTGTTTGACTACTAGGCATGTGAGACCTTAATTCACCCACCGGGGATCAAACCTGCACCCCCTGCATAGGAAGCTGAAGTCTAAACCACTAGAGCACCAAGGAAGTCCCTTAACAGTTGTATCATTTGTCTTTGGTGAAGCATTCTAAAACATTCAATTTAGCTTCTCTAGAAATAATTTCTTTGCAAACTTATCTGATATCTCTATGAAATTTTTAATTGTTACATCATTAAAATAATAACTGCAACTGACATAAGTTTCAGAACTGACACCTTTTGGGTTTTAACTCTCAGATTGCTGATAAGCACATAACTCAGGATTAGGACAACAAAGAGTCGGACACGAATTAGCGACTAAACCACCACTACATAACTCAGCTGCTGGAAGCAAAGATGAGCTGACTTACTTATCAGAGAGGAACCCACTAGCCTTAAACACTGTTGTCTTTGGCATCAGTCACGAAGAAAATGGAGAAGTTCTGTTCACCTAGTGTCAGTTAGTGGGAGGTTGGTTGAGAGAATTTATAGAATCAAATCCACAACAAGGGGTGATGAGCAAGGGAACTTGCCACCTGGAAAATGCTGTAGAAAGAAGGCTCCTAAGGGGAAGATTTTACCCTATAAGATCAAATTGATATGCAGTTTGAGGGGGACTTAAATTCTGCCCTAAAACACATGGGGGTTTTAGTCTGTGAATCAGGTAACAGGTGAAAATAAATACCCAGGACCTTCTTATCCTCCCACTACCACTTATTACAGTGTAAAAAAATATAGAGAGAGAAATGATAATAATACAAAAAGCACTGATTACAATTAGCAAGAAGAATGTTGTGTTTCTGATGATGAGTCCCCAAAGAAGAGCAGACAACTCAGATTTGTGACTGACTGAAACCTATTGGCATCACTCTGTCAAAGCCTGTTTATAAGAGTGAAAACCTACATGGCCCTAGATCTTACTCTGCAAACTGAATGAAATAAACAGCCGACAGGTCTCCGAGTGTTCCAGTATCCCTCCAGAGAGGAAAATGCAAGACTGTAGCATAAAGGGGCCCCAGCGACCCAGCAGAAGCCCGAGGGGAAGGGCTCTGGGCTCCCCACTTTGGGGAAACCACCCTCTCCTAGTAATAGGATAAGCAGGGCCAGAAGCCTTGCAGGCGAGCTGCAAGCCAAAGCTGGAGGCTATGTATGGACCTGTGCCCATCAGGGCCGTGATGTCTCCGTTAAGAAGTCACTTCGAAAGGAGTGAAAGAACAAAAACATAAACACGCAAGAACAAAATAACAGAAACCAATACATTGTAATTAAATTTAAAAACACACCTGTGAAATTTGAAAAATAAAGCAAGCCTGATACGTGCATCCCGTCCACCCCCTTCACTGGCTTCCCTGTACCATCCCCACCTTTTGGTGGTCTGGAGCCTAGAGGCCAAGGTCGAGGAGGCGCAGGACTGAGCCCACCTTGAGGTTTAGTCTTTCCCTCTAAGGAAATTTGGCCCAGAAGTGAAGGCTTCAAGCCTGTCCTCCCTCTCATTCCTGCGGAAGAAAAGGGACACTGCTGGTGTCAGACCGGCGCCGGACACTCACCGTGTTCAGGCCACTCGACTTCCAGCAAGGTGGGAGCAGGCGGCCTCTCCAACCCCACTCCACTCCTCCTTCCCTGCTGAACCTTCTCTCGTGGACCTACTTTAGGTTGTTGGAATATTATTCCAGTAGCTCCTGAACCCAGATTTTTTTTTTTTTTAAGCGTGTAGCTTTCTCTCACTATTCCTCTCCTTCTAGTCCATTCCAGCCACCTCGTGTCGCACATGCTGGTATACACACACCTCCCCTTGCAGGGTGACTCCCTCGGGGGCTTGTATACCTCTACCAAAGCAAACCTTCGTTTTCCTTCCCCGCACGGCACGCCCCCCGTCCCGCCCCCTCCGCCGCAGGAGTTTTCGATACACTGGTCTTCACCAGCGATGGAAGAAGAGGCAGAACTCTGGGCAGTACGACCTGCCTTCCTGCGCATGCCCACTCCGACAGCGAGTTTCTCTCACCCCCCCCCCCCATGACAGCAGTGCGCAGGCTCGGGTTTGAAATGGAAACTCGCCCATCACACACCTGCCATGAGAAATGTGCGACAGGACACCTTTATCAGGCTGATCCAGTGATTTCTTCCCCTGAACTTTTAAATAGGTTGATTGGCATAGAGTTCGGTTTTCGTTTGAAATAAACTTTAATAATAATTGAGTTTTGAGAATGTCACAGCATTCAATGGGATAACTAGAGAAATATTTGTGTTGAGGTAAAAATCAAGGTTTGGAGGAAAAAAAAACAAACAAGATTTAGAATCACTGTTCTCCACAGTCAAGACATGTGGATTTCACAGTCTTGTCTTTTAGTTGTGTTTTTAATTTATATTTTAATTCTATTTATTTAATAGAAATAAAGGCCACTCCCTGAACACTACCATTACTATCCTTTCAAAAAGGGCGTTTCAATCCCACCGAAATGAGAAGGCTATAAAAAACACTGAATTGCTTGAATTTAAACCTTACCAAAAACTTACTGCGGTTGTACTCTCTGAAGCTGTTCAGAGTGCCCTTGATGTTTCTATTTTTGTAGACTGTAGAACAATGGTTAATCAAGTTTTGCTTATGGGCCCATATCCATATTTTTTTATAAAACCAGTGTAAATAAATAAAACAGGTTATGTGCAATTCCAAGCAAGCTGTAGTTTCTCTACCTCTTGCGTCTAACACTAAGTATTAACTACCCCTCACAGATAAAAGGAAGACTCCAACTTAGGATATGCAGAGTATCCAAAATTTTATTTTCTCCATTAAGGACATTAACCCTAAATTTCCATTATCTTAATTTCTTTTAAAAAATAAAATTTTAACATAGAACCATAAAGTAGAACATTAAAGAGTAAATAGCATTCCTTATCATGAGAAACGCTGGGCTGGAAGAAGCACAAGCTGGAAATCAAGATTGCCAGAAGAAATATCAATAACCTCAGATATGCAGATGACACCACCATTATGGCAGAAAGAGGAGAGTGAAAAAGTTGGCTTAAAGCTCAACATTCAGAAAACGAAGATCATGGCATCTGGTCCCATCTCTTCATGGGAAATAGATGGGAGAACAGTGGAAACAGTGTCAGACTTTATTTTGCTGCTGCTGCTGCTAAGTCACTTCAGTCATGTCCGACACTGTGTGACCCCATAGACGGCAGCCCACCAGGCTCCGCCATCCCTGGGATTCTCCAGGCAAGAACACTGGAGTGGGTTGCCATTTTGCAGATGGTGACTGTAGCCATGAAATTAAAAGACGCTTACTCCTTGGAAGAAAAGTTACGACCAATCTAGATAGCATATTGAAAAGCAGAGACATTATTTTGCCAACAAAGGTCCGTCTAGTCAAGGTTATGGTTTTTTCAGTGGTCATGTATGGATGTGAGAGTTGGACTGTGAAGAAAGCTGAGCGCCGAAGAATTGATGCTTTTGAACTGTGGTGTTGGAGAAGACTCTTGAGAGTCCCTTGGACTGCAAGGAGATCCAACCAGTCCATTCTGAGGGAGATCAGCCCTGGAATTTCTTTGGAGGGAATGATGCTAAAGCTGAAACTCCAGTACTTTGGCCACCTCATGCGAAGAGTTGACTCATTGGAAAAGTCTCTGATGCTGGGAGGGATTGGGGGCAGGAGGACAAGGGGACAACAGAGGATGAGATGGGTGGATGGCATCACTGACTCAATGGACATGAGTCTGAGTGAACTCCGGGAGATGGTGATGGACAGGGAGGCCTGGCATGCTGCGATTCATGGGGTCGCAAAGAGTCGGACATGACTGAGCGACTGAACTGAACTGAACTGAATATAGAATGCGTTTAGGATTATAAAAACAACTACATTGTCCTTATTTTCCTTTTTTCATCATAGGTTAGCAAACGTTGTATCATCTGTTGAGAGACCACTGTGAAAGATACTGCTGTGGATCACATTATATGTAATACAGTTGTCTCAGTCTGTTCAGGCGGTTTTAACAAAAATATCATAGACTGAGAAGCTTAAACAGCATTCACTTCTTATAGTTCTGGAGGCTGAGAAGTCCAAGATCAAGGTGCCAGCAGGTTGGATATGTGGTGAGAGCCCACTTCCTGATTCTTAGCCATTTTCTTGCTGGGTCCTCACATAGAAGAAGGGATGAGAGAGCTCTGTGAGGTCTCTTTTCTAAGGGCACCAATCCTACTCATGGGGGCTTCACTCTCATGATCTAACCATCTCCCCAAACCCTATCTCCTGAGATCGTCACATTAGGGTTAGGATTTTAACACACGAATTTTGTGAGGACACAAACATTCAGTCCATAACAATAGTTTCGGCACACAAAACTCCATACTTTCTGAGCAGTCTGTCTTCATCCCATCAAACTGAGGTATGTACTAGGTCTTATAAATAGACTTTGATTTTACAAAATGTATAGGGAATGGGCTTCCCTGGTGGCTCAGCAGTAAAGAATCCACCTGCCAATGCAGGAGCCATGAGTTCGATACCTGGGTTGGGAAGATCCTCTGGAGAAGGAAGTGGCAACTCACTCCAGTATTCTTGGAAAATTCCAGGGACAGAGGAGCCTGGCAGGCTGCAGTCCATGGTATCACAGAGAGTTGGACACGACTCAGCCACTAAACAACAACAAAATAAAAGGAGTTACTCTATATGGTTTTATAAACCTAAGTCAATCTAGCTCCCTCTAAAACACCACATATCAAAACCAAAGCTGCTAAATGCTACAGTAATCAGTGTTTTACACTGCATGTTTAGAATTAGGCTTCATAAAAATTGTGACATGTAAATTAGCAACTTGACACAAATAGTTACATTAATATACAAGCGAATGGAAACTAGTTAACTGGCATTTTAATTGTGTTAACATTACATACTATAAACAAATTAACATAGCATCTAAGTGTACCTTTTATTCTGAAATCTCCTCCATGTAGAGCCCAGGTCTTTTCTCTTAAGTACAATTTCCCCAGTTAGAATTTTATTGATTAGATCGTGTCCTTCGTATATAATTTATATTTCTGTACATCTGAGATTTCTAATATTGGTTTAATAAAAAAGAAAAAAAAATCACAAAACATCAGCAGAATAATATGAGACTCTTTTAGGATTTTGGCTTATTTTCTCCATAACCTTTTACAGTTTTTCATGCATATGAAAGCTAATAGTATTTTTTTAAATCATATTGTCTATAAGGAGTCTTTCTAAATTATTCAACTAGCTTTTCTTAGAAACAATTTTCCCATCCAACTCCTATTTCATTAATTTGTGTAACATTTAATGCAATTACATAATTATAATAACAACCAGCATAAATCAGTTTAGAAACAAACACAACTGATTTTTGGCAAACCCCAGCTGTGACTAGTGGAAGCAGAAACCTGTAACTCACTGAAAGGAATCCTGCTGTCTCCAAAAATGCTAGTGGCCTTGGGTCGGTATGTTTTGCAGAAGAAAGAGAGAGTTTTGATTAATGTATTAAATATAAAAAACAAAACATATGTTTGAGTTAACTATTTTCTCATTTCATTTCCATTGACTACTAGAAAAGCTAGTAAGTAGTTAATCATGAATAGAATACTAACATTTTAGCATTGCCACATTATTCAATGAAATAGGGAAAGTTATAATAATGATATTCTTTCAATTTTTTAAAAGCAAAACTGTATCTGGATTATCTTGGCTTTGAATAAAAGAGACTATGGTCTGGGGCAGCAATATTAGATCTACCCTGTTTCCTACTTAAATTTTCAAGCTGACCATAGACAAACCAGAATACAGACAACACTGTTTCATCTGTATGTCCTTTTACAAACATTCTTTATCTGTCTCACTCTTTTCACTTACTGCTTCTTCCAATCCCATTTTACGTATTTTTAGCTGGTCAAATACCCTTCATTTTTGAAATCCATAATCCTCTTCCTTCAAAATTTTTCCACATCTTAGCTCTTCCCTATGGCAGTCCATCAGTTTCTGTTTTTGCTAGGTTAATGGGTTAACAATAAGTTAAACCAACATGAATATATTAATGGGGTTTAATAACATGAATATCTAACATGTCCATGAGTTAATGTGTCACCCTACTGAGATGGCTTATGGGTTTTATTAGAAATCTTATGGAGATAATCTCTCACTCTAAAAGATGTAGTTAAGGGTAAGATTTTAATAGGTGTTATGGAAGACTTAGGAATTGGGAGAGAATTTTCAGTGACTGTACTTCTTAGCCCTCTTTAAAAATTAATACTATGGAAACCACCTTATTATACTAATCACTAGGGCTAACTCTTAATTCCTTGCTCCAAAGACAAACAACTATCTTTACCAAAGAAGGGCAAATTCAGAAGTTGCATCTAAACTAAAAAATACCTTTATTTTGTTTTGATCCAGAAAGTCAGTCTTTGGGTGCCAATCTTTGTGTATGTGTGTGTGTGTGTGTGTGTGTGTGTGTGTGTATTTTGGGCATTCTTGTTAAAGTGTAAATTTCCAATGGAAATTTTCTTCCAAAAAGAACATGCTATATATAATTCCTAGAGGAATACTGACATCACTTTAGAGGAGTTACTCCTAATAATATAGCTAGAGCCACATCCTTATTAACAGACATCTAGTCAACTGTAAAGCACAAGCCATTGGTGCCAAGTTTTCTCCAAAACTTAGAGTCAAAAATTAAAGCAAACAACCCCTCCCCTCAAATGTAAAGCTCTCCACTCTTGCACAGCTTGATAGAATCTCTTCCCGCAGGCTCTTTCTTTCCCCCAAACTCCATAAATTGGGAGTAACAAATCTTGTCTCGGGCCATGCCAGTTTAGAGCAAGCACAGTTAAATCTTTATTATTTTGGAGATAAAGTGTAGGTTAGTGGACTGTGGTACACATCTCATCCCATTTTCCAATAATTCACAACTGTTTCTGAAGTTTTCTGTCTTCAGATCTGAGTGAGATCTGAAGATCTGAGTGAAACAATGGTACTTCTTATACAAATTTATCACTACCTCCTTAAAGTGGAATTGTTTTTAAAAAATTCTCTTCAGTTGTTCAGTGTTTTTCATAACATAATTTAGTACAACTTCTTGTACTTCAAACCTGGTTTATTTTTAAAATATGTGTTGTTTGTCCTTACTCATCTAAGAGTTGTAATGTAACAAGCATGCCCGAAATACACACATGTATATATATACATGCTTTTTAAGATCAAAATAAAATAAAGGTTTTCCCTAGTTTGAAATGTAATTCCTGAATTTACCCTGCTTTTTGGTGGGATAGTTTTGTGGTCTGTCTTCCATGCAAGCAATTAGGAGTCAGCACTAATGATTAGATGTCTACCAAAGTATGCTTCTGAACTATCTTCGTTTCTATGGTTTTGAAGCCTTAGAGAAAGATTACATGTTTCCTTCAGGGTAAACCACTAAAGGAAATGATAAAACTGGTGTTTTTCTAAAGCCTCTTTGAAAATATATTGACACTGAGGTTGATAGCCTGCATTATTAATAGTTTGTAAGCAAGGTTTGCAAAGAGAATTGACTGTATACACAGTTCATTTTAGAAGACTATTTAAAGGCTTTGGGTTGGTAAAAGTGGTTTATTTCTAAAAATATTTAATTAGAGAATCTATCAATACAAAAAGGTAAGTTAAAGAGTTTCACTGATCTAGATTCCTGCATCCTATCAGGATTGGCCTATCTCTCATTGTTTGATTGCATAAATAGATGAATCCTTGGAAAACTAGAGAATCTCAGCCAATGGCATAACATGGTATGTAGTTATGCCAATTAACTGAGATGTTGCCATTTTTCTGTAACCAGTATGAGTAATAATAAATTAGCATCTCTCAGATTGAAGCTGGAATCTTAGAAATAGTAAAGTCTTTTTTGTGCACACACATACTCCATTAAAATAATTGCATTTAAGTGTTAACAAATAACATTTAGAATTTTGGTTCTCTGTTATTGTTCTCTCATGTCCTTTTTTCTGTTCCCAATCTGGCAGAAGGACTTTCCTTGTGGCTCAGCTGGTAAAGAATCCGCCTGCAATGCAGGAGACCTGGGTTCAATCCCTGGGTTGGGAAGATCCCCAGGAGAAGGGAAAGGCTACCCACTTCACATTCTGGCCTGGAGAATTCCATGGACTGTATAGTCGGCTAAGTCACTTCAGTCGTGTCCGACTCTGTGCGACCCCATGGATGGCAGCCCACCAGGCTCCCCCATCCCTGGGATTCTCCAGGCAAGAACACTGGAGTGGGTTGCCATTTCCTTCTCCAATGCATGAAAGTGAAAAGTGAAAGTGAAGTTGCTCAGTCGTGTCTGACTCTTAGCGACCCCATGGACCGCAGCCTACCAGGCTCCTCCATCCATGGGATTTTCTAGGCAAGAGTACTGGAGTAGGGTGCCATTGCCTTCTCCGCTGTATAATCTATGGGGTCCCAAAGAGTCAGACCCGACTGAACGATTTTCACCCTCACTTTAATCTGGCAGAGGGAGGAACAGGTGTAAAGGGTGTTGGGAGGACTGGATGGAAATGATTTTGAGTAGAACAGAATAACAATTAAGAAAAAGATAGATAAACAAAATCTCTGGGTTGTGAAGAAACTGAAAAAAAAAAAAAGATGTCCTCATAGACCTTTTATTTGAGCAGAGAGAGGCAGAAAGTAAACAATAGATGTAATAAGAAAATAAATAGAATATTTTCTTTAAGATGGGAGGTGCTGAAAAAAGTAGAGCAAGGAAAATGTTGGGGAGACTTGCAATTTTAAATGCATTCAACAAAGAAAAGGGGAAAATACTTGGCTCTAATTCTTGGGGTGAGGTGGGGGGTTAGAAGATAACTCTGGCAGAAAGGCCTTAGAGATTTTTGGATGAGCTCTTGCTTTTAAATAAATAAGGAGAGAAGTCACCAATCCCTGCCTTCTACCTGCCTTCTCTTCATCCATTCAGCAAATGCTGGCAAGATTCTTAATCTCACTTCTCCAAACAAACAATACTGAAATGGTACAGGCGTTTCAGTGAAGATTCACTTTTTGTATACTTATTTTTAAAATGTATAGACACATACAAAGAAACTCTGTGTCCAGCATCTTCTCACTGCGAGGCATTGTGCTGGCTGTTTCCCCCATACAATACTTATACACATGTCCATCCTACAGATATTTCTCCTTGAAAACAAGCTCTCTGTGTTATACACTTCTGTATCTTACTCAAGGATTATTTGTTGACTGAATAAATGAATTCATTCATTCATTCATTACTGAACACTGGATTTGACCAAAACAGGGGTTGGGGGTTGGGGGGTGGGAAAAGTAAGTTTTACCATGTACTAAAGGAGGCAAATGTTATGTTACATTTCGAGCAAATCTATCAATTTAGAGGTGGTTTAAAAGTTATTTTTCATTCCCATTAATCTTAAACTATGGACAGCAGACTTTGGAAGAAAATGTTTTTCCTCCCCTTTGTACTAAATGCATGAGTAGGTTCAAATGTATTATTTATCTTACTTCATGAACACACAACCAACCTATCCAATTCTGCGTGTCCTGCATATGTAAATACGTGTGTGAGTGTATAGAAGAGTCTATGTAGAGCTATTTTTGGATATTATGATAGTAAAATTGACATTTTCTTGGTGAAAAATTACTACAGCATCTTCCGTTATAATTTAATCCTTTAGAATAGAATGCTTTGAGAAACTGGCTCAATATGTAGAATATTATAATTTAGTATCTTTTAAATAATAAAAAGAACCTAAATAGATGTTGGCAAAAAGTCTTATATTTTAACTTCAGATTCTTGTTAATAATAGTTAATATTTATTATCTTTGTATACTATTTATGACCTTCAACCATTTATATAGATTATTTCGATAGATTCTTAACAGCAATGAAGTAGATACTATTAATATTCTTGTTTTAAAGATGAGGAAATTGAGAGGTAGAAAGTTGTCCATGATTAAATGCTAGTGAATGAAACAGTTGGAACCCCCACATAAATCCTTATTGCTCTAAATTCCATTCTTTAAATATTAGTGTATGTCATTCCTACTTTAATAAATAGCCATGGAAATGCCAGATGCTTTATGAACCACCTGAGAGGGTTCTGAGATGCCCTTTAGACTTAGGAGAAGTTGAAAGGTATTACATTAATCTATATCACTTAATCTCAATTTTCTATTAGCTAGAACTAACCATACAAGAACACTTCTTGACTTTTGTTTCTTCTAGCCTTCAGAACAATGGCAGCTTTGCTCTTCACTGAATGTCTGTGGGAACTAAACAAAGTGAGTTGTTTTTTTTTTTTTAAAGAGTCACTTTTCTTATTTCCTTTAAAGATTTCCTGAAGAAGGATTTGATGCCTTGGAAACGTTCAGATTTGAATTCTTTAATTTTCTTCAAAACATTCATGCTAATTCCTAATGATTAATAATGCTATATGGGCTTCCCAGATGAGTCTGCCTGCAATGCAGGATACTTGCAGGAGACGAGAGTTCAGTCCCTGGGTCAGGAAGATTCCCTGAAGAATCCCACGGACAGAGGAGTCTGGCAGGCTACAGTCCATGGTTCGCAGAGTCTGACATGACTTGGCGACTAAAAAACAAGTAATGCCATATAAAATCAGCAATACTGTTCTATTCAGGTAGTTTTAGGAAAGAAAGCCCAGAGAAGGCACTGGCACCCCACTCCAGTACTCTTGCCTGGAAAATCCCATGGGCGGAGGAGCCTGGTAGGCTGCAGTCCATGGGGTCACGAAGAGTCGGACACGACTGAACGACTTCACTTTCAATTTTCACTTTCATGCATTGGAGAAGGAAATGGCAACCCACTTCAGTGTTCTTGCCTGGAGAATCCCAGGGATGGGGGAGCCTGGTGGGCTGCCGTCTATGGGGTCGCACAGAGTCGGACACGACTGAAGTGACGCAGCAGCAGCAGCAGCAGCAGCAGGGAAGAAAAACAAAGGCTATTCTTTAGGACTCAAAACAAAAATGAAAAATACATGGAGTGTTTTAATCTAGTTTAGTTGATATTGTTTGAGTGTACTCTAAAATATATCAAATGTGATAGCATAGCTATGAAGAACCGCAAAACTGCAGCAGTTAATCTTGTCTAAGGGCTTCCCTGGTGGCTCAGGCAGTAAAGAATCCACCCACAATATAAGAGACTTGGGTTCAATCCCTGGGTTGGGAAGAACCCCTGGAGGAGGGCATGGCAACAAACTCCAGTATTCTTGCCTGGAGAATCCCCATGGACAGAGGAGCCTGGCAGGCTACAGTCCATGGGGTCGCAAAGAATCAGACGCAACTGAGTGACTAAGTACAATCTTATCTAAGACTATAAGAAGCCAGAGAGGGTCCTGCCTTCAGGGTCAGGGGCAGGGGCAGCACACAGAGGAGAGAACTATAGATGGTGGCCCTTGGTGACCTGTCTTAGCATCAACCTACAGTTAGTTTCTTGTTACTTTGGCAGTCTAACCTTTATTTACCTGTCCTCTCCTCTTGATTCAGGACTGCCAGTGGTTAGTATACTTTCTGAAAAGGAAGTATTAAAAAAAATAATAATAAAAAATAAAATAGAACCCCCAGTTGGGACAGAGTTTTGTTGCCATTTCAGATTTACCAGGTAGTGTGACTATTGCTGTTGCTTTACACTGGCTCTCTTGCTGCAGTTCTCATCTGCTTTGCACAGTTCCATAGGCAACTGCAGACTCTGGAGGAAGAGTAGGAAGCCCTTCTAATCCTAATACAGTCATACCCCAGAAATGTTGCAGGTTCGGTTCCAGAGCACTGCAGTAAAGAGAATAATGCAAAAAAGCAAGTCACACACATTTTTTGGTTTCCCTGTGCATATATGAAAGGTACGTCTACACTATACTGAAGTCTATTAAGTGTGCAATAGTATTATGTCTTTAAAAAATGTATATACCTAATTAAGGTATACGTTACACGTAAAAAATATGTTATTGCTAAAAATCCTGATCATCATCTGAGCTTACATTGAGTCACAATTTTTTTCAATAGTAATGTCAAATATCACTGATCACCATGATATATTTCACATTAATGAAAATTTTTGAAATGTTACAAGAATGACCACAATGTGACACAGAGACATGAACTCAGCAAATGTTGGAAAAAAGGCTTCCGTTAGACTTGCTCATTGAGGGTTGCCAGTAACTTCCGTTTGTAAATAATGCAATATTTATGAAGGGTAACAAAGAGAAGCATGATAAAACGGGGTCTGCCTGTATTTTCTTTGCATTTCCCATGTCCCCATCTGGGTGAGCTAGAGATCATATTCATGGATAATGGTTACTGATCATTTGACTGTTCTTATGATGCTTTTGAACTGTGGTGTTGGAGAAGACTCTTGAGAGTCCCTTGGACTGCAAAGAGATCCAATCAGTCCATTCTGAGGGAGATCAGCCCTGGGGTTTCTTTAGAAGGAATGATGCTAAAGCTGAAACTCCAGTACTTTGGCCACCTCATGCGAAGAGTTGACTCATTGGAAAAGACTTTGATGCTGGAAGCGATTGGGGGCAGGAGGAGAAGGGGATGACAGAGGATGAGATGGCTGGACGGCATCAGTGACTCAATGGACGTGAATCTGAGTGAACTCCGGGAGTTGGCGATGGATAGGAAGGCCTGGCGTGCTGTGATTCATGGGGTCGCACAGAGCTGGACACGACTGAGTGACTGAACTGAACTGAACTGAATTGAACTGATGTAGGAAAATCCATGTGTCAATGTTATCACTGTCAAACTAATTGTATCAGTTTTCCCAAATAGAGAATTCAATCACTTTGCTTCACATACACACACCAATGAATGAGTGGCTATACCAAAATTATATTCAGTTGATTAATAGAATACAATCTGCTATAATCTATTACAATTCTTTCAGAGTTCCAGTCAAAACTTGTTCTGTTAGGAACACTCATTTCTGTCCCATGTCTACTTTGGTTTTATGCCAGGGATATGTAATACAGTATGTAGTTCCCATGAAACTGGACATATCTGGGCTTAATTCATAGCTCAGTCAGTAAAGAATCTTCCTGCAGTGCAGGAGACCTGAGTTTGACTCCTGAGTTGGGAAGATCCCCTGGAGAATGAAATGGCAACCCACTCTAGTATTCTTGCCTGGAGAATCCCATGGACAGAGGAGCTTGGCAGGCTACAGTGTATGAGGTTGCAAGAGTTGGATATGACTTAGCAACTAAATCACCACCAACCTATATCTAGCTCACTGCTGAACTTCCCCACGAGTTCCCTTACCAAGAATTAATTTTGACATTAGAGAATGATATCAAACAATATCTAGTGACTCCTGGACAGTGGAAGAAGGCAGTGCCCAGTGTGATTTAAGACAGAGAACTTTCATCTGGGGGCCACGGACACTCTGGGAATCACTGAGCCATCTCAGACAAAAGATGTCTTCCCAAGATCCATTCATATTACCAGCCGCTGATTCAGTGCCTCTCCTGTTTCTGCTTCTCTGAGTCAGCTGTTTAACCATGATCAGCTTTCATCTTCTTATCAGTCTGCCTCCCTGCCATTTAGATTACATCCCAACTCCATAGCGATTATCAAAATTTTATCCTTTAGTTCCAACTTGCTTCTGATTTCATAGTTCAAAAGTTTAATAATCTTGTCAGATTCTAGTATCAGTATCTCCCCTCTTTCTTAATTCTGGCCTCTTCCATTCTCTAGCCTCCCACCAGTTCCTACAGACTCCAGCTATCTCTTTGTATAATACCATATGCATGCATGCTTGTTCAGTTGCTTCAGTTCTGTCCAACTCTGCCACTGTATGGACTGTAACCCACCAGGCTCCTCTGTCTGTGGGATTTTCCAGGCAAGAATACTGGAGTGGGTTGCTGCCCTACTCCAGGGGATCGAACTCACATCTGCATCGCAAGCGAATTCTTTACTGCCGAGCCTTCGGGTAAGCTCTATAGTACTACTGCTGCTGCTGCTGCTGCTGCTGCTGCTGCTAAGTTGCTTCAGTCGTGTCACACTCTGTGTGACCCCATAGACGGCAGCCAACCATGCTCCTCCATCCCTGGGATTCTGCAGGCAATAATACTGGAGTGGTTGCCATTTCCTTCTTCAATGCATGCATGCATGCTAAGTCGCTTCACTCGTGTCAGACTCTGTGCAATCCCGTGGACAGCAGCCCATCAGGCTCCTCTGTCCACAGGATTCTCTAGGCAAGAATACTGGAGTGCGTTGCCATTTCCATATAACACTATGTACATAAAAATAAAACCAAAAAATGTCAGTCTCTCTTTTCAGATAGAATTACAAGATTTACCCATTAAATATGTCTCTAAAATACTTTCATAAAAGAATTACATTCATGATTCTGTAGATAGGACTTTCAAGTTCACTGATTAACAACAAAAAAATTTTTGAGCACATACTCTGTGGCAGTGATTTTAGATGAACATACATTAAACTTCAAAATACCTCATTTGTTTGCCAAAATGTGTGTATGTGTTCAGTCGCTCAGTCATATCCAACTCTTTGGGACCCCATCGACTGTAGCCTACCAGGCTCCTCTGTCCTTGGAAGTTTTCAGGCAAGAGTACTGGAGTGGGTTGCTGTTTCCTATTCCAGGTAAGCACTAACCTTGAACACTGGAATAACCAGTTTCTATAGCTAATGTGCGATGTGATAACAGTGCCTACTGGAACAGCAAGCCCACTTAGACAATGTGAAATATTAGTCATCTCTTAAACATTTCATATTGAAAAACAGAGTTCTCTTGGCTAATGTTAAGTCTTTTCTGGATTATTTGATATCATCTGGCTACTGTTAGGCAATAGTAGTTTCTTAAACATTACCTGTGACTGATTTATCTGTCCTCGCCATAACTCTTTCCTTGCAACTAGCTCATCCATATATGATCATTTAGAGAACACACAACAGCCAGCAACAGACAATATGCAGGGATTTAACTACACCATCCTTCTACATATGTCATTAATCCATACTTTAGTTTGTCTTGAGTTTTTATACCGATTCCTTCCTCTTTGTTTTTGTTCTTGCTCTCTGTATTGTTCTTTTGAAATTGAAAGATAATATACAGAGAACAAAGAACATAAAATACACTAATTGTAAGTGTGTAACGATGACTATTTTTACACCCATGTAACCACCCTCAGATCAAAAACATAGAACATTTCCTAGGCTATTTTCCGCACCCTGTTCCCATCTTCTAAGCTCTGCTTTATCCTTATTTTGCTATCCTTGGTGGACTTTTATGGCTCATAAACATCAGCTTCCTACATCCCTTCCTATCTTGACTTGACTTTAAACATTCTCTTGGAATAATTTTACTTGCAGCTCCCTGTAAACTTACAGCTACCATGACTTCCCAGCCAGAGGAGGAAAGCAATTTGACCTAAACATTTTGCAAGCAAGTTTAACACTGGGCATATCTAAGTATGTATGGCTAAATCTAATATCATTCGCTTTTAAATGTATTCCCACATAATTTGGGGAAATCCCTAAAAGCAGATATGTCAGACACAGCCGTTCCTCTGACTACCACAATGCCATCCTGCACGTATTCCCAGAAAACAAAGAAAGTCATTCAGATTCCCAAGACAATTCTTGAGGATCGATTGGGTTCTGACTTTTCTTTGAATGATAGTAGTGTAGAGCTTCGAGCCCTGTTCCGCAATGTTTTTACCTGGCCCTCACACTTTCATAATTTTGGATCTAGAAATGTCAGCTTTTGTTCCAATTCAGTTTAGGTTTGACTTAGTCCAAACTTTGTCATATACCTCTTGAATACTGGTATGTGAAAAATAAGCTACTATACTGAAGCTTACCACCTGGGTTTGGAAAATACTTAATTTAAGGGAGCAAGGGTACATTGGCTTGTAGGATTTTTCAAAAATGTGCCCACTTTAATGGAAGTTTCATGTAAAGTTTCTGTGTTTTTATACTTGTATAAGTTTAATTATTTGGTGGGGGCTTATAGAACTACGGTAATTGAACCACCACCAATCTTCAATCTGAATACACTGTCATCCAAACTTTAAAGTCATTTCAGAAAAAAAATTTATTTGCAATTATAATTCACATTATCAAATACAATTTACAGCAAATAAAAACAATTTTTATCACCTTGCATACATAGAATGTATTAGGCCTGAATGTTAAGGTCAATATATAAGTATTCAAGTATAGTTTTGTGAACTAATGTAACAATTATGAAATCTGTGTTATTTTAACTAATCTTATTGAAGTAATTAGGTAAACAACACCTTGTTTCTGGAACTACTAACTAGCAAAATAGACCTAGATGACAGGCTTAATCAACGAGTTTCCTCTAACATAAATTGAAGTTAAAGCCTATATTTAGAAAGCAAAACCAGAAAGGAAACCTAAGAGGCTTTTAGGAAATTCAATAAAATTGATGAAAAGCATCAGAATTTGGTAGTTACTCCTACTTGGGACCTGTCTTCTTGCTGTGTGTCTTTCAGGATTTTAAAAATTGTAGAGATGACCAAAATGGTCATGTGTACCCCTTTCTCACAGATAAGTGATTGAGAAAAAACAAATTCAGGTTAAACCTACATGTCTGCTACATTGAATTGTTTCAAATACAACACAATCCACGTTTGGAATAATTTTCTATCGTTAAACGGATTGCTCGTTGCATGAAACTGCACACCCTAGATAGTGAAAATACAACAGTATACTATAGTTCTGAAGTGTCTCATAAACAGAGGTTGCTACAGTTAACGTACACACATTTTTCAAAATTATTTCTGAAAGTTTTGTCTTTTGTGTGGGGGTGGTACTTTGATGCCCATAAACCTTTGGGGAAGGATGTGAAATATCCTGGGTCAGTTTCTGATGGTTTCTCTGTGTGAATAAATAATACACATATGCGGTGCCGATGGATACTGGCAAAGCACTTATCAAGATTAAGCAGCTAAAATCAGTGTCCTACCAAGTACTTCATGCAAGAACTAAGTACCTGAGCTGGTCAATACGGACTTAACATAAGCTAAGGTTTTTTTAAAAACGAGATTCCGGTTCCTCTTCTAAATAACTAAATAAGAATATCTGCAAAATAAGGGCCAGACGTTTGCATGTTTTAAAGGCTCCTTGGATGATTATAAAGTACAGCCAAATTGAGAACCTGGCTTAAGTTAAGAACAAGAAATTTAAAATAAGCTCCTTCTAACTTTGATGTTACATTCTTCCGGTAAAAGCAAATGAAACACTTCACTGTCATGTACTATCGTGATACATGTCTTTAAATGTTTAATTAAAAATGTACTAAATTTATTCTATAAAAGCTGTACTATTTCACATACACTGGTAAACATCAGTGTATACTGAATTTCTTTGAGGATGGAGATTATCATTCTCGTGACAAATAGTACCTAATATATCTAACTTTCTTAATTAAATAATTGTCAGTGACCCTCATCTGGTTCTACAGAGTACCACAGGGACAGTTTCAAAGATAGAAAAAAAGAATGGAAAGAACTTTCTTCAAATTGCTTCTTTATTCAAAACCACAGACACATATCCCTTTATAGTTTATATTTTCTTACTCTCAAAACCACAGATGGGATTATTAGGTTAAATGAGCATGGCATTTGTGTTCCCTATAAGTTTATTGTCATTAATAGCACCTTGGAATGCATTTGTAGCAAATAATCCATACATTCATGTTATGCATGATTATCAAATAACACATATGAAATGTAACTTCGAAATTCTTAACCAAGAAAATAAAATAATTTGACATTGGGGGGATTATTTTATTAGACATTAGAAGGAATAAATAAAATAAAAACTTGAGGAAGGACCTGAAGTGTTTGATTTATTCATGAAACATTCACAATAATCCATAATATTCTGTAACTCTTAAACTTTTCAAAAGCACAGGCTCTGTTATATTCTCGTTTTAACTTCCACCAGTGCCAGAAGAATAACAGGTGCTTTAATTTGATTGCAAGCACAAATCATATGGTAAAACTAGGTTATGTATTTTCAGACATTTACAAATATATTTTATAGAAAATTCAAAATATCATCATTGAATATGTCTCATTGATCCCTGTTTGCTACATTACCAAAAAGAGTTCAAAATGTTCTGGATTTATAACCAGTTCACTTTCCAAAGTCAAAGTGGTGTTTAAATTTATTTTTCTTTCCTATAAAATTCAAATAAGTGTGAGAAAATGATAAATTACTATAGGAATCCATGTTAACAATGCCAAATTGTCAAAATATGAAATATACTTAATACTAACAGCCAACTTGTAGGTTATCTCCAAGTTAGTATTCAAATTATACATAGATACAGTTTTAAAATTACACTGATGGTTGTATTCTCTTATATTCTTTCACTGTCCTTAAGCTTTTCAATCTACAATGTGGACGTGATTATTGCTTCACTAGCTTGTTAAAATCTATAACGATACTACAAAACAAGAATACTTTAAGCGAATATATCTTTCAAAATTTCAATACAATTAAGTCAATGGATACTGACATATCAATTAAGTGAATTGATACAGTCAAACAGCCCAATCTAGGGAATAAAATTCTAAATTTTATTAACAAGGGCAGAACTTTTTACACTCTCAATTCATAACATCTGTGTCTATTGGACTGAAACATTTGGGTGAAAAGTGAAAAATACAGAGTTCTCTAGTTCTTGTTAAATATAATGTAAACAGTCACTTATATGCAACTGTTCTGATTTGAACTGAGCTTTTCATTTTATCTGAAATGTTCTGGATTGTGTAAAACAGTACTGTGTGTTTTAGCTAACTTGAGAAGGCTGTGTGTCTACTTTGGCATTTCAGATAGCTTTATTTTCACATTCCTTGGTTGCAGAAAGCATTTGTTAGCAGTTTAGATATTTTCCTGATCTTCCAAATCATAACCACGAAATCTTTACTTTACTTTTAAGGTATATTTAGCTGTGATTGAGGAGATGAGTTTCTAGTTAGTTAGTAGTGACTTCAAAAAATATATAAGTTGGCTAATCTTTAAACTCATTGGGATGGGAAAGTTTTCAATTATTCTAATTATACTTACAACAATTTGTTTATTAATTCTGAAAGGAAGTGTGAGTGAACCCTTAAATATAAAATGTAATCTACTAATTATGAAACTTTCTGGGATTTCCAAGTAAGTAGGTTTAAGTGAATTTACATATTCCAAAATCTTGATTACGGTTAAAAAAAATGTATACAGTAACAAATCTCAAACTGTAGTCATAGAAAACAGTTGATTACATGTTAGGTTTCTGCAGAAATACTGTTAGGTGTCAAAAAACACCTTTTCCAAACTAGGAGTACTGCAGTGTTGACTTTCACTGGAAATAAGCTAGGAGATAAGTAACTCTCCTGCTAAGAAACCTGTATATAGGTGGGATTTCCCATGATTCAGAGTGTGTGATGGAACACTTATTCATTGCACCCCTCCTCCTAGCCTTTCTACTTTACAGCAGAAGATAAAGTTTTAATGAAAGGAATTTGACCTATCAATGCTGGCCAAAAGTAATGTAAACTAGACTTTTAATAAAATTAGCAGTTTTCCCCTTTGAAAGACTCATAAATGACCGTTTTAACAAGATTAAATATTGTAAAATTTCAGATTTGGCCATCTATTTTGATTTGTAAAGCAGAAATATCTAGAAAATAGGTCCTTGATATAAAGGTAGCAAAACAACTTTTTATTTCATCACTAATTTGGCAACTGAACTTAACCAAAGTATGATAAAAAGGAGTCAGAAAGATAGTAAATAGCAGTATCATCAAGATGTGAAGGTCCAGAATTTTCACATTTGGACATTATAGGCGTCTTCTGGTAATATGAGTTTTTTTTTTTCCTCTTGTGTTGACTTGTAAAATCACGAACTAGTGACATGTGCTTTCCAATAAATACTTACCGTATTATTTAAAACCAATTTAAAATTACTGTATTTGTAGTCAGTGCTATGAATCCTCACTTCTTTTAACAATTATGTTTCTGAGAATTCTGGAATTTCCTAAACCACAGCATGTAGAAGGAGGTGCACTCCTGAGTGGGCTCTTTTTCTCAGCTTTGCTTTGTGGTTGTTTATGAGGTTCTTTCCGAGACCTAGGAGAGCTAAGTGTTCTTATTAAATGCAGCGGGGTATGGGAGAAAGACCAGGTACTGCAGCTGTGAAACCTCTGCTCAGGCATGCGTTTTGGTTTACACACGGCCGGGTTAAGGAGACACATTGCAGCAATCTGTGCATTCACAAGTCTCGGGTGTTAGGCATTTACCTCTGTGTCTAAAACGATCTTTGCACTGAGGAAGCCCGTTTCGACGTGAGTATGTAAGTCACTGGCTTTTACTTATCTTTGGTTCACGGTGTTATGAAGCAGGCCCCTAATTATCACCGAGACCCGACTCGGGCAGGAAAAGTAAGAAACACTAACCACATAGCGTATATGTCGAACGCCCGCGGGAGCAGAGCCCCCAGGAAGCCGAGTCCCCAGGAAGCCGCAGGAAGCGTGCGCTTCCAGGAGGGTGTGCGCCGCGCGGGGGTCTGCACGCGCGCGGAGCTAGTTAACGGAGGGCGTGCCGGAGGCGTGGCGCGAGGTGTCCGGGCGAGGCGCTCGGCGAGGCGGGCGGCAGTGGGCGGGCGGCGGGGAAGCGCGGCCGGGGGAAAGCAGCGCGGCGCCGCGAGCGGCTCTCGGCTCCCGCTTTCCCGGCCGCCGAGCCCGAGGCGCCGTGGGCGGGGCCTGCGGTGATTGGCGGGCGGGCGGGGAGGTCGGAAGTACTTTGTTTTTTATGCTAATGAGGGAGTGGGGCTTGTCCGTATTTACGTTGAGGCGGGAGCCGCCGCCCTTCATTCACCCACATGGTCCTTCGAGGTGCTGCTGCCGCTGCCCGACCTGCGCCTTCGCGCCACTTCGCGCCCTCGGGCGAGGCCGAGGGGGTGGGGACGACCCCCGCCGCGCCGCCGCGGCTTGCGCCCCCTCGCGAAGCCCCCTCCGCGGGGCGGGCCGGCCGGCTGGCCGCACCCCCGGCCTGGGGCCTCCGGTCGTAGTAAAGCGGAGGCGGGTGGGGAGGCGGGAGCGAGAGCCCGCGGCGGGCGAGGCGAAGATGGTGGCGGCTACTCCTCCTGGTGAGTCTGCCCGCCCCTCCGCCGAGTGAGTGAAACCTGTTGTGTGCGGCCCGGGTCCGGCGGGCGGCGGGCGGGCGGGCCCCGGGGCAGCGTGGCGGCCGCGGCGTGGCCGGGGACCGGGGCGGGTCTCGGGCCGTTGGCCGCCCCGGCGTGTGGCAGCAGCCACTGGCTGCTGCCTCGCTCGCACGCGGGCTGGCGGAGGGGCAGGGCAGGGCCGCGGACGGGAGGGCGGGAGGGGGCGGCGTGCGCGCGGCGGCCGCGCCCGGGACCCGCGCGGACCCTGCCTGGGCCGGCCGGCGGGGCAGGCGGACGGGCGCGCGGCGCACACAATGGCCCCTCGGGGAAGGGACGCGCGAGGCCTGCACCCCCCCGCTTCCAGGGCTCCGGGCGCACGCGGGCCGCGGGGTCCCCGGGCAAGGAAAGTTTCTCTCGGGGGCGAGAGTTAAAGCGCCGCCAGAACAAAGCGGCGGCGGCAGCGGCACATGGGGCAGGCCGCGGACCGGGAGGGGGCGCGCCCACGAGGTACCTGCGCGCCGGCGGGCGGCGTGGCCCGGCCGGGAGCCCGCGGGCCCCCAAACTTTGTGCGCGCGAGGGTGGGCGGAGGGCGCGGGTGCTCGGGGCGGCGCGGCCTGGACGCCACCCCCACTCCGTGTGGGCTTTGTTAACCCGCGTGGGCAGCCCCCGGGCGGGGCTCTCAACTTCCCGGGTCGTGGCCGGCGGAGCAGGCCCGGGCCGGCCTTGGTGGCGGCGTGGAACCCTGTTCGGTCGCCCGCTGGCGGGGGAACGCGGCGCGGGAGGCCAGCCCGGCTCGGCGGGAGCGGCGGCCGCGCCGCCATGTTCCTGCGGGGCGGGCTGCGCGGGGGTGAGGGCGGGGGACATGGCGGCGACTGCGCGCCGCCGCCGATTGTTCCTGGCTTAGGCCTCGGGCCGCGTGCGACGGGCACCGCAGTCGCGGAGCCCCCGCCCCTCTGGGCCGGGCTCGGGGGGGAGGGCTGGGGGACACAAAGGAGGGGCGGCGCGCCCGCGTCCCCGCCGCGCTCGGGCCTCGGCGCCGCCGGTCGCCGCGCGGCTGCCGCCGGGAAACGGGTGGGGGGGTTGCCGTGTCCGGCAGGCCCCGACTCTGACCCGCCGCCCCCTGGCGGCCGCGCGGGGAATCGCAGGGCCCCGCTCCCCCTTGTGCGACATGTGCTGCCGGCCCGGGCTCCATGAGCGTGGCGGGCAGTTTGCAGTCCCGGGTGCTCCTGCCTCCTTTTTTATTCCTAAGCTGGACTAAAGGGGACGGGAACTGGGGTAAAGCAGGCTTATTTTTGCAATATCACCGAGAGGAAAAATTAGTGTAGTGCTATCTACACCACATCAGTTGGGGAAACAACTCTTTATCCCGGCTTGCAGCCACGAGGTCTTGATTGGGGGAGGGGTGGTGAAGAATAGTCTCTTCACTGCCTTTCCCTCTCACTGGAGCCATGCAGTAGTTAACGATTGCTGTTGATCATCCTCTGGTGTTTCGATAAAACGTGAATCTAACGCATGTGAGTTTTCAACTTTTACACCTTTTCACCCATATATCTTTTAAACCCTGGCAGTATTGCCTGACTACCTTGTCCTTAGTTTTACAAATGGATGTGGTTGATAAAAGGGGGAGTGGGACAGAACAAGTTTAAAATATGGATTTGGAGGGTGGTAGTAATTTTGAGCAAATGTTTGTCTTTTTTTCCCTACCTCCCCCCCTCCCCACCCACCAACCCTTTCCAGTCATACACGTGGACCTAACTGCACCAAAAGCTTTTCTAAGGATATTTGCTGAGAAGGAAGTTTTCCCGAGTGGGTAAGTGTATATTTGAATTTTACTTGTTAACTTTTTAAAAACCGATTTTTCTTGACTTTACTCTTTCATTTAAAGAAATAATATGGGATTGGGTTTTCAAATAGTGAAGTAGGTATTTTGTTCTCTGTTCATTGTTTTCTGTTTTGTTTTTCGAAAACTTAGTTTGGGTTATAGCTAATGTGTAAGTTAGTAAAAAATATAACGCAAATACCATTGTAAGTCTTTGCAAACTGATACAAAAAATTTAGAACTGCTTTAAATTGAATGACAAAATAGATGTACACTGGAGTAAGTTTTCAAGCTTAAAATAAGTTATCTGAGACATTTAACTTCTAAAACTAGCTGATATACTTGAAATGTAGCCTGAACGGTAATTTTATTAATCAGTTTACCAAGTAATTGCTAATTGGAAGCAAGAAGAAAAGAAAAATGTTTTGCCACGTGGATGTGAAGATTTCCTCTGAAAGGTATATGACTCAAATTACCTTGGTGATACGCAGTATGATTTTGGTTTTTCTTAAGTATGCCTTTGGGAATGGCAAAGGAAAAGAAGAGCTACCACGTTCTTATAAATATGGTGATTAATTATAAGTGTCTTAATAAACCTTTTCTAGTTTTGAGGTCTAAATTTGCTTTTAAATGCAGCTGGAAGGTTTGAGATGATTTAACTCATTTTCTCTTCCCTATTAGGGTTTATGCTCAATGTTTTGTGCTTTACATAAATGTTAGAGTTTGAGGTGTTATTTCATCTGTTTATTTATTTCGAATTTAGCAGGAATAAAGAACATCACCTTGTAAACTGAAGATTGAGACGAGTCAGAATAATGTCAAAGTGCTTACAGTGCAGGTAGTGATTTGTGCATCTACTGCAGTGAAGGCACTTGTAGCATTATGGTGACAGCTGCCTCGGGGGCCACGGTGGGCTGGGGCGCAGGGCCTGCTGGTGTCGAGCGCTTTTTGTTCTAAGGTGCATCTAGTGCAGATAGTGAAGTAGATTAGCATCTACTGCCCTAAGTGCTCCTTCTGGCATAAGAAGTTATGCTTCCGTCCAGTGAGCCAGCCAAGCAAGCATAGAGGTGTGCTAATACTGTGTGTGTGCAGTCCTCTGTTAGTTTTGCATAGTTGCACTACAAGAAGAATGTAGTTGTGCAAATCTATGCAAAACTGATGGTGGCCTGCTATTTCCTTCAAGTGATGCTTAACTAATTTTGTGTACTTTTATTGTGTCGATGTAGAATCTGCCTGGTGTGTGACGTGACAGCTTCTGTAGCACTAAAGTGCTTATAGTGCAGGTAGTGTTTAGTTATCTACTGCATTATGAGCACTTAAAGTACTGCTAGCTGTAGAACTCCAGCTTCGGCCTGTCGCCCAGTCAAACTGTCCAGTTTACTGAACACTGTTCTATGGTTAGTTTTGCAGGTTTGCATCCAGCTGTGTGATATTCTGCTGTGCAAATCCATGCAAAACTGACTGTGGTAGTGAAAAGTCTATAGAAAAGTAAGGGAAAATCAAACCCCTTTCTACACAGGTTGGGATCAGTTGCAATGCTGTGTTTCTGTATGGTATTGCACTTGTCCCGGCCTGTTGAGTTTGGTGGGGATTGTGACCAGAAGATTTTGAAAATTAAATATTGCTGAAGATTCAACTTCCACTTTTAACCGTTCCAGAAATAGAGAAAGTATCGAAAAAGAAGATGTGTAATCATTCTGTGTAAAAGTTCACATACATATCTGTGTGTAAAATATATATTAACCACATACAGCTTTTCCTTGAAATTGTTTTGTCATATTTTTGTACTAAAACATTCTTCTAAGATTGCATGTTGTATATGATATTTTTTTGGTCAAATTTGATTTACTTAGTTAACAAATTAACAATTTGTAAGGGAAATTTATTTTGATAATCTGTAAAGTGAGGATATATGCCTTTTGCTTACTTTGGACCTGGAATTCAGGACATTTTACTTAACCTCTAAAAGGCAATAACTTTCGTTGCTTAACATTCAAATATTTAAATTTGGTGAAAATGCCATTCTGTTTAAAGCATTGTGTAAAGAAAGTTGTTCTGTTATTGTTTAAGCATGAAATTTAAATTTGGGAGGGGTGGGTTGTCTTGTTGCTAGTAAACAAATACTATTTTGTCAGTACTGGTGTTCTCCATGTGTAACTGTTAACTGGTTATTTGCAAGTTTTTTAGTAATTGTTAATGATGTATAAACTGTCAGTGATCCTTAGATTGTTCTTTGCTTTCTGGAACATAAAACAGTAGTTGAAAAGAAAACAAGATATGCTAATGCTGAATGGATTTGACAAGTATGTGTGTCTGTAGGTCTTAATGCCAAGAGTGTGAGTGGGAATCTGAAATTAGTTTTTGTTTAAAGTCTGTAGTTAACCTTTCTGTTCCCTACTACCTTCATAAAGCAGACTTTGGCAACAAGTGGAACCTAAGTAGAGGCAGGCAGAGCAACATCTCTGCCTCTTTTCCTGTGTGTTTTGTCTCTAATTTGGGTTTCATATGTGGTAGAAAAATGTGGGTTAACTTAAGAATGATTATGTTTTAAATGATCAGTTGTTAAAATTGGACTCAAGTTAAATTTTGTAAGAAGGATGCTGTCTTAGTAATATGGAATAAATTAACATGTAACCTCAATGTGTCACCCAGTACATTTTGAGAACATCCTTTTAAAATGCATTGTGTGAAGTTGAACAAAAGTTTAACCCCTTGTGTGTCCCTTCTTTAAGAAATATAAAGAGCTTAATTAAGGATCCCTGAATAGAAAAGGTAAGAATTTCACAGTTCTGGAGTTCATTAAAAGGTAAATAATTTCCAGAATGAGAGAAAACTACTAAGAATGATGTAGTGCTTACAAAATGGAAATCTAACAGTCCATTAGTTTGAGTTCTTAAACCTTTTGAATTGGAAGGGAACCTAAAAATTGTTTTTGTGTTTAATGACAAACTGCTTTAAACTGTGCTTTAAAAGTCCCATAATGTTAGCATGGCTTACAGTACTCTACAAAATGGTGTGCTATAGGTTAAAAGGGGAAAGAGGATGTTTACATGTACCAGATCATATAATTTTATTTTTAAAGCTTTGGGGAAAATACTCTAGGGTTATTGTTCAAAGTGAAACAATGATAAGCCTGTCAGATGATTCTTAAATGTGCTAAACCATAAGTCAAGTAACTAAACAAAAGAATTGTTACGTTAAAAGATAAGTCTTCCTAGATGCTGAATTTGTGTAGTACTTACATTCAGAACTTAGTTGAACTGTTAATCAGGGGGAACGTTTTATGTGGGCATTGGCAGTGGGGCTGTGGTTGTTTAGGGTTTAGTAAGTAGGAATTGCATCTGATTCTGGGTGAAATACCTGGCAAATTTTGTATGCTTGTGTCTAAAGATTTCTGAGGTGTGTACAACATACTCTTCAAATAACACTAAAGAAAAGACATACAAATAACAAAGGTTAACATTCAGCCATTTTGAGATATCAGTTAGGGCACAAGTTGATTATAGCTAATGATTGCCTCATGTATAATTGACCTGGGGAAAACTGCTCTGGCCATCTTTTCTCAGTGTTGAGAAAACCTTGAAATTCCTTAAAGTTTCAAATTTGATAGCCTTAAGACTGTTTTCAGAAAAAATAAATCTAATAATACTCTTTTGCATGTTATTCATATCTGATTCTCCAGTTTGCGTGTTTAAAAAGGAAAGTAACAGTTTTACAAGTTATTCTTTGTCAAAGCTGCTTGCAAAGTAGTGGTGATTTTACTAAAAACTTCTGAGATCTTCATTTTACAGGCAAACCTATCTAAGCAGACCAAACCAGACTTGAGGGTTTTCCCTGTATTTTGAAGAGCCCTACAGAATGATTCGTGATAAAAAGCAACCTACAACTACCTGGAGGAAAATTTGGTGTCACATTAAAGTTTGCTGTGTATTTAATGAAGTACTGTTCTGAATTGATAACCTTGGGGTGGTTTGTCTAGCATCAGAATTAGGAGCCTCTGAGCTGAGCAGTAAAGGTAAGGAGGGCTCAGTGTACAAGGTCAGTTTTTTTTGTCCAACTGGAAGTCCTACCATGCCTACTTGAAGACAGCACATTCCTCTTTGCCTTGGAGGTTGTTGAGCTTTCATTGTACTTAAAGACTGAATACAGTTTTCTGTTTTGTTAAGGTAAATTCAGGATGTAATAGTCTTACTGAGTTTTAAAGGGTAACAAAGTTGGGCATACCCTGTAAATTTTCAGGCCATAGAAAAATCAGTGAAGGCTTAGTTTTCTAATTTAGCGTATATAGCATTCAGAGATGCTGATGTATTTGCAACTAAGTCGTGCTGTTGGAATTGTTTTGGTGCTTTCAATGTAAATAAATATATGCATTTTAAAACTACTTGTTAAATTTCCCAGAATGATAATTTTGAAATAAAAATTTTAAGGTTATGCTTGGTTGTAATTTCTCTGGCGTTTTTTGTTACTATAAAACATCCAAACACCTTTCCTTATTAATTGAGGTAACTGGGGGAGAGGGAACAGGTGTACCTTAACTTTGGTATCAGTGGCATCTGTGTTTGTATCCTGATTTTACAGATAAGAGAATGTGATGAGCAAAGTTTATTTGCAAGGATATGAAGCTGGTAAATAGGCTCTGAATTTAAACCCATGTTGATAAACTATGAAAAAGACAGTAAAGTTGCAATTCCAGTCACATGTGGTTTTGAATACTTACTAAAAAATATGTAATTGCTAGCAGATTTCCTCCTTAACAAGGTTAAGTAACATGGTATGGAGGTAAAGAACAAAAACCCAAAGTTGGCAGTTTAATGACATCAAATTACATGGTCAGTGTAGTATCACCATTCTTAATAACAGTGATTAACATATACTCATTTTATGTTTACTTGTAAGAAGTGTATGTACTATGAGGATTGTTTAAAATAATGCTGACTTTAACTTGTGTAGACTAAGACGTTAAAAGCTCCTCTGAAATTTCATTGATTAAACTTAAAAGGAATCCTAATTCAGATGTAAGTAGTTGTGTAGGATTACTACTGTTCAGCAGAGTTGGGGGAGCTGGGACTTCAGAACCTTGCGAGGATAGATGAAAATGATCTGCTTGTTCAAGTATGTGAAGCCCTTAAGCCACTAGGTGACCTTAGGCTAGGCTGAGGCCACCTCAAGATCACTGCTGGAATTACAGTCCAGATGCATCAGAATCTGGGGAGAGTTAAGTAGAGTTGGTTGCTAGGAGGACAAACGAGAAGTCTGTTGATCTTATGTGTAAGAATTAACCATTTCCCTGAATTGTCTGAAATGATGAGCCAGAGGAATGCAGAACATCAAAGCAGCACCTCTGTATGAAGGTAAGGGACTACTTTTAAGACTAGGAGATCACCATTTTATGTTTTGTGTACCTAGTTTTATAGCTGACTGCTTGGCATGACGCCTTTCAGCTAGCACCAGCCTTAAATCTGCTTCTGAATCCATAAGCTTTTCGTCTCCCAACTTGAAGTAATAGTGTCTCTTCAGTGATACTTGTGTTTTGGTAATAGCATGCACCACGTGTATAATAGCAGCTTTTGTGCTGGACTGGATTTCCTTGAGGTTTGACTCTTCACCCTGTTCTCCAGGGTCATTGTAAAGGCAAGTGATTTTCTAGCCCTCTTCCTCAAGAAAATTTGTCAGACTTGTACCTTCTCATACTTTTGATTTCTAGAATTCTAGTTTCTGCTATGTTCTGAACATTTCTGATAACCTGATTTCTGCTCTTGACTGTGTACTGTTAGTCATAATGTTGCTTGAGCCTCCAGCTCACCCACTGTCTTTATACACTGACCTTTTATTCTGCGTCTCCTCATCACCACCATTTACTCTCCAGGCTTTTTCTCCACGGACTTTGCACTTGGTTTTCCCTGAGATTGGAAAAAATTTTCTCCGATAACTGATTTAATCCTCTTTGCTTCTAGTCTTTGCACAAATGTCAAACCTTCTCTCCTGTTTGTACCCTCTCCCTGGGTTGTTTTTTCTGGGTAGACTACTAATGGTGTCATTAGGGATCTTGTTAGAAATGCAGGATCTGAGGCCTTTTCCGAGGCCAGAATTGGGGTCTTCATGTAAAATACCCTTCTTTACTCCCTTCTAGGATACTCCATGAGGTCAGGGGTTTGAAGATGTTCAGTGATGCATATTCAACAAGTAAAATGGTATCCAGCATGTAGAGGGTACCTGGTAGTTTGTGCATAAGTGAGTGCAAATTCTCAGGGGTGAATGTGGCTGTCAGAGTCCATGGAAGTTCATGCCAAACATGAAAAGACCAGTCTAGTTCATTTGGAACTTGAAAAGTTTAATTATAAAATGTGTTACTGGTCTTCGCAGGTGCTTGGTTGGATTAGTGTTGGGACAATTGGTGAGTGAAGATTTATGGTACCTAGTAATCCCCTGGGGAAAAAAGGAAAACCTAAACAAAGGGTAAAGCAAGTAAAGACCTTGCCTTCTATGTTCCAGTTGTGTGGCCCTGTGATGGAGAATGTGGATGTTGAGCTTCATTCTTGAATCACAAAAACAAGCAGCTGATCTTTAGACATCCAGGTTGAAGGAGAGCCCTTGCCAAACCACCGAGGAAGAGGGGTCAGTGTGCGGGATGTGGCCGTTGCTACCTGGATGAAGTTGGCCTAATCACAGTTGTGGCTTGTCCTCTAGAGTGTTTTGGTTATCAAACCACTTGGCGTTCTTAGAACGGTGTTGGCGTACTATATGGTCCTCTCACTTTTGACTTTACTCCTAGCAGGTTTCAGGGATAATACATCAATGTGGGGTCAGTCAGTCACTCAGTCGTGTCCAACTCTTTGCGACCCCATGGATGGCAGCATGCCAGGCTCCCCTGTCCTTCGCCAACTCCCAGAGCTTGCTCAGACTCGTCCATCGAGTCAGTGATGCCATCCAACCGTCTCATTCTCTGTCGTTCCTGTCTCTTCCTGCCTTCAATCTTTCCTAGCATCAGGGGCATTTCCTGAGGAGTCAGTTCTTCACGTCAGGTGGCCAATGGAGTTTCAGCATCAGTGCTTCCAGTGAATATTCAGAACTGATTTCTTTTAGGATGGACTGGTTGGATCTCCTTGCAGTCCAAGGGACTCCAGAGTCTTCTCCAATACCACAGTTCAAAAGCATCAGTTCTTCAGTGCTTAGCTTTCTTTATAGTCCAACTCTCATATCCGTACATGACTACTGGAAAAACCATACCCTTGACTAGATGGATCTTTGTTGGCAAAATAATGTCTTACTTTTTAATATGCTGTCTAGGTTGGTCATGACTTTTCTTCCAAGGAGCAAGTGTCTTTTGATGTGTGGAGTGCCTTGATTAAATTTTGAGTAGTCTCCAGCACCTTGAGACAAAGCAGTATGAGTACTCTGATACAAGGAAGGGGAATTGAAAACTAGGTATCAGATTAATTTGGGGGAACAACATACAGAAATTTGTATGGTAATTAATTTCCTCAAAACTACACATGCCTTCATGTCAGTTCATATGAATATGTAAGTTCCAGTTGGAAGACTGCTGTTTTAAGTCACCATGTGATAACTTGGCTGCTTGATTGAGAAATTTAAAGAACTACTTGAGTTTTCTTATGTAACGTTTTAAGAGGGAAAGAGTTTCAGCTTCACTCAGGTTGGGCACATGTTAAGTCTCAACCCAGCTGAAGTAACCTGAGGATTCAGAGTCTGTTCAGGCCTGAGTCTGTACACGATCTCTTGCCAGTGGCTGAGTAGGCTACCCCTTGCAGAAGCACTGAATGCCTTCACAGGGCAAAGGGTTGGAGAATACATCTTGGCTGGCACCAAACAATTTGATTTCAGTAAGGAGAGGGGTGGCCAGGCAGATGGAGGATTTTCAGGTACTACTACTCAACTCAGGTCTTCATCTCTGCCGTTTGTTTCATGCACAGGACAGACTTGTTATGTTGTAGTTCTGTAGGTCAGGAGTCTCGACAGATATCACAGGTTGGGGGTTCAAGTGTTGCAAAGCAGTGTTTCTGGAGGCTTTGAGGGGCACTCTGCCTCCTCTGCTTCTGGAGACTTCAGCATTCCCCAGCTCACTACCTCTTTCTCCATCTGTGGATCCAAGGACTGAGTGGAGTCTTCTTGTCTCCCTTTTCCACTTTAAGCATCCTCAGATATGCAGATGACACCACCCTTATGGCAGAAAGTGAAGAGGAACTAAAAAGCCTCTTGATGAAAGTGAAAGAGTGAAAAAGTTGGCTTAAAGCTCAACATTGAGAAAATGAAGATCATGGCATCTGGTCCCATCACTTCATGGGAAATAGATGGGGAAACAGTGTCAGACTTTATTTTGGGGGGCTCCAAAATCACTGCAGATGGTGACTGCAGCCATGAAATTAAAAGACACTCCTTGGAAGGAAAGTTATGACAAACCTAGATAGTATATTCAAAAGCAGAGACATTAGTTTGCCGACTAAGGTCCGTCTAGTCAAGGCTATGGTTTTTTCCTGTGGTCATGTATGGATGTGAGAGTTGGACTGTGAAGAAAGCTGAGGGCCAAAGAATTGATGCTTTTGAACTGTGGTGTTGGAGAAGACTCTTGAGAGCCCCTTGGACTGCAAGGAGATCCAACCAGTCCATTCTGAAGATTAGCCCTGGGATTTCTTTGGAAGGAATGATGCTAAAGCTGAAACTCCATTTCTTTGGCCACCTCATGCGAAGAGTTGACTCACTGGAAAAGACTCTGATGCTGGGAGGGATTGGGGACAGGAGGAGAAGGGGACGACAGAGGATGAGATGGCTGGATGGCATCAGTGACTCGATGGATGTGAATCTGAGTGAACTCCGGGAGTTGGTGAAGGACAGGGAGGCCTGGCGT
This sequence comes from Ovis canadensis, assembly GCF_042477335.2. NCBI lineage: Eukaryota > Metazoa > Chordata > Mammalia > Artiodactyla > Bovidae > Ovis > Ovis canadensis. Next base: position 80,385,524 of record NC_091254.1, read on the forward strand.
GCTGCGATTCATCGGGTCGCAAAGAGTCGGACACGACTGAGCAACTGAACTGAACTGTGATGACACTGAGCTCACCCAGATATTTCCAAATAATCTTACTTTAAGGTCAGTTTGATTGCCTCTGCCGCATAACTCCCCTTTACTGTGTAAACTGTTGGTTCCAGGGATTAGGGTGCAGATACTCTGGGGATGGGGAGCATTCTGTCTCCCATGTCTCCCCTCTTCTCACAGAACTATGTCAGGCTCAGACATTGTGAGAGGTCCAGGCAGGCCTTGGTAAACTTTTTCGGAAAATAATTAAGGGAAATAATTTTTTATAACCATTTAGTTAGAAAAAAATGAACTCAAGACTATCTTTAAGAGTCTTCTCTACACTATTTAGATGCCAGCTTACAGAGGTTGAAAAAGAAAATGGTTACTCACTGATTCAGTAAAGACCCAGTTGTCATTCTTGTCTGAGTAAGACAGCAAGGGCTGGTAGTACACTTTAACTCATTTTGGAAGAAGTACAGAACCACATCTGTAAGTTAAAGACCTCCAGAATGGGGAAGCCATTGAATAAATATTTGCCATGTTAGCTAATAAAACGTGAACATTAAGGAACTGCATTAAGAAGTGAAGATAGAGAGTGAGCATCTAAAACCTCAAACAAAAACTGGGAAGTTAGCCTTTGGTGATGCATAGAAAATAAATGGGCTTCCTAGGTGGTGATCTTGATAACCCACTTGACAATGCAAAGACTTCAGATTTGGGTTTGATTCCTGGATTAGGAGATTTTCCTGGAGGAGAGCATGGAAACCCACACCAATATTCTTGCCTGGAGGATCCCATGGACTGTGGAGCCCGGCAGGCTGTGGTCCATAGGGGTGCAAAGAGTCAGACATGGCCGAAGTGACTTAGCATGCAACAACCAGAAGGTAAATATACAGTCTGACTTGAGAGATTGTTTAAAATGTTATTTTTATTTCAAAGCAACCACTAGCAGAATAAAACATTCCCTGGTGGCTCAGACTGTAAAGCGTCTGCCTGCAGTGCAGGAGACTGGGTTCGATGCCTAGGTTGGGAAGATCCCTTGGAGAAGGAAATGGCAACCCACTCCAGTACGCTTGCCTAGAAAATTCCATGGATGGAGGAGCCTGGTGGGCTACAGTCCATGGGGTCGCAAAGATTCGGACGCAACTGAGCGACTTCACTTTAGCTTTACTAGAAAGAGCTGAGAAAACACAAAGCAAAAGGCAAAGAAACAAAAGTAAGAATTATGGAAGTTTAGCACAGAAAATAATTTTAAGTATTTTGTGTTTTAATTCTTAACAGTTTTATAATCTGCAAGCCTTGGTTATTTTTTGTAGCCATGGTCAATATAGGCCAGTGATAGTTTGGCCAGGCTCAAACTTAAGTCTTAATGCCTACTTTGGTGCTATGGCCCAGCAATGAAACATGATTGCCCTAGGTCCTTGAAAACAACAAACAGAGCTTAGTTTATTGTATTCTTTCAAATGACTGCAAAATAAGCATTCAGTAAATATCTGTTGAGTGAGTTGAAGATCACTCACATCCCAAATACAATTTTACAATTAGTGTATTCTCTGGTGTATTGCAACATATTTCCACACCATTCTTAAAGTTTCGTATCTGATGCCAAATTTTGTCCAGAGATCAAGGCTGATGGTTATGCTTTCTCTGATAGAAAGGATAGAAAAAGATCATGAATGGTGAGGGGTTGAGGGCACAGGATATAAACTTCATCTGTGCACATCTGTTTGTGATTTGCAGAGATGACGGCGTTGACTGGATGGTGTGGATTACTGATCCTGGTGGATTCTGGTAGCATTATTAGTTTGTTAGTGTGATAGAAAGGATTCAGAACAGATCTTGCAGAAGTAACTCAACCAGTTTTCCTTCAGTGTAATAGGAAGTGGGAGCTGAGTGGATGACCTCAGGACCACTGTTACTTTGTTTTTTACTTTTTGGCCATTGCTCTTCTCTGATTTTGCAACAAAATCACTGTTGTACTGGGATGTATGCTGCTTAATAAACTGGCAAATATTTGTGAAAATGTATATGTATAATGTTATACAAAAGGCTGTGTGTGCTTAAAATGATTGTAGGTGGTTTGGTGATCAATCTCATGTTCATGAATCAGGATTAGTAAAAGAAGTGGTAACTAACAATAAAAGGCCAGAAAGTAAGTGCTTCTGGGCTTCAGAGGGGAAATGACTAACACAATGTGTGCGTTTGGCACACATTATAACATACAGGTAATTACAACGGCAGATTTTAACGTCTAATTTAACATGCATGAATACAGTAGTCAAATTTCTTTTTTGAAATGATTTAGTTGTTATGTTGATCCTTATTTAATATGGAGAACCCAGTATTTCACAAACTCTTTTCCAGTCAAAAGTGGAATGTGCAGTTTAACACCAAGTGAAACCATTCGATTATGGTTGATTGATGCTGCTGCTGCTAAGTTGATGCTACTTGTCAGAAAATAAATTCCTGCTTTTCCTGCTTACACTGAATATGAAACATCTCACCGCTATAGAAGTGCTTTACCTACTTAAAAGTGCCCATGGAATATTAAAATATCAAAGACCCTAAACATTTTGTTCATTGTAAAGACAAGCCTGCTGATGTTTAAAGCCCGCTGTAATATTTTAATCATAGGTTTGTCCAAAAGGATGCCACCCAAAAGTAATTTTCATTTTTTGAATAAGGTTATTACTTTGTATTTATTTGATATATTAGAAAGAAATGAAGGGACAGTAAAACATTTATACAGTTCTGTAATTCACCTTTAAATTAGAGGTTTCTTACACACATCTGGTTCTGGATAATGATAGGATCTAGAATAAGGAAACCCTCATGAGCTTTTAAAAAAAAAGTGTACCGGGAAAACAGTAGTCATAGTCTGACAATTCAATGATGTTACAGTGTAGACATTAAATAAACATGTTATGTAATGCCATTATTTTAAATAGCTGAGAATGAATTAACTATCATCTTTGCCCACTTTTTAAAAATACAGTGCTAGCTAAACACAGAGCCCATGCTACTAAGAGGCTGAAGAGAATTTAGAGATTAATATTGATTTTTACATTTTAACCATGTTTTAATAGTCTTAAGTAATGCTGATACTGTTTTGTCTTAAACTCATCAAATAATTGAGTCCAGTTTGAGGAAATCAATCTCTACTAAATAGTTAACCATAAGGTATATTTGTATTCAAAAGCAAAATGCTTTCAAAATATTCCACTTTTGAAATTGTTTGAGTCTTTTATGTTGACCCAGTAACTTTGTTTGCAGAGGTAAACTGAAGTGGAGTTAAGCAATTGCCTAGCAAATTTGATCGCTGCAATGACCATACAGGATGAAGTGAATAAAATGATTTTTAGAAAATGTACTTAATGACAGCAGAATTTTACTCTCGCTAAATCTTGAGAGGACTGTTTGTATGTTGCAGGAGTTATTGGAGTTACAGCCCTGCATTCTTTCCTTTCTTTCTCCACCACTGTGTTTTCTAATCTCTTCCCTCACCTGTCCTGTCTTCCCTTCTTTTTTCCCCTCCCTCCCTCTCTTTATCTGTTTACCCACTTATCAATCATCAATGATAGGCACATGGTTAAGGATTTTGCCTAGTAATCATTAACCTATCCTTAGAAAATTTTAAGTATTTGGGGGCCTATCACAGCAAACAGGACACATTTTTAGTTTCAGTTGGATCTTTTCATTCACATGGAAAACTCAGAGGCAAGACTGTTACTTAAAACAACGGTATATTTTGAAACAGATGATGAAGACCAAAATTATTTTCTGTTGGATTCTTAACTATCACCTGAATGAACTGCCTATGTATTGGACCATAGTCATAACAATATTTCATATTTCCCAGTCATCTCAGCTTGAACGTGCCCAGAATTTTACAGTGTCCAGTCCGTCTTGATGTCCTTTTAATCTGAGAGTTAGATAAAGGTCTCCCGAAGACTTTTCAATCTCATGAGCGCATACCCACAAAACAGTGAGTTTAAAAGATTGTGTAATGAAGTCAAAGAAAAGCTGCTTATCTTTCAAGACCATAAAAGGTTCCCTGGAATGTGGACTGCTGGGGTCTGCGGGGAGCAAGAAACTTCGTGGCTCTTTCCTGTCTTGTGGGGGTTGGGCGCAGCCAGAAGGTAACAGAAATCCCAGTTACACTGAGAGTTTGACAGCTGGCCTCGACACTTTGCTCAGGTGACAGGCCTGAGAAAAACTCACCAGATTTCTTGCCACTCACTATGGCTCGGGAGAGAGGGAAAAGGGTTCTGGTACATTTCAGGAGGTGTGGGCAAATGCCAAGAGGATCCTTGTACACCTGGAAGAGAGTTGTGCTTGAAAAGGCCTTCAGTCATGAGCAGGAGAGAATCCAGCAGTGACAAACATGCCCCAACATGTGACAGACATCTAAAGACCAAGTGGAAAAAGCCTCTCCCCACCCAGATTTGTGGCTGAGATTTATTCTAGGTGTGAACACTGGAGGATGTCAAGAAAACATTTTTAGAAGAATTTCAATTGTAGATGAGGAGGCATAGTCTCAGGAGAAATGAGATGTGATTCAGAGACAGTCTTGGTGACCAACATGAATGCTAACTTCTGAGCCCACAATAAAGTAAGAGGAGACCATGGCTGAGCCCCACTGGTAGGTAAGAGTAGATTCTGCTAACGAACAACAAAATGAGCTATTCTGCCCCCTTGCACTCTGAACCTTGACCCCCAAGCACAGGCAGAGAGCCCTTAGCATCTCTCCCCACTGCCTAATTACTTGTTTAGTTTGTTAGCAGGCGCAGTGCAGTAAGAGACTCATCCCTCTGCCCTGCTGCAGAGCTGCATAGGGCAGCAAATGGCAGTCTCATCACATCAAAGCTTGAAGGATTATTATATTTGTAACCTTAATATTGAGTGTCTTGAGAGTCATTTTGTTACAGGCAATTTATTCAATCCTTCATCCAGGATTTGTAACTGTCATTATGTTAACGTTAAGGAAATGGCAACCCACTCCAGTACTCTTGCCTCTAAAATCCCATGGGGTCACAGAGACACGACTGAGCGACTTCACTTTCACTTTATCTTAACATTACTTAGTAGTAGTTAACAATTATTGACTCAGTGTCAGGCCCTGGGTATTCATTTAATCCTAACTGCAACACTATGAAGTAACTGCTGTAATCACTGTTCCCATTTTACAGATGAGGAAACTGAGATATACAGCTTAGCCAGTTTACTGATATCAGCCGGGGCTGATAAGTGGCAAGACCAGAATTTAAATCTGAGCAGTCTGGTTTTAGAACCAGTTTTCCTTTTCCTTGGAGAAGGAAATGGCAACCCACTCCAGTACGCTTGCCTAGAAAATTCCGTGGATGGAGGAGCCTGGTGGGCTACAGTCCATAGGGTCGCAAAGAGTCGGACACAACTAAGCGACTTCACTTTCACTTTCTTAACTGCTATACTGCCTTTTAGAACATCTTACAGATTATGAAAATTAGGCTCTCAAAATTTAAACAGCAAAATATTAGCATTACTTATTGCTGAACAGAAAGATTTGAGGGGATTTAGTATCTGAGTTTATACCTTTCCCAAGCTTTGTGGAATTAACCACATTTCTGTTATAGTCAGAAAAAATACTTAAAAGTGAGTATTCTTTTATGAAAACCATGGAAAAAATTACAAATACATAAAGGACTCTCACCACAAAGACTCAGAGAAATATACACAAAAATGTCCATTGCAATATTATCTGAACAGTGAGATTTTTCAGTGATTCTTTTTTCTGTTTCTGTACTTTCATGTGTTTTAGTATTTGGTTTTAAACTCTCATTTTTAAAAATAAGGTAAAAAAAAAAGTCTATATAGATTCTATGCTAAAAATAATCTTGATGTGATCACTGATTTTCTGGAGAAAACACGTTACCAAAAGTGATGTAGAAATTGATGAATAACCAAGACATACTTTAAAATATAACTGAATAATCTCATCACGGCTTTTGAGGCTGGAGAATTTGGGGGTATTGAGTCATTTTGAGTTATTTCAAGTATCTGAGGATGAGACAATTCTAATGCTGCTATAAACTCTTAAAGACTAGAATAAAAAGGAAGAGGCTTCCTAATGTGTTTCTTCAGGTTAGCAATGATACCTGCAAAAAAATAACAAAAATAGAGGATAATCTCACTGATGACAGATGGAAAAGAACTACCTAAATACAATGCAAATAGCATCATAACAAACTTAATCGTGTATTACAACAGCTGCTGTCACAACTATGACTTACTTAGCTCTGCTTTGGTAGTGTTAATAAACTCACTGAAACAGAACACAGAGATGATTGACATAACTTGGGAAAGTGGAAGCAAAATGATCACTACTAGCATTCAAGCTGATTGCCTTCCTTGGAAACCCAAAGAAAATTAAGAGAAAAATTAAGACTCATATGAGACTTCATTGAAGTTGTTTAACATAAAATTAAGATATGAAAAACAATAGTTTTCCTAGATTCTAGCACACAAAAATTACAAAATAAATACTTCAAAATAGTAACAGTATAAAATACCTAGGAGTAACTTCCCTGATGGTGCAGTGGCTAAGACCCAATTATCCCTATGCTGGAGGCCCAGGTTTGATCTCTGGTTTAGGAACATGCTCAGAAATGTTTCTGCTGGGCACATATGTGGTTGCCCAGCTAGAGAGTCCTGGATCCTTTGCAATAAGAGTGGCTATGGACTAAGTTCTTGCTAATAAGTAAAGAGTAGGGACCTGTGCAGCTTCCAGATGGTTTTCATTAAAGCCACGTGCTTATCTTCCACTATCTCTGTGCATCTTTGGGATGAAATATGGGCTTGGTGCTGGTGAGGCTGCTTTGGCTATGTAGAGAAGCAGACAGAAACTCTAGGGTTGAGACAGCAACAGATTGAACCTGGATTCCTAGGTAACCTTTGGGTGCAGAGTTTTCTACCTTAGCTGGGATTACCCTAATAGTAGAGTCTCGGACAAAGACAGGCTTGCAAGTCGTTTATTTTAAAATGCTACCAAGGGCAGGAACAAGGAAGAGGGGAATGAAACAAGAAAGGAGTTATCAAGTGGGTCACTATTAAGAATACCTGGTATTTCATTCCTTGAAACCCTCTGGAGACCCTTATGAAATGCATTCCAAAACTGTCTGTCTGGGATAAAAGGGGGGGTCATTTTTCTTATTGGTTCTCAATTCCTACTGATTAAAACAGCTCCAATGGTTAACCATCCCATTCTCTGGAAAGCACATAGACACTGATAGCTATTAGATTTTTCTGGGCAGAAATTAAGAGATACATAGCACAGGTATGAGGTGAAGTATTGTCTGTGTGCTTTGTAAAGTTGATTAATTTGTGTAGAACTCCCTGCCTCAGAAGTAGCTGCAGTAAGAGGTAAGTTTTGGAGATAAAAATGGTTCACAAAAGATGGTCAACACAACACACTCGTTGCACCACTCAGATCCACTTATGTCCTGCATTAATCCCAATTAATCACAGAGTTCCTTGAAAGTTATGGCTGGCCACAGTTTCAGCAAGCACTTTATATAAGAGGGTTATAGAAAAAGTTATGGTCTTGTTACTGCAGCTAGTCCTTTGTTATTGTTATTTACCATATCCTTCCTCTACCAGGTTTTCTAATTTTTTTTTTTTTGAGGTATAATTGACCTACAACATTATGTTGATTCTAGTTACAAACATACTGACTTAATATTTCTCCGTATTACAAAATAATCACCATGGTAAGCCCACTTACTGTCTGGTGCTTTTACAGAGTTTTTGCAGTTGACCTTTGAACTTGGGGGCTAGGGACATTGATCCTCCTGCACTCAGAAATCCATGTGTAACTTATAGGCAGGCTTCTATATACATGGTTCCTCCATTTTCCAGTTCCTCTGTATTTTCAGTTCCACATCTGCATATTGAAGCAACTACAGATCATATATCACTGTATAGTATTTACCAATGAAACAAATCCATGTGTAAGTGGACCTGGGCAGTTCAAACTTGTGTTGTTCAAAGGTCAAATGTACAGTACTATTGACTATCCTGTTTGCTCTATATTTCATCCCTTGACTCATTTACTTTATAATGGGAAGTTTATACCTCTTTACCTCTCCCACCTATTTCATTTATCTCCTCACACCCTCCCCCCTGGTAGCCACCTATTTGTTCTCTGAATCTGTGACTTGTTTCTGTTTGTTCATTTGTTTTGTTTTTTAGATTCCACAGATAAGTGAAGTCATACAGTATTTGTCTTTTTCTCTCTGACTTATTTCACTAAAGCATAATACTCTCTAGGCCCCTCCATTTTGTCACAGATTGCAAGATTTCATTCTTTATGATGACAGAGTAATATTCTATTGTATATATATTATATATACCACATCTTCTTTATCCATTCATATGTCAACCTACACCTAGGTTGATTCCATATTTTGCAATTTTAAACAATGCTACAGTGAACATAGGGGTGCATATAATAAGTAAATATATATGTATTATATGTATGCATATAGGGGCTTCTCAGGTAGCTCAGTGGTAAAGAGTCTTCTTGCCAGTACAGGAGATGCAGGAGACATGGGTTTGATCCCTGGGTTGCACAGATCCCCTGGAGGAGGAAATGGCAACCCACTCCAGTATCTTGCCTGGAGAATCCCATGGACAGAGGAGCCTGGCAGGCTATAGTCCTTGGGGTTGCAAAAGAGTTGGACATGACTTAGCAACTAAGTAAGCATGCATATGTGTGTGTGTATATATATGTATATATAGATAGGTAGATATGTTTCTCTGGAAAATTCTAATACCTAATACATTGGCCATTGATTTAGGGTACATACTTCATGCTTGGAGCACTCCAGCTTAGCAGTGATCATTCCTAATATGGGGTTTATCTATTCCTTTTGTTACTCTTTTTATCATTATTAGGTTTCTGTGTGAGGAAAAATAATACCATCATCAGTGTGTCAGTGGCCCCAATTCCTTTGTTTTGAAGCAAGTGTCTTTGTTATAATGATATGCTATCATACTGAATCAGGTATTCTGTAAGTCTTCAGATAATGATGCTGGCAAAAGAGGAACTGTGGACAGAGATACCAAACCAGTACCTAGAGATTTCTATTCTAGTGAGGACAAATTTTTTCTCCCAGAGTTTAAGTTTGAGGGTAATCAACTTGTCTCCCAAGTGATTGGTTAGTCTCTTTATATATGAGAGATGACCAATACACCATTCTAAACAGTTGCCTACTTCTAGACTGTTAGGGGCTTCCCAGGTAGTTCAGCTGGTAAAGAATCCACCTGCAATGCAGGAGACACTGGTTCTATTTCCGGGTTGGGAAGTTCCCCTGGAAAAGGGATAGGCTACCCACTCCAGTATTTGGGGGCTTCCCTGGTGGCTCTGACAGTAAAGAATCTGCCTGCAATGTGGGTGACTTGGGTTGAGTCCCTGGGTTGGAAAGATTCCCCTGGAGGAGGGCATGGCAACCCACTCCAGTATTCTTTCCTGGGGAATCCCCATGGACAGAGGAGCCTGGCAGGCTACAGTCCATGGGGTCGCAAAGAGTCTGACATGACTGAGTGGCTAAGCATGGCACAGACTGTTACGTGAGAGAAATAAAGATTTTTCTGTTATGATGTTTTAACCTGTACTCAATACAAACATTAATACTTAGAAATAGGGTGCTGCTTTAATAAATACCTTAAAAACGTTATGAGACTTCCCTAGTGGTCTAGTGGTTGGGAATCTACCTGCCGGCGCAGGGGACACAGGGTCGATCCTTGATCTGAGAAGATTCCACATGCTGAGGAGCAGATAGACCTGTGTGCTGCAACTGCTGATCCCATGTGCTGTAGAGCCTGTGCTCTGCAGTGAGAAGCTGCCACAGTGAAAAGCCTGTGCACCACAACTAGAGAATAGCCCCTGCTCGCCACAACTAGAGAAAACCCTTGTGCAGCAATGAAGACCCAGTGCAGCCATAAATAATCAACTGCCTTAAAGGTGTGGTTATGGCTTATTGATTGGGAAGTGAATAGTAAAGAAACAAATATGGCAGCCTGGAAAATGATTTGTCAGGTACGAATTAGCAGCTTTGTAAGCAGAAGTGAAAGGGAATATAGTTCTCAGTGAGACTTTCTCATCCTGTAGTATAAAATCTGAATTGATTGATTTGACAGTATTTGGCAAAGTTTGACAGGTTTGGCAACGTTAACATCCTCAGTACTCTAAACCACAGGAGACAACATTGTCCTTCAGATCACTTCTCAAGAGCCTCCACGTATATTAGCCAGAAAGTGGAAGTCAGCCTTGCAATATGAATTAAGAGCATTGCATTCCAACCTAAGTATTTTTTGAGGTGGCTCCAGGTAACAGTAAAAAACTCAGCAAAACCTGGATAGACTGAACACAACAACTGGAAAGCAAACTAGAATATGAAAGCTTAAGAACTATAACCAGTTATGATCTTTGACCAGTACTCCTTTATATGGACACAACTGAAACCAATTAGACTAGGAATCTACTATATTTTGAGGAAAACAGTTTGTCCAAAAAAAAAAAACCCAAAAAACCCACAAACCCTGTGTCTGTCTCCAGAAATCCCCAACTGGAACCTGTACCTGTAAAAATCTGCAGAAGTTACACAGTCATCAAGAAGGGAATACACTCATCTTCACAACTCTGAAGTTTTGTCAATAGAAGGCTCTGGAGGCAGATTGTAGGAGGAAGGGGTTTTCCTTCCTGGTGCTGGTGTGCTTACTGGTAGGCTCTTCTGCATGACCCACACCTCCTTCAATGTGTTAATGGTCAGCAGTGTTTCCTCAGGGATTGTCACCACTGAGCACCAGTGGCTAGACACTGCACCCTGAGTAGCTGTCCTAAGCACCCTAGAGGTTACTTTACTGGTCAGTTCCCCTGACGTAAGCCCACAGTGACTTCTCTGCCATTCAGTGAGCCATTCTGACCCTCCAACAAGTTCAAGATCTCAGTCCTTAGGGAATTTCTTCCTTCATGTTCTATCTTGGTCCAGAGTTAGTGGTTTTTCCTTATATTTGCTAATCCTACTTTTTAAAAAAGGGTTTTCATTACTTTTTAGAAGCCAGTTCCTCATTTTTCTAAAGTGAAAGTGAAAGTCACTCAGTTATGTCTGACTTTTTGTGATCCCATGGACTGTAGCCTGCCAGGCCTCTCTTCCATGGAATTCTCCAGGCAAAAATACTGGAGTGGGTACCCATTCCCTTCTCCAGGACATCTTCCCCACCCAGGGATCGAACCTTGGTCTCCTGCATTGCAGGCAGTTTCCATACCATCTGAGCCACCAGGGAAGCCTCAAAAGCTTGTTTAGTTATTAATCATATTAAACTTTTCCCTGCTCAAGTTGCCACATGGTTTCTCTCTCTTGATTGGACTCAGACTGATACAGGTTAACACCACTGATATTTTTTCCAAATAATGGAAAAGAATGAATCTCCTGGTGGGTGGGGGGTGGGAAAGACCAGTGCCCATGAGTGCAGTGGACAAACAGATTCTTTCTAGAAATTCCAGAGATCAGAATCAGAGCCTGACCAAAGGATTTACTCTATTGCCTGGGAAGGAAGCCTTCTCAATTCCTGCCAAACAGGTTATCATAGTGATTGCTATGTCCCACTCTTCATTTTTAGAATGGTAGTTTTTATTGCAGCTCTTTAACCTAAATCAAGATCCTCTATCCTGTATGGAAGTGCAACTCATCTATTAGATAATGGATTGATTGTCCTTGAAGATCCACCTTTAGGTCAGCTAGAAAGAAACAAATATTACTAGGAAAGTCTAGATTTTGAACTGAGAATGACTTGATGAACTTGAAGTTGCATTCCCTGGGGAGACCCTATGTTTTCTTCATGAAAAAATTGGTGTGCATGGATTTTGGGGGGCTAGAGCCCAAGGGAAGAAACTTCTGTTTTTCAGGATTCTTTATCCATTTTCCTTTGAGTATAAAATTCCTCAAGTTTTTAGTGAGTACTCCAGCCAGAGATTCAGTTTTCCCATAAGACAGGGTTCTTAACAACAGAGTGTGTGAAGTTATACATGTAACATAACCAGGCTTGCTCTCTACACAAGTAAGTGTCTGCTCCTCTCTTTCTCTCCCTTGGTCCTAAATAAAGACAGTGCTGTAGCAATTTTCTGGTGGAGTCTTTAGGACTTTCTATGTAGAGGATCATGTCATCTGCAAACAATGAGAGTTTTGCTTCTTCTTTTCCAATCTGGATTCCTTTTATTTCTTTTTCTTCTTTGATTGCTGTGGCTAAAACTTCCAACACTATGTTGAATAGTAGTGGTGAGAGTGGGCACCCTTGTCTTGTACCTGACTTTAGGGGAAATGCTTTCAATTTTTCACCATTGAGGATAATGTTTGCTGTGGGTTTATCATATATGGCTTTTATTATGTTGAGGTATGTTCCTTCTATGCCTGCTTTCTGGAGGGTTTTTATCATAAATGGATGTTGAATTTTGTCAAAGGCTTTTTCTGCATCTATTGAGATAATCATATGGTTTATATCTTTCAATTTGTTAATGTGGTATATCACATTGATTGATTTGTGAATATTGAAGAATCCTAGCATCCCTGGGATAAAGCCCACTTGGTCATGATGCATGATCTTTTTAATATGTTGTTGGATTCTGTTTCCTAGAATTTTGTTAAGGATTTTTGCATCTATGTTCATCAGTGATATTGGCCTATAGTTTTCTTTTTTTGTGGCATCTTTGTCTGGTTTTGGTGTTAGGGTGATAGTGGCCTCATAGAATGACTTTGGAAATTTACCTTCCTCTGCAATTTTCTGGAAGAGTTTGAGTGGGATAGGTGTTAGCGCTTCTCTAAAGTTTTGGTAGAATTCAGCTGTGAAGCCATCTGGTCCTGGGCTTTTGTTTGTTGGAAGATTTCTGATTACAGTTTAGATTTCCATGCTTGTGATGGGTCTGTTAAGATTTTCTATTTCTTCCTGGTTCAGTTTTGGAAAGTTATACTTTTCTAGAAATTTGTCTATCTCTTCCAAGTTGTCCATTTTATTGGCATATAGTTGCTGATAGTAGTCTCTAATGATCCTTTATATTTCTGTGTTGTCTGTTGTGATTTCTCCATTTTCATTTCTAATTTGTTGGTTTGATTCTTCTCCCTTTTTTTCTTGAGTCTGGCTAATGGTTTGTCTATTTTATTTATCTGCTCAAAGAGCCAGCTTTTAGCTTTGTTGATTTTTGCTATGGTCACCTTTGTTTCTTTTTCATTTATGTCTGCCCTAATTTTTATGATTTCTTTCCTTCTACTAACCCTGGGGTTCTTCATTTCTTCTTTTTCTAGTTGCTTTAAGTGAATATAGTAAAGTTGCAGGATATAAAGTCAATACAGAGAAATCCCTTGCATTCCTATACACTAGCAATGAGAGAACAGAAAGAGAAATTAAGGAAACAATTCCATTCACCATTGCACTGAAAAGATAAAATATGTAGGAATAAATCTACCTAAAGAAACAAAAGACCTATATATAGAAAACTATAAAACACTGATGAAAGAAATCAAAGATGACACAAATAGATGGAGAAATATACTATGTTCATGAATCAAAAGAATCAATATAGTGAAAATTACTATACTATCCTAAGCAATCTATAGATTCAGTGCAATCCCTATCAAGCTACCAACGGTATTTTTCAGATAACTGCAATGAATAATTTCACAATTTGTATGGAAATACAAAAAACCTCAAATAGCCAAAGCAATCTTGAGAAAGAAGAATGGAACTGGAGGAATCAACGTGCCTGACTTCAGATTATACTACAAAGCTACAGTCATCAAGACAGTGCAGTACTGGCACAAAGACAGAAATATAGATCAATGGAACAAAATAGAAAGCCCAGAGATAAATACACGCACCTATGGACACCTTATCTTTGACAAAGGAGGCAAGAATATACAATGGAGTAAAGACAATCTCTTTAACAAGTGTTGCTGGGAAAACTGGTCAACCACTTGTGAAAGAATGAAACTAGAACACTTTCTAACACCATACACAAAAATAAACTGAAAATGGATTAAAGATCTAAATGTAAGACCAGAAACTATAAAACTCCTAAAGGAAAACATGGGCAAAACACTCTCTGACATAAATCACAGCAGGATCCTCTATGACCCACCTCCCAGAGTAATGGAAATAGAAATAAACAAGCAGGACCTAATTAAACTTAAAAGCTTTTGCACAATGAAGGAAACTATAAGCAAGGTGAACAGATAGCCCCTAGAATGGGAGAAAATAATAGCAAATGAAGCAACTGACAAAGAATTAATCTCAAAAATATACAAGTAGCTCCTGCAGTTCAATTCCAGAAAAATAAACAACCCAATCAAAAAATGGGCCAAAGAACTAAACAGACATTTCTCCAAAGAAGACATATAGATGGCTAACAAACACATGAAAAGATGCTCAACATCACTCATTATCAGAGAAATGCAAATCAAAACCACAATGAGGTACCATCTCACACCAGTCAAAATTGCTGCTATCAAAAAGTCTACAAGCAATAAATGCTGGAGAGGGTATGGAGAAAAGGGAACCCTCTTACACTGTTGGTGGGAATGCAAACTAGTACAGCCACTATGGAGAACAGTGTGGAGATTCCTTAAAAAACTGGAAATAGAACTGCCATACAAGCCAGCAATCTCACTGCTGGGCATACACACCAAAGAAACCAGAAGTGAAAGAGACACGTGTACCCCAATGTTCATTGGAGCACTGTTTACAATAGCCAGGACTTGGAAGCAACCTAGATGTCTGTTGGCAGATGAACGCATAGGAAAGCTGTGGTACATATACACAATGGACTATTACTCAGCTATTAAAAAGAATGCATTTGAATCAGTTCTAATGAGGTGTGGATGAAACTGGAACCTATTATACAGAGTGATGTAAGTCAGAAAGAAAAACACCAATACAGTATATGAAGACATATATATGGAATTTAGAAAGATGGTAACGATGACCCTATATGTAAGACAGCAAAAGAGATACAGATGTAAAGAACAGACTGTTGGACTCTGTGGGAGAAGGCGAGGGTGGGATGATTTGAGAGAATAGAGTTGAATCGTGTATTACCATATATGAAATAGATCGCCAGTCCAGGTTCGATGCATGAGACAGGGTGCTTAGGGTTGGTGCACTAGGATGACCCAAGTGGTGGGATAGGATGGGGAGGGTAGTGGGAAGGGGGTTCAGGATGGGGAACACATGTACAACCATGGCTGATTTCATGTCAATGTATGGCAAAACCCACTACAATATTGTAAAGTAATTAGCCTCCAATTAAAATACATTTTTAAAAAAGGTAAGTAAAGACATTAATTTCACAAAATTATAACAGTAAAATTTCAATATTTAAATTTAAAATTTTTTAATTAAAATGATGATAATGGTGATGACAAAAAAAAAGACACAGTGCTGGTAAGCCAGTTCTGAAGATGTAATCAAGGGGAAATTCTCAAGGGTTTAAAAAAGCCCCACATAGGAAACCTAAGTTCCTGAATGTCCTTATGAAGCAGAGTTTCACACATACTTACCTCTGGACTGATATGTGAGAGAAAAGTTAAACAAAAAAAATATTGTTTTGTGAGCTGTGGCATTCTTGCTGTCTGTTTGCATCAGCTTAGCCTGCTCCTTAACTAACACAGTCCCTTCATATTCCTCTCAAATTAAGTGTATTATTTTCCTTCCATCTGACGTGGAACTTTTGCAGTCTTTTTTCCCTTGAGTACACCCCTCCCAGTTTTTTTTGCAAATAAGTGTCTGCAGCAATCTTTGGCTTCATCTCATTGCTCTTTACTGTCACTGCCTGCAGGCAGAGCCCACAATGTAAATGCAAAATTGTGTTCAGCATAAGTTCCCTTGAGTATGTAATTATAACACATTCCAGGGTGCACCTAAATAAGAAGAATCTGTTTCTTCAACCTTAGATGGCTTTTAGTGTCAATCACACAGTGAGATAGAGACAGAGGCAATAGCCGAAGTAACATTAAATGAGGCAGACCACAATATAAAACATTATCCATTTTCACTGCTGATGATCTGGCGAAGATTCAGATAATTTGGAGGCCCTAGGGATGGAATTGGGGAATTCTAATTTATTTTGGAGGTGTGCAGGATATTTCACAACAAAGTAGTATCTTTTGTTCATCTTCAAAAGCACTAAGTGACTTGGTTGCTTTATCCTGAACACAAGGTGATGATTAACAAAACATTATTAGTGGTTTCTGTTATCAAATAACAAATACTGATCAGTGTAGATCAGTATTATACCAGTGTACTGGTATAATTTATAAGAACTAAATATATATGTATAAGTGCAAACATATATATATATAAATTATTTAATGTATATATGCACTAAAATATTTTAAAAGTATGTATTACATATATATGAAAACTTTAAAACACACACACAAGAGCAGTCATTGTAAAAGTGATTACTGTTGATGACCAACTCTTTCATTGACTAAATTCAAATATACTTAGCTCAAAACACAAACTCTCATATGAAGCAAAGTTTCATAAATAAACAAATAAATAAGTTCATAAATAAGTCCATTATTTTGATTGGATTTTGAACACATATCACAAGGTTCAGAGAAGTTTGAATCTAGGACCTTTGTGTAAGAGAAAGTATTTTGTGAATTATTTAGTAAAAATACTCAAAAATAAATGCCTTCACTTTCTAAAATAAATGAATGTTAATTGCTAAGACTAACTTGATACTTTTGAAAATATATTTCAAAAAAGTAAAGGGATAAAGCTAATTTCAGAACTGGGAATCAAATAGAAGTAAAAGGTTTAGAAATGATGTAGTATTTCCCAAATTTTATTCATTAAGCTACTTTCACAATTCTTGACATAGTCACATAGCACTTAAAAATAATGTTTACCTTATCATTTAATCATATTTCTTTCATTTTTACTTGGGCTTCCCTGGTGGCTTAGACAGTAAAGAATTTGCCAGCAATGTGGGAGACCTGGGTTCAATCCCTGTGTCGGGAAGATCCCTTGGAGGAGGAACTGGCAGCCCACTCCAGTGTTCTTGCTGGGAGAAGCCCCATGGACAGAGGAGCCTGGCAGGCCATGGGGTCGCAATGAGTTGGACATGACTGTGCGTGTTTTACTTAACATATATTTAATTTTACTTAAATACGTTTAAGTACATATATTTAATTTTACATAAATATATTTAATTTAAAAAATCAGCATCAGAGTTTTACTTGTCATAAATGTTATGCTCAGCACTTATTGGGTTGGCCCAAAAGTTTGTTCAGGTTTCTTAAAACCTGAATAAACTTTTGGGCCAACCCAATATTATATAACTACTTACTTAAGTAAAATTGTTGTTAGATGTGCTGTCTAAAGTCATCTCACATGACCCACATACCATGCTTTCATTGATGTATATAAAATTCTTCTAGGATT
Source organism: Ovis canadensis (assembly GCF_042477335.2). NCBI lineage: Eukaryota > Metazoa > Chordata > Mammalia > Artiodactyla > Bovidae > Ovis > Ovis canadensis. The sequence goes on from NC_091254.1 coordinate 80,403,035, forward strand.
CAAGGCATAACTACAATACAAAAATCTTCTAGGTTTAAAATGTCATTGTGGTAAAAGTGTATCCCTGCTCTAATCAGCCAGTACTAGTGGTAAAAATGGATAATAATAATTCCATCACTTGAAGATACTAAAACTGTTGAACAAACCGATGAAACTTAGAACACATGTTATAGAGAAGTGTGACATAGAACAACTGGTGTTATTATTAATAAGGGTAACTTCACTCCCTAATTGAGCTGCTCTGACTTCACATTCACCATTGTTAAAGGGATAAGGACTGCCCATGAATTATATCTCTAAAATTAAATATGTTCCAGTAGCAATTATGTTATTAAAAGAAACTTGTTTATGTCCCATTTTTCAGAAATATTTCATTTGTTTAAAACATTTGAATGATATGCTTTATAATTATCTTTGAGGTAAGAAAATAATTGTCCGTATAACAGTGAACAACATTTTAGCTTTTTATGTGGTTGTAATTGTGAATATCTGTAAATTGCCAGTGTGCAGGTAAGACCTTTCAAAAATTCAAATTATGTTTATTGGGTGAGAAATAAAGCAGTAAGAAAGTCAGAGTATTCTACTAATTCAGTGCACCGTTTTCATCGACTCTGACACATCTTTCTGAAGGGCAGAGCAGTTGCATTGGAGACTCTATATATAATAGATGTTTTCTGTCACCCAATGTCTTGTATTATTCAGTTTACAAATGTGGTTGTGGACTAAAACGCTGGATGGAGTCAAGCTTCAACCCTGCTTAATTCTTGGAATTGTGCCCAGATCAAATGTGCTTGGTAAGCTGGAACACCATACATGCTTTTGATGGACTACAGCTGAGTAAGGAAACTTCAGTACTCCATAAACCCACTCCAGTTGTTCAGAGTACGGTGGGGAGCCCTAGCATGGCCATGTAGAGCAAGGCTGTGCAAAATCATCCCTCTGTGTTCCATCAACCCCATGCTTTCCGGGTGTGCTGAACCTGATCTGTCAGGCCACCTTCTTTTCTGTTGCTGGGGAACAGAGCCCCACATATTGAGCAGTTTGTAACAACACCCACTGATTAGCTCACAGTTGTATGGGTCAGAATACTTGCACACTGTGGCCATGTTCTGCTCAGGCTAAAATCCAGATGTCTGTCCGCCACGTTCTCATATGGAGCTAGGTTTTGCCTAGTTAATTTTTCTCTTTGGCAGAATACGTTTCTTTGCTGTCCTAAAACGGAAGTTTCTGTTTCCTTGCTGGTGTAGCTCTAAACATTTAGAAGCTGGTCTCAATTCTTACCACGAGGTCCCCACCATCTCAGCAATGGAGAACGATCTGTTACATTTCTCTAACTTCCTCTTCTGTGAGCAGCCAGAGAAACTTCTCTGCTTTAAAGGGCTTGGATGATTAAATCAAGCCCTCCAAGGTGGTCTCCCCATCTCAAGGTTAATGACCTTATATAGCATAACCTAATCCCAGGAGTAAAACTTTAAATTCTCAGTCCTGGGGCCTGGGCAGGATGTGTTCACTAGGACAAGAAATATAGGGGGACATCTTAGAAAACTGCCTGCCTTTGAGGCTTTCGTCACTTTCACACTCATGTTTACAGATTTCTTTGACTTCTGTCTACACTCAGGTCTGTTTTTAAAATTTTTTTTTCCCAAAAGAAACTCATAAAAACTCAAACTGTCACTAGACTAGCGTACATGTAATAAAATATACATAAAAGAAGTGTGTTCCTGTGCTTGCAAACATGTTTCAAGGTGACACCAAATAAGCTTAGATGCTATTCATCATTCTCATTACAGACGTAGCTTCAACTAAACCATCACTTATGGCAAAGCACTTTTGTGACAGTGTAGTAACTGACAATACAGTTATAATAATGACGTATTAACTCAGTATGATTTCTTTCTAACTTATGTCAATCCTACTGTATATGAAAAATAATATTTATTTAAATACCAATACTGATTTATTTATGTTTTCCTACAAAAATGCATTTTTTAGGATCTAGGAGATCAATAAAAATTATTTATTGGTGATTTCGTCATGTCCATCTATCCTGAAATGCCTTATCTCCCACTCCATGTCTGATTATTAATTGGATTCTTATAGTAACTAACTCTCACCCAAAACCTTTGATTTATCAAGTATTGATGAAAAGGTACTTACTAAGAATGCAAATGTCTGATTTAGAGGAGCTCACTAAAACAGTCATATCCACTGTGCCACCCGTGAAGCCCCTAAAATACTAAAATGTATTATTAAGTATCAAGTGGCTAGTCTCAAGCCAGGGTAAAGACCAGTGATAGAAAATGAAGTATGCAATGGTTTAGCAGAGTGTTAAGAATAATGAAGAATCAGATGCTGGAAAAGATACTTGATTAACTTAATCTTGAGTCTCAGAGTTTTCATTATAAAAGCAAGGTGATCTTCCAACTTTATTGAATTGTGAGAATTGAATGAGGTATCAAATATATAGCCTTTAATAAACCTTCAATAAATACTTTCCTTCTCTGAAAGGAATAATAAACTTTAAAGTGAGAGAAGTCACCGTTGAAACAGAGAACACTCCACAGACATAATTCTGTTTGCAAAAATTGGATTCACCTGCTGAAACAGTAATGGTGGCTTGTGTGTGTGCTCAGGGGCTCAGCCATGTCCAATTCTTTGTGACCCATGGACGGTAGACTCCTCTGTCCATGGAATTTTTCAGGCAAGAATACTGTATGCTAATGTTAAGTCACTTCAGTCATGTCCAACTCTGTCCGACCCCATAGACAGCAGCCCACCAGGCTCCTCTGTCCACAGGACTCCCCAGGCAAGGATACTGGAGTGGGTTGCCGTTTGTCAGGTGCTATTTCCTCCTCCAGGGGATCTTCCCAACCCAGGTGTCAAACCGTTGTCTCCTGAGTCTCCTGCATTGACAGGTGGATTCTTTACCACTGAGCCACCTGGAAAGCCCAACAGTGGCTTAAATAATACTAAAGTGCTTTTAAGTATTTGAAACAAAGGACATTTAATAGTGGAACTAGCTTGATGATGGAATAGTTTAGAGAAGTCAAGTGGGTGATGCATCAGTCCATGGATGCACAGCAGCAGGGGTACTATCTCCTTATAGAACAATGGAGGATGCATTGCTCCTGAAACTCAGGGCTGGTGTTACAAAAGAAATCAGCCAGAGGTGCCACCAAGGCAGAGGGAGAAATACCCTGGTTTCTTCCTTCTAACAAAGGCAGATCACAGGAGAGCTTGAGAAATAAATAGCCCATGGGGTTTGAGAAGTGCAAAAAGGCAATGAGTGCATCTGAGATCATCAGACTCTGGACCAGCATTTTAATTGGTGGAACTAAGGGAAATGTAATTGACTAGCAAGTCAGATTTAAGGTAATTCAAGACAAGGCTGAATCCTGAAAATATTGTGATGATCAATTATCTTAATTGTATTTTCTCTGAGCTTCAGAACCATCACTAACAAAAAGAGAGCTGTCAAAGATGGAGACTTATTCCCTAAAACCCTCTCAGGTAAAGCTGTGGGGGCCTGAGGAACTATGATTAGGACTGTGAGCCTTAACCTTCCCAGTCACAGGAGATGGTATAAGGGCTCACTTCTTGTTGTCTTACTTTTGCTTTTTTTTCCCCCAAATGTGGCAATTCTACCCATCTTCATCATTATATTTGGTATTTTGAGATGGAGAAGAGCATGTCTTTTAAAGGTGATCCTAATAATATGTATCCTATTAGGTGTGTAGAAGGTCTGTGTTTTCTCTCTTTGTGTTCTCTCTCTCTCAGAGAGTCTGGGACCATGGGAAAAAAAAAAAAGATACTGTGATCTTTTTCACCTTTTAGAATTTTTATATTTGATTGATCATCCCTGTCTGGTTCTTTCATAAAATATCAAATTGAAAATAAAAATAAACCTGTTGTGAGACTGACTAATTGTTTTGTTCTCTTATCTTTTTTTAAACTTTAATTTATATTGAAGTATAGCCAGTTTACAATGTTGTGATAGTTTCAGGTGGACAGCAGGGGGACTCAGTCATATATATATATATAGACATGTATCCTTTCTCCTCTATAACTCCAGTCCCACCCAAGCTACCACATAACACTGAGCAGAGTTCCCTGTGCTATACAGTAGGACTTTGTTGGTTATCAATTTTAAATAGAGCCGGCACTATGACTTTTGAGGGTGCTTTCTCAAAAGTCAGAGAGAGGTACAGCTTCTGCCTAGTCTTCTTGAGAGGCTCACCTTTGGGTCCAAACCACCATACTTTGAGAAAACTAATTACCCATGGGAAGAATCTATGTGTGGGTATCCTGGCCACCAATTCAGCTGAAAGTCAGTATCAACCAAGTATGAGTAACTGAGTCTTCAGATGATTCCAGCCACCAGCCTTTACGCCATTTCCACTAACTCCAAGAGGAGCAGAGATGACATGCCCCACCAAGCTCTTGCTAAACTTCAGAGCCAAATAAATGTCATTGTTTTAAGCCACTGAGTTTCAGAGTGGTTTATGACTCAATAGTAGATGACCAGAACACAAGTTGATTAAACATACAAAACTTACAAGTTAGTCAAATATTGCCAGACATAATACATCACATTCGACTAGGAAAAAATGTGCTTCTCAAGCAATGCTGGGTGTACCATTTTACTTAGTAACTAGATTTGATTTTGTTTTCTGCTTCTTGGAAAGTGTAAATACATTTTCAGTTGTAAATGGGATAGCTGTATTTACTAGATACAGAAAATGTGAGAATTATCTGTGCATATCTAAAGTTACATTGCAACCAGAACTTTCCTATCTCCCTTTTGATAAACTTACCAGTGATAGATATCAGATTAACTGAATGAGAGGGGAACAGATCTCAACTTCATACGGATTTATTCAACGTGGAGTGCCCATAATGAGCCACTTGTTATTCTAAGTGCTGGAGATAGAGCAGTGAACAAAGCCGTTAAAATTGTCTGCCCACATGAAGCATACATGTGCGGAATTAGAAAGGAAGTGACTCTAAAGATCTGTTCATTAAGGAATATAAAATGGGGTCAAGGTAAAGAGTTTGGTTTAGAGACTTTATTGAAAAGCTGTTGGCATGTATATTGGTCAGGAGAGACCAAATTATGTTATGGTAACAAATTTTCCCAGATGAGTCAGATGTCAGACACATGTAAGATGTCATGGATCTTGTTGCATAAGGGCCAGAAAACCTCAGCAGGCAAAGGATGAAGATGAATACACATAGGTCTGTGCTGTGCTGGGCTAAGTTGCTTCAGTTGTGTCCGACTATCTGCAACCCTATGGACCATACATAGCCTGCCGTGTCCACCTTCAGAGGATCTTCCCAACCTAGGGATGAAATTTCCTTCCTTACATCCCCTGTACTGGCAGGTGAGTTCTTTACAACTGGCGCCACCCGGGAAGAACCCCCTCAAAAGAAGTAAACAATAGCAATCATACTGATGAGCAGCCTTAAATAGAGTCAGAATCTGAACCCAAGCAACCTGGCCCTCAGAGCCTCTGTACTTTTTACCACATTAAATATATAACAAATAGGTTGAAATGGTCTAGATAGAAAATCAGCCCCCAAAGAAGAAGAGAAAGCAAAAGTGTTAACTTTTTTGCCAGAACACCAAAAAGAGAAATGCTATTTGTCCATTTATTTATGTACCAAATATTCTTGAATATCCACCACGTACAAACTTCCATGCTAGACACCAGAAAAATACAAATGGAAAAGATAAACTTTCTGTCCTTAGGGAATTCACAGCCCAGTCAAGGAGAAAGACAAGTAAATAGGCAATGTTTCATTTTCTGAAAAGAAGAATACTACCACTTCCTTCTTTCCCTGATGGCTCAGCCGTAAAGAATAAGCCTGAAATGCAGGAGACCTAGGTTTGATTCATGGGTCAGGAAGATCTGCTGGAGAAGGAAATAGCAATGCACTCCAGTATTCTTGTTTGGGAAATCCCATGGACAGAGGAACCTGGCAGGCTACAGTTCATGCGATCGCAAAAGAGTCAGACATGACTGAGCTACTAAACAACAATAACAACTTCCTTAAGAGCAAAGTCCTTTCCTACGTATCTTTCTTCCTTTCTTCCTCTCTCCCTTCCTTTCTTTCTTTTTGCCTTTTTCATTCCTTCTCTATTCTCAATACTTGTCTCAACTGGTATATCAAGTTGCAGGAAAGAATGTATTAACAAAATGTTTAATACAACAAATGCAAAAGCAGTTTTTCAGGCAGTTATATTTTGTAATGACCTGGTATAAATTTGAGAATATGACAGTTAAGCCAAAATTAGAATGCTTCTGAAGAGATATTATTATTACTAAAGGATAAATATTATCCTCAGAAGTCATTATTTATTTCTTTATCACCCAAGTATTTCATCTATGCAGATACTGTTAGAAGACCAATTTTCTTCAAGTATTATGCTTTAGTATATATAAGTAACATGAATAACACTAAGTTAATAAGAAAGAAGATGTTTACTATTGAGTCAATACTAAAGATATGTACTATGTAATATTTATAAACTCGAAAGCATGGCTCATATTCAAGAGTAATATTTGTCCTGAAAGTCTGACAACTTAATATTTAGCTAAGTAAAATGAGCAACCACTCCAAAATGATAAGAGTACATGTTTACCATTTTGGTATCTGGAAGGAGATCTGCCTTGAATCTCAAACAAATTGGGCATCCTCTTATATTTACATGAATATATATTGAAAAATCCCTGTTGATACAAACTAAAAGAAAAAATAATGATACTATCTTTCAAACTATCTGATTTAAAACATTGTCATCTTATGACCAGTTCATGCATAAGGTGGTGTGCATACTAAGTCACTGCAGTCATGTCCGACTCTTTGTGACCCCCTGGACTGTAGCCCACCAGGCTCCTCTGTCCATGGAATTCTTCAGGCAAGAATACTGGAGTGGGCTGCCATTTCCTCCTTCCGGTTATCTTCCTGACCCAGGGGTTGAATCTGCATCTCTTGTATCTCCTGTATTGCCAGGCAGATTCTTTACCACAAATGCCACCTGAGGAGCCCATTATTAGATGAAATGTTATTAAAATGGTTTAGTCAAATTCAGTCAAGTTGTGTACATGTACTTAATCATCACAACAAATTCTAATATTTGCATAAGTTGAATTTGAGTTCATGTTAGTTATTGTTATTTTCCCCATCAGTTTACTATAGGATGAAAGAAGTTAAGGCCAGTGCAGCCAGCTCCTGTTTTTTTTTTTGTCTTTCCACTGATACCATTAAAACAGAATTACCAAATTGGTGGTGTCAGTATCTTCATGATAGACTTTGCCAAAGAAAATTTCAAGTGGAAGAAATATCCTGCCACTCCAAGCACAGATGAACCCCCAAGGAGTGGAACTCGTCTGGTTTTGTGAAGGAAGTGTCACATGTGAGTGGGACACAAGATCACCAGTTGGTGTGTTAGCAGCCGACAGCTAAATGGGGCCTTGAATTGCTACCTTTTGAGAGATTTTTACTTCTATTAGGTGGAGGAGGAAAACAACCCAAATTTCAGGTCAGTTTGACAAGGAAGAGTTGATTCATGGATTGGGTCATCTGACAGGTATTTTCAGCCACATGAATAAGGTAAATCCTTGGACTGAAGGCCTTGAGGTGACACTGTAGATGCTGATGAAAATTTGCTTATTTTTAGGCACCAGTTACTGGAAAAGGAATACCAAAAGCGGACATCTTTGTGAATGGTCCAGCACTGGAGAAAATTCTTCAGACTAAATGACAATAACAGAAGTCTGAAAATTTCACTCTAAACAGAAATCTACAGATACCTGTATGCCCTGCAAACCACATCTGAAGATGCTTCTGCATGATCATAAATAAGGATTCTTAACTTGCTGAAGAGGACCAGATCAAAAACCACCCCACTGTATTGAGTTTGAATTCTAGCCAAGCACCAGCAGCCTTCTTGAATTTACTTTATACTTTATTTATTTGATAATTTTTATTTGCTTTCAGTTTGTGAAAAAGTGAGAGGAAAATATAATTCTTTGGTCAAAGAATAACATTATAACATTGGTAAAAACTATTGATGCAAGTGACAACTCAAACTTGCTTAAGTAAAAATGTAAATTTAGTGGGCTACCATAAGTGAGATTTTTCATGGTAAATCTTCATGGATCTGGGATTAAAATGATACAGGCTTGCACTATCTTCCTCTCTTTTCTTCCACATTGTGGGGGGAAAATGGCCCCCACAACTTAGGAACTCCAACTGAAAGATACAGCTCTTCCATGATAGCTATGAAAGCAGAATCCTGTGAACTTTGAGGTGAAAAGCTACCTGCTACCCCTCAGTCTCACTGAAACTGATTCAAGTATCCTCTTTTGTGACTAAAGTAGGTGGAGTAACTACTCCCCACAGGAAAATGGACTTTTCTCACCAGTAGCATAGTAGGATACATGGAGAACTATTCATTGTCTATCTAGGGAAAATACACTCGACCCCACAGATGGAAACTGGGTGTACTGAACAAGTGTGATGTAAGGAGTGTGATTACAGTGACAATTAAGATATGTCTCCTATCTTGGCTTTGAAATGTATTCAGTTCAGGTCATCTCTCTGTTTCACAAGAATCCTTGAGCAGACTCATGAGTTTTATGGTTACTCACAAAAAATAAAAGTCCTTCAGGTATGGCAGTGGTAAGCAGTTCAATTTAAGAATTAGAATGGCCCAGTACAAAATATGAAACAGAATTTTAAATTTCATTTAGCATCAAACATTCTTTTTATCCTAAACTGAGACCTGCTTTCTCTGGAGACATGTCATGGGGAAGTGGCAGTGGGGGATAGTGAGGGGACAGAAAAAGTGTCCCTCTGCTCTCGGCCTTCACTTTTCCTCTCTTCAGAAATTCCTTAATGTACAAGCTCTCTCTCCCACAGAACCCTTGACTCAGACAGACAGACAGGTGAATTTCTCTTCCAGATGGTCTTCCACCATTCTTTCCGCACCTTAGATCTATATGTAGGGCTTCCCAAGCAGAGCTAGTGGTGAAGAACCTGCCTGCCAGTACAGGAGACATGAGACAGGCAGGTGTGACCCCTGGGTTGGGAAGATCCCCTGGAGGAGGGCATGGCAATCCACTCCAATATTTGCCTGGAGAATGTCATGGACAGAGGAGCCTGGTGGGCTATGGTCCCTCAGATAGCAAAGAGTTGGACATGACTGAAGCGACTTGGCACAGCATAGCCTAGCACACAGCACAGTTGTCTCCAAACACAATTTTCCTGTCTCTCTTCCCAAATGGCTTATTAAGCCTGGCTCTGCCTTCTTACATTCCTCTTCTAACATTGTCACCAGGACAAATACACCCTGATTCATTCGAATGTCCTCTGACCACAGCAATTGCAACATTTCTTTCAGATGTCACCAGATCTCTAAAGTTTGCTTAGAGTTACGGGCACGTCCACTGCTGGACTTGTCAAACACTCAAGAAAGACAAACTGGATGGAATGAATTCTGTCATGGGCTCTATTACCTAAGGTTGGCATTCGAAGGTTTAGGTTTGCCAAGTTGGCTATTTTGCCTGTATTTCCAGCCCCAGGCAGAAGACATGGACATGCAAGCCTGGAAAATTTTCCACTAAACCAACCACGGAACTCTGGGACTCTGGTGGGAGCAAAGGCAGTCCATCAGCTACCCTATAATGAGGCCCTGCTCCTGTATGAAGCACCCCCAGCATATGGAGGATGGGTAACTGCTGTAACGGTCATTAGCAACATCAACATCAACCACTGCAGAGAAAGGACCCAGCAGAACCATATCCCACCCCAATTCTGGGTACCTTTTTTTAAAAGTCACGAAAAATTATAAAGCATCTATTAAAAAATTATGTATAATCTGTTTTGTTTTCTGTTACATGAAGAATTTATTATTATTCTCTGATTTCTTACCAATTAAAATTGTCAAATAGCATAGCTAATAGTGATTCATTAATACTGACTTGAAATCTTTTAGTCTGTGTACAGTTTTCTATATACTTATCACTATTCTTTTTTCTTGAACTATTTCCTTCTATTTTCCAAATAGAATTTACTGAAAATGTGAGACAATATATTTTCCATGCAAAGAAAAAGTACATTAGTTTGGAACAGAAGCCATATATAGTATCTATTTATTATTTTCAGCATTTTTTCCCTTTATAAGATTGTGTTTCTCACAGATGTTTATGTCTTGATCTGTAAGAGTGAATTAGCCGGGTATTGCCACTTTTGAACAGTTGGTGGCTCCAGTGCTTTGCAACTGTCTTGTAAGTGCTGCACCAAAATAGACAAGCTCTCTTTTAAGTGTTCAATGCAGAATTTGAAAACAAAAATGCATTCGAATGAATACTGTGCATTTAACCAGAAACTGAATGTCATATCAATTATGAATTCAGAAGGAAAGTTTTAAAACTAACATGTAATTCAGCCTGTGTAATATAGTGTGAATACACATTAGTACATTCACTAAGTGCACTTAAAAGATCAAAAGTGTTCCACCAGAAACATAATGTAAGCCACAAATGTAATTTAAAAATTTTCCAGTAGTCACACAAAAGAGGAATTAATATTAATTTGGTGAAGTTAATAATATATTTAATCCAATATATCAAAAATATTATAATTTCACCATGTAATTAATAGAAAAAATACTGAGATACTTTGCATGCTTCTGTTTTCCTCAGCATCCAAAGTGTGTTTTGTACTTACAGAATCTCTCAGTTTGGACTAGCCACTTTTCAAGTGCTTGACAGCTGCCTACGGCTAGTGCCTACCCTGTTGGTGAGTTTGGGTCTAAAGTAACTAACAGCAACCCTGCTATTCAGGTTAGACATAATCTATGAAATATTGGATGGAAATTCATTTTTATGAATGAAATTCTGTAAAGGAAATATTATTTTTGCCCTGATTTTAGTTCTAAGGTTGAAGCTCTTCGTAGAGAAAATCACCCACGAGACTTCTCAGTTTTAATGAGATGTGAAAGAAATATGTGGTTTAGCTAGTAGCACTTGAGCTTGTGTTATTGGCATTTTTAGGGATTTTCATGACTAAAAGATTTCTGGATTTCTCTAGGGCTATTGGTGCCTTAATATTTTAGACAGATTGTAAAATTTCCTCCATGCTTCTCTTTGACTTCTGGTTCTCCTCTTCCACATTTCCGGAATTCAGCTCACCACGTTCTTTCATGTGGCATTTACAAAGTCTATTCAGATTCAGTTGTTCGGTCACCCACTACAGGCTGCTGTTATTGTCTACATTATGAAGAGCATAGCCTCTCAAAACAAACTAGCTGGTTTGGAGTCCTGGCTTCACCACTAATTAGTTGTGTGATCTTGAGCCAACTACATACTCTTTGTGCTTCAGTTGACATCTAAAAAATGCAGAAAATGATAATGGTTGGCTCTTGAGTTGTGAAGATTAAATAAGATATGTTAGTGCTAGATATCTAATACACAACAAGCCTCAACTTGCTTGTGTCTTAGTTCAATGTTTAGATCTTGTAAGAGGTACCATTGTCCTCTTTTATCAATTCTATAATACTTAACAAAATAAAATAAATTGGCACTAAGCATACATTTGGGTTTCTCTGGTGGTTCAGTGGTAAAAGAATCTGCCTGTTAATGCAGGAGACACAGGTTTGATCCCTGGGTTGGGAAGATCGCCTGGAGAAGGAAGTGGCAACCCACTCCTGTATTCTTGCCTGGAGAGTCCCATGGACAGAGGAGCCTGGCAGGCTACAGTTCATGGGGTCGCAGAAGAGTGAGACATGACTTAGTGACTAAACAACAACATACATTCGTTGACTGATTGATTTATGGCTGTGCTGCTGCTGCTGCTAAGTTGCTTCAGTCGTGTCCGACTCTGTGCGACCCCATAGATGGCGGCCTACCAGGCTCCTCCGTCCCTGGGATTCTCCAGGCAAGAATACTGGAGTGGGTTGCCATTTCCTTCTCCAACGCATACATGCATGCTAAGTCGCTTCAGTTGTGGCTGACTCTATGTGACTCTATGGACAGCAGCCCAGCAGGCTCCTCTGTCCACAGGATTCTCTAGGTAAGAATACTGGAGTGGTTGCCATTTCCTTCTCCAACGCATACATGCATGCTAAGTCGCTTCAGTCGTGGCTGACTCTATGTGACTCTATGGACAGCAGCCCACCAGGCTCCTCTGTCCACAGGATTCTCTAGGCAAGAATACTGGAGTGGGTTGCCATTTCCTTCTCCATATGGCTGTGCACATGTGGTATCTTAGTTGCCCAGTCAGGTATCAAACTGTGATCCTTACATTGAAAGTGTGGAGTCTTAACCCCTGAACCACCAGGGAAGCCCTAGACCTTTACGTTTTAATCATAAAGTGAGGAATTTCATTGGAAGATGTTTCTCATTTATACAGATAACTTAATAAAACACAGTCTAGGTCAGTATTCCTCAGAATTCAAGAGAGGCTCTTTTGAATATTTCACAAGGAAAGTGCTAAGGAAGCACAGTGACTGAAGTGCATGACTCTGGATAGCATTTTGGAAAGTATGATTTCAAAGACCAGTCCTGGGTGTTCATTGGAAGGACTGATGTTGAGGCTGAACCTTTGGCCACCTGATGCGAAGAGCTGACTCATTGGAAAAGACCCTGATGCTGGGAAAGATTGAGGGCAGGAGGAGAAGGGGACGACAGAGGATGAGAAGCTTGGATGGCATCATTGACTCGATGGACATGGGTTTCAGTGGACTCTGGAAGTTGGTGATGGACAGGGAGACCTGGTGTACTGCAATTCATGGGGTCACAAAGAGTCAGACGCTACTGAGTGACTGAACTGAACTAATTTCAAAGTAAATATATGATTTTCTCATTTCTCCCCTGTGCTGCTTATTCTTTATTATATAGGATCTATTTCATTGCTAAGGAAGGCAGAAATTTAACTTTTTAAGTGTAATTGGTCTGTACATCTATAAAACATATCAGCTAGGTGATTATGGTGTGCTAGCTATTATTGTTATATTGGGATTACATGGAGAAACAAATCATTAAAAAGACTGAGAACAGTAAATTAGTTCTGAGCTTTGGTGAATAAACTTGACTTGCTACTTAAACATGTAGAGATTGAACATGCTTTTCAAGCTAGTCAAGAATGTTTATTAGTTCCTCAATTGTAAATTGAGGTTTTTACATAAAAAAATCTAGAACATCTGGAAAAACAAGTCATCTGTACCATTTGGTATAATCTAATTCAAAATAATCATTTAGGGAGGAAAAGAAAACAAAAACCAGTAAGCTGGTAACAATTCCAAAAGCAGCTACTAGAAAAATATTTGTGTAATGATTAGTATCTTGGATTTTTCAATTGATGGGCATTTGCCATCTGTGGCCACAACTGTTAGATCTATTTCTAGACAGTAAAAATCTGGGATAAGTCAGGAACTGGAAACCTACTATGAAAGACATCATGTAGAATAATTTGATGAAATTTTACAGTAAGAATATGTTGTATTTGCATTTTGATTCTCGATCCTTTTAATATTCATGAATAGATATATTCTGTGTTTGCAATTTGTAGGCACTTGAGATCTTTGTAACTAACTTCTCCTTATTTTATGTTCAGCTCTCTTTTGTATTTTTAACTTGCTTTTTGAAGGGACCGACTTTCATATTTGAACTCATAGAGGCCTTTGCAGAATGGCTAAGTATGGGAAGTTGAAGCTTGGATTGGGCTGGTAGTAGTTAGAATGATGAAGAGTGAATCCCAGAAATTTTCCTAATGGAGAATTGATAATATAATGATTGACCACATGTATATGTTTAAAGAGAAAGGAACACCTGTGACATAACACAATAATATGAATGGGGCTTCCCTGGTGTCCAGTGGTTAAGACTTGGTGCTTCCAATGCAGAGGGTGCAGAATCGATTCCTGGTTGGGAACTAAGGTCATGCATGCTAAAGGCCTGTGCAGCCTTAAAAAACAATTAGCAATTCAGTCTGAAATGTTGTGATGAAAAGTGATGAAACTAAGGCACTTGGATAAAATTTTTTTCTTTTATTTAATGATGAAAGTGTTATAATTTGAGAGTAGAAGGCTGATGGATGCAGTTCTTGAAGAATTTCTAGGGAAGTGAAAGCAGGCAGGCAGTTGAGGACGAACAGACATATTGTAAGCAGAAAACAGAGCCAAGACATTGTTTGATGGCAAACATTTTGTTATGAACCATAAATAGTTGGCTGTGGAGCTCCCCGAAACAGAGCTCCATAGTCTGCCAGGGCAGAAAAAACTCGGTGAGCACATTAAAAGTTTATTTGTTCCGTGTTTTCTGCTTCTGATGAAAATTTCCTAGCAAGAAAAAAAAAATTTTAGCTTTAACTGTAAATGTATAGATGTTTTATTGTGCAAACTCTGCTACAGGTTTTATTTTGGGTCTTACAGATAAGCTAGAAAGGAAAATAAGAGTAATATATTAAAATTATTTTTCTTTGATAAAATTTAAAAATTATGAGATATAATATTTTGTTCAAGGAATTAGTAATTGTTGTGAGAATCAGAAAAGAAGTATAACATAAAGGAAGCTTTAGTGTTCAGTGGGCAAGGATGACTCTCCTTTTTCATATTTCAGTGAAAATTAACCATAACACAAAAGCAGTCTCAGCTCTTCACATTTCTACTTTTACTTCTTTTATTTACTTTAACTTAACTTCTTTAAGTGTGTGTGTATGTGCATATGTAATGTGTAAGTGTGTGTGTGTTTCCTTCTTAAACAATTTCTTGATTAGAGCAGTTCAAGTTTGTAATGCATGTTACCGGACCTTAAAATATTCATTTTGAAATTTTCTGATTGTTTGAGAACAAATACTAATGTTCTGTGGAGTGAAACTTGCTCAGTTATGTCTGACTCTTTGGACTCTGTACAGTCCGTGGAATTCTCCAGGCCAGAATACTGGAGTGGGTAGCTTTTCCCTTCTCCAAGGGATCTTCCCAACCCAGGGATCAAACCCAGGTCTCCCACATTGCAGGCAGATTCTCTGCCAGCTGAGCCACATGGGTGCTTTGAGGCTACAAAAATGAATTTTTCATTGATTCTGTACACAAGTCCTTCACTCTAGTGGAGGTGAGAAATCAAGACATATGAACTATCATAGGTAATAATGAGGTGATAAATGCTGTCAAAGAGGAACAAATGAAGTAATACAAGAATGGAGGAGGGGATCATGGCTGCCATATAAGATAAAGTGGTTTCATGAACAATGACTATAATTTGAGACATGTTTAGGGACTGGAAATAAAGGTCTAGGAACCAACAACTTAGTCAAAGGCACAAAGATGGGAAAAGAAGTGGTGTGATGTGACTTCAATGAAGTATGTTTTAAAAAAGAACAGTGAAAAACAATTCAGAAGAGATAGGTTGGGTTTCAGCTCAAAACGGACCTGGAATGGCACACTGCAATGAACAATGGTGTGTTGTTGAGGCCTTTAATGAGCAGAGTGACAGTGCTAGGGCAACGGTTAAGAGCACCGTCAGATCAGGCAGACCTGTGTTCCAAATACATTTCTGCTGTTCACTGGCTTTGTGACCTCCTCAAGTTATGTAACTTCTCTGAGCCTTAAATTCTTTCATGTGTGTAATAGGAACTATAATTGTACCTACAGGGTATAGCATGGATTAACGAAAAAGTGAGCATTAAACATTTACCACAGAGCCTGGCATGTAGTAAAAAAAGGCTACTGCTAATATCAGTAGTGCTAATAAATATAATAAG
Source organism: Ovis canadensis (assembly GCF_042477335.2). Lineage (NCBI taxonomy): Eukaryota > Metazoa > Chordata > Mammalia > Artiodactyla > Bovidae > Ovis > Ovis canadensis. Next base: position 80,418,800 of record NC_091254.1, read on the forward strand.
ATAGCCTTGACTTTTGCATTATGTGCTACTGCTGCTGCTAAGTCACTTCAGTCGTGTCTGACTCTGTGCAACCCCATAGACGGCAGCCCACCAGGCTCCCCCATCCCTGAGATTCTCCAGGCAAGAACACTGGAGTGGGTTGCCATTTCCTTCTCCAGTGCATGAAAGTGAAAAGTGAAAGTGAAGTCACTCAGTCGTGTTTGACCCTCAGCGACCCCATGGACTGCAGCCTTCCAGGCTTCTCCATCCATGGGATTTTCCAGGCAAGAGTACTGGAGTGGGGTGCCATTGCCTTCTCCATTGCATTATGTGAAACTGTTTTAAATCCTGAGTTACCCAAATCATGAGACAAGACCACCTACCACCTTTCTTGAAGCCGCAGACTTATTTTCTATGTTATTACGCTAGTAAAGTGATGCTTAAACTTATCCAAGCCAGATTTCAGCAATACATGAACCGTGAACTTCCAGATGTTCAAGCAGGTATTAGAAAAGGCAGAGGAACCAGAGATCAAGACCAAGATAATCATGATGGTGTGATCACTCACCTGGAGCCAGATATCCTGGAATGGGAAGTCAAGTGGGCCTTAAAAAGCATCACTGAGAACAAAGCTAGTGGAGGTGATGGAATTCCAGTTGAGCTGTTTCAAATCCTGAAAGTTGATGCTGTGAAAGTGAGGCACTCAACATGCCAGCAACTTTGGAAAATTCAGCAGCGGCCACAGGACTGGAAAAGGTCAGTTTTCATCCAATCCCAAAAAAAGGCAGTGCCAAAGAATGCTCAAACTACCGCACAATTGCATTCATCTCACATGCTGCTAAAGTAATGCTCAAAATTCTCCAAGCCAGGCTTCAGCAACACATGAACCGTGAACTTCCAGATGTTCAAGCTGGTTTTAGAAAAAGCAGAGGAACCAGGGATCAAATTGCCAACATCCGCTGGATCATGGAAAAAGCAAGAGAGTTCCAGAAAAACATCTATTTCTGCTTTATTGACTATGCCAAAGCCTTTGACTGTGTAGATCACAATAAACTGTGGAAAATTCTGAGAGAGATAGGAATACCAGACCACCTGACCTGCCTCTTGAGAAACCTATATGCAGGTCAGGAAGCAACAGTTAGACCTGGACATGGAACAACAGACTGGTTCCAAATAGGAAAAGGAGTACGTCAAGGCTGTATATTGTCACCCTGCTTATTTAACTTCTCTGCAGAGTACATCATGAGAAACACTGGGCTGGAAGAAACACAAGCTGGAATCAAGATTGCCGGGAGAAATATCAATCACCTCAGATATGCAGATGACACCACCCTTAAGGCAGAAAGTGAAGAGGAACTCTAAAGCCTCTTGATGAAAGTGAAAGAGGAGAGTGAAAAAATTGGCTTCAAGCTCAACATTCAGAAAACAAAGATCATGGCATCTGGTCCCATCACTTCATGGGAAATAGATGGGGAACCAGTGGAAACAGTGTCAGACTTTATTGTTTTGGACTCCAAAATCACTGCAGATGGTGATTGCAGCCATGAAATTAAAAGATGCTTACTCCTTGGAGGGGACTTTTCTGGTGGCTCAGATGGTAAAGCGTCTGCCTACAATGCGGGAGACCCTGGTTCAATCCCTGGGTTGGGAAGATCTCCTGGAGAAGGAAGTAGCAACCCACTCCAGTATTCTTTCCTGGAGAATCCCATGGACGGAAGAGCCTGGTAGGCTACAGTCCATGGGGTCACAAAGAGTCGGACACGACTGAGTGACTTTCTTTCACTTTCACTTTACTCCTTGGAAGGAAAGTTATGATCAACCTAGAGAGCATATTAAAAAGTAGAGACATTACTATGCCAACAAAGGTCTGTCTAGTCAAGGCTATGGTTTTTCCAGTAGTCATGTATGGATGTGAGAGTTGGACTGTGAAGAAAGCTGAGCGCTGAAGAATTGATTCTTTTGAACTGTGGTGTTGGAGAAGACTCTTGAGAGTCCCTTGGACTGCAAGGAGATCCATTCTAAAGGAGATCAGTCCTGGGTGTTCTTTGGAAGGAATGATGCTGAAGCTGAAACTCCAGTACTTTGGGCACCTCACGCGAAGAGTTGACTCATTGGAAAAGACTTTGATGCTGGGAGGGATTGGGGCCAGGAGGAGAAGGGGACGACAGAGGATGAGATGGCTGGATGGCATCACCGACTCGATGGATGGGAGGTTGGATGAACTCTGGGAGTTGGTGATGGACAGGGAGGCCTGGCGTGCTGCAGTTCATGGGGTCGCAAAGAGTTGGACACGACTGAGTGACTGAATTGAAGTGAACTGAACACAAAAAATACTGCAGAGAAACTTACAGGGATGCTTTTGTTCAAGTAATAATAATGTAACAGCAACATTTATTTTAATTACAGCACTTTCCAAATGAACATACAAACAGCACACACATGTCAGTATCACAGTTTTTGGTCCCTTTGGCTCTTTTTAGGTAGTTGTTGAGATTTACTGTTTATATTTTCACTACTCACTGTTCAGAGTGTCTTGGTTTTGCCTCCTCTCCTTAGCCTCTCTGATTCCCCTCCAAACAAGTTACTGGAGGAGAGGGGAATGCTGAGGCCACGTGGGCAGGAGTGCAGAGAGCTGGAGGAGGGCTGATGGGAACTCAGTACCTTCTGAATAACTTGAAGGGCCTGGTATGCTTCCACTTAACTGCTTCAACCCACTGGCTCAGACTTCTCAAATTGCATTCAGGAAAATTAATTAACTTGGACATAAAGATTCATGTTTAATAAAAATTTACTGAGCTGCAAAATGAGCAGTCATAAACTCCTATCGAATATCCAAAAATTAAAAAAAAATCTGAAAATCTCTTGTGATAGCAACGTTCAGTTCAGTTCAGTCACTTGGTTGTGTCAGACTCTGTGCAATGCCATGGACCACAGCACACCAGGCTTCCCTGGCCAACACCAACTCCCCAAGCTTGCTCAAAATCATATCCATCAAGTTGGTGATGCCATCCAACCATCTCATCCTCTATCATCCCCTTCTCCTACTGCCTTCAATCTTTCCCATCATCAGAGTCTTTTCCAATGAGTCAGTTCTTCACATCAGGTGGCCAAAGTATTGGAGTTTCAGCTTCAACATCAGTCGTTCCAGAGAACACTCAGGACTGATCTCCTTTAGAATGGACTGGTTGGATCTCCTTGCAGTCCAAGGGACTCTCAACAGTCTTCTTCAACACCACAGCTCAAAAGCATCAATTCTTTGGTGCTCAGTTTTCTTTATAGTCCAACTCTCGCATCCATACATGACTACTGGAAAAACCATAGCCTTGACTAGACAGACCTTTGTTGGCAAAGAAATGTCTCTGCTTTTGAATATGCTCTCTAGGTTGATCATAGCTTTTCTTCCAAGGGGAAAGCATCTTTTAATTTCATGGCTGCAGTCACCATTTGCAGTGATTTTGGAGCCCCCCAAAATAAAGTCTGACACTGTTTCCATTGTTTGCTCCTCTATTTGCCATGAAGTGATCAGACCAGATGCCATGATCTTCGTTTTCTGAATGTTGTGTTTTAAGCCAACTTTTTCACTCTCTTCTTTCACTTTCATCAAGAGGCTCTTTAGTTCTTCTTTGCTTTCTGCCACAAGGGTGGCATCATCTGCGAATCTGAGGTTATTGGTATTTCTCCCAGCAATCTTGATTCCAGCTTGTGCTTCATCCAGCCTGGCATTTTGCATGATGTACTCTGCATATAAGTTAAATAAGCAGGGTGACAATATACAGCCTTGATGTATTCCTTTCCCTATCTGATACCAGTCTGTTGTTCCATTTCCAGTTCTAACTGTTGCTTCGTGACCTGCATACAGATTTCTCAGGAGGCAGGTCAGGTGGTCTGGTATTCCCATCTCTTTCAGAATTTTCCGCAGTTTGTTGTGATCCACACAGTCAAAGGCTTTGGCATAGTCAATAAAGCAGAAATAGATGTTTTTCTGGAAATCTCTTGCTTTTTCGATGATCCAGTGGATGTTGGCAATTTGATCTCTGGTTCTTCTGCCTTTTCTAAAACCAGCTTGAACATCTGGACATTCACTGTTTATGTACTGTTGAAGCCTAGCTTGGAGAATTTTGAGCATCCCTTTGCTAGTGTGTGAGATGAGTGCAGTTGTGTGACAGTTTGAACATTCTTGGCATTGCCTTTCTTTGCGACTGGAATGAAAACTGTTTTCCAGTCCTTTGGCCACTGCCGAGTTTTCCAAATTTGCTGTCATATTGAGTGCAGCACTTTCACAGCATCATCTTTTAGGGTTTGAAATAGCTCAATTGGAATTCCATCACTTCTGCTAGCTTTGTTCGTGGTGATGCTTCCTAAGGCCCACTTGACTTCCCATTCCAGGATGTCTGGCTCTAGGTGAGTGATCATACCATCATGGTTATCTGGTTCATGAAGATCTTTAAGCATTTTCTCATAGGCCTTTTTGCTTCCACTCATCTTTTAGTTTATCTTCCTCTAATGTGGGGGAATGTAGATTTCTTTTATGAGGACATTGTGGAATTTTATTTGCTTAAAATGCTTATTTTCAGATTACAAGTATGAACTGGAAAAATCTGATTCTATAAAAATGAAAGTAATAAACCAGAAATAACAAGTTAGTGTATTTTTATCATCTTGTTTACTTTGCAGCTTTTACTGTGGCTGTAATCATGATCTGTCTACATTTTAATCTTAGTTTTCTCATTCAATATTCCTCAAATTATCTACAATTCTTAAAGTATAAATTTTACCGACAATGTTACATTCTATCATATTGATGATGTGATATATGGATTATGTTTTATTAGTTCTCTGAGAGCATGAATCTATGCTTTCAAAACCCTATGAATCTCAACATATTTACATAGATATCCCCTTAGATACAATGACTTATCATAAGGAGATATTTGTACTTTATTATAAAGTTTCTATTTGATTCAAGTGCAGTTTGAAATATTCAAAAGAACATGTATTAAGCAATTGCCCAAGACAAACAACCTGCTTCTTGAGCCTTCTGTCTAGTGAAGCCATTGCAGCCTTGCTTTGCACACTGATCAGGGCAGCTGTAACACTTTAAGGTCCTTACTTGTTTATGTGCTTGCCTGTCCCTCTGAATTGTATGTTTTTTGAGGAAGAGATGGCATGTGATTCAGCTCTACATCTCTAGTTCTGTACTTGAAGCAGAGCCTGGCCGGTAGGTGCTTTGATGTTGGAATGAATCAGTGAAATGATTCAGGGCACATTGGTGTTGATAAAGAAGTCAGTGGGGTTTGGTCTGAATGAGTGGTTTAGGTAATGCTTTTGAGATTCTGAGGGAGCATTCACTATGTTAAATGTCTGGACAGGGTGGTCTTGCAGATCTAGTGTGATGGTTTCTCCAGTTTTTCTCTAGGTAATATCTGAAGTGAGAATGAGGAATGCAGAATGCAGGGAATGTGTTTTGAATTTTGAAATCCGTAAACTTTTTTTTTCTCTTCTGGAGAGGCATAAGCTAATTAGTGAATGCCAAGGCACAGTTAAAAATCATGTTGCTTTATGATTGTAGAGAACGTTCCTTAAAGGATTATTTGTGATTAGTTATTTGGATTTAAAAAGATAAAGCAGGCGATAGAATCGGTATATTGTAGATATCTCTCTGCAGAATACTTATATTTTCCTCTTCATAAAGAGCAGCAGAGATCATTCTGTATTTAGTTTCCATGGTTAATATGTCATGGGCCAAATAATCAATATTTTGACTTGCATAGTACGTGTTATGTTCAATAGATATTTGTCAGTCAATGAAATAACTTATATTTGAAAATAAGCAATGAATATTGGTATGATTTTTAGTTTTATAATTATACTTTTATAAACATTAATGTTTTCCTAGATTACAAGTTAAATTTTATTGTATTATGATGAACTCAATGGCTATTAGACCAGTAGACAATATGACTTAAGATTAATAGTTTGTCTAGTTATCTACACTCAGACTTCTGAAGAGCAAATATCAGATGTGTTATCATTATTAAATTATCATCAGCCAGCCTTCTTAATCATATTCAAATGGAATGAGTAGGGATATTAGCATCCATTCCCATTAGTTTACTTTCTAATAGGGCAGTAAACATCTAAGTCTCCTATGATAATTGGTTAGCCTTTTAAGATGCTGCTGCAAGCCTTTCTTTCAGGCATTGATTCAACAAACACTTACTGAGTTCCTAGATCCTTTGAACAATGTGGGGCAACTTAAGATTTTCTTAGGGAAAGAAAACATAACTACATAATAACTTAAGTAATGATATATAACTGAACAGCAAATAATGATTGGCACGATAATGTAGGAAACTTGAGCTTTTAAAGAAAGAGAGAAAGAAGGAAGTAATTCTAGGTTCAACTGATGCTTATAAGTAGAAATGAACAAGGTATATTGCAGAGGGTGGCAAATAATGAATTTCTCTCCCTCTGGAAGAAACAATCAGTTCATGTAGGAAAGAGTGGATTTAAAGCAAAGGAAAGGGTTTTCATTCAGTCTAAATATTGAGCTTGCTTAAGTGTGTTTTGAAAATTACTCTGGATCCCAAACCAAGAATCTATTTTTGGATGAAGCCCAGGAATCTATAATATGATGCTGGTATTCCCTGAACTATATTTGAAGAAACACAGAGTTAGTTAGAGGCTGGAGTCTGCCATCAATTAATAATTCAATTCAAGGGACTTCCTTGGTAGTCTAGTGGTTAAGACTCCATCCTTCCAATGCAGGGGACACTCATTTGATCGCTGGTCAGGGAACTAAGATCCCACATGCTGTGCACTGCAGCCAATTTTTTTTTTTTAAATAATTCAATTCAATAATATTTTAATTTTTAAAAATAGAGTACAGGCCTGATACAAACTGAATGACCTGAGCCCAGGAGGATGATTCAGATCAGGAAGAGATTTTTAGGCAATAAGCTCCCTGGAATATAATGCAATCAACTGCTAACTTAATGAGAAAGAGTGAGATAGTTGGAATGAAAAAGATGACTATGGGAGAAAGATGGATAAATTGCCAAGTCTTACAATTTATATTACACAAAGACATTACAGGAGAGAGAGGTTATGAACATTCAGGATTGGCAAGAATGATTTTATTAATAAAAAGAACAGACTTCAGGGTGCTGTGTTAATTAATTAAGAAACCCACGGATGAGGGAGAGTGTAAACTGCAGGGAAGACCCTAAAGTCCCTTTTGTGAAAATCAAGTTTGAGATAATGGTAGGATGTGCTGTGCTGTGCCTAGTCACTCAGTCGTGTCCGACTCTTTGTGACCCCATGGGCTGTAGCCCGCCAGGCTTCTCTGTCCATAGGATTCTCCAGGCAAGAATACTGAGTGGGTTGCCATGCCTTCCCCCAAGGGGATCTTCCCAACCCAGGAATCGAACCAGGGTCTCCTGCATTGCAGGCAGATTCTTTACCAGCTGAGCTACCAGGGAAGCCCTGATGTAGGATACCCACATTAAAAAGCAGAGGAGGTAGAGGAGAGGGCAGACCAGGAGGGAAAGGCCTGTGAATACTGAGCACAGGTGCCAAAAGTGAAGGTATGAGAGCCAGGTGCTGCTGCTGCTGCTAAGTCGCTTCAGTCGTGTCCGACTCTGTGCGACCCCATAGATGGCAGCCCACGAGGCTCCCCCGTCCCTGGCATTCTTCAGGCGAGAACACTGGAGTGGGTTGACATTTCCTTCTCCAATACATGAAAGTGAAAAGCAAAAGTGAAGTCGCTCAGTCGTGCCTGACTCTTAGTGACCCCATGGACTGCAGCCTACCAGGCTCCTCGGTTCGTGGGATTTTCCAGGCAGGAGTTCTGGAGTAGGGTGCCATTGCTTTCTCCGTGAGAACCAGTTAGGTTCTGGGTATTCATGGTATTCATTGCCTAGGACTGCCATAACTTGTTACCCACAATAGCCACGAACTCTGTGGCTTAACACAATAGAATGTTTTCCCCACACAGTTCAAAAGGCCAGAGTCTGAAATCAGGATGTCAGCAGGTTTGGTTTCTCCTGGAGACTCTGAGGAAGAAATCCGTCATGCCTCTCTTCCAGCTGCAGGTGGTTGTAGCAATCCTTGGCATTCCTTGGAGTGTAGCTGCCTCACTCAGTCTCAGCCTCCTTCTTCACATCGTTTTTCCCTCTCCCTCTCTGTGTCCTTTCCTGTTCTTAAAAGGACACTAGTCACTGGATTTAGGACTCATGCTAAATAAATATAGGATAATTTCATCTCGATATCCTTAATTAATTACATCTGCAAAAGCCCTGTTTCCAAATAATTTCACATTCTGAGGTTGTGGGTGGACGTGAATTTTTCGAGGGGAACATTAATCAACCCAGCACATCCTCCTAGAAATATGTAGTAAAGGAAGAGCAAGTCATAACGTTTAAGCCCTGGGACATACTAAGCATTAGGAGACAGGAAAGGGGGAGAAAGAGGCAGAAGAATAGAAGAGGAAACGGAGAGCTAGGAGCACTAGGATGGTACTGCCAAGAAAGCTGGAGAGTTAGAGACTTTCAGAGAGGGCATAGCAACCTTAGGTTTGGCAGATCATGCAAAAAAAAAATGGACAAATGTGATTTATGAGCATCAAGAAAACAATTCCAAGATCATTTGAGAATATGGACAAAGAAAGAAGAGTGAGGGAAAATTGGGATGAAATATATTATAGGAAATTCAGTAGCTCTGATGGAGTTTCCCTCCCCCAAGACAGGAAAGACCAGAATACAGTTCTCCTCCAAGAGCAGAAAGTTGGCAATTATGTAAAATCTCACCAGGCACAACCAGAGGGAGAGTTGTTCTCTCTTCTCACAAAATCTAGATCAAGAAGAGAATTCAAAAGTGGTCAGAGCAAGGGATTTCTTCTTTCTGCCTGAGAGCATGAACTGCTTGTACCTTTTCATATGCAAATATAAGGAATTAGACTGAATGCTAATTAAATTGCAAAGAATTTGTAAAGTGGTGTCACATTTAGGGGTAGTTAATAAGGCCTGTTCATGGACCTTATTTATAAATAGCAAAGATTAAACATATGATAAAAGGAATTTTTAGCTGGAACAATTAAAGATCAATTATGACAATGGTACATGGCAGTGAAAACCTCTGGAAGAGCTTGCCTCCTCGTTAATCAAAGATAATTATCAATTATGAGGCTTTATCATTAGTAGTGTCTACACTTTGCATCTTAAAAAGCTGATGATAATTAGTTGCCAGTTCTTGCTGTAAATGCTCATTATGTTCTGAGAGGTGTACTGTTTCCTTTTAAAATGACTTTTAGGTCATGACCTTGAGTGACTTAGACTCTGTGTCCCTGCACTGAGTTGAAATCAAGCTCCTTTTTGCCATTTCCCGCCCTCCCCCCCGCCACCACAAGATAATTTGAGAGGTATATAAATGCTAAATAATATGAAGAAACAGTACTATGAATATGAAGCAAGCAAAAGATTTTAGTTTGAATAGTTACTGAGTTCAGAGGATGAGTTTATTGTCCTAACTACATCTAAGATGTAACTAACAGATCAGGAATTCATGACAGGTATTTTTCCAATGGAGAAGAAACAATGTCTGTTTATTAAGTACTTACATGAACCAAGAATTGGAAAACATACTTCACATATGTTATCTCAGTTAACCCTATCAATAACATTATAACACAGGTATTGTATTTACTCCTTGTTTTACATAGGTAATAAGGATAGAGGCCATCCCAGGTGGCTTGGTGGTAAAGAATCCACCTGCCAACGCAGCAGACTCCTGTTTGATACTTGGGTTGGGAAGATACCCTTAAGAAGGAAATGGCAACCCACTCCAGTATTCTTGCCTGGAAAATCCCATGGACAGAGGAGACTGGCAGGCTATATTGTCCTTGGGGTCACAAAAGAGTTGGACATGACTTAGTGCCTAAACAACAACAACAACAAGGAAAGAGTATCAGAGTGGTTTAACAACTTGTCCAAAATGACACAGATAATGAATAATCATTCTGGAAAATACTTAATGTATAGTATTAAAATTCATCTTATCTGAAGAGATTAATATTTAAGATATTATAATATCTGAAGCTGCAGGAAAACAATTAGAAAACCAGTTCTTTAACTCTGAACTAAATAATTACTTTGATAGTAACATTAAACGTTTAAGACATTGACTTCACATTTTTATCACAGAAAAGGAAATAAAAAGAAGTGAAACAGACATCAGAGATTTATTGAAAGTCACATATCAGAGGATGCAATATCCACACATAATTTTAATCCAGAAGTTATAACCTGGTTTTAAAAGTGTTTATTGATACTATTCTATCAGATAGTGATGTTTTCCTCTTTGAAGGTAATACAAAATGAAGCAGTTGAATTGAAGTTAAGGCTGACTATTGCTTAAAAATAATCACAGAAATCTACTATAGGGCACTTGAGAACATCAGACTCATACGGGCCAAATTCATTCAGTAAAGTTATGGATGTGCACAAGACATAGTCAGCTACTGATCAGAAGGTCGAGGTGGGCATGGCAGGTTCTCTAGACCTCACAAGGCTTATAGTCCAGCAGATACAGTTTTGCAGCCCTTTAGTTTTCACATTAAACAACCAGCAGCAAACAGGTATACATTTTTTTTTAGCCTAGTTTAATTTCTGAAAAATGTTTTTTTGTTTTATATGGGATAGTATATTAACATGTTCTAGATAAGTGAATTTATTTAATGCAGTTGTCTTTCTTTAAAATATTGGCATAATTAATGATGAAATTGAATTTTAAATGTGGATTTTACTCATTTGTTAATCAAAAATAGTTGGGATCATATATATTAGTTGGTGCAAATATCTACATTTGCAAATGAGGGAAATTTGTACTGTATTCCTTTTCACCATAATGTACTACAAAAGTAGAAGTGAAACTCGCTCCCGATTCTTTGTGACTCCAAGGACTATACAGTCCATGGAATTCTCCAGGCCAGAATACTGAAGTGGTTAGCCTTTGCCTTATCCAGGGGATCTTCCCATCCCAGGAATCGCACCTAGATCTCCCACATTGTTGGTGGATTCTTGACCAGCTGAGCCACAAGGGAAGCCCCTATAATGTACTATAGTTTACACATGTAATGTATATCATAACTTTAGAAAACAGTTTTTACATTCTTAGATATAGACTAGGGCTTCCCTAGTGGCTCAGCTGGTAAAGAATCTGCCTGCGATGCAGGAGACCTGAGTTTGATCTCTGTGTTGGGAAGATCCCCTGGAGAAGGGAATGGCTACCCATTCCAGTATTCTGGCCTGGAGAATCCCATGGACTGTATAGTACATGGGCTCGCAAAGAGTTGGACACGACTGAGCGACTTCACTTTCTTTCTTTGCAGATATAGACTAGAATAAAATTATTTGAAGGCATTTAGTTTTATAAGCTCATTGAGTGTTCCTGGGTTCCTTCCTTTTGTGTCTTTTCTAAAGCTTTCATTCTCATTTAGAACAGCTAATATATTTCTTTCTCAGTAAATTCTCTGAAAGAAAGTAAACTGTCTTTCACTAGAAACTGCAAGCACAGAACCAGGTAAAATTAAATACAGTATGAAATACTTTTGAAACTTCTGTACAGGAACAGTTGGTTTATCTAATGCTTTTTGAGAAATAGTTACATTGTCATTGCCTTGAAGCATATATACTGTGAGATAATGACATGTGCATCTAAAATATTTCAAAATCACTGATAAACATGTACTGGTGATTAGAAGAGGAGGTTTTTCAAATCGGAAATATACATTAGCAGTAGATTGTTTTAGGAAGGGTTCGCTTGAAAATGTGTTTGCTGATCACAAAGTCAGTTTCCCACTGACTCCCAAGTACATTTCAACTTAGGGTCTGGTTTTGAGGATTTTATGGAACGTTGTAATTTGCCACCAGTTCTCGCCTGCAGGCAGCTTTTTCTCAACCATTGCTCTCTTGACCTAAGGAGACAACAGGAGAGGATCCCTCAATTTCCTTCTGATTACTTGGTGGGAGAAATTCATTTCTAGGTTCAACTGGGGCTGACCTCCAATTTGGCTCCCTTTAATAGGACAGTGTTTAGAAGAGTAAGAAGGTAGGACAAGGCAAAAGTCAGGATTTTGGGGGGAAAACAGCTAGCTGGAAGCATTTGTATTGCCTTCTACTTACCTCATTGATGAAGGAAGGGTTCCTTTTAATTAAGTCCCTAATTAATATGAGATGGCCAAACACATGATGGGCAGATGAGACAGCAGTTTATATTAATCACACACAGTCCAGAGAAAGAAGACACCGCATGCCATGCAGGGCCACACAGGGGTCCACTCGGAAGCAGAGTGAACCAGTAGGGCTGTGACAGGCAGGCTTTGTAATGACGAGAGGGTTAGGTGACCCCTGGTTCTCATGGAGGACATGAGACTTGTTTGATAATTTCAGTGGACTGTAGGGAAGAGAAACCAGTTGCGTTGGAGATAAGATGGGATGGAGCTGGTCTGGCTGATAGGGAAGCTGGTCTGGGAGGGATCTTTTCCTGCTGGGTAGGGTAGGGGTCATATCTGGCAAGTGCAGAACACACCTGTAGACCTCTGGGACCCCAGGAGGCTCCAAGATGTCAAAGCAGCACATGGTATTTTAGCCCTTACAATATAGTTCTCATGATTGAAAGTTTCTGGAGGGAGAAGCCAGAGGCAAGTAGGACCTCAGGCGGCTATGGAGGAAGATACTGTTGAGCTAGGGTTGGAGCCACTGCAGGTCTCTGGACCACTACGGAGATGAGGTTTGCTGACTATACCAAAGGAAAAGCAGGGAGTACCAGGGTTTCTACCCATATATGATACAGATTGAGTCAGGGGCCACAAAACAGGTGTCTGGTGTGCAGAATAGGAGAGGTGGTAGCTGAGGGAGTGCAGAAGCTGGCATGCCTGGCTTCCATTTAATCTCTTCATACTTCTGTTTCCTCATGAGTTGTATAATAGTAACTGTCTCATGAGGTGGCTGAAACATTAAATGAGATAGTAATACCTGTAACCCCTTTAAAAATATTAATTTTGATTGGGTACAGGAGTTAACTTCAACCAGTTTCTGAGGGTGAGCTTTAGTGGCTAGTATTAGCCTAAATTGACAGTCATATTGGAGGGCAATGTGGTATCATCAGATCTCCTAAGCCATGTTGGAGTTTCTTTATTTCTCTTTATGAGGTGTTGAGTTGACACACTGTAAATGGTTACTTAGAAGCTTTACATTTAGAAGAATACTAAAGTGTATTTTAAATAATGACCATTTAGAGATTCTTCTAAGAGTATTTCAAAAGCAAAACACAGTGCCTATTATATAAAAGGTATTCAATAAATGTTTATTGAATAACCTTTGAAAAATGAGGCATTATCACTATCAAATTATAGAAATTCTTCCTTGCTTCATCTGTAATCTTTACAGGTAAATTGATCAAAAGATTATAGTACAGTGTGTAGAGGTTTTGCTCTAGAGTGTTCATGTAAAAGGCACTTCGGTATTGTATTCTGGTTGGAAGAAGCAAGTTTGTCTTCAAGTTCATCCATGGTTAGTAGCAGTAAAGAATAAAGAGGTAGAAATAAAATAATTATTTTTTGTAAGTGGGGGCATTTTACATGGACTAAATGTATTTATTTTCTCATTAGACCCTACTCCATTTCTATATATAACTTTCCATCTAATTATTCTGCTGAAATAAACTGCAAAAACATGGAGAAGAGAGCTTGCTTACATGCCTCTGTAATTCCTATTATGCCTTAGCGTATAGTTTCTTAAAAATACAGTATATGTTCAATCAATACTTCTAAGTTGATTAGTTTTTACTGAACCACCAATAATTCTCAATGTTTGTGATTTTTTCCCTTGTAAGACAGATTGTTTTAGAGATTCCAAGTGAATGAATTGGACCAAGTAAATGCTGAGATCCTTTTAGTGCTACTCTGTGATGATCAAATCAATCAAGGAGAAAGCTTGGTTAAGAAGAAAAAGAAGTTCGGGAAAAACCTAGGGATTTTGGACTTCCATGTGGTTCAGTGGTTGAGAGTCTGCCTGCCAATGCAGGGGATGTGGGTTTGATCCCTGGTCTGGGAAGATCCCACATACCGTGGGGCAACTGGGCCCATGTGTCACAACTACTGAAGCCCTTGTGCCCTAGAGCTCATGCAATGAGAAGTCACTTCAATGAGGAGCCCACTGCAGCAACCAGAGAGTAGCCCCCACTTGGGGCAACTAGAGAAAGCCAGTGCACAGCAACAAAGACCCAGCATAGCCAAAATCAAATAAATATTAAAAAAGAGAAAATCTAGGGGCTTATTAGCCTTAATATTAACATATAAGGACTTAACATATAAGTAACATATTTTACTGAATGTAACCCAATAGGTTCTTTGGTATGGCATGGAGTGGTTGAGGAGAGCCCTTGGTTAATAGCAAACATTCTGGATTTCAAGGCCTCGGTTTGATTTCTGGTTCTACCATTTAATAGCTTTGTTGGCCTTGGGCAAATCACTTCACCTCTCTGAGCCTGTTACCTCATCTGTAAAAGAGTGACAATAGTGGTAACTACTTTATAGGGTTGTTATAAAGATTAAATGAATGACTTCAGTTCAGTTCAGTTCAGTTGCTCAGTCGTGTTCGACTCTTTGCGACCCCATGAATTGCAGCACACCAGGCCTCCCTGTCCATCACCAACTCCCGGAGTTCACTCAGACTCACGTCCATCGAGTCTGTGATGCCATTGAGCCATCTCATCCTCTGCTGTCCCCTTCTCTCTTTCCCCCAATCCCTCCCAGCATCAGAGTCTTTTCCAATGAGTCAACTCTTCGCATGAGGTGGCCAAAGTACTGGAGTTTCAGCTTTAGCATCATTCCTTCCAAGGAAATCCCAGGGCTGATCTCCTTCAGAATGGATTGGTTGGATTTCTTTGCAGTCTTAGGATCCTTGAAAAGCACTTAGAATATTGTGTGGCATCTAAGCACAGTACACATTCTCATGGTCATTCTTTTTTTTTTTCTGGTAGGTAGAGCTGACTTCCAAATAGTCTTTCCACACTTGGTGGCTAGGGAAGAAGATTCATGGGGGTAGTATCCACCCTTTCCCTCTTCAGGACACATATATAAAGCTTTGCTTGAAGTCCTTGAATTAAGCTATTTTTAAAATTCTCATTTATTGAGAAAGCATCTTAAAAACCATCTAGTATTCATGGAATTGATGTCAAAAGCCAAGTAAGCACCATTTCCCTGAAGAAGTACCTCAGCCATTGCCCTGGGATGGTTTTAGAGCAAGCAATCTACTGCTGAAATCTCTGCCTTTGATATCACTGGTCATTAAAAGTCTCATGACACTTAACTAAGACAAAATTATTCATCTCTATTTCTTGGCAAAGGTTCAAATATGAGAATAAATTCCCTTTAAGTGGTTAGAGCATTTATAGTTCCTGTGGCCTGATGCTTTTAAGTAGTTTTGTTTTACTGGAGGAGGACTTTCTTCAGGTACCTATAGAAGATGAAACACTTGTCGTTCACAGGCTTAGTGTTGAGTCAATCACATTTCAGAAATACACCTGGCCTTTGGCTTTTCATTTCTAATGGATTCCTTTTGTAAATTGACAAAATTCCTTTGTCATTTTAAAATCGTTTAAAGTCTTCATTTTCCTCTCTTCCTTGTGAGAAACTCTCCTGAGCACTTTTGCCTTAGTAAATCTTTGAGAAATGCTTTTAAAATTGGAGAAGTGGTAAAGCTCAGAAGGGCCCTTATAGATAAAAAGTACAGAAGCAAAATATGATGCTAACCGGTAGTAAGAGAAGAAACTGGATTTTACTGTCTAAGCAAGGACGTTATAGTGTTTACATGTAATTTTTATGACTTCTAAATTCTTTCAGAAAATTGTAATACTAACAAAAAATATTCCAAAGTGGCAACATAAAACAATTTTTAAAAAGTAGCTTCTCCTGTACACTCTTTTCAAACTAAGTGCTATCGAGCCTCACAATTGAGATCTTTAAGGATAATTTTTTTTTTTTTTTTGGTATTTTGTATTGTGCCCAGATACCATTTCAAGCAATTCAAATACAAATTCCTATGCATTGAAGACCTCGATTTATAGGGAAGTATTTCATCTTAGTTCTAGTTGGTATTTCTCGTATCTTGTCTTCTCGGAGCTCTTTTCATCAGACTGTTGGTCCCAGGAATGGATGGGGAGAGGGAGGTTCGGTTTCGTTTCGTTTCCTTGCTCCAGGCAACGCCGCTCGAGTGTTTCTCCAGCCAGGGCCGCGTGGACAGCGGCTCAGCCGCTGGGCGGGTGCGGCCCGTGGCGTCGCGCGGGGGCGTGGCTTAACCACGGGGCGGGGCCTGTCCACGGAGCCGGGGCGGGGCCTTCCGCGGAGCGCGACCCGCGGGCGAGTCTCAGGTTGGCAGCTGGCAGTGCAGCCCTCGGCGACGGCGCCGGTGGCCAGAGCCGAGTGCTCACAGGCTCCGTGCGGCTCCAGCCGTTGTCCTGGCTCGCACCGCGCCATCTCGCTCCCGCCGGAGAGGGAGACCCGGCGGCGCTCTGCCCGAGAACACCGCGGTCTGTCTCGGGACACCTTAGGAGAAGGTGAAGCCGGGGTCTCAGAGCGGTAGGACTCCCGCCCGCCGCCGGATCGCACCGCCGAGGCTTTTCCAGCGTCTGCAGCGCGGGGCGCGCGGGGAGAGTGGGGTCCGCGGCGCGGGAAGGAGTGACTGGGACACCGAGGATGGGCGCGCAGACCTGGCGCGTGGGCTCTCGCTGTCTCCTCCTGCTGGCTCTCGTGGGGTCTGTCCGAAGCGAGGGCGTGCAGAGCTGCGAAGAAGTTCGGAAACTTTTCCAGGGGCGCCTGGTGGGACCTGTCAAGGGGCTGCCGGATTCGCCGCGGGCAGGTAAGGCGCGGGCAGTGGGAGAGGGCTAGGCGCCTGGGCGCGGGCTGGGGCGTCCGGAGCGCGGACCCTGCACTGCTCAAGCTTTCGGAATGGCCTTTCGTGGGAGAAGTTGACCTTTCAGGTCCTCCGACAGCACAAGGTGCCTCCCGGAGAAGGGCGGTGTGGCCATTCCGAGTGCAGCGCAGCTCCGGGAGCTCCAGGGCTCAGCCTGCTGCTGAGCTGAGCACCGGGCGTTCGCTTCCCGCCCGGCTCCCTTAGTCTCACTGATGCGTTGCAAGAGGCCAGCAGAGCTGACAGCGGGGGACAGCGCTGCCTGACCGCGATTCTGTTACTAGTGGGAACTTCCCCAGTGCCCCGCCGGGGGGCCTCGGTTTGCTGCTTTCTCCCACAGTGGATGGAGTTGGGTTGGTCGCTCCAAGTTTGATACTAAAAACACAAACCTGCATTATCCTCCTTTGCTGGAGAATGGGGTACTGAGCAGGGCGGCCGGTGTCCTTTGTTATGAGGACTCGGAGCCTGTGCACTCACCCTGGTGTAACTCTGTGCCCCGCTCTTTACGCCCGGGCATCAAGTCCCTCCTTGCAGGAACCAACTCAGTGTGCCTCTCGGAACCATTGCGTAGTTGCAACGCCTGAACGATGTGCTGGCAACAGGCGATCAAATAGAGTGCACCGGGGAGCCACTTAACACGGGTGAGATCTATCAGACAGAGATCGAAGGGGAAGGAATACAGTGAGTGTGGCCAGTGTGGATTCTGCTTCTTGCGTGCGCCTGCACCTTTACCAGCTATTCGGCGCCCCCTCCGTGCTTCTGCGGGCGGATTTCCAGTAACATTCGGTCTGGAAGAATAGATCTTAGTTGTTAAACGCAACGGCAGGTGTCTGGAGTTAAGATCTTACTGGAGCAGTGCACCTAATTACGAGGCTAATTGCCAAATGCTGTGAGCTTATTGGCTGGACAGTGAACTTGTGGAGGATGCTTGGGTCTAAATCTGTGCTCCTCTGCCTGTGTGGGTTGAGGAGACTTGCTGCTAGCACTGGGGAGCCGTAGCTCTTTCGCTTGATTTCTTGTCTGGTTATCAACTCCGTTCTAGGGTCATCCCACAAGGAAAATCTGAGCATTTGGGCACAGTGAATCCATTTTAGTTTACATGACTAGTTTTTTAAACAAACACGCAAATATATATTTGGATACCTGTTCCGTACTAGGCACTTTTACTAGTTGAGACCGCATAGATGCTCTCAGCTTAGGGCAATTCTGTCTTCAAGGGATACCACCACTCCTTGTAAACCGGTCGTTTTATTTCAGTGCATTTGTTTCATGAAAAAAACAAAAACAAAACAAAACCTCATTTGCCAGTAGCTAAAGCAGCTTAAGTGACTGTGTTAGGGCGGTGGGAGTCGGGGCGTGGCATTGAGCTGTGAAATCCTCAGCTGAATAATTAGATTTTGCCCCCCCCCCCCATCCCATAATTTTGGCTGATATGTTCCCAAAGTGGACAGTTTAGGACTTGATTTCTCCACCCCTCTCATATCTCCATGTTTCCTGTACTTGCTAAATGTAATACAGTGATTAGAAGGTATTGCAATTCTAGAATCCTGTGTGTGTTTCATCTCTTTAGAAGAACTTTGCAGAGTATCAATCACTGGGTAACATTTTACTGAAACTGAAGCTGGGCCCTACAGTAGAGAAGGAAAGCATACTTCTTTGTGTTTGCTACACATGGCACAAAAAAAAGCCAGGATGGCAGGCATCTTCTTTTCTAAAACATTCTGGTTTGTTTCCCCATTGCTAGTACTTTTCTTTATCTGTGACTTAAGGCAATGGAGGGCTCATAGAAGCACCTACTGAGGGGGCCATGCAGGGCTGAACTCTTAGGGACATCAGTGGTGCTGCTGAAAAGTGCTGAATTCCTTTGACATTTGCAGTAAGAAAAAGTCACATGAAAGTATTATTCTGAATCAGAATCACCCAATAACAAGCACTCACATCTGAATTTGATATAATTCTGAATTTTTTGTTTCTCTATTATTGATTACTTTTTATTTGAATAATTACATTAAACTGTTTCTTTAAACATCGATGTCTCTTATCTTTCCACTAAATTTTTTTTCATTTCCCCATTTGAGTGAATCACACATACCACATGGCTCATAAATGCTTTTCTTTATTTTTGTATTTATATATGATCTATAACATTTAATTTGATTAAGTATAGTAGTTGAACCTTATTTTCTAAAATTACCCTCAATCTCAAGAGAAAACATAGTTAATATCTACATAGTCATTCTCACATAAGAATAGAAATACTAATATTTTTGTTAGCAAGTACTTGTATTTAGCACATAGACTTTCACTGACTAAAGCTGGTTCATTTAAATTTGATATTTGTTTTCCTTGAAGGTTAATTTTTTTTTTTTTTTTTTTAGTGCTTTCTTGCATTTCTTGTCTACAAGTGGTTAATTCCTGAGATGCCTGGCCAAAATGCCATTTAAAAAGTATAAGCAGGTAGAATAACTTCTTACAGTTTCATCCTATATTTGTGACTTTTAAATCTTCTGAAAACTATGTTACCCAATTTGAAATTACTAAAAGGGTGAGAACAGCCATTTAAGCTGTTTCTCAGATTCCACTCACCTTTGTTCTCTACCCTGCTCCAATTCTTTTAAGCCTATTGAGCTCCTAAGGATGTTTGGATGAGAAATGTAAAAAAGGAGAGAAGGTGTAAATGTGATTAGAATTACAGATTTCCCTGTGTTCTGATTTTATTTCCTAAGTAGTAGTCAAGGTGCCCTTTGCTCTTGTTTGTTTTGTTCAGAAAAGAACTGTTAGTGAAAGTGTCTTTATTTTTATTTTATTTATTGGGGAGGAGGGATCATGTTTTCCCATAGAAATTCTCTTCACACAGGCATTATTCTCCTTTTTTAAAGAAGATAATTCAGAAAGGAGAAGCTTATAAAAATCCAAGGCTAACTTCAGATAATTTATATACCAACTAGTTTTTAAAATGTGAGAGTAGCTTGTGCAAGGTGACTTTTTCTTGGTAGCTTTGCCTGTAAATGGGATAGTAAAAATAAACTTGGTGTGGCAATATTAAATTTTAATATTATCAGACACTTTAAATTGTGCTCTATAGTTTGTATTTTTTAACTACTTTCATTATAATCCAATCTTATATTGTCTTTGAGGTCAGTATTGTTGCGTACTCATGCCCAAGATAAACAATCTACCTGGTGATCTTAGAGTTTGGAATTACAGACATTTGGATTCAAAACTAGGCCCTGGCACCTGTATCTCTGTGACTGAGGCACATCAGTTAGCCTTTTTGAACCTCTGTTTTCTCACCTGTAAAATGGGAATAGTGGTTCTTAAAGGCTTGTTACAAAGATGGAATGAAATAATATATGTATATAAAATAGCACGAATCCAGGCACATAGTACTCAAAAATGTGTTGCTGTTATTACAGTTTTTTGTTTAATGTCCTGATTGTAACTGGACTTGAGCTTTAAGGGTGAAATTTTAGTTTTGGATGTCTATAAATCAGAACTTTAAAAAAAAAAGTAAGAACTAGTTTTTTAAAAGTCACACATGACAAAAAAAGTCACATGATTGTTTCTAAAATTGGGAAATATGTCTCTATCTGAAATGATTCTTATTAGGTTATGGTGAAAATTTTGTTTCTTTTCACGAACTAATGGAAACTCACAGAAACCTATCTGAGATGGTAGTTATTGGATTATGGTGAATGTTTTGTTTCTTTTTGTGAACTAATGGAAACTATAAGAAAGAAAGCTATCTGAAATGGTAATGGTATTTGTTAGGTTATGGCGAGTATTCTGTTTCTTTCTGTGGGCTAAGGGGAACTCTAAGAAAGAAAACAGGCTGCACTGTGCCACTGCTCACTGTAACACCCAGAGCCACCTGGTGTTTATATTCAGAGAGGCGGAGGAGTGTGGGTGAGGTGGCTTAGGTCATCACACAATTAGATGGCTGCTGGCCACAGTCACTCATTGACAGTAATCTCAAACTGGGACTCTTGTTTTTTTGTGAACTAACACCCTCTTTTGCTGCTTGGGCAGCATGGTTATGGTGATACAAAGCCATGAAAGGGACCCACAGGCTGACAGCAAGGCAGATTATTAATATCAGGATTGCCCTGTACTGAAACTTACCAGCCAAGAACCGCAAGAAACAAGATGAGAGTCAAACAAACTAGGTTTTACTTGCTGCAGCAAGGGAGATCATGCAGCTCAGGAACTGTGGGTGCCTTGGTAAGAGGCAGTTGAGAGGGACCTTTTACAGGATCTGGCCTTGTGCTGGGTGATTACAAGGGTTTAAGGAAGCAGGGCAATTCAGGAATTGGGCGTCTTCATAACTTACCTAGGTGTTAGGAAGATTAAGATGACGGGGGTGGATGGGTAAAATAGATAGCTAGTGGGAACCTCCTGTATGGCCCGGGAAACTCAGCTCGATGCTCTGTGATGACCTAAAGGGGTGAGATAGGGGAGTGGGAAGGAGGTTCAGGAGGGAGGGAATATATGTATACATACAGCTGATTCACTTCGTCGTACAGCAAAAACCAACGGAACATTGTAAACAACTAAACCCCAATTTAAACAGAAAGATGAGAGTAGTTGTCTTTAATGAAGAAGCAGTAGTCACGCTTGTTGGTCGGGAAGAGGGGAGGTTCAGTCGTTTTGTGGCTGTAGAGTCTCCTTGTGGCCATCCTGCTGCATCAGAGGTCTCAGGTGGCTTTGTCCCATCATTGCTGTCTTATTCTGAGCAGGTTGTCTCTGTTGAGTTGTAAACATGAAGGCTTAGTTCCAGTGTCAGGGGAACTTGTCACTTTCTCCTCTGGAAAATCTAGTACGTGCCTTGATGTCTAAGAAAATGATATATTTCTTTTTTTTTTTTTTTAATTTAGGCTTTTAGTGAAGCTTAATAATGGGGAAGCAAGTACAATTTTCTACTTTAGGACCGTAGATCATGACTGTCCGTCAGAGCCTGAATTGTACTAATCACATCTTCTCTCATAGTCCATTTACTAGCAAATGTAAATGTTGTGTGCACCCCGGCCCCTCTCCACCCTCCTTTATGCCAAGTATCTAACATTTCATATTTGTCTAATTGGCCTTATGGAGGGGTGCAGTCTAGGGAACTTGAGAATGGCATTTTATAATTATATGCTCCCCCCAACCATGATTCCAGCTTGCTAGGACTTTCTAGAACATGAAATTCGGCTTGTCTGATAAGAACACCTTCTTGGTTTATATAGCATTTCTTTTATTATTAACTAGTGTAAGACCAAGAGGAACATTTCAACAACCAGATGCTACTCCTAAACAGGCATGATTTATAAATCAGTGGCCTCTTGATATAACTGTTCAAGAAACCACAAATCCATTTTGTTAAAATAGAGTCATGAGAGACTTCATTCATATGCTTTGTTGAAATGTATTGCAAACATGAAATCCAGTGTACTCAGTTAACTAACAAGAGCAATTCATTTTACTAGAGAATAGCCATTGTTCATATCTACCTTTCTTTTATAAAAGCCTGCCCTTCAGTTAGAAGAAAAGACAAAAGCAATTGTGCTCTCAATTCTTCTGTTTTTCAGCTTTAGAAATCTCAAATTTCATCAATTATACTGCTAAAATCATCCTTAAATAATTAGTCATTCTTCTGTGAATCACGGAAAATTAACACAGCTTTTGATTAGCCTTATCAGGCTCACATACAGCTACCATGTAAGTTGAATGTATAATGAACCTTTACAGAAAGAAAATGAGATTTTTGTACTTTCATGGTTTTATGAAACAATCTACATTCTTTTGAAAATTTAAAATATTGAAAAGTACAAAGAAAGCAAAAAAATTATATCATCCAGAAATAACCACCAAAACCCCTTTGAATTATCTTTTCAACACCCTCATCAATCCTCTGCTTAGCACATACATAATTTTTGAATGAGCATAGGATCACTTTATCTCTCTTTGTAACACACCTTTTCCAATGATAAATATCCTTCCAAACATATATATTTTTAGTGACTAAGATTCTACTGTACACTTCATTGAATTCTCTATTGCTATTGAAAATATAGGTTTCTAGTATTTGCTATCATAAAATCACATGGCTAAAGACATGAAAGGCAAATGTGCCAAACTCCTTCCTTACTCATAGCTTTGCAATCATATCATCTGCATTCATTCAGCTTTAGTATTTTTCAGTGTCGGCAGGCACCATTGACCTGTGGGATTGGATAATTCTTTGTTGTTGGCCATGGAGGGAGGTGCTGTCCTGTGGATTATCAGGTGCTTAGAAACTTCCCTGATCTTTACCTCCTGGATGCCAGTAGCAATGCCTTGCCCTCTCCGGTTCGGATAATCAGAGATGTCTCTAGACATTGCCAAATGACCTAGAAGAAGCAGAATCATCCTGGTTGAGAACCATTGGCATAAATGTCCAACCTATGGATCTGTTACACAAATTCATTATGTAGCTGGTTGGTTTGCAAGCCTCAGGTCTCAGCTTAAGTGTCAGCTCCTAGAGAAGCCTTTCTCTGGTTTTGGGCTTCCCTGGGGCCTCAGTGGTAAAGAGTCCATCTACCAGTGCAGGAGATTCAGGAGACTTGGGTTAAATCCCTGGGTCAGGAAGATCCCCTAAAGGAGGAAATGGCAACCCATTCTAGTATTCTTGACTGCAAAGTCCCATCGATCCTGGAGCCTGGTGGGCTACAGTCCCTGGGGTCGCAAAGAGTCAAACACGACTGAGCATGTGGAACACACGCACTTACTTCTCAGGGTTCACTGAACTCTGTTCCCCTTAGTTTCTTTCCTGGCACTTGTCATGGTGCCGTATTTCTTTTCTTTTTATTGTTGATCTTTTACCACTGGGTTGTGTGCATGATGAGGCTAGAAAATGTCTTCTGAGGCTGGGTGTATGGATATGAAACCTGTGCAGTCGCACAGGGTCCCACACTCAGAAGGGCCCCACGCTTGGTTTAATGCTCTGCTGTTTCCATCTTGGGGTTTGAATAAAGGGTCCCGGGTTTCCTTTTTGTGTTGGGCCCTGCTGATGATGTAGGCAGTCTAGTTGCATACCTTGATCACTATAGAATATCTGGTGCTCAGAACATGCCTGACACAGAATAGGAGTTGAAATGTTTGTCGAATACTTTATTTTATTTTATTTTTTAATTTTTAGTTTTTTATTTTTTACATTTTAAAATCTTTAATTCTTACATGCATTCCCAAACATGAACCCCCCTCCCACCTCCCTCCCCAGAACATCTTTCTGGGTCATCCCCATGCACCAGCCCCAAGCATGCTGCATCCTGCGTCAGACATAGACTGGCGATTCAATTCACATGATAGTATACATGTTAGAATGTCATTCTCCCAAATCATCCCACCCTCTCCCTCTCCCTCTGAGTCCAAAAGTCCGTTATACACATCTGTGTCTCTTTCCCTGTCTTGCATACAGGGTCGTCATTGCCATCTTCCTAAATTCCATATATATGTGTTAGTATACTGTATTGGTGTTTTTCTTTCTGGCTTACTTCACTCTGTATAATCGGCTCCAGTTTCATCCATCTCATCAGAACTGATTCAAATGAATTCTTTTTAACGGCTGAGTAATACTCCATTGTGTATATGTACCACAGCTTTCTTACCATTCATCTGCTGATGGACATCTAGGTTGTTTCCATGTCCTGGCTATTATAAACAGTGCTGCAATGAACATTGGGGTACATGTGTCTCTTTCAATTCTGGTTTCCTCGGTGTGTATGCCCAGAAGTGGGATTGCTGGGTCATAAGGTAGTTCTATTTGCAATTTTTTAAGGAATCTCCACACTGTTCTCCATAGTGGCTGTACTAGTTTGCATTCCCACCAACAGTGTAGGAGGGTTCCCTTTTCTCTACACCCTCTCCAGCATTTATTGCTTGCAGATTTTTGGATCGCAGCCATTCTGACTGGTGTGAAGTGGTACCTCATTGTGGTTTTGATTTGCATTTCTCTAATAATGAGTGATGTTGAGCATCTTTTCATGTGTTTGTTAGCCATCCGTATGTCTTCTTTGGAGAAATGTCTATTTAGTTCTTTGGCCCATTTTTTGATAGGGTCGTTTATTTTTCTGGAGTTGAGCTGCAGAAGTTGCTTGTATATTTTTGAGATTAGTTGTTTGTCAGTTGCTTCATTAGCTATTATTTTCTCCCATTCAGAAGGCTGTCTTTTCACCTTGCTTATATTTTCCTTTGTTGTGCAGAAGCTTTTAATTTTAATTAGATCCCATTTGTTTATTTTTGCTTTTATTTCCAGCATTCTGGGAGGTGGATCATAGAGGATCCTGCTGTGATTTATGTCTGAGAGTGTTTTGCCTATGTTCTCCTCTAGGAGTTTTATAGTTTCTGATCTTACATTTAGATCTTTAATCCATTTTGAGTTTATTTTTGTGTGCGGTGTTAGAAAGTGATCTAGTTTCATTCTTTTACAAGTGGTTGACCAGTTTTCCCAGCACCACTTGTTAAAGAGATTGTCTTTACTCCATTGTATATTCTTGCCTCCTTTGTCAAAGATAAGGTGTCCATATGTGTGTGGATTTATCTCTGGGCTTTCTATTTTGTTCCATTGATCTATATGTCTGTCTTTGTGCCAGTACCATACTGTCTTGATGACTGTGGCTTTGTAGTAGAGCCTGAAGTCAGGCAAGTTGATTCCTCCAGTTCCATTCTTCTTTCTCAAGATTGCTTTGGCTATTCGAGGTTTTTTGTATTTCCATACAAAGCTTGAAATTATTTGTTCTAGTTCTGTGAAAAATGTGGCTGGTAGCTTGATAGGGATTGCATTGAATTTGTAAATTGCTTTGGGTAGTATACTCATTTTCACTATATTGATTCTTCCAATCCATGAACATGGTATATTTCTCCATCTATTAGTGTCCTCTTTGATTTCTTTCATCAGTGTTTTATAGTTTTCTATATATAGGTCTTTAGTTTCTTTAGGTAGATATATTCCTAAGTATTTTATTCTTTTTGTTGCAATGGTGAATGGAATTGTTTCCTTAATTTCTTTTTCTACTTTCTCATTATTCGTGTATAGGAATGCAAGGGATTTCTGTGTGTTGATTTTATATCCTACAACTTTACTATATTCATTGATGAGCTCTAGTAATTTTCTGGTGGAGTCTTTAGGGTTTTCCATGTAGAGGATCATGTCATCTGCAAACAGTGAGAGTTTTACTTCTTCTTTTCCAATTTGGATTCCTTTTATTTCTTTTTCTGCTCTGATTGCTGTGGCCAAAACTTCCAGAACTATGTTGAATAGTAGCGGTGAAAGTGGACACCCTTGTCTTGTTCCTGACTTTAGGGGAAATGCTTTCAATTTTTCACCATTGAGGATAATGTTTGCTGTGGGTTTGTCATAGATAGCTTTTATTATGTTGAGGTATGTTCCTTCTATTCCTGCTTTCTGTAGAGTTTTTATCATAAATGGATGTTGAATTTTGTCAAAGGCCTTCTCTGCATCTATTGAGATAATCATATGGTTTTTATTTTTCAATTTGTTAATGTGGTGAATTACATTGATTGATTTGCGGATATTGAAGAATCCTTGCATCCCTGGGATAAAGCCCACTTGGTCATGGTGTATGATCTTTTTAATGTGTTGTTGGATTCTGATTGCTAGAATTTTGTTGAGGATTTTTGCATCTATGTTCATCAGAGATATTGGCCTGTAGTTTTCTTTTTTTGTGACATCTTTGTCAGGTTTTGGTATTAGGGTGATGGTGGCCTCATAGAATGAGTTTGGAAGTTTACCTTCCTCTGCAATTTTCTGGAAGAGTTTGAGGAGGATAGGTGTTAGCTCTTCTCGAAATTTTTGGTAGAATTCAGCTGTGAAGCCATCTGGACCTGGGCTTTTGTTTGCTGGAAGATTTCTGATTACAGTATCAATTTCCGTGCTTGTGATGGGTCTGTTAAGATTTTCTATTTCTTCCTGGTTCAGTTTTGGAAAATTGTACTTTTCTAAGAATTTGTCCATTTCTTCCACGTTGTCCATTTTATTGGCATACAACTGCTGATAGTAGTCTCTTATGATCCTTTGTATTTCTGTGTTGTCTGTTGTGATCTCTCCATTTTCATTTCTAATTTTATTGATTTGATTTTTCTCTCTTTGCTTCTTGATGAGTCTGGCTAATGGTTTGTCAATTTTATTTATCCTTTCAAAGAACCAGCTTTTGGCTTTGTTGATTTTTGCTATGGTCTCTTTTGTTTCTTTTGCATTTATTTCTGCCCTAATTTTTAAGATTTCTTTCCTTCTACTAACTCTGGGGTTCTCCAACTCTTCCTTTTCTAGTTGCTTTAGTTGTAGAGTTAGGTTGTTTATTTGACTTTTTTCTTGCTTCTTGAGGTATGCCTGAATTGCTATGAACTTTCCTCTTAGCACTGCTTTTATAGTGTCCCACAGGTTTTGGGTTGTTGTGTTTTCATTTTCGTTAGTTTCTATGCATATTTTGATTTCTTTTTTGATTTCTTCTGTGATTTGTTGGTTATTCAGAAGTGTGTTGTTCAACCTCCATATGTTGGAATTTTTAATAGTTTTTCTCCTGTAATTGAGATCTAATCTTAATGCATTATGGTCAGAAAAGATGCTTGGAATGATTTCGATTTTTTTGAATTTATCAAGTTTAGATTTATGGCCCAGGATGTGGTCTATCCTGGAGAAGGTTCCATGAGCACTTGAAAAAAAGGTGAAATTCGTTGTTTTGGGGTGAAATGTCCTATAGATATCAATTAGGTCTAACTGATCTAATGTATCATTTAAAGTTTGCGTTTCTTTGTTAATTTTCTGTTTAGTTGATCTGTCCATAGGTGTGAGTGGGGTATTAAAGTCTCCCACTATTATTGTGTTATTGTTGATTTCCCCTTTCATACTTGTTAGCATTTGTCTTACATATTGCGGTGCTCCTATATTGGGTGCATATATATTTATAATTGTTATATCTTCTTCTTGGATTGTTCCTTTGATCATTATGTAGTGGCCTTCTTTGTCTCTTTTCACAGCCTTTGTTTTAAAGTCTATTTTATCGGATATGAGTATTGCCACTCCTGCTTTCTTTTGGTCTCTATTCGCGTGGTATATCTTTTTCCAGCCCTTCACTTTCAGTCTGTATGTGTCCCTTGTTTTGAGGTGGGTCTCTTGTAAGCAGCATATAGAGGGGTCTTGTTTTTGTATCCATTCGGCCAGTCTTTGTCTTTTGGTTGGGGCGTTCAACCCATTTACGTTTAAGGTAATTATTGATAAGTATGATCCCGTTGCCATTTACTTTATTGTTTTGGGTTCGGGTTTATATACCCTTTTCGTGTTTCCTGTCTAGAGGATATCCTTTAGAATTTGTTGGAGAGCTGGTTTGGTGGTGCTGAATTCTCTCAGCTTTTGCTTGTCTGTAAAGTTTTTGATTTCTCCTTTGTATTTGAATGAGATCCTTGCTGGGTACAGTAATCTGGGCTGTAGGTTATTGTCTTTCATCACTTTAAGTATGTCTTGCCATTCCCTCCTGGCCTGAAGAGTTTCTATTGACAGATCAGCTGTTATCCTTATGGGAATCCCCTTATGTGTTATTTGTTGTTTTTCCCTTGCTGCTTTTAATATTTGTTCTTTGTGTTTGATCTTTGTTAATTTGATTAATATGTGTCTTGGGGTGTTTCGCCTTGGGTTTATCCTATTTGGGACTCTCTGTGTTTCTTGGACTTGGGTGATTATTTCCTTCCCCATTTTAGGGAAGTTTTCAACTATTATCTCCTCAAGGATTTTCTCATGATCTTTCTTTCTGTCTTCTTCTTCTGGGACTCCTATAATTCGAATGTTGGAGCGTTTCATATTGTCCTGGAGGTCTCTGAGATTGTCCTCGTTTCTTTTAATTCGTTTTTCTTGTTTCCTCTCTGATTCATTTATTTCTACCATTCTATCTTCTATTTCACTAATCCTATCTTCTGCCTCCGTTATTCTACTATTTGTTGCCTCCAGAGTGTTTCTGATCTCATTTATTGTGTTATTCATTATATTTTGACTCTTTTTTATTTCTTCTAGGTCCTTGTTAAACCTTTCTTGCATCTTCTCAATCCTTGTCTCTAGGCTATTTATCTGTGTTTCCATTTTGATTTCAAGATTTTGGATCATTTTCACTATCAATATTCGGAATTCCTTCTCCGGTAGATTCCCTACTTCTTCCTCTTTTGTTTGGTTTGGTGGGCAACTCTCCTGTTCCTTTACCTGCTGAGTATTCCTCTGTCTCTTCATCTTGGTTATATTGCTGCGTTTGGGGTGGCCTTTTTATATTCTGATAATTTGTGGAGTTCTCTTTATTATGGAGCTTCCTCACTTTGGGTGGGGTTCTATCAGTGGCTTGTCAAGGTTTCCTGGTTAGGGAGGCTTGTGTTGGAGTTTTGGTGGGTGGAGCTGGGTTTCTTCTCTCTGGAGTGCAGTGGAGTGACCCGTAATGGGTTATGAGACATGAGAGGTTTGGGATAATTTTGAGCTGCCTGTATATTGAGGCTCAGGGGAGTGTTCCTGTGTTGCTGGAGAATTTGCGTGGTATGTCTTGTTTTGGAACTTGTTGGCCCTTGGGTGGAGCTTGGTTTCAGTGTAGGTATGAAGGCATTTGATGAGCTCCTATTGCTTAATGTTCCCTGAATTCAAGAGTTCTCTAATGTTTTCAGGCTTTGGGTTTAAGCTTCCTGCTTCTGGTTTTCAGTTTTATTTTTACAGTAGCCTCTAGACTTCTCCATCTATACAGCACCGATGATAAAACATCTAGGTTAAAGATGAAAAGTTTCTCCACCTTGAGGGACACTCAGAGAGGTTCACTGAGTTACAAGGAGAAGAGAAGATGGAGGGGGTAGTTAGAGGTAACTGGAATGAGATGCGGTGAGATCAAGAGAGGAGAGAGCAAGCTAGCCAGTAGTCTCTTCCTTATGTGCGCTCTATAGTCTGGACTGCTCAGAGGTATTTACAGAGTTATACGGGGAAGAGGAGAGGGAGGAAGTAGACAGAGGTGACCAGGAGGATAAGAGAGAGGAATGAGTAGGAGAGAGACAAATCCTGCCAGTAACCAGTTCCTTAGGTGTTCTCTACCGTCTGGAACACACAGAGATTCACAGAGTTGGATAGAGAAGAGATGGGGGAGAAAAGAGACAGAGGCCACCTGGTGGAGAAAAAGGAGAGGCCAGAGGAGGAGAGAGTGGACAAGCCAGTAATCTCGCTCTCAGGTAAACTTGGGTAGTGAAGTTTGGGTTTTTAAATGTACAAAATTGACAACAAAGATTAAAAATCTGGAGTAGAGGTTGGATTTTCAAAGATACAATATTAAAGAAAAGCAGAAGGAAAAAGGAAGAAAGAAAAAAAAAGAATTATTAAAAAACAAACAAACAAACAAACAAAAAAAACCAAAACACCAACAACCATCCAAAGAGTATATATGGTGTTTGCCTTAAAAAAAAAAAAAAAGTCTTTTTTTAAAAAAAAAATAGTAATACTAGGTTATAGAAATAAAAATTAGAGGAGAAATAGAAGACTTAACAATTAAAAAAAAGCTCGGAAAAAAAAGAAAAAAAAAAGCAAAAGGCAAAAAAAAAAAAGAATGATTTTAAAAATATTAAAAAATTAAAAATATATCTGGCTCTTCTCTGATGTTATGGGCCGTGTGGGCTCACTTCCAAGGTGGTTTCCTCTGTTTAACTTCTTCTGTTTGCTGGTTTTTAGGCTCACTAGTTCAGTCGCGCTGTGGGGAGGGGGGATGCTGCAAACAAATAGCACTGTCGTGTGTACACAGTATCTCTGCCCCGCTTGACCTGTCCTTTCTCGCGGTGCACAAACCGCTCCGGCTCTACGATGCTCAGCCGGGAACCGTCTGGGGCCGGCCTTAGGCTGCGTGCACTTCCCCGGTCCAAGCCGCTCAGGTTCGGCCCTCAGGCAGCCCTCAGAGGCACAAATGCGGCTGGGACTGCGCTTTGTGCCCTTCCCAGGTCCGAGTAGCTCAGGAGTTTGGCGAGCGCAATCGCCGCGGCTTGTCACCTTTTCCGCCGCTGCTGCTCAGCTTTCTGGGTGGACCGCTGGCGCACCCCGTGAAGCAGACTGTGACTGTCCAGCACCCCCAGAAGTCTTAGCAAAGGAGCCTGCTTGCAGTTAGGTAAGTAAAGTCTCTCTGGGTCTGCAATTGCCCCTTTCCAGTCCTTACGGCTCTGGCTGCCTGTCCCCGGCGGGGAATGGTCTGCAGCCGGCTTTTTCCGCTCCGTCCTTTGTTCTGTGCTCAGTCCTGGCGGTGTCTTATGTTCGAGCTTTTCGCGTGGTAGCTATCCCACAGTCTGGTTTGCTAGCCCAAGTTAGATCGTTCTGGTTGCGCGTGGGGCGTTCCTGCCCGATTCTTGCAAAGCTCTGCAGCCCGCGCCTCCCGCGCGTCCCTGCCCTGCCCCCACTTCCCAATGGCGATGCAGGCGTCTTGCTGCTTTTCCGCTGGGGGAGTTACTGGTGGGCTTGTAATCTCTTGGTTTTAATTATTTATCTATTTTTCCTTCCTGTTATGTTGCCCTCTGTGTTTCCAAGGCTCGCCACAGACTCGGCAGGGAGAGTGTTTCCTGGTGTTTGGAAACCTCTCTTCTTAAAATTCCCTTCCCGGGACGGGCTTCCCTTCCCGGGACGGAGCTCCCTCCCCACCTCCTTTGTCTCCTTTTTCGTCTTTTATATTTTTTCCTACCTGTTTTGAAGAGAATGGTCTGCTTTTCTGGTTGCCTGATGTCCTCTGCCAGCCTACAGAAGTTGTTTTGTGGAGTTTGCTCGGCGTTGAAATGTTCTTTTGAGGAATTTGTGAGGGAGAACGTGATCTTCCCGTCCTATTCCTCCGCCATCTTTAGAGATCCCCCCCCTGAGTGTTTTTTGAAAGGAATGATGCTAAAGCTGAAACTCCAATACTTTGGCTACCTCATGTGAAGAGTTGACTCACTGGAAAAGACTCTGATGCTGGAAGGGATTTGGGGGCAGGAGGAGAAGGGGACGACAGAGGATGAGATGGCTGGATGGGATCACTGACTCGATGGACATGAGTTTGAATGAACTCCGGGAGTTGGTGATGGACAGGGAGGCTTGGCGTGCTGCGATTTATGGGGTTACAAAGAATTGGACACGACTGAGCAACTGAACTGAACTGAAACATTTTTAGTCCTTTAGAGCCTGCCTGCCTTGTATACTCCACAAAGCTGAACTCATTTGCTAGCCATTCATAAAACAAACTCTGGGGCTGAAAATGATCCCAGGTTGTTGTTGCTCTTCAAAGCAACATCACCTGTTTACTCAGAATTCACATCTTGTGCAAAGCAACATCACCTGTTCACGGGAGTTGTTGCTGTTCAGTCGCTCAGTCATGTCTGACTTTTTGTGACCTCAAGGACTGCAGCATGCTGGGCTTCCCTGTTCTTCATTCTTTCCTGGAGTTTGCTCAAACTCATGTCCATTGAGTCAGTGATGCCATCCAACCATCTCATCCTCTGTCACCCGCTTCTCCTCCTGCAATTTCCATCTCTCTGGGATTTTTCTTTCTTTCTTTCTCTTCTGGGTGGTAATCCTATACTCCTGTCTTGTTGCATCTCTTCTCATACAACCTGTTAAAGTGGGACCCAAATAAAGCTCATTGTCGTCTTCAGATCCTTCTTTTCCTTGACCAACCCTAAAATCCTCACTCACCACATACACATTAGTATTTAGTTATTTCCAGTGTAAGGTTGGGACTCGAAGTAGCAATACCAATTTTAAATGTATGTCTTGCCTTCTGCTAGACTACAGGCTACTTGAGAGCAGGAACTGTGGTTGATTTTTGTTGTTGTTCTGTGATTAGGCCGAACTTAATAAGTTGATTTTGATTTTTAGAAATAATCTTATATTCCTACTCAATAGGCTCAATTTATTGTGTTTAATTATTAGATTATGCATGTATTAATTGACTGAGAAATATAGAAAGTGAAGTTTTTAAGAATATATTCTGACCTGGGCTTAGTTGTGTTGTTGAATAAATTGTTTACATAGAGTTAATATCTTCTTATGTAACTCTAGCACAAAAAGTGACTTAATGCTTTTGTTTAAATTTAAAGACATTTTTAACTGTCTTAGCTAACATTTTTGAAATAGCGTAAATGAATTGCCAAACAAATGTCTAGAAGAATTCCTTAAATGCTCTGAAAGGGAAGGAAGATTATTTAACCTTTAAGGGGTTAATTTGCAATTGATGTCATCATGTAGACAGTGTGACTGATATCTTAGAACATTAATTGATTTATTACTGGGAGAATGGAGAAAAATAAAAGTGCCCAACTATACTTTATATCTGGCTGTGGATTAGCTGATTTGTGTTTTATTTGAATGTATGTTTTGCGAAATTGTTTCTTTCCACAAGAAAATTGATAGTAAGGAACTAGGAAATGATTCAGTTTTTCCATCTCCTACCCTTGTTAATTCCACACAGGGAGAAAATACAGATGACTTGACTATGGAATTATTCCTAAACCAGGAAGATCGTTTACTAAAGGACACTGACTTGGGGTCCAGATTCCATGTGACTAAGTTGAGTGACAAAAGGCTTTCAGAAGAAGCAAGAAAATAACTGCTGTTAAATCACAAAACATGATATATGGTAGAGGTATAACTTGTCTCTAAAGTATTCTAACAATTCTAATTTTAGAACTACCCATCTAGGCTCCAAGACTTTTTAATGATATCTTAGATTTTTTTTTTCTGTATAAATTGTGGTTGGTTATGTATTTAGGATATTTCTTAGAATTAGTTTTAGGAAATTTTAATTAAGTACTTCCCTGGTGGCTTAGACGGTAAAGAGTCTGTCTACAATGCGGGACACCTGGGTTTGATCCCTGGGTCGGGAAGATCCCCTGGAGAAGGAAATGGCAATCCACTCCAGTACTATTGCTTGGAAAATCCCATGGACAAAGGAGCCTGGTAGACTACAGTCCATGGGGTCGCAAAGAGTCGGACACGACTGAGCGACTTCACCAGAAGGATTACTTAAATCAGTGCTGATGAGATATGCACATTTTGATATGGTCTAGCTATTAACTTAAATATGTTTCAAATATAGTCATATTTAAAAGCTAGTAAACATTTCTTGTTTTATAATTTAAATTGTTTATTGCTCTTTTTAGGGTAATGGTTTTGAATTACCCTAAAGAGGTAATTTTGGGGTAATTACCTGTGCTATGATAACTAGATTTACTTACCTTTTTAATGATTCTATATGGCAATATAATGAAATGATCTTTGGTAGCTATCTTTTTAGAGTTCATAGTCTTTTCTTTTTCCTTGTCTAATAGTTTCAAGGGACTTTAGTTGGCATAAGTCCTTCAGTATAGTATTCATTTTGGGGGAAGCTAAGAACTGAGAAGAGAGTTGGGTAAAAAGCATAACTAGAGTGTGACTTCATTGATCAAATGAACATAGAAATTATTCCTGGATGTCCTTATTCATTGCATAAATACTCTTTAAATGGGAGACTGTCAATATTAAATTACCTGTTCAGATTTATTTGCTTTTTGAACAACTCTCTTATTTGGTAAGGTTTAGACCAAGTTACATTTTGTTTGTTTTCTTTTGATCATTGAAGCTGCCTGTGTTTAATGAGCTGAAACTGAAGTAGGTCAATAAAGTGAAGAGATTAATAGTCTGTTCTCCACCAGGCTTGGAGTACATTTTACTCTGGGGGGAAAGGTCATTTCTAAAAAAGATTTTTTGATCAACTTAAAAGGTAAAGGAAATTGAAATAGCATTGACAGAGTCAAAAAGCTGAGGAATCCATGAGTTTGTCAGAGCCCTCTTTATTTATCAGGCAAAGACACCTGGTTCTGGATTTGAGGTTGTTAAATATTTAATTTATCTTTGGACATATCTTACAAAGAAAACAAGGAAAATGATACGTATGATGGAACATTGAAAAGTTGGCATGGGATAAATAAAAGGGAAATCAAGACATTTTAACTTACAATTTGTCCCATGTTATGGTCGCATATTTTAGTGAATACTAGTGAATTTATTTCTGAAATCACTTTATCTTGACTACATCACTTATTAACTATGTGACCTTCAGCAAACAACTCAACTTCTCAAGGACAGTATATAGTCTGTTCCTTTTCCTTTTCATGTTCCCCTCCTGGCTCAGTGGTAAAGAACTCATCTGCTAATGCAGGAGATTCAGGTTCAATCTTTGGGTTGGGAAGATACCCTGAAGAAGGAGGTGGCAACCATTCCAGTATTCTTGCCTGGGAAACTGCATGAACAGAGGAGCCTGGTGGGCTACAGTCCCTGGGGTTGCAAAAGAGTCGGACTTAGCGACTAAACAACAACAACAACTTTTCAGTAGTTGAGAACCACATGGTATGGTGTCAAAACTTTGTAAACTGTAATATAATCCACAGTATTACAATTGTAATTCTTCAGTTCAGTTTAGTTCAGTCACTAAGTCGTGTCCAACTCTTTGTGACCTCATGAATCACAGCATGCCTGGCCTCCCTGTCTTTCACCAGCTCCCGGAGTTCACTCAAACTCATGTGCATCACATCGGTGATGCCATCCAGCCATCTCTTCTCTGTCATCCCCTTCTCCCACTGCCCTCAATCCCTCCAGGCATCAGGGTCTTTTCCAATGAGTCAACTCTTTGCATGAGGTGGCCAAAGTTTTGGAGTTTCAGCCTCAACATCAGTCCTTCCAGTGAAATCCCAGGACTGGTCTCCTTTAGGATGGACTGGTTGGATCTCCTTGCAGTCCAAGGGACTCTCAAGGGTCTTCTCCACACACTTAAAAAATTCTTTATATGAGATCAGGGAGTAGGCAAAGGAGAAATTCTTTTTCTTCATGCAAATAAAATGCTGAACTTTCAGATAATTTTCTCCCATCATTCACTCTCAAAGTATTGATCCTATACTCACAGAAAATAGTCCATCTTTTCATTCTTTAGTTTAGTTAATAAATTAATTTATTACTTATAGTTTAATTCTGTTAGAATCAAATTTGTTTGTTCATATTATGTAGTTTAAAAACCAAAGACTGATCTTTTATAAAGTGATGTCACTGAAATTACTTCTATTAAGATCAAGAAGGAGGTGCTTTGCCTAGAAACATGCTGATTAAATGTGGTGAGGGAGAGGCTCTACAGCCTGAGATTGACATGGGGTCATTGCTATTGTTCAATTGCTAAGTCCTGTCTGACTGTGACCCCATGGACTGCAGCATGCTAGGCTTTCCTGTCCTTCACTATCTCCCAGAGTTTACTCAAACTCATGTCGATTGAGTCAGTGATGCCATCCAACCATCTCATCCTCTGCCACCCCCTTCTCCTCCTGCCCTCGATCTTTAAAGCATCAGGGTCTTTTCTAATGAGTTGGCAGTTTGCATCAGGTAGCCAAAGTATTGGAGCTTCAGCATCAGTCCTTCCAATGAATATTCAGGGTTGATTTCCTTTAGGATTGATTAGTTTGATCTCCTTGCTGACCATGGGACTCTCAAGAGTCTTCCCCAGCACCACAGTTCAGAAGCGTCAGGGGAGTAGGAGCTAGTTCTCTACTGCGTTTTGTCACGTGCTTGCATGCTATAGTGCTGCTGGGTGGTCTTTGTGTGTCTCCTGTGTGGGGATGAGAACGTTTTTCCCGTAGAAAAGATACAAAGGTGGAGCATGCTGGAAAGTCTCTGCTTGCTCCTTTAGAGGGACTTTTCACTTTGCTTTGTTCCTGGATGACATCAGAGACATTCTGGCCTCTGGCAGCCCATGGGAAGCAGTGGCTAGAGAAGACTGGGCAAGTGGATTGTGGTGTGTTTCAGGTCTCAGCTGGTGAGGTCCCTGAAGCCTAAGTCCCTTTACCTAAGCACACAGCTCCCTTCAGGTGACCTCACAGCTCTTTGGAGTTGGCTAACTTGGGTTTGCCAAAAAGTTTGTTTGGATTGGTAAGCTGCTGCAGAACGAACTTTTTGGCCACCTCAGTACTTTTTCCTCTCATCCCCTCTGAGATAGGAAAAACTCCTTCTCTACAGTTATTAGCTAGAGTGTTGCAGTATCCCTAAAAGTTTTTCTATACCCTGCCCTTTATAACAAATTTATTAGATAATCCTATTTGAGATACCAATTTATTTCAAGATCCTTCCTGTGTGACAAAACTTTACATACATTAGATATTTAAACCCACAGCTTTCAAAGATCATTTGATTTGTAATTAAAATGTACGGAAACATAAATCTGATCTAGAGTTGATTTATGAATGCTTTTAGAAGTTCTAATCAATGGTGATCTCTTTATTCATATTCAGGTGTCTTGTGATCCTGTTTCAGTTAATTGTTTCTTACCCTTTCCTTTCCCTCACTCCTTTTATGAAGAACACTAATGCTGGCTAAATCTTTAGGTTTCAGTTGCAAATATAACTAAATAGATAGCACCCCGAAATAAAACAATAGTTTAATCCCCACTAACTCCCATAATTCAACCAACAACCAAATCTCATAGAATCTGTTGCACAAATGTTCCCGTAATTTCTCTACCCACAACTATTGCCACCACCATGCTTTAACCTAGTACCTTCTCATGGCTGGATCATTCAGTCAGCCCACATCGACACTTGGTCCTTGCCAGTTCATTTCCCAGTTGATTCTCTATGAAAGTAAATGTTATCTTTATTTCTCATGTTAAATCCTTCAAAGATTTCCCATTGCCTTTCTCTTAAAAAAAAAAAAAGCAAAAACAACAAAAGAGTGATTCTGTTTCAATGTGTAACTTCTGTGTGATTAAAAAAATAAACATCTCAGTGAAATAAATGGGGGAAAACTCTATGACAATTTATCTGTAATACACAGCAACCAAAAGGTTAGCATACTTAATCATGAATGAGCTGTCACAAATTGGTTACAAGGATACTAATATGAAAAAAGAAGATAAAGAGGAAATTCAAATGATTAAACGACTTATATGTAGACGATTAAGTCATAACAGGAAAAACAATTTCTTAGAAATATTACATTGTCAAAGATTGAAAATACTGATATGTAACTTTCTTGTGATTATATTAGTAGCAAATATAGCACTCTCACCGACAAATACTGAAAAAGGAGATTGATGAAGATCGTCTCTACATTCAGGGGGAATTTTGCATATATTACTCAAAATTTGAATTCTGTATACCTTTTGCCTATCAATTCCAATTTATAGGAAAGTGTTCTAACAAAATAATTGGACAAATTAAAACATATACATATATGTATAATAAGCTGGTTTATTGTGCTGAAAATCCACAGTTAATTAGTGCCTATTAAATGATAAATTATAAATAATCATGTGAACATTAAACCCATACAGGTAAAGCTATGTATCTAAAGAAGAACAAATGATTTATGGCCCTATTGATAGGAAAAAGCAAATTTTGCCTTGACTTAAAAAAAAAAATAGAAGGAACCTATTTGCATATCAATTTAAGTACAAACATACCTTAAACAATATGCAAAAAATACCATTAATAGTAAATAACATTGGAAGGTAGGGTTAGGATGAGGAAAGTTTAGAAGTAAAAATGTACTTTACAAATTTCTGTGTCCTTTAAATTCTTGAAAGAGATTTTTTTTCAGTGATACAGATTTTTAATTTACCCCATGGTTATTAATATTTATGAATATATGTGACTTACATTTATGGGAATGTTGAGATGAAGCTTTGCAATTCCACGATCTGAATATCTCTGTATAATAATGACTTCAGGGTTCCTGGGTTCAGCCAATGACAGCAATGAAACAGGCGGTCCCATTGCTCTCTATCTTAATGATCTTGATTTCTTTGGTATAGCTTCATGATCTGGCTTCTTCTTTAGCTTCATATGCTGTTTTTTCTCTCCATTTGGAAAGGTTGGCTTTTGATCCTGAGCTACCATAAGTAATGTTGTTCCTCATCAGTTATTTCTGGAGGTACCGAGGTGGTCTAAATTAACTTCAGAGCAAGAAATTGTTTCTGAAGTTATCTCTGAATCAGGGTACTTGGTTATGGCCATGATTTTAAAGGCAAATAGAAATAACACTTCTCTTGGACTGTTGTGACAGTCAGTTGGTTTATTGGTCCAGTTTGTCTTCATTGGCAGTAATTTTCCATATCACTTAAAGGTGATATTTCTAAATGATAGAACCCGAGAAAATTCCCTTCTAAATTAATTCAAATGTTCAGATTCAAGTGGCAGAAGCCCAACCAAAGCTATCTGAAATTTAAAAAGGAATGCATTGGAAGTATTAGTATATTGAGGCATCTCAATGGACAGTGAAGACAAAGGAAGAGCAAGGATTCACATGAGCTAAAGAAATGAAAATTGAGACGAGAGTGTTTACAAATGTCTTACTCTTCGAGGTTACAGGCTTTTTTCCTGTTGTAAAGCAGCCATGTTCATATAGTAGAAAATATGGCTGCCATATAGCTTCTCCCAAAGGAGAGAAACTGCCCAGCTCTTTTTGGTATCTCCCTTTTATTGGTTGTGAGTCGAAAGAAGCAAGAGTCAAGTGCATTGAGCATCCTGTGACTATCTCAAAGGGTGAGAGTTTATGAGTTCTAAAAAGGTTAGTCTGAGACTTAGGACCAGTGAGTTTGCTTTTGGTCAAGGTATTTGGGGGGCCTCTACACATTTTGCCAGCTGAGTCGTACATTGCCATTAGTGCATTCGACCAAACCAGAAAATTGAGAGTGGTAAGCACAGTGAAAGCATAAAACTGGGAAAACTATGCAGACTTGTTGAAGTGCCTGACTAGTAAAATGGGTTACTGGGTCACTGTGAGCTTCCCAGGTGGCTCAGTGGTAAAGAATCCCCCTGCCAGTGCAGAGGATGCAAGAGAAGAGGGTTTGATCCTTGGGTTGGGAAGATCCCTTTGACAAGGAAATGGCAACCCACTCCAGTATTCTTGCTGGGGAAATTCCATTGACAGAGGAGCCTAGTGAGCTACAGTCCATGGGGGCAGCAAAAGAGTTAGACATGACTAAGCTACTAAAAATTAAAAAAAAAAAAAAAAAAAAGAAGTTCAAGAGGAGTTCTCCAGGTAGAGGTAATCTTTTCCAAAAAGGCTTTAACCGCAGAAGAGGTAGTAACCTGTCTGCAAGGATTAGTGTGAGAACTGTTCAGTCCAGTGATAGAACATACGGACCATGACTGAAACATGTTTTTATCCGTTGGTTGGAAGGAGTTGTATGGAACCCATTTGTCAGACCTCAGATGGTCCACTAGCTTGTTGAAAATGCCTGGGAGCAGTGCTAACAGGCTTCCTGGGTTGTACTTGAGACAAGTGGTACAAATAAAGTAGGCACTTTTTGTGGCCTTATTAATGTTTTCCCACCAAAATTAATTCATGAAAGCTATCATTTTATCAGTAGAGCAATGGTTTAATGTATGTATTAAATGAGAGTGAATTTTAGAGTCTTTGGTAAGATTGGGTTGTTATTTCATCCAAACCAGAGCTTTCACTTTTAATCAAACCAAAAATTGTTGAATTTTCAGTCTTGTTTTTTATTTCTACCTGTGGACAATTGTTGGGCTCCTCTAGTCAGTTTTTCTAATTATAATTTAGGGAACTATCATGTTGGACCATGATAAAGATTTGACTGCCAGTGGTCCCTTTGAGGGCATCATTCCTTGAGGAAATATCAACAAGTTGATTTCCCTTAGGTTTCTGAGAGTCAGGTAAAAATAAGGCATCTAATAATTTTTAATAGGGCCCAATCTGGAGAAATGTTTCCCCAAGCCAATTAGGAAGCAGTATTGGGAGGAGCCTCCATAGCTCCTCAGAGCCCATCGCTGAAAATTGGGAGGATGTTGGAGAGCTGGTTAGAGAGATGACGGTGCCTAAAGTGCTTACATTTTTAACAGGCTCTTTTCCAATGTCCTGGCTTTTTGCAAATAATAGGAGAAACTGGAAAGGTTTTGGTTCTGTTTAAGAACCTTCATTTACTGGAGTTGAAGATTAAGAATTTTGGTGGTCTTCCTTTGAGGTGATTCATTTAGATTGTGAGAGAGCTGGTTCACCAAATTAACTTGATCTGAAATGGACATAGTTTCCCATTCCATCCTGGTCCTGTTCACTGCAGTGGAAAGGTCTTGGTTTGGCCCATTAATAGAGTTAAAAGCTACCTGTGTGAAATCAACATATGAAGGAAAACCAGAATTTTTTTTAAAAAACAATCTTTAAGTCAATCATAACGTTAATGCACAGGTTCGTCATATCTCTGTGCAGACTGACTTTTGCTCTAGTCCAGTAGTGTTTGGAAAAGTCCAAGGAATTTCTTTCTGAGGTTGCCTTCAGATTGCTTGAGTCTGATAATGTAATAAGTTAGGGGACTGATCTCCTGGTTGTAATTCTAGAGACCTTT
The DNA here is from genome assembly GCF_042477335.2 of Ovis canadensis. Taxonomy (NCBI): domain Eukaryota; kingdom Metazoa; phylum Chordata; class Mammalia; order Artiodactyla; family Bovidae; genus Ovis; species Ovis canadensis. The sequence goes on from NC_091254.1 coordinate 80,460,117, forward strand.
CAGGATTTTGCTAATTGGTGTTTTTCATGCAATGCTGGTCCTGGTCTTCATGAACAAACACATGAGCTAGCTAATATAACCAGGTTGATAAGCTTGAATGACTACATTAAATGTCTCAGTAAATCTCTGAAGATCATTGGTCACTTTGGGAAGACCAACTATGGCTTGCAGTTCAGCTTTTCTTCTTAAAGAGTTAAGAGAGAGGGTCGGGGCCTGAGAACTCCCTTTTCTGGCATCCTGACCCTGTTTAATTGGTTTCTATTTGTTGTTTTCACAAATAACATGCTAGCTTGTTAACTTGCAAATAGGAAAAACTGCCAGACCCTTCACACAGCCATGCAACTTCACCTGGCATATGGCATACATAGATTGACCTGGTATTTCATTTCAGCCAGACCTCAATGCTGCATTCCCCACAATGGACCATATCTTTTCATCCACCTTGCCTTTTGTCACCTCTCTGTGGAATATCATTCCCCCTGCTTCTCTGCCTCCAATCTTAACTAACCAATCAGAGTTCAGATTTGTTTCGCTACTCATCAGTGTTGTAGACTTAGACAAATTTAAGTATGATAAGCTCACTTTTTCATTTATTAAATGGGAATATTTTCCTTTTTAAAAACTTTTTCTTTTGTTTGGGGATATAGCTGGTTAACAATGTTGTGCCAGTTTCCGGTGAACAGTACAGGGACTCAGTCATACACATACATGTATCCAATTTCCCCCAGACTCGCCTCCTCCAGGCTGCCACATACATCAAGCACAATTTCATGTGCTATACGGTAGGCCCTTCTAGGTTATTCATTTTAAGTAGAGCAGTGTGTACATGTCTATCCCAAACTCCATAACTGTCTTCTTTTTTCTGTCCTTCCCCCAGCCCCCTGCAACCATAATTTCATTCTCTTAGTCTGTGAGTGTCTTTCTTAAATGGGAATATTTTCCACCTTGTATTTTTTTTTTTGGTAAGGATACTATAAGGCATCTATTAAAACTTATTCAAGATAAAGCTCCAAATCTCCTCTGACCCTCCTGTCTTATCTCTCCAAGAAGAGAAAATCATTTTTCCCTCTGTGCTCCCATAGAACCTGGTACGTACTTCTTTCATAGCACTTTGTCACATTAATTAAATTTTTTGCAAATGTGTCTCCCCCTGGATTGAGCCCTGTGGGGATAAAACTGCATTCTCTCCTTCTTGGTATCCTTAATAACTATCACAGCATCTTGTACAGAACAGGTGTTTAATCAATATTTAATGAATTCATTTGATTTATTAATCAAAATAAGGAACAGGAAATTACTCTACAATTTAGCACAGGTGGAAGGAAGGCTTAGCATCTCTTGAATAGTCCCCTATGAAGGGGGGTTAAGAGCCGATTTAAACTGTAGGGTTGCCCACTCACATTCACTACTCAGAAGCTTATACATTGATCAGCCTTGAAGATACCATTTTAAGAATGATGGTTAACTGACCGCAAAAGGAATAGCCAGCAAAACCCAACCTATGTTCTGTTGCATATTATTTCTATCAGCTGATGCATTAGTGTTCTTAGAAAGTTTCCTTAGCTTGGGAGCAACATTGCATCTTGAACATGTTTCTTCAAGAGTCCCCAAACATGTCAGGATATTACAGCTCTGGGAATTACTACACTTGCTGCTGCTGCTGCTAAGTTGCTTCAGTCGTGTCCGACTCTGTGCGACCCCATAGACGGCAGTCCACCAGGCTCCCCCGTCCCTGGGATTCTCCAGACAAGAACACTGGAGTGGGTTGCCATTTCCTTCTCCAATGAATGAAAGTGAAAAGTGAAACTGAAGTTGCTCAGTCGTGTCCAACTCTTAGCAACCCCATGAACTGCAGCCTACCAGGCTCCTCTGCCCATGGGATTTTCAAGGCAAGAGTACTAGAATGGGTTGCCATTGCCTTCTCCTTACTACACTTGAAAGAATCTATTTATTTGATTTTTAAGAAAAAAATTTATTTGCATAGCGGAAGGAGAGTTTTTTTTCTCACTCTCACTTTTCACTAGATGGTCAATGCTGAAATCAGATTGATTATATTCTTTGCAGCCAAAGATGGAGAAGCTCTATATAGTCAGCAAAAACAAGACTGGGAGCTGATTGTGGCTCAAATCATGAACTCATTTTTGCCAAATTCAGACTTACACTGAAGAAATTAGGGAAAACCACTAGACTATTCAGGTATGACCTAAATCAAATCCCTTACAATTATACAGTGGAAGTGACAAATAGATTCAAGGGATTAGATCTGATAGAGTGGCTGAAGAGCTATGGATGGAGGTTCCTGACATTGTACAGGAGGCAGAGATCAAGACCATCCCAAGAAAAAGAAGTGCAAGAAGGCAACATGGTTGTCTGAAGAGGCCTTACAAATAGCTGTGAAAAGAAAAGAAGCGAAACGCAAAGGAGAAAAGGAAAGATCTATCCTTTTGAATGCAGAATTCCAAACAATAGCAAAGAGAGATAAGAAAGCCTTCCTCAGTGATCAATGCAAAGAAATAGAGGAAAACAGTAGAATGGGAAAAACTTGAGATTTCTTCAAGAAAATTAGAGATACCAAGGGAACAGTTCATGCAAAGATGTGCTCAATAAAGGACAGAAATGGTATGGACCTACAGAAGCAGAAGATATAAAGAAGAGGTAGCAAGAATACGCAGAAGAACCATACAAAAAAGATCTTCATGACCCAGATAATCACGATGGTTTGATCACTCACCTAGAGCCAGACATCCTGAAATGGGAAGTCAAGTGGGCCTTAGGAAGCGTCACTATGAACAAAGCTAGTGGAAGTGATGGAAATCCAGTTGAGCTATTTCAAATCCTGAAAGATGATGCTGTGAAAGTGCTGCACTCAATATGCCAGCAAGTTTGGAAAACTCAGCAGTGGCCACAGGACTGGAAAAGGTCAATTTTTATTCCAATCCCAAAGAAAGGCAGTGCCAAAGAATGCTCAAACTATAACACAATTGCACTCACGTCATACACTAGCAAACTAATGCTCAAAATTCTCCAAGCCAGGCTTTAACAGTATGTGAACCGTAAACATCCAGATGTTCAAGCTGGATTTAGAAAAGGCAGAGGAACCAGAGATCAAATTGCCAACATCAGTTGGATCATTGAAAAAGCAAGAAAGTTCCAGAAAAACTTTTATTTCTACTTTATTGACTATAGCAAAGCCCTTGACTGTGTGGATTACAACAAATTGTGGAAAATTCTTCAAGAGATGGGAATACCAGACCACCTGACCTGCCTCCTGAGAAATCTGTATGCAGGTCAAGAAGCAACAGTTAAAACTGGGCATGGAACAACAGACTGGTTCCAGATTGGGAAAGGAGTACGTCAAGGCTGTATATTGTCACCCTGCTTATTTAACTTATATGCAGAACACATCTTGAGAAATGCTGAGCTTGTTGAAGCATGAGCTGGAATCAAGATTGCTGGGAGAATTATCAGTCACCTCAGATATGCAGATGATACCACCCTTATGGCAGAAAGCAAAGAAGAACTGAAGAGCCTTTGATGAAAGTGAAAGAGGAGAGTGAAAAAGTTGGCTTAAAACTCAACATTCAAAAAACGAAGATCATGGCATCTGGTCCCATCGTTTCATGGCAAATAGGTGGGGAAACAATGGAAATAATGGCAGACTTTTTTTTTTTTTTTTGGCTCCAAAATCACAGCAGATGGTGACTGCAGTCATAAAATTAAGACACACTTGCTCCTTGGAGAAAAACTCATGGCCAATCTAGACAGTATATTAAAAAGCAGAGACATTACTTTGCCAACAAACGTCCGTCTAGTCAAAGCTATGGTTTTTCCAGTAGTCATGTATGGATATGAGAGTTGGATTATAAAGAGAGCTGAGTGCCAAAGAATTGATGCTTTTGAACTGTGGTGTTGGTGAAGACTCTTGAGAGTCCCTTGGATTGCAAGGAGATCCAACCAGTCCATCCTAAAGGAAATCAGTCCCAAATATTCATTTGAATGGCTGATGCTGAAGCTGAAACTCCAATACTTTGGCCACCTGATGCGAAGAACTGACTCATTTGAAAAGACCCTGATGCTGGGAAAGATTAAAGGCAGGAGGAGAAGTGGACGACAGAGGATGAGATGGTTGGATGACATCACCAACTTAGTGGACATGAGTTTGAGTAGGCTTCGGGAGTTGGTGATCCACAGGGAAGCCTGGCATGCTGCAGTCTATGGGGTTGCAAAGAGTCAGACGCGACTGAGCAACTAAACTGAACTGAACTGACACTTTTTACCATTCTTCTGGGACATTTTTAACTCAATACCAGTTAGGGAAGCTCTTCATGAAAAAAGTGATGGAGCAGATGGAGAGACTTAGAAGGCAGAATTGTTAGGGAATTTGAATGGAAGGATGAGTCTAGTATGATTTAAAGGTTTTTTTTTAAAAAAAATATTTATTTTTGACTGTGTAGTCTGTAGGTCCGTGGGCGTCAATGGTTGTGGTGCACAGGTTTGGTTGCTCTGCAACATGTGGTATATTCCCAAAATAGAGACTGAACCCATTTCCCCTGCATTGGCAGGTGAACTCTTAACCACTGGACCACCATGGAGGTCCTTGATTTTCAGTTTTTAAAGTCACTTTCAGAGAGTAGAAGACAGTCTGCAGGGAAGAAGTTACATTAATTTTTTTTGCAAATATACAAAATACAGGGAAACACTCTTTCCCTATACAAATAAATTTTTTTCTTTATAATCAGATAAATAGATTCTGTCAAGTGTAGTACTTCCCAGAGTGTTAATATCTTGACATGTGTTGTTTGACTCTTAAAGAAACATGTTCAGGATGCAATGTAACCTCCATGTCAGTACACAGGTTACTCTGATATTTCTTGGTGATAATGTTCATTAGACAGTTGGAAGTATGAGTCCAAATACACTTGAGAGAAAGTTGATAATGATGTGGAGATCATTAGTTATGTGGGTTAATTCCTGGGAGTAGAAGATTATTTGGGGACAGAATTGAGAGGCAGAATGTGGATCAACACAAATAATTAAGGGCTAGGAGAAAGCAGATAATCCAGTGATGTTCTGGAAATCAAAGAAAGGAAGGGTTTTGAGCACTGGGGTTAAATATGGTCAGATTACACACAGAGGTCAGGCGTGATTAGAAATGTGTATGTGTCTCTTGGACTTGACAACATGGAGTCCACCAGTTACCCGGCTGTGTGCATTCACCAAGGGTCAGGTCAGACTAGAGAGTGCAAGGCTGGTATGAGAATGAGGTGAACACCATCGATGCAGACCACTCTTTCAAGAAACTAAATTCTGCAGATAAGAAGAGAAAAAGCTAGAGTATACTTGGTAGTTTTTTGCATGTGTATGTGTTTTGCAAAGTACACTGTTTAAGAACCTGTCTACTGGTTAAGAAAGTAATGGAATGAGCACGGAAGAGGTGACAGAGAGGCAACTGTCAGTTAGAGAAAGCCCTTTTGGCTGTGTTAAGGATTTTCGACTTTATCCCAAGAGCCATAGATCGCCACAGGAAATCTTTTCTCATAAGTGCCAGGATCAGATTTGCAATTTAAAAGGACTTTTCTTGTTGGTAGGATATCCATTTAAAGCTTCTTTTTCAGGTTTAAGATTAGAGAGGGGGTGGTATAGATGGAAAGAAGTAAACTTAAGAAAAATTATTTAAGAGGTAGAATCAATATGATTTTGATTCCTTCTACTTACCTTGCAATGGGAACCTACTAAGGTGCTCCCTGTATACTTTAAAAGTTGTACATCCAGCTGAAATCAGTCCTGAAAGCAAGAGGAACCTATTGACCTTGAATTCATGGCTGTTTGAGTATCCTTAATTACACTGCATGTTGTGTCTGGCTGTTGAGATGACATATGCTTCTCACAGGCCCCTTCCAACTATCTATTTGTGAGTGAGTTATAAAACTTCTAAAGGAGCTTATAGTTTAAGTCAAAAGGAGTCAAGCCATTTGGTGTCTTAAGTGCTTTCAATTAGCCATAGATCTCTACTTGTATTGTAGCTTTTCCAATATTAGTTTAAATCAATGCACAGAGGTTTATATAATCTAAAAATAATCATGGGAAAAGCAATGTGAATCTAAGTATAGAAATGATATAAAAAATAAGAGAAGGAAATAATATGAAATCAATTATAAGATTAAGACTTGAAATAGCATGCATTTTAAGTAGAATAAGGCATCAGTGCTTGTGAGTTGACCTGAAAACTTTGGCTCTGAGTTTCCTGTTAGGCACTACAAAGAATAAAGTAAGTAATTAAATGAGTCAGAGCAGTTATGAGAAAGGAGGAACAAGTAATGAGTAAATTTTCTATGGGTCCTTTCAGAATAGATTATGTGATGATCTAAACAATTTAAGCCAGTAGATGAGATTTTTTTTTTTTTTAATATCTGATAGAAGAAATGTATGTGGAATGTTAGGATAGTGGTCTTCCTGGCCAGGAAGAAACAGTGCGGAGACTTTTTTCTTGTAGTGAGAATTATCATGATGCCTGACAATAAGGTGTTAGATTGAAATTAAATATGTTGTTAGAAGAGAGGAAATTATCAGATCAAAATTTTAAAGATGCCAATAGATCCTTCTGATAAATATTACCTATGAAATGCTTTTAGCAGAATATACCAAGCCTGTCTCGGCTGCTTATGGTAAACATATCTCATACTTAACTTATGAATTTATGCAGCGCAGGCCATAGGAAAATGTCACTGTTAGTTATGGAATTATCAGAGTATAAAATGGAGATTTAAAAAAAAAGATGAAAGTGTTGGTTTGCTCAGTCATGTCTGACTCTTTGCAACCCTATAGAACTGTAGCTCTCCAGTTTCCTCTGTCCATTGGATTTTCCAGGCAAGTATACCGGAGTGGCTTGCCCTTTCCTACTCTAGGCGATCTTCCCAACTCATGGGTTGAACTTGGGTCTCCTGCATTACAGGCAGATTCTTTATCATCTAAGCCACCAGGGAAGCCCAAAATGGACATAACTCATGAACAAATAGCTTTTCTCGTTTGATCAGCTGTTTAGTAAACTTATGTGTTCCCTTTGGGCCAGAGTTTATCCTAATGTGATGAGAGCTTCATTGATGTCTATGTCTCACAATTTCCTGTATCCTTAGAACTATTAGTAAGGCTTGTGATTCTGTGAGTCACTGATTCCAGGGGTTGAATTTGATCATCCAGCTCTTTTTGTTATCCCACTTTCTAGCCTAGTGAACATTCAGATTTGTGGGTTTCCTTTGTAAGTCTTAAAATTTTTCAGCATTTTATGCATTTTATTTTATCAAACATTAGAAACCAATGCAATACTGTAAAGCAGTTATTCTTCAATTAAAAGTAGATAAATGAAAAAAATTTAATTGGTCAGGGAAATAATAATATAAACATTTTCAATAATCAAAGATAGGTGTCCATCTTATATTTGATGAGAACATCGCTATAATCCTTATGGAATAACCTACCTCCCCTGTACATCTCTTTGAGAAATTAAGGGACTCTTGTCATTCTGCATGTTAAGCTGTTTCTTTTTTATTTGCCTGCCCGCTAGTGCTAAAAGCATGATGCTAAAGCTGAAACTCCAGTACTTTGGCCACTTCATGCAAAGAGTTGATTCATTGGAAAAGACTCTGATGCTGGGAGGGATTGGGGGCAGAAGGAGAAGGGGACAACAGAGGATGAGATGGCTGGATGGCATCACTGACTCGATGAAGACGTGAGTCTGAGTGAACTCTGGGAGTTGGTGATGGACAGGGAGGCCTGGCGTGCTGCGATTCATGGGGTCGCAAAGAGTTGGACACAACTGAGCGACTGAACTGAACTGATGATGTCTTCCTTTCTATTATTTTTTTCTGTCTACCTTTTGATGTTTTGTGAAATAACTCCTTAAGGTATACATTTAATAAAATAGTTCCTCCTTCCCCAAATAATGTATAAGTAAATTTATGATGCATCTTTTAGTGTCTTAAAATGGAGAAAATGCAAGGGTCGATCTTGGAATGCAACTCATGCTTTCACTCTGCCAGGCATCATCATGATTCTGTCATAAGCACATTCCTACCAGTGATTCCAAATTAACATCACCTCCCATAATCATCCAGGGTGTGAACAAGCATTTAAAAATCATCCACCTTTTCCTCTGAGCTTGTATTCAAAGAATCTGCTAGTTTATTTCCTTGTGTATTCTAAAAGGTCATAAGTTATTTTGGGATGTGACGGTCATTTTTCACAGTTGGGTGTTGTGTAGCATGCCTCTTCAGAAATTCCGTTCTAATAAAAAAAAAAAAAAAGAAGAAGCAGCAGCACATAAAGAAAGATCTCAACTTTTTGAGAGAGAAACTTTTAAAGATAGAATTATTTTTAAGGTAGAGTTATTTTTAAATATATTGTTACTTATTTCTAGGCACACAGGAAAGTCCTGGTGATTGGGCTGGGACAGTTTGAGTGTGTCATTCTCTACCCTAAAGCACTCTGCCTGCCCACCCACGATTTCTAAGTCTGGCTTATTTGGCTTTCCACTGCCATGTACTGAAATTTTACAGTTCCTAAGATTTTTCTGTATAACATGGATCAGTTCATTCTGTCTTGCTACCCCCTTCCCTAGAGTATTAGCTTGAGTACTTTGGTTGTAAGAAACACAAACTAATTTGGTCTAATTCCCTGGTAACTCAGTTGATAAAGAATCATCCCTGGGTCAGGAATATCCCCTGGAGAAGGAAATGGCAACCCATTCCAGTATTCTTGCCTAGAAAATCCCATGGGCAGAAGAGCCTGGTGGGCTGCAGTCCATGGGGTTGCAAGAGTCAGACATAGTGACTAAACCATGAATACAAACAGAATTTATTATAAGGGTGTAGCTGTATCTAATGAAGCCCTAAGATAGAGGAAGTAACTTGGTCCAGAAAAGGTCTACTGTGGGAACTGTAGAGAAGTCTGATGGTGTCCCCTTCACTTCTCTACTCTGCACACTGTTTTTTGTCTCCATGGTGAAATAGCACGGGTGCCTCACTCCTAAATTATATATAAAACAGTCTGATGGAAAACAGACTAGACTTTTTCTGTGTTTCAATGCAAAATTCTCAGATGAAATAGTCCAGTTGATTCTGTTTCAATCACTTATTTGCTTTCAGTTCAACAAACTCTAATCAGATGTGAGGTCACCTGACACGCCTGAGGCTGGCCAGGGCCTCTCCCGTGGAGGTGTTGAGAAAGCAGTTCTCAGAGGAAAGGTGGGGTTACTATGAATCGGGGCTGATTCCCACAGGAATTGTGGTGGATAATTCATTTTGGTCTGTGTGTATATGTTAGTCATTCAGTTCAGTTCAGCTCAGTTGCTCAGTCGTGTCCGACTCTTTGCGACCCCATGAATCGCAGCACGCCAGGCCTCCCTGTCCATCACCAACTCCCTGAGTTCACTCAGACTCACATCTCCATCGAGTCAGTGATGCCATCCAGCCATCTCATCCTCTGTCGTCCCCTTCTCCTCCTGCCCCCAATCCCTCCCAGCATCAGAGTCTTTTCCAATGAGTCAACTCTTCACATGAGGTGGCCAAAGTACTGGAGTTTCAGCTTTAGCATCATTCCTTCCAAAGAAATCCCAGGGCTGATCTCCTTCAGAATGGACTGGTTGGATCTCCTTTCAGTCCAAGGGACTCTCAAGAGTCTTCTCCAACACCACAGTTCAAAAGCATCAATTCTTCAGCGCTCAGCCTTCTTCACAGCCTTGACTAGACAGACCTTTGTTGGCAAAGTAATGTCTCTGCTTTTGAATATGCTATCTAGGTTGGTCATAACTTTTCTTCCAAGGAGTAAGCGTCTTTTAATTTCATGACTGCAATCACCATCTGCAGTGATTTTGGAGCCCCCCAAAATAAAGTCTGACACTGTTTCCACAGTCATTCAGTCACATCCAACTCTGAGACCCCAAGGATGGTATCCCTCCAGGGTCCCCTGTCCATGAAATTCTCCAGGTAAGAATACTGCAGTGGGTTGCCATTCCCTTCTCCAGGGGATCTTCCCAATCCAGGGATCAAACCCAGGTCTCCCACATTGCAGGCAGATTCTTTACCAACTGAGCCACAAGGGAAGGCAAATAAAGCTATCTGAATTTCAGTCATGTCTGACTCCTTGTGATTCCATGGACTGTAGCCCAGCAGGCTCCTCTGTGCATGGAGTTCTCCAGGCAAAAATACTGGAGTGGGTAGCCATTCCCTTCTCCAGGGGATCTTCCCAACCCAGGGATTGAACCCAGTACACCTATATTGCAGGCACATTCTTTATTGTCTGAGTCACTGGGGAAGGAGATTCTTGGTCTGAGCTCCGTTTTTTGTTGGGAACTTCATCTCCTTTCCCATCCCTAATCCCACCAATGACAAGGTCTCAAGTCTATATACATCCATGCATGCAAATATATCCTTGAAAATGAAGAAGTAGTTCTGTTTCCTCTTCCAAATAGTTGAGAATCTCAGCTTCAGCCTGGCTTGGGGTAGCTGTGATGCAAGGGCTTAGTTTTGCTTAGAGAAACAGTATGGATTATTGGCTGTAGAATAATTCGGGGCTCATTAAAACTGAGGGGATGAGATGGCAATTGATTTTTTTCATCCTTCAAGGAGCAGGCTCTACTGCTGCTGTTTCTTAACAGATATTTGTATTAGTTCATGTTTAGCCTTTTTGTCTGCTAAGGTGGTTAACATGTCACAGAATTTTGACTCCAAATTCATGACTTCAGGTTTGAGAGAGTGTTCCATTTAGCAGAGCTTCTCTCTGCTTCAGGAAATGCTTTCATGTTAGAATTGCTTTGTTATGGGTTATAAAAGTAAGGGTTTAAATATGTAATTTTCTGAGAACATTCATCAACCGTGACTGGAAAAACAACCAAGTACATTATACATTGAAAGATCAATGATGCCATTTATATATATGAGGGACAGCATTACTGTTCTACCAGTGGTCATTATGTTGACCATATTTGTTTAACTTTGTGGATTGGCAAATGTTACATTTTTAAAAAATTGAATCCAGAACCATAAGAAAGCCCTTAATAGTGGAAATACTTAATACTGTTCTGAAAAAAATTTATTTCAAAGAATAATATCAATACATCCTTTATGAGGACATTGCCTATATTCCATAAAAGAAAAATGATGAATCTGTAAATTACAGCGATGCATTATTGAGGAATGTTTGTAGAAATGTAAATACGATCATCATAAATACTATTTCAAAAGGTTTATTGAACCAGTTTTTAATGTCTTCAGCAATATGTTCATCCTGGATCTATATTTACAACCCTGTCATTAATTTTAAGTCATGAAAGTGCTTTCATAGGCTTCTTCCAAAATATTTATGTGCAAGTAGGAGAAAGGAAGGGCTTCCCTGGTGGCTCAGACAGTAAAGAGTCCATCTGCAATGCAGGAGACCTGGATTTAACCCCTGGGTCAGGAAGATCCCCTGAAAAAGGGAATGGCAACCCACTCCAGTATTCTGAGGAATCCCATGCACAGAGGAGCCTGGTGGGCTACAGCCCATGGGTTCTCAAAGAGTTGGACATGACTGAGTGACTAACACACAACACACAAGGGAGAAAGGGAAGGAGACCAATACTTTCCTGAAGAGCTTTTGTTCCCGGTACTGCGTTAGTTACATACAATACCCTGGGAAACAAGGCAAAGGTGGTCCTTATCCTATTGGAGCTTTCAGTCTTGGGAGAGAAGCAAATTAAATGGAATCAATAAACTACACAGAGCAGATGTTCAGGAAAGCACCAGGATTCAGGGTGACATCAGAAACTATTAGGCAGCCCTCTGGTCAGAGTTGGCTGATGTCAGAAAGGAATGAACTTTAAAAGTGTTAAACAGGTTTTACACAACAGCATTCAGTGAGTTGGCATGACCTTATAATTATGCCTTGTAATGAATAGGATCCCAAATGCAGCATGATTGTGCATGTAATTGCTATCTAGGGTCAAGAGAACAACCAACATGGTAGCCCAGATGATTGCAGATCTTTGAAAACTACAGCCTTCTTGAATGTGGCTACTTCTTCCAATATAGCTGATTTCTCCCTTCTTAAAATTCTTCCAGGACACCATACTGTTTTCCTCGGCCTCTTCTCTCATCTTTATCCTTCTACCTCATTGATGGCTCTTTCTCAGGATTTTGGGAAGGTCTCCTCTTCTGCTCCAGTTCATACTGCCATGCCTTTGTCCTGGCTGGTGGTTCTCACCAAGAGGAAGGTGTGCCCCAGGGGGACATTGTGAAGCCACATCTGGCTTCTAGTAGGTTGAGTTCAGCTGTGACTGCCCTGATCTCTATCTTCTAGTTTTGCAGTCCACAAAGACCATGAGTTTTCTATTGGAATTTTGGTCAGCTCATGGGCTGCCCACAGGCTTAAAGCCACAGGGATGAAAAACTAACCTCATGCTGTTCCTTTCCTCCAACTGTTGATTCTTGTCTAGAATCCTTCTTTCATTCACTCTCTAGGGCTCTCAGGTCATTAACTGTTGTATTTTACTCAGTTCATGGTGGCTCTCTGAGGCTAGCAACTGCCCTATGGCAAGTGGAATCCTTCTGGTTATTTCTTGGACATACAAATTGTATTTCCACTTTAGAGCAGAGGACTGGAACAGCCACTAAATGGGTGTTATCAGACGCTGCATTTAGTGTCAGGTCCTTTGATGTTCTGGTGGTGGTTTAGTCGCTAAGTTGTATCCAACTCTTGTGACCCCATGAACTGTAGCCCACAAGGCTCCTCTATCTGCGGGATTTTCCAGGCAAGAATACTGGGGTGGGTTGCCATTTCCTTCTCCAGGGATCTTCCCGACTCAGGGATCTAACCCGTGTCACCTGCGTTGCAGACAGGTTCTTTACCGATTGAGCTACCTTCAGGAATAAGCCATAAAAGAGAGTGGAGTGGTTAAGCCTGCCGTAACCCTTGAAAATATTATTACTGTTGTATTGGCTAGATTTCTTGATCAGGTAGGTAACAAAAGAACCTGTGGTAGACCAGCCTTCACTCTGAGCTGGAAAATAACTCTGGCATCTGCAAACCTTGCCTGCTTGCATAATTAAATTCAGTTTCAGCAGAAGTGAGAAAGCTTTGCTTTCCTGGAGGCCTCAGCAAATATTTCTTTGCATTTCTTTCTTGTGACTGGCTGACTATTTCTGAATCAATCATTGTGCTGACAGGATAGAATGCTGTGTTTTCATCCTTTTGTGTGTATCAGTTTTATCTAAATAACATATATGTAAGTGAGGAAGAGACAGCGCTTCAAAAGAAATTTCAGGAGAAGAAACAGATGCTAGGCAGCTCTCAGCAAATCCAGTGACATTGTCATGATTCTTGCTAGATACATGGACTTAAGTACTTTTTATTTTACCTGGATGAAGGAATACATTTGACTCAGTCAAAATCTTTTCACCCTGATAACATTTACAAATTATCATTTTCACAATGTATGGTAAGAAGATACTCTCACAAAAGACAAAAAGAGAAAATTTACCAGTATCACCTTACTATTCTGAATTCCGAGGCCCTGTTTTCATCTGGTGAGAATTTGGTATTTTATGACATGTAACATACATTCTGGTGAACCTAAAATATATCTTGACACCAAGGCCCTTTCCTATGTCAGCTATCAACAAAGTTGATATGTGTTACAAATGTAAAATTCCTGTAAGTTGACTAGGGGAGAAATACATGTTTAAAATAAAAAGAAAATGTATATTATCAACCAGCAGTACTATTTTAAGTCTTTTTTTTTTTTTTTTTGGTAAAAGAAAGCATGGATACAGAAAACCCTTGGATTTAAGCTTATTTTATTTCTTGTACTCCATTGAAATTATTATTAAGGATGCTTAAATTGTACCATGTTTGGTCAGCAAAAACATTTTGAAGTTAACTTTTTTTCAGTTTTACTATTTTTTTTAATTTAAGTGTAGCTGATTTGCAATGTTATGTTGATTTCTGCTGTACAGCAAAGTGACTCAGTTATATACACACACACAAATCTTTTAAAAATATTCTTTTCCATTATGGTTTATCATAGGATACTGAATATGGTTCTCTGCGCTATACAGTAGAACCTTGTTGTCTGTCCATTCTCTACATTAAAGCTTATATCTAAGCTAATTCCATCCCAACCCCCTTTGGCACCCACCGACCTGTTCTCTCTGTGATGATTCTGTTTCATAAATAAGTCCATTTGTATCACATTTTTGATTCTACATATAAGTGATCTCATACAGTGTTTGTCTTCTCTTTCTGGCTTACTTCACTTAGTAGGATGCTTGAAGTTAGCTTCTGTTATGGGCTTAATTGTGCTCCCCTAAATTCCTAAGTTGAAACTCTAGCCCCCAATATGGCTGTATTTGGAGAGGGGCGATAATGAGGTTTAAATGCAGTCATAAGGATGGCTCCTAATCTGATATTACTGGTGTCTTTACAAGAAGAAAGACATGGAGCGTGCACATGTACAGAGAGAAGGCCAGCTGAGCACATACAGGAAAGATGCCATCTGTAAGTCAAGGATTTGAGGGGCCTCTGGAGAAACCAAGCGAGACCTGCTGGCACCTTGGACTCGGGCTTCCAGCCTCCAGAACTGTGAGAAAATACATTTCTGTTATGGAGGCCACCTCTCTGTGGTTTTCTGCTCTGGCAGCCCTGGCAGAATGATATGATTCCCGAGTCCTTCTTGATATGATCCTGGTAGTTATTTGATGGCTTCTTTGCTATCTGGTGGACGATGCTTTAGCTAGTCTGTCATCTTATGTGTTTCCTGCCCCAGACCCAGAGGGAGGCATTTCTTCAAAAAGCACTGACTTCTTGAGAGGTGTGGTATTTCAAGATTATAATCTGGGCACAAGAGGGACCCTTTGCCACATGATTTGTCATTGTTCCTAGGCCTTTTCAGTGAAACTAGGGAATATATATTTTAAAGGTAAATTTCTTGATGCTTTCATAATGATCGTTTAAGTCAAGATTGCAAAGTTTTACTTAAGCTCCTCTTTACTATGTCTGTATCTCTTTTCATCTTCTCTAAAAACATCCTGATTTTCAAGGATACAGAATAAAATTAGAGAATAGAATTTGGATATTCCATAATTGCTTATATTTTATATCCTATTTCACTCTCACAGCAGTTTCAGCATAGCATAAAATACAGGTTTTGGTATTTGTCCTGTTTCTTCCTTCAGTGAGCTTACATTACAAACAATATATTTTGTCAGTTTTCTTTTAATTTATTTATTTTTAATTGAAGGATAATTGCTTTACAGTATTGTGTTGGTTTCTACCAGACATCAACATGAATCAGCCGTAGATCTTTTAAACCCTTTCATTCTTTCTGATTTTTCACAATCCCTTATTTCCCACCCTTTGTTTCTCTTAGGTACTACTTTTGTATGATTGGCTCCTGTGCTCCTTCTAGTTTATTCTTTTCTTTGGAATGTTTTTCTTTCATCTTTAATTCTTTCCTGAGTACTGTCGCCTCACATCTGAATTTTTGAAATTCTGATTTGTGTTGTTCTTTTATGCTTTGTGTCATCTTTTAGCTTGTTTTAAAATAACTTGGCTGATTTTTTTATTTCTTTTTGGGGGAGGGCATGTCTTTCTGGCATGTTTTCTTTGTCTGTGGGGATGTTATTCTGTTCTTTATTCCTTTTTATATTATAATAACTCTGTGTGAGATTTGACCTCAGTATGTTTTGATATTCATTTTATGTGAAGTTAGTTTTTTTCCTTGAAAATTTAGATTGAGATAGACTTCAGAACAGTTTTTGTGACTTTCCAGAGTTTCTCTTTTGTTGGTTTTTGTGTAGTGTTTGAAAGTATGGCTGCTTGTTTTCTGAAATTTCCTGGATTTGTTTCCCTTCCCACTTTGGTCTAGGCGTTCTCTGTCTGTGTCTCTTAAATTCTTCTACTGTTGAATTTTAATTCCTCTTCCAGACATTTCTCTTCTGCGTGGGGTTCTTCCCTGGAAAGGCACCTGCTGAATCTGGGGCATTCATAGGGGTCTGGATTGCTCCTGCTAATTCATTCCTTTTCATCTTGGCTCCTTTGTGCATATCCGGTAATGGAGAGGGCAAAACTTTCCCAGTTTCAGCTGCTGGTTGCAGATCGGGTCACTGTGCTTTTCTGTGAATGCCTCTTGGCCCTTTGGGCTTCATTTGTTGTCAGATTCTCCAGACATTAGCCCTCTGCTTCATTTGTCTCCCTCCTGCCCTGACTCTGATACTGTGAAGCTCTGTTGGCTTGTTGCTGGTTTCCCCCCATCACGTATATATTTTGAAGGTTGTGGGGATATTCTATCACTCAGTTTTGTTATATTTTTTGGATTTAATTTCAAGTTGTCCTATCTGGTCTGTGTGGGGACTGGGATATTGTGAAATGATGCTGCTACTGCCACCATCTTTCCGGAATGCCTCCCAATGATCCCATTTTAACATATTAAAAAAATGTGCATGAGCAGGTAGATGGTTGTTAACAGCTGCTTAAGCTGGGGAACAGAAAGGAAAGCATATTAACTAGTACTGCTGCTCCTGGGTAAGAAATCCAGAAACCCCCCCCCCCCAATTCTGGTTGAGGGTCACTTCAATAGGGAGGCTGCTGTTTTATTTTTAATTTCATTTTGTTCTCAGCACTTTAATTCTTGCAGAATGTCGTTTTACAGATCAGAAACCCAGCTGCTGCTCCTGACCTTGGGTTGTGCACTCTTCTTGTTTCATAAGCAACCTCAGTGATTCCCTGTTCTTTGAAGTCAGGCTTTGACATCTTTTAAAAATATATCTTACCATGTGGGGTATGTTTGGGTTTTATCTGGCTTTGCTTTCTTATGATTCTGGTTCTATTTACAAGGAGAGAACTGTATTCTGGGCATTTTATCAACAAGCATCTTATTATGTCCTTTGTGCTTATCAGTTCAGTTCAGTCACTCAGTCGTGTCTCTTTGTGACCCCATGGACTGCAGCACGCCAGGCTTCCCTGTCCATCACCAAGTCCCAGAGCTTGCTCAAACTCATGTCCATCGAGTCGGTGATGCTATCCAACCATCTCATCCTCTGTGATCTCTGTGCTTATACTGTGAATAGAATTAAGATATGGTCCTTTCCCTGAGGATGTGTAGTTCTGAGATAGGAGATATATGGGCTCCAGGTTAGACCATTACAACTAGCCTGCTGTTTGAATTTCATGGGGCAGGAAGAAGTGAGGTTTAGGCTGGATACTTAGTACTAGCCTCCTGTTTGTATTTCTAGAAACATGAGGTAGGTGGGCTCCAGTTAAGGCATTTACAGTCAGCCTCCTGTTTTCCCTTTGAAATGGAAGTAACAGAAACAGGGTTAGTAGCCAGTCTTTGTCTCTTGTCCCAGGTAGCTTGGTGGGTAAAGAATCCACCTTCAATGCAGGAGACGCAGGCTCAATCCCTGGGTCAGAGTGGGCCTGGCAACCCTCTCCAGTATTCTTGCCTGGAGAATCCCATGGACAGAGGAGCCTTGTGGGCTGCAGTCCATGGGGTCACAAAGAGCTGGACATGACTGAAGTGACTGAGCATACTCCATAAACACCTTAAAGTAACAGTCACAGCAGTAGTCAAGGTAATAGTCAATGGCAAGGACAAAGAGGGGCAAAACCCTGTGTGAGTAAAGGATTAAGGGATCTTCACTCCTCCCCACCAACCCCTTTTGGAACAAGGGAGACACTACATATGTGCAGCAAGTCTCCTTGGGGGTCAAAAGTCAGAGAATAACACCAAAGCATAATGAATTTTGCTCCCAGAAGCCTTCACTTCTAAATCCATCTTGGCTGAGGGGTGCATGTGCACCCAGGGGAGGGTCCCAGGGGAGGGTCCCAGGATAGGTCAGGTGTAGTAAAAGAAACTAGATTATTGGCTAAAGGTAAACACAGACCCAGATGAACTGACTTATATAAATGACTTAACTGCCTCTTTACCACGTTCCTCCTTATTAGGGGGACTCCCCCACCCTTTCTTTCCAGGTATGCATCTCTGCCTTGCTTCTATCTTAACAAAACAAACTGCTTCTCTGTGTGCTCTCCCACTCATTGTTGTGCTATGTCTGTAATAATGAACTTTGTATCTGTGTTTATAGTTCTAGCCTCTGTTGACAGTTGCATTTTTCACTGGGGGCAAAGATTCAGGGAAAAATAGCTTCTAGCCCTTGCTGCTCTGGGGGCTAGGATTCCTGATTTTCATCCGGGTTGCCCAGGTTCAATTCCTGGGTAGGGAATTAAGGTCTCGCTGCACGCCACTGCTCACTGCCAGATCAGTTATCTTGCCTATCCTTTGAACTGACACAGAAAGCAAGGCAGCTAGTTTCTTGTGGTCTCTTTCCCCCTCATTGAGACCTTAAGTTACTACTGATAAAAATATTGTGCCAGTTAGACATAACTAGGTCTTTGAATTATAGTCTTGATTTGACTTGGAGTTTAGTTTGGTGTTGGCATTACCAACTTCCACGATTCTGAATTAAAGTCTGGCTTAATCAATGCAGATCCTCATCAGCTTGAGGAATGTGTTTGCTCTAAGTGTCTAAATTGCTAACCATATGTATTCAGTATGCCAAGACATGATGGTTGCTCTCCTACCTTATATTTAGAAAGCAGGGTAATTTATGGCATTTTTCTGAGTCTACTTTCCACCATGTAAAATTGGGCACAAAGGCAAATGTCAGCTCTATGATTTTATATTTCAGCTAATTTTTATTTTTCAATAAAACTCCCTGGATGATTCTAACCTGAACTTTATTTTCTTAAAGTTTTCCAAACAGATGACTTCTTTAGAAAGAGAAATTGACTATGGTCAGGTGTGTCTGTATACAAGCCATTTATAGATTGAGGACCGTGGCTTTCCTCTCCGTGGACTGGTGGTCAGTATGACAGCTTGAGAATCACTCTGCCTGTTTCGGAACACTGGTGTTTTGTATTTTTGTAATACAAAAAATACACTTTTTTGTATTATGTAGGTATGTGCCATGGGGCAGTGGTCAGAGCCTCTTTACATCTGTTTCCTCACAAGTAAAATGTGGTAGTGATGGTACCTATGTCATAGGGTCCATGTGAGGATTAAATGAGATAATGCATATGCATAATGGATCCTTGACTGTTGGTTTAATGAATGGAAATTGAGTGTTTATGATGTACAATGCTCTGAGCTGGAAAAGTGGCATATGATGAAGAATAAAAATCCCTCCACTTAGAGCTTAGTAGTACAGATGAGGGAACGAATTAGTTAGTAATCATATTTAGGAATATAACATTACAGCCACAATGAGAGAATGCTAAGGCATAGTATAGGTGTTGGAGCTGTCTGTAGGGTTAAGGAGAAGGAAACGGCAACCCACTCCAGTGTTCTTGCCTGGAGAATCCCAGGAACAGGGGAGCCTGGTGGGCTGCCGTCTATGGGGTCGCACAGAGTCAGACACGACTGAAGCGACTTAGCAGCAGCCGTGGGGTTAAGGAAAGTTCCCATGGGAAGACTGAGTTACGATCTAAAGAAAACTAGATGGGAATGAAGTAGGGGAAGGTGTGTGTTGACTGCAAGACTGTCCAAGACAGAGGGAGGAGCGTGGAGGAAGGCTCTGTGGCCAGTGTGTACTTGGTGAATATAATGAAATTAAATAAAGCAGTGTGTGAAGGGAAGAGAACCACAGCCAAAGCTGTTTGAGATGCACCTGAAGCTGGAGGCAAAGAAGACATGGTCCAACTTGGGGCCTTTTTCAGCTGTGTTTAGAAATGTGACCTCGCAAAGTGATGTTAGGTATTTAAATTCTGGAGAGATATTTGCAATGATTGATTATTATTATTGTTGTTACTGTACTATTGTCATTATTTTTATTCCGTAGCAGTCTTTCCCATACCAAATATGTTTATATCCTTTAATGTTTATTCATTGGTTGTCTTCCCCAGTCTCTATTATGGTTTTTCTCTAAACTTTTAATCCCTCTATCTTTGCATTTAGAAAGAAGGCTGAGAAGATAGCTTTGTTTTCTTTCAATCAATTTTACTGTTTGAAGTGTAATTTGCTTTTGTATAACTTTTATGCATCATAAATAAAAAACAATTGCCAAAATGTTACCTACTGTGATACATTTTATGCATCTCAGCCTTTGTGAAATCCTTAAACACACTGCTGTTTATTTGTCTAACTTACGCAGGCTAAAACCTGAGGCAGAATCTGTGTGGAAAATGTGGAGTTTGAAAAGAGGCTGGTGTGTCTGTGTGCACATTCAAGTATTTTGTATTTACTGATCTACAGTTGGTCAATGAAGAGCCAAGGTAGGAGCTGTGCAACGCAGAGATCAAAGGCCATAATTCTTCCTCCTACTCCCAAATAAGGGAGTAACTCTTTTGGGTTAGGCCATATGAATACAATGTCCTGAGCTTTACATAAAACCTGGGTATCCTTGGGATGGCTCAAGGCCCACGTCTTGAGGCACCCTCAGGTTTGTCTTTTTCAGGCACTTTGCCAAGCCTCCTACTTTTTTTTTTTTTGGTTGGGGGATAACTGCTTTACAATGTTGTGTTAGTTTCTACCATACAACAACGTGAATCAGCCATGTGTATGTTAGTCATTCTGTCTTGTCCAACTCTTTGTGACCCCATGGACTGTGGCCCACTAGGCTCCTCTGTCCATGGATTCTCTGGGAAGAAAACTGGAGTGAGTTACCATTTCCTTCTCCAGGGGATCTTCCTGACCCAGGGATCGAACCCAAGTCTCCTGCATTGCAGGCAGATTCTTTACCATCTGAGCCATCAGGGAAGCCCATATGTATGTGTTAATATACGATATTTGTTTTTTTCTTCCTGACTTATTTCACTTCTGTATTCTAGGATTTCTGTATTCTAGGATACAGATTCTAGGTTCATCTCCCTCACTAGAACTGACTCAAATTCATTCCTTTTAATGCATACCTTGTACTTTTCTGTACTCTATCTTGCCTGCTATGGATAAATATGTATGCCTTGGGCTCCTATCCAGGATAAGAGTTGTTAATCATATATCATATTTTTGATATAAATAATCAAAAATTGTTTCTGATTTTTTCTGTTGTGGTAAAATATGAAATGTACCATCTTAACCATTTTATAGTGCCTAGTTTGGTGGTACTAAATACATTTATGTTGTACAACCATTGTTACCATATCCCTCCAGTATTACTTGTATCTTGCAAAATTGGAATTCTATCCCCATTAAACATTAACTCCACAATCTCCTTCCTCTGCCCTGCCCTAGCCAACCACCATTCTACTTTCCATCTCTATGATTTTGGTGACTCTAAGAAGTTCATATGGCATTTGGGGACTTTTATATTTCTATGTAAATTTAAATAATTTGTTCTAGTTCTGTGAAAAATGCTCTTGGTATTTTTATAGGGATTGCATTAAATCTGTAGATAGCCTTGGGTAGTATGATCATTTTAACACTATTAATTCTCCTAATCCATGAACATGGTATATCTTTCTGTATGTTTTGTTGTCTTCAGTTTCTTTCATTAGTCTTACAATTTTCTGAGTACAGGTCTTTTATCTCTTTAAGTAGGTTTATTCCTAGATATTTTATTCTTTCAGATGTAACTGTAAATGAGATTGCTGAATTTCTCTTCCTGATAGTTCATTGTTAGTGTATAGAAATGCAACAGATTTCTGTATATTAATTTTGTATGCTGAATTTGTTGATGAGCTATAGATGGTCATCTAGTTGATGATCCTCTGCTGTCTTGAGGATTTATATGTGTAGAATCATGTCATTTGCAAAGTGCTAGTTTTACTTCTTCCTTTCCAATTTGGATTCCTTTTGTTTCTTTTTCTTGCTTGAGTGCAGGGGCTAGACTTAAAATACTGTGTTGAAGAAAAGTGGTAAGAGGATATTCTTTTCTTGTACTGGTCTTAGAAGAAATGATTTCAGGTTTTCACCGTTGAGTCTTATGTTAGCTGTGGGTCTGTCATATATGGCTTTTATTATGTTGAAGTATGTTCCCTCTCTGCCCACTTTCTAGAATTTTTTTAAAATCATAAATGAATGTTGAATTTTGTCAAAAGCTTTTTCTGTATCTATTGGTATGATTGCACAGTTTTTATTCTTCAATTTGTTAGTGTGGGGTATCACACTGACTGATTGGTTGGGGATATTGAACTATCCATGCATCATGAGTTTTAAATAGTGTTGAAATTTTGGTTTGCTAATATTTTGTTGAGGATTTTCTATTTTCATCAATGATTTTGGCCTATAATTTTCCTTTTGTGATATTTTTGTCTGATTTTAATATCAATGTGATGCTTGGTTTGTAGAATGAGCTCTGAGACTTCCTTCCTCTGTAATATTCTGGAATAGTTTGAGAAGGATAGATGTTAATTCTTCTCTAAATGTTTGGTAGAGTTCACCTGTGAAGCTATCTTGTCTTGGACTTTTGTTTGTTGTTGTTGGCTTTGTTTTTTTAATTACTGATTCAATTTCATTACTGGTAGTTAGTCTGCTCATATTTTCTGTTTCTTTCTGGTCCAGTCTTAGAAGATTGTGTGTTTATAGAAATTTGTCCACTTCTTTTATTTATTTTTTTAAAAATTTTTGATCATGAGGCATATGGGATCTTAGTTCTCCAACCGGGAATTGAACCTGCACTCCTACATTGGAAGCATAGAGTCTTAACCACTGGACCACTAGGGAAGTCCCATGTGTACTTCTTTTAGGTTGTTCAGTTCAATCGCTCAGTCGTGTCCAACTCTTTGTGACACCATGAATCAGAGCACGCCATGCCTCCCTGTCCATCACCAGCTCCTGGAGTTCACTTAAACTCATGTCTATTGAGTCAGTGGTGCCATCCAATGATCTCATCCTCTGTCATCCCCTTCTCCTTCTGCCCCCAATCCCTCCCAGCATCGGAGTCTTTTCCAATGAGTCAACTCTTCACATGCGGTGGCCAAAGTACTGGAGTTTCAGCTTCAGCATCAGTCCTTCCAGTGAACACCCAGGACTGATCTCCTTTAGAATGGACTGGTTGGATCTCCTTGCAGTCCAAGAGATTCTCAAGAGTCTTCTCCAACACCACAGTTCAAAAGCATCAATTCTTCGGAACTCAGCTTTCTTCACAGTCCAACTCTCACATCCGTACATGACCACTGGAAAAACAGCCTTGACTAGATGGACCTTTGTTGGCAAAGTAATGTCTCTGCTTTTGAATATGCTGTCTAGGTTGGTCATAACTTTCCTTCCAAGGAGTAAGCGTCTTTTAATTTAATGGCTGCACTCACCATCTGCAGTGATTTCGGAGCCCCCAAAAATGAAGCCTGACACTGTTTCCACTGTTTCCCTATCTATTTCCTATGAAGTGATGGGACCGGATGCCATGATCTTTGATTTCTGAATGTTGAGCTTTAAGCCAACTTTTTTACTCTCCACTTTCACTTTCATTAAGAGGCTTTTTAGTTCCTTTTCACTTTCTGCCATAAGGGTGGTGTCATCTGCATATCTGAGGTGATTGATATTTCTCCCAGCAATCTTGATTCCAGCTTGCGCCTCTTCCAGCCCAGCATTTCTCATGATGTACTCTGCATAGAAGTTAAATAAGCAGGGTGACAATATACAGCTTTGAAATACTCCTTTTCCTATTTGGAACCAGTCTATTGTTCCATGTCCAGTTCTAACTGTTGCTTCCTGACCTGCATATAGATTTCTCAAGAGGCAGGTCAGGTGGTCTGGCATGCCCATCTCTTTCAGAATTGTCCACAGTTGATTGTGATCCACATAGTCAAAGGCTTTGGCATAGTCAATAAAGCAGAAATAGATGTTTTTCTGGAACTCTCTTGCTTTTCCCATGATACCGGACTATAATTCTTTGTGATAATCTCTTAAGACCCTTTGTATGTCTGTGGTGTCAATTGTAACTTCTGTTTCATTTCTAGTTTTGTTGATTTTGGCCCTCTTACTTTTCCCCTTGCTGAGTCTGGCATCTGGATTATCAATTTTGTTTCAAAGAATCAGTTCTTAGTTTAATTGATCTCCCCCCCCCCCACAAATTCTCTGTTTCACCTATTTCTTCTCTGATCTTTATGATTTCTTTCCTTCTTCTAACATTGGTTTGTTGTTGCTCTTATTTTTCCAGTTCCTTTAAGTGTGAGATTAAGTTATTCTCTCAAGGTTCCTTTTTGTTTGTTTATTTCCTGAGTCTGTATTGCTATCAACTTCCCTCTTAGAATTTCTTCCGCTGCATGCTGTAGATTTTAGATTGCTGCGTTTTCATTTTCATTTGTCTCTAGGTTTTTGAAAAATTTATTTCTTCTTTGATTTTTCTAGTGATCCGTTGCTTGTTTAGCAGTGTATCTTTTACCTCCACATGTTTGTGTTTTTGCCTGCTGGTGTTAGGGCCAGTTCCTGACACAGCTTGCTGTGGGATCCAGTGTATCCTTAGGTTGGTGTCAACCCACTGGTGTCATTTTGCTGAAAGGTATCCAGAACATGAACCTGTTATATGCAGGACTGATCATTAATGGTTGATACATAACATGTAATGTTGCTAAATGAATAAGTAATTATTCTGAAAAATATTCTGTGTATTACAGGGCCTGATCTTCAGGTTTGCACAGCCAAAAAACCTACATGTTGCACCAAGAAGATGGAGGAGAGATACCAAGTCGTGGCTCGCCAGGATATGCAGCAGGTGCTTCAAACATCCAGCTCTACATTAAAGTTTTTGATATCTCGAAATGCAGCTGCCTTTCAAGGTAAATATATCTTGATTTCTGAAACTGAGGACAAATCTTGCTATGTAATTTACCTGTTATTATTATCCTGGTAAATTTATCTAGGTGTACTTCTTTGTCTTTGTGTTTTATACTGGTATAAAATGAAATTTTAGCTTTATTCTAACCTTGATAGCAACTAAACCACCACTAACTTTCATGGCTTGTCTCTGAGGTCATCATCCAGCTTATAAATTGAGTTGGAGTAGGGAGTCTGTTTTGTTAGTGAAATATATGCCTTTCTGGGGTTTCTGCCAGATCTCCCAGTATTCTGACCCATGGTTTACTTCAGTGTGAACAGACCTACTTATGAGATTTTATGAAAATAGTCTATAAAACAAAATCCCATTGCTTTTAACTGGATAATTATAGATTCATTTTCAAAAATATAATTTTGAGAAATATTTTCCTAACTTTTCCTCTACCTCCTTATGTGCTTTTCTAGGAACATCATTGTGATATGTCAAAGTGTAGACAAGTCTGATAAATAGTAAAATAGGAAATATTAGTTGGATGTTTAAGGATCATCTATGACCAGAATGCAACCTTAATTCAAACAATGTGCTGAGAAATAAAATTAATGGGTTATAAAATTTTAACACACATTGGCAAATATATGATCTTTTCATTGTTTTAGTCATCTTGTCTGTAAAATTCCTTTTTACTATAATAAAATAGTTTATTTTTTCTTTTATAAAGCATTAGCTATTCTGTATATGATTAGAATGAAGATATTTAGAATCCACTGCTCTCAAACAAATTTATTGCTTTTGTTCAACACAAAATATAACTTCTGTTGGTATTCCTTTTTAATAAGTGTATTAATGTCAATCTGTTTAAATAGTTTGCGCTTTGTTTACATACAGAACTAAATCACAAAGCTGATTTTTTAAAAAACTCTACTTATCAAATAAAATGAATATAATAAATCAGGACAAAATTTAAGTTAAGTTAAAACGTAATTCCTGATGAATTGATGATTTTTTAAATAGAAACACTGAAATGTCAGATTTTAAGATGTTTTAATCTAGTAATATTTTTATATGTCTTAGAAAAAAGCCTCATTTCTATTATGGAATTTGTTCATGAGAAATTGTTGGAGGAAAATATATTGATATGTATTTTAAGCAAAGATTTGTAACTTGAATTAGCTGAACTAGAAGATATTAACCATCCACTGAAAGTGATGTAATATGACTTTTTCTTATGAAAATGATGGTGTGTATAATAAGGGCAGTGAATAGATCAACGTTACCAGAGCAGGGGAGCTGTGGGTGAGGATTGTGGACCATATGCTTGAAAAGAGTTAAGTTGGACTCACGTGGAAGAAGACTTAAAACATAAATTTGAGTTTCAGAGAGTCATTAAAGATTTTTGAACAGTGAAGCTTCATTATGATTTCTTGAAGCTTCATTATGATTTATCGTTTAACATCAAAACTAAATCATTCCAAGTAAGAAGATATGGTCAAAGAAAACCTGATAAATACAGTCTACTTTTTTGGATAACAGTGTTAACCATACAGGTGAAAGAAAGTGCCAGCAGTTATTAACATGTAGGGACTCAATGAATGATAGCTGAACATTTTCTTCTGTCTTCAAATATACTCTAACAAACTTTTCACATATTGTTGGATAAATTGATCAAGATAGAGTGTATTGAATTCAAAAGATTGAGAAAAATACAAAACCTGGAGTATTTAGACTTTTAACATGGGTTTCGGCTGCTGAAAACTTTTGGTGTGAAAGTGTCCCTGGTGGCTCAGATGGTAAAGAATCTGCCTGCAATGCAGGAGACCTGGGTTCAATCCCTGGGTTGGGAAGAGCCCCTGGAGAAGGGAATACATCCTACTCCAGTATTCTTGCCTGGATAATTCCATGGACAGAGGAGCCTGGTGGACAGAGTTGGACATGAATGGGTGATTAATACTTTCACTTTTATCAGTAGTATAATGACATGAGATTGTCTCTACTGGAGTGTCTGGTAATATTATGTACAACTTAAACAATTTTTCTGTTTAGTAAATTATACCTGTATTTTTACTAGGGTGAGTTTTGCTTTTTTAAAAAAATATCAATTATGAAAGTGAAAAAGAATGGGTCTTTCTTAAATATGATTTGTTATAGTAAATTTTCATGTTCTCCCTTTGTGACATGTCAGTTTTATTTAAGAATCATGAGAAGGCAAGGCAGATTTAGAAGAGATTTGCTTAAAGGCTAACTTTACTGAAACAAATTCTCTTACAGGAAGAACACCTGCTTTTAATTTAATGAATAGAATAAGTAGCTATAGGCTTAGTTCCATAAAAACAAGCTAAATATATGTGCTATAAGCAATTTGAGAGATCACATTTGCTATATTAGAACCAAACAAGACACTTTATCAATAGTAAAAGTAAAATGTCCTCTGTCTAGTTTCTGTGTAATGAAAATATCTGCAAACAAATCAGGCCTTTTTTTTTTTTTCCTTAAGAAGAAACAAGCCAGTACATTTTGTTGGGAAACTTACTTGGCTTGAGAGCAAATTACTCTCAATTTACTTCTTAAATCATGTAAGTAGATGTGCTACATTTTGATCTTTTGATTTTTTAATATTTCATGTATATTTCCTACTTCAATAATATTACCTTTTTTTTAGCCTTTATGTATGTTATAAAAGACTTTGGATTGGGGTGTAATATGGTCCCTTCTCTCATGGATCTCTTGGGGTTCCACGGAAGCATGTTTTTGAAATAAGCCTTTGGATATCATCAATGGGGATAATCACTTGGGTCCATGGATGTAGTGAGCCCCACATGACAGTGAGATAAAGGCTGGGAGATTGGTGTTGCTCAGAAGGGAGGAAACTGCCAGCCACTGATCTCAGAAGATGTAAGATTATTCCAGTGTACAGTCCACACTTCCAATTCTGGAATTCAGCACTGGAAGTTAATATATTACCAGTGGGGTAGAATATATTATCAATGGGTTGGAATCCACCTCCTTACTGGGACAACACTTCTCCTTTTTTCATTTAAGGAATCTAATGGTATTTGTTATAGGTTTCCTTAAAATAAAGCAGCCAAACAAAAATATGTTTTTGGAAGGGTCCATAATTATGACCTGGGGCTTTACTATATCCTACATGAATATCCTTATTCATGTAGCTTGTGGCGTTTTACAAGATGAAAAGAACAAGTGGGTTTCCTTGTGTCTGTTGCTGTTCATAAATTAGTGGTCCTGTTTGCAAAGAGATTGCTGACTCCGACACAGTGCAGACAATAACTGTTCTTTATTTTCCAGGGCTTAATAATGTTCATGAATAAAGCAGGGCAGCCTGAAATAATGCGCACGAATTTGTTTCCCTTCAGCTGTTTTATGAGTGTGGGATTGCCTGCTTTAAAAATATTTTGGAAATATTTTCATAAATGTTTTATTTATTTATATGCTAAAGTATGGTGTGACTCATGAAGAAATAAAAGAACTTGACAGAGAATATGTCATCTACTGTAGAAAAGTAACTCCTATCCAGCTTTCAAATTTGTCAGGTTTTAAATCACAGCTCAAATAAGAGAATAAGGCTTAGTTTTTTTTTTAATTAAAAAATTTCAGCATAATTTTTAAAAAATACAATAAAGGCATACTTGGAAGAACACTGTTGGAAGCTTATGTTTTGTTGAAACATTGGGAAGATAAGTTTAAAAAGTTTTAACTTTCCCTTGGAGATGGAGCTTTTCCTATTCCTCTCACCTTCAAAAAGCTCACATATTTCTAAAACTTATGGTGTAAACTAAATCTTTACTCTGGAAGTTTCTAGTTTTATATATATCCTTTAAAAAGTATGCATTATCACAAAAGACTGAGTGATAAATAAGAAAGAGTTAACATTTTTGTTGATTTCATTCTCTGGGCTAAGTGCATTTTCATTTCTTGATTAAAAGTACTTGAAAGATTGATAAGTTTGCCCTCTTGGGTTGAGATGTTACATTTAGGACTTTTATTAAAATTACATTCCTATTTTGAATGAAATATTGGAATATGTCAAAATTAAATATCTGTTTAAAAAGCAAGTAACTTAAGAATGAGAATGTGAATATAATTCATGTATTTTCCCCTTTCACACTAACAGGTATTAGCTACTGTGAGATGTATAGCTAGTGTATGGCCATTGTAAAACTAGTGTAAAATATATGTATGTATCCATATACATACAGTCAAAGGCACAGGATATAGTGGATATTTGACTATCTTAATATATGAAATGAGTACATTTGTATAAATGTTACAGTAGTAAGCCTGAAGTACATTATTCTATTATATTCACTTCTACTATGCTTTGCAGAAGTGATACTATTTAAAATTATTCCTTGGAAGAACATTGTGTGCAAAGATATAGGACAGATGCTATTTCTAACACTGAGAATTATCTGATCAACATCCCAAGGGTAAGAGAACAGGTAGCCTTAGGCTGGCAGAGTTGAGGAAATATGTTGGCTTTTCTTTTTCTCTGGAACCTAGAGCAGGGACTCAGTTAATGTAATTAAATGAACTGCATCAATATATGAATAAATGAATGAATGAATGAATGATGCTTAGCAGGAAGATGATTCTGAAATGAAATGAAAGATTTCATCTCTTCTTCTCCGCCTTCAGCCTTCCCTTCCCTTCATGCATTTAATATCCCTCTTGAGCACCTACTAAGTGCCAGCACTGCCAGGGTATTGGATTGTACCTTGCCCAAATTTTCAGTCTATTTTTACTTTTATTGGCTCATTCGGACTTCTTGTCTGCCAATGTCTGTTTACTGATTTTATAAACTAGGAAGGAGGGACTTCCTTGGCAGTCCAGTGGTTAGGACTCTGCGTTTTCACTGCTGAGGGCCGGGGTTCAAGATCTCACAAGCTGTGTGGCATGCCCTCCCCATCCCCTAGAAAAACCCCAGAAAAGACTAAGAAGGAGCACATTACAATGTTTCTGTCGATAGCATATTCTGAATGTGATTGTATTTTTCCTTCTCTTTTGAAGCAATACATGGTTTAGTATGTTATTTCACATAGCAGCTACCAATGCAATTTGTCTTTATCTAACTGTCCTGTATCTCTGAAATGTTAAAACTTGTTTCTTCTGAATCTGTGAGCAAGCTTCTATTAATTAAGAAAATGACTAATTTTTGTATATTGTAGATAAAAGTTGCAAGAGCTTAAATTAGTTTTCAGCTGGAAATTGCATGAAGCATTGAGCTTGCTTTGCATGAAGCATTATCGATTGTGGGAAAAAAATTTGAAGTGTAGAACTAAGATCAGGTTTACTGGGCCAGAATTCTTTTTTAAATTTTAAGAAGTTAACTTTTAGTTTTTTAAATTCTGACTGATGAAGGTTATGGTCATATAACCTATTGCTATGATAATCTTACCTAGAAAGAACAGTAACCTGCTCATAATAGGCTAAACAATTCTTTCTTGATTTTATATGAAACACATTCATTAAATCTTTTTTAATGTGAGACCTGTACATTTATTGCCTGGAAGATGAATTGACATTTTTATCATTTTGTTATCTTCATATTAGTTTAATCTTACTTTTGTATAAGGGATTACAACAGATAGTTCTTAAATGGTTACTGTATATTGAGTAAAGACCAGGATGTGTGGGAGGTTACAACTAGCTATGTTTTTGAGATTTATCTGTCCCTCTATTTCTTATTCATACATATTAATTGATTTATAAAATTACTATCTGTAGATATGTAGCTTTATTCACCACCCACCCCTGTGATGGACATTTCAATAATTCCCAACTTACATTTGCACTGGTGGTGCTGCAGTGAATCTCTTGTTCATGTCTTCAAGGGCACATGTTTCTTTAGTGTTTATATAGAGAAGTGAAATTGTGGCTTATAGGCTGTGACCTTGTCAACTTGACCAGATATTATAGAATTACTCTTCTAAGGAGCTAAACCAATTTAAACTCCCACAGGTAGTTGGTGTGCTTTGTCTTTATTCTGCATCCTTCCCAACTCTTTCCAATAATTCAGAAATTATTGCCAGAATTTAAAAAAAATTCTAAAAATATTTCTTTTCAATTTAAAAGAATTTTAGAATAAAATTTGATCAACTAATGCATGAGAAATGGTATCTTGTATTCAAAATGTGCAATTCCCTGATGACAGGAGTATCTGAATATCTTTTCAAAAATACTCCTTTATTTGGTGTATTCTTTATTTTCTTGTATGAATTTACCTTGTGAACCTGTATACACACTTAGAGGATATGTGTCATGTTGTGAGTGTTTTTGTATATATTAAATTTTTTTTCCTAGGTACAGATGTCAGCTAGGAATGCCACTTCTTAAAGGTTTAGCTTAAATAATTCAGATTTCTTTCCAGTTCTAGGGAAATCCAAAGTCTTCAGAAGTTTTCCGCACATTTCCATGGTTTGCAGGCAGTTTCCTGACTCTGTTTCGCTGCCTTTTTTCATTTTTTTTTTTTGTGTCTCTTTTCTAACATATTAATTCAGTATGAAAATTTTTTCTTAATTACCACTTCCATAGACACACACATACATGTACATACATTAACCTAAGCTGTATGCATAAAATAAATTTTATGAGATGGTGGTGATAAAAGAAGATAAAAATCTAAAAATCACAAATGATTTCAAAATTGAACACTGATTCCTATGTTTGCAAGTGTTTTTCAGCCCTCCCTCCACCATCAGTCCATGAAGCTACCACCCTCCTTCTCTTTGGCCCTCACATCTTCCACTTCCTTGTGTGATACTCAGGCCTTCTCAGATGGTAAGATTAGGGATCTTCTGGTTCTTTACATTTATTATATGAACCTAGAAATCGTAACCGTAACATGTCTCTGAGGGTCCATTTAAAAGAAGTCCTTTTTTTTTTAAGTTAAAAAAAAAAACCTGTAATTTGTTTATTTTAGAAATTTGCCCAGCTTTATTGAGGTATCATTGACAATGTATAAATTTAAGATGTACAGTGCATTGGTTTGATACTCTAATGTATTGTAGTATAGTTAGCACGGTACTGGCAATACCTCCATCATGTCATTTTTTATAGTAAGAGCATTTAAGATCTACTCTTTAAGTAGCTTTCAAGTATGTATTACAGTGTTGTTACCCAGTCACAATGATGTTCATTATATCCCCAGAGAATACTCATTTTATAACTGGAAGTTTGTGCTCTTTGACCAGTATCATTTCTCCTACCCTTCTGCCCAGGTTAAACACCTTTCTACTCTCTAAACTTAGAATTGGTTAGTTATCCTATTTTCTATTAGATGTTTTAGGAACAATGAATTTCCTAAACCTCACATTCACACGAAGTACAGTGACCTTTTTTAAAGTGCTGACAAGGTATATCTTTTTTCCCCCTAGTATTTAAATTGAGCCTATTTTATATTAAAAAAATTAATGTTGAGAACATTAATATTCTATGGGAAGAGATAAACAATTATTAACTACTTTTGAAGCAGAGCTCATTTATCTTAGAGATGTTTATTTTCAGAAGTAATAATAGGCTATTAATCAGGAATTTTTGGAAGGTCCAGAATATGTTTTCTTTAAACAAGTTTTCTCATTTTGCTTATAAACATGACTTAGCAGTGGCAGCAGCAGCAAATAAATTTAAAAAAAGGGCTGTATTAATATCACATTTTCCTAAATATTGTATGACAATAAACTTCAAGGGAAGCTTATGATGTCACTAATATGTGGTTGACACTCACTTTGTAATGTAATATTTATGAATTCTTTTAAAAACCTTTTACTCCATGAACAAACTTTTTCATTATATTGATTATGCAATACAAAATGTACATGCTATAAAAAGTGAAATTCATACTTTCCCTTGTCCAGGTTAGCTTTGTGCACTTAACATTTGAATATGGATTTTTGATCATATCAGCTAATATATTTTATCAATATGTGTCTTAGAATTAATATTTCTAACAGTAAAAAGTGTTAATATTTTCCTGTGTATAAAAGGCTGGTAGAAAGATAAAAATTGAGGGATCAATTGAATATATGTAAATTTATTTTATGAAAAACAAATTATAGTTCAGTTCAATTCCTCAGTTGTGTCCGACTCTCTGCGACCTCATGAACCGCAGCACACCAGGCCCCCCTGCCCATCACCAACTCCCGAAGTCCACCCAAACCCATGTCCATTGAGTCGGTGATGCCATCCAACCATCTCATCTTCTGTCATCCCCTTCTCCTCCTGCCCTCAATCTTTCCCAGCACCAGAGTCTTTTCAAATGAGTCAGCTCTCCACATCAGGTGGCCAAAGTATTGGAGTTTCAGTTTCAACATCAGTCCTTTCAATGAACACCCGGGACAGATCTCCTTTAGAATGGACTGGTTGGATCTCCTTGCAGTCTGTAGTAAAAGTAATAATTTCATTGTATGTTTTTACTGACTATAAATTTTCTTAACAAATTTTGTTGAAATATATCCTGGTGTACTTACCAGCTCTTTTGATAGGTCATTTTCTTAATAGCTGTTTTTGAGTCAACATATTTAGTTTTATGGAGAGTGACTTGTCTCTATTAAATATCCAATGTATTTTAAGGCCCTACAAAATTTTATCTAAGCTGGATTATGCTATGATTTAATGATCAATTTATTTAAATTATTTTTATGTGCTCTGTTGCTCAGTCATGTCTGAATGTTTGTGACATCATGGGCTGTAGCCTGCCAGGCTTCTCTGTCCATGGGGATACTCCAGGCAAGAATACTGGAGTGGGTTGCCATTCCCTTCTCCAGGGGCTCTTCCCAACCCAGGAATCGAACCAGAGTATCCTGCATTACAATTGGATTTTTTACCAGTTGAGCTACTAGTTAATTTCAGTCATTCAATCGTGTCCGACTCTTTGCAACCCCATGAGTCGCAGCACGCCAGGCCTCCCTGTCCATCACCAACTCCTGGAGTTCACCCAAACTCATGCATCACGTCGGTGATGCCATCCAGCCATCTCATCCTCTGTCATCCCCTTCTCCTCCTGTGCCCAATCCCTCCCAGCATCAGGGTCCTTTCCAATGAGTCAACTCTTCACATCAGGTGGCCAAAGTATTGGAGTTTCAGCCTCAGCATTAGTCCTTCCAATGAACAACCAGAACTGGTCTCCTTTAGGATGGGCTGGTTGGATCTCCTTGCAGTCCAAGGGACTCTCAAGAGTCTTCTCCAACACCACAGTTCAAAAGCATCAATTCTTCAGTGCTCAGCTTTCTTCATAGTGTAACTCTCACATCTATACATGACCGCTGGAAAAACCATAGCTTTGACTAGATGGATGTTTGTTGGCAAAGTAACATCTCTGCTTTTGAATATGCTATCTAGGTTAGTCATAACTTTCCTTCCAAGGAGTAAGCGTCTTTTAATTTCATGGCTTCACTCACCATCTGCAGTGATTTTGGAGCCCCCCAAAATAAAGTCTGACACTGTTTCCACTGTTTCCTCATCTATTTGCCATGAAGTGATGGGACCAGATGCCGTGATCTTAGTTTTCTGAATGTTGAGCTTTAAGCCGAATTTTCCACTCTCCTCTTTCACTTTCATCAAGAGGCTTTTTAGTTCCTCTTCACTTTCTGCCATAAGGGTAGTGTCATCTGCAGGGAAGGCCTAAATTATTTTTATATTCAAAGATAAAGTACTTGCATCATTAAATATGAAAGGAATTATTTTAAAACTCAATAATGTATTTGTTTTCACATTTTACATAGTACCTCATAAGTAGTCATTTATCATGAGATATTAATTTGTATGTCACCATGGTTGTTGTCTTGGGCAAACTCTGGGAGATAGTGAGGGACAGGGAGGCCTGGCGTGCTGCAGTCCATGAGGTTGCAAAGACCTGACGTGACTGGGCCACTGAGCAATGACCACATGGTTGTTGTGCAGCACGTGCCACATGAAAACATTTTGTTCTTCCTCTGCTTTACTGGTTGACATCCGAGTTTGGGGGTGATCACCTTCAGTGGCAATGTGCTTTGGGACAGTAAACCCTCTTGAGTCTAGGGGATGGGGTAAAATGGAATAGAAAGTATGTGTATGATGGTAAAGTTTCAAATAGCTGTGATGGGAAAGGGGAAAGAAAATGAACCAAAATTCAGTTATAAGGCTAGCATTCAGTTCAGTTGCTCAGTCATGTCCAGCTCTTTGTGACCCGATGGAGTGCAGCATGCCAGGCTACCCTGTCCATCACCAACTCCTGGAGCTTATTCAAACTCATGTCCATTGAGTTGGTGATGCCATCCAACCACCTCATCCTCTGTCATTTCCTTCTCCTCCTGCCTTCAGTCTTTCCCAGCATCAGGATCTTTTTCAGTGAGTCAGTTCTTCACAATCAGATGGCCAAAGTATTGGAGTTTCAGCTTCAGTATCAGTCCTTCCAGTGAGTATTCAGGACTGGTTCCCTTTAGGATTGACTAGTTTGATCTCCTTGCAGTCCAAGGACTCTCAAGAGTCTTCTCCAATACCACAGTTCAAAGGCATCAATTCTTTGGTGCTCAGCTCTCTTTATAGTCCAACTCTCACATCCATACATGGCTACTGGAAAAACCATAGCCTCAACTAGACGGACCTTTGTTGGCAAAGTAATGTCTCTGCTTTTTAATATGCTGTCTAGGTTGGTCATAGCTTTTCTTCTAAGGAATAAGCATCTTTTAATTTCATGGCTGCAGTCACCATCTGCAGTGATTTTGGAGCCCAGAAAAATAAAGTCTGTCACTGTTTCCATTGTTTCCCCATCTATTTGCTATGAAGTGATGGGACTGAGTGCTATGATCTTCGTTTTTTGAATGTTGAGTTTTAGGCCAGCTTCTTCACTCTCCTCTATCCCTTGGCCCTTTCAGTTCCTCTTCACTTTCTGCCATAAGGGTGGTGTCATCTGCATATCTGAGGTTATTGGTATTTCTCCTGGCAATCTTGTTTCCAGCTTATGATTCATCCAGCCTGGCATTTCACATGATGTACTCTGCATATAAGTTAAATAAGCTGGGTGACAATATACATCCTTGATGTTTTCCCTTTCCAATTTTGAACCAGTCCATTGTTCCATGTCTGGTTCTAACTGTTGTTTCTTGACCTGCATATAGCTTTCTCAGGAGGCAGATGAGGTGATCTGGTATTCCCATCTTTTAAATAATTTTCCAGTTTGTTGTGATCCACACAGTAAAAGGCTTTGGCGTAGTCAACAAAACAGAAATAGATGTTTTTCTGGAACTCTCTTGATTTTTCTGTGATCCAACAGGTGTTGGCAGTTTGATCTTTGGTTCCTCTGCCTTTTGTAATCCCCACTTGAACATCTGAAAGTTCTTGGTTCATGTACTGTTGAAGCTTGGCTTGGAGAATTTTGAGCATTATTTTGCTGGAGTGTGAGATGAGGGTAATTGCATGGTGGTTTGAACATTCTTTGGCATTGCCTTTCTTTGAGATTGGAATTAAAAGTGACCTTTCCAGGGTAACATTGGAGACAACTAATTATTAATAATAGTAAAATCATTATGCATGATGGTATGGCTGTGTTTTAGCCCTTTTTAGTTCTTGCTTACAGATGAGGTTCCAATAGAGAAGTGCTGATGCATGGTTGAGCATGGGTATTAGGAGATTCATTCATTCTCTCACAAATATTCCTGAGGCAGCCCCTCAGTTTAGTTTAGGTCTCAGTGCTTGATATGTCTCAGAGAATGAACAAAAGAGTCCCATCCTCACACTCTGCATTTCAGCAAATAAGCAAACACAATATAGCTGCCAGGCTCCTCTGCCCATGGAATTCTCCAGGCAAGAATACTGGAGTGGGTAACCATTTTCTTCTTCAGGGGATCTTCTCCAACCTAGGTTTCCTGCATTGTAGGCAGATTCTTTACCTTCTGAGCCACTAGGGAAGTCCCAGCTATGTTAGAATGTGTTAAATGCTCTGAGATAATACAGTGTGGATCATGGGAAAGGGGACTGGAAGGGTCACTGTTTTAAATTGTATAGTCAAAGAAAAGTTGTCATTTGAGCAAAGAATTGAGGAAAGTGCACGTATGTGTTGGTTCTGTCGATGTCTGGTAGGAAAACATTCTTTGCAAAACAAATAACCCGAAGATAGGAGAGTGGGTGCCTCAGATGTCACAGGAATAGCTACAGGGAGGCTACTTTTGGCTGCAGCACAATGGGTGAAGTGGGGGAGATTGGAAAGACAACAACAGAGGGTTACTACCTTCATGTGGGGTCTCTTAGGCGTTTCTTCTGAAATAGGAGGTTTCTTGTTCTTTGTTTTAAGTTTATTGAGTTATTTGGCTGTTGCTGGGTTTTCCTTGTGGCATTTAGGATCTAGTTCCCTGACTAGGGATCAAACCTGAGTCCCCTGCACTGGGAGCTCAGAGTCTTAGCCACTGGACCACCAGTGAAATTCCCTGAAACAGGAGTTTTTAACTATAGATATGGCTTGATTTAAAGAACAATACAAAGCAAAACAAAAAGCCTCTATCTAATTCTTAAAGGGCCTGTCATGGGGCTAGGGTAGATGTAGAAGCCCACTTAGGAGATGATTATGATATTCCAGAAGAGACTGCATGGGAAGTGGTCAGATTCTAGATAGAGAATGAGTATTGGTGGGTCCAGGGTGTAGCAGAAAAAGAATGAGGCCAAGAAAAGGGACTGACTGTGGTAAAATACACCAAGGGTGTGTTTATGAGGTGAAGACCTGCGTGTATGGAGGCGAGCTGAAGAAACTGAGGCGAAGGATGCATTTCCACACAGCCTGACTTTGGAATCTCTGTTGGTAGAGCTGGAGTCAGAGACAAATTACCACCTGGTTCTAAATTTCTCAGTAGAAGAAAGATGCTGTTGGGTGTAACAGGGATGGTGGTTGATTATTTGATGGAGGTTAATAAAACCACTTTATTGAGGTATGATTGACCAACAAATCAATGTATTTTATGTTTAAAACTTGATGCATTTAGAGATAAGTGTACATCTGTGAAACCTATCACCACAGTCTATGCTATAAACATATTGGCGGAGGCTAATCATCTATACAAGGTTAGAAGAATAATGACCTGAAAGAGCCAAGCAACTCCTTCCAACTCCAGTCCAACTCCTTCCTGTGGCCAAGCTCTGTAAAGTGGGAGGGATGCTGTTTCTTACATGTATCTAAGTATGAAAGTAAAATTGTTTTGATAGAATAACTCACAGTTCTATACAATGAAACCTCTTATCAGTATTTGAAAAGTGAGTGAAAGTGTTAGTAGCTTAGTTGTTTCTGACTCTTTGCGACCCCAGGGACTGTAGCCCACCAGGCTCCTCTGTCCTTGGAATTCTCCAGAGACTAATACTGGGGTGGGTTGCCCTTTCCTTTTCCAGGGGATCTTCCTGACAGGAGATCAAACTTGGGTCTTCTGCATTGCAGACATATTCTTTACCGTCCTCATTTAAAGTGAAAGGGATTATAAAGGAATGATTAACACACAAATAAAATTGACTTGAATGAAGTTTGTAAAAAAAACTTGGAGAATTGACCAGAGAAAGTGTGTAATGAAACAAAGTAGAATAAAGTTGCATAATAGTAATTATGGGCAAAATCATTAGTTTGTATGTGAAAAATTTATTTCAAACTTATTTTAATTATAAAAGATATCACATATTTATATAAAATTGAAAGTAAAAATCTTTAATTTTTCCATAACCCCGTTAGCAAGTAATGATGAACTGAAGTCTCATAAGACTCAAATTTTAAGTCTTGGTGGTTATTTTCATAACACTGAGAATGCATTTGACATTTTTATATAAATAAAAATGAGCTGTTTTGTTTGACAAACAGTATTAATAATTATCAATCATTTCAATAATATCTTTTTATTATATCATCTTTTGTTGAATAAAAAATACTTTCAGTTCATATAATTGGCATTATTATTTAATTAAAAATTTAAATAATATAGTAATTCATTGTAAATTATAAAATGCAGTTTATTAAAACTGTGGAAATGTTGTTAATAGTTAAGCTTTTTTTTTCCCTTATAGCCTTTGGGGAAGAGCAGATTAAGATTAAAATAATGGACAATTATCCATAATATTTAATTGGTAAAGTGGTAAGGTATAATAGAAAGTAAGATACCTCTCTTTCTTCAGACAAATAGAGGACTTAAATTTTATAGCCATTCCTCAATGTAGCTATTCATGATGGGAAATTATCCATGCATATTTTCATGCTTTTAGCATAAAATATATCTAGCATTAAATGGGATATATATGGTATAGCTTTTAGGCAGGAGGCAAAGGGCTTGAAATGGCATCACAAGATCCAGAAAGTCATAACAGTAAATAAAGGGTAATTGTTGGATAGCTATGGTGTACTTCTTTTATGCCAGAGTAATTCTGCCTGTAGGTTAACTTTTGTATAAACAAAGATAATTGAACTTTTGCACCTTAAAGAGTGTTATCCTCTTGTACTATTTCTTTGGCTCCATCTCCTCAGGGTATAAACGTGACTTGAATGCTAACTTATGAAACATATTCATTTTTTCCCCATAAATAGGAATAAATTGAAGCTACTTTATAACAGAATAAACGTTGGCCTTTGTTCTGGAAAAATATTTGTTATTGTTTTAGATAGACAATATGAGTAAGCATTTAGAACAGGGTTCTAGAATTAGAGAACCTGGGCTGGAATCCTATCTTAAGACCTGCATCTAGGCTTTCATTTTCTCGGTTGTAGAGTAGGATAACGGAGAAGGCGATGGCACCCCACTCCAGTACTCTTGCCTGGAAAATCCCATGGATGGAGGAGCCTGGTAGGCTGCAGTCCATGGGGGTCGCAAAGAGTCGGGCACGACTGAGCGACTTCACTTTCACTTTTCACTTTCATGCACTGGAGAAGGAAATGGCAACCCACTCCAGTGTTCTTGCCTAGAGAGTCCCAGGGACAGCGGAGCCTGGTAGGCTGCCGTCTATGGGGTCACACAGAGTCGGGCATGACTGAAGCAACTTAGCAACAGTAGGAGCAGCAGAGTAGGATAAAAGTACCTTCTTCTTGGTTACAGTTAATGTGAATTGGTCATCGTAATCCCTGTAAGGTAACTAGTATCATGTATGGTATGTAATAGGCACTCAGTAGATGTTAGCTATTCTTCCTTTATTTATAATGTATGTTTTTTCCCCAATATTTGATTGGAAGCAAAATACAACAGGGTAAAAATTATCTAATGGAGTTTCTGTAAATGGAAAAATTGCATAAAGTCAATGGGCACATTATCAGAAATGCCTCAGTGGCCAGGCAAAAGGGCTCTGATACCCAGACTCTTATATCCCTCCTTGGATCTGTGCCTGATGGGCTTTGCAAGAGTTAGGTTGCAGGTGCATGGGGTTATGGCCAAACATACTCTCTATATTGGCAAAGACAAATCATTGAGAGAAATAATTTGGTGAATAATAAAAACTTGTACACTTTAACTTGTAGAGGATAATACTCTAACTTGTATGGTATGGACCATACAAGCAGAAGATATTAGGAAGAGGTGGCAAGAATACACAGAACTGTACAAAAAAGATCTTCACGGCCCAGATAATCACGAAGGTGTGATCATTCACACTCACCTAGAGCCAGACATCCTGGAATGTGAAGTCAGGTGGGCCTCAGCAAGCATCACTATAAACAAAGCTAGTGGAGGTGATGGAATTCCAGTTGAGCTATTTCAAATCCTAAAAGACAATGCCGTGAAAATGCTGCACTCAATATGTCAGCAAATTTGGAAAACTCAGCAGTGGGCACAGGACTGGAAAAGGTCAGTTTTTATTCCAATCCCAGAGAAAGGCAGTGCCAAAGAATGCTCAAACTACTGCACCCATGCACTTATCTCACATGCTAGTAAAGTAATGCTCAAATTCTCCAAGCCAGGCTTCAGTAATACGTGAACCGAGAACTTCCTAGTGTTCAAGCTGGTTTTGGAAAAGGCAGAGGAATCAGAGATCAAATTGCCAATATCCTCTAGATCATCGAAAAAGCAAGAGAGTTCCAGAAAAACATCTATTTCTGTTTTATTGACTATGACAAAGCCTTTGACTGGATGGATCACAATAAACTGGGGAAAATTCTTCAAGCATGGAAATACCAGACTACCTGAACTGCCTCTTGAGAAACCTATATGCAGGCCAGGAAGCAACAGTTAGAACTGGACATGGAACAAAAGACTGGTTCCAAATAGGAAAAGGAGTACGTCAAGGCTGTCTGTTGTCACCCTGCTTATTTAACTTCTATGCAGAGTACATCATGAGAAATGCTGGGCTGGAGGAAGCACAAGCTGGAATCAAGATTGCCGGGAGAAATATCAATCACCTCAGATATGCAGATGACACCACCCTTATGGCAGAAAGTGAAGAAGAACTAAAGAGCCTCTTGATGAAAGTGAAAGTGGAGTGTGAAAAAGTTGGCTTAAAGCTCAACATTCAGGAAACGAAGATCATGGCATCTGGTCCCATCACTTCATGGCAAATAGATGGGGAAACAGTGTCAGACTTTATTTTTTGGGGCTCCAAAATCACTGCAGATGGTGATTGCAGCCATGAAATTAAAAGCCGCTTGCTCCTTGGAAGGAAAGTTATGACCAACCTAGATAGCATATTCAAAAGCAGAGACATTTCTTTGTCAACAAAGGTCCGTCTTGTCAAGGTTATGGTTTTTCCAGTGATCATGTACAGATGTGAGTTGGAATATAAAGAAAGCTGAGTGCCGATGAATTAATGCTTTTGAACTGTGGTGTTGGAGAAGACTCTTCAGAGTCCCTGGGACTGCAAGGAGATCCAACCAGTTCATTCTAAAGGAGATCAGTCCTGGGTGTTCATTGGAGGGACTGATGTTGAAGCTGAAACTCCAATACTTTGGCCACCTGATGTGAAGAGCTGACTCATTTGAAAAGACCCTCATGATGGGAAAGATTGAGGGCAGGAGGAGAAGGGGACGACAGAGGATGAGATGGTTTGATGGCATCACTGACACAATGGACATGGGTTTGGGTGAACTCCGGGAGTTGGTGATGGAGAGGGAGGCCTGGCGTGCTATATAGTATCATATAGATGATAATATGTCTCATGGGGTCACAAAGAGTTGGGCACGACTGAGCGACTGAAATGAACTCAACTGTACACTTTAAGGCAAGCTCTTTTCACTACCTGGCTAGTAATCAAATTAAATTTCAAATTTCATTAAATAGTATTAAAGTGTAGTATTTTGACTTTCACTGTAGTAGAAATTAATATGAACACCAAAATCTAAGATTTGATGCAAAGGGACAGAGTCCATGGAAAACTATTCGGTAGCTTAACAAAAGCTTTAATCTTCTTAGTATCCTTCTCCAAAAGAGAGTAACTTCACATGTGAAAGGCTTTGCATTTTCCATATCACTGGATTCATTCTAGCCACTTTCAGGGATTTTGTAGTTTACTTTGGCATTTCTTTAGATTATGCATTTGTGAATTTTTAGATAGAGCCACCAACTTTAAATTGGTTCTTTCATAACAGCATAGAATACATAAATAAATGCACAGTCTATAGAGCAATGTGAAAGGTTTTTGTGGCCAGAGAATATGGCAAAAAGCTTCACTGACCTAATTTAGAAGGTACTCTTCATTAAGATAATTTCTATTTTTGTCCAAATGTTTGCTAATTATGTTCCATAAAAGTTTGTAACGGT
The DNA here is from genome assembly GCF_042477335.2 of Ovis canadensis. Lineage (NCBI taxonomy): Eukaryota > Metazoa > Chordata > Mammalia > Artiodactyla > Bovidae > Ovis > Ovis canadensis. The sequence continues at coordinate 80,502,544 of NC_091254.1, forward strand.
TTGATAGTTGTACTTCCTACCTGCTAGCAATGTGAAATATTATTATTGCTTGTCTGGGAAACATTTTAGAGGGTTTTCTCTGTATTTCAGGAAAGATAGTATGGAGAGAGATGGATACTATATCTCTGAAAAGTGTGATTTATGAAAAGGGTCAGATGACTGAATAAAGGTGTCCAGTGGTTTAAAAAGGAACAATAAATGCCCTGTTCATGTTATGGTTTTTAAAATCTGGGTTTAATATGCTTACTTTCTAGTTGTAGTCTCAAGGCAGTACTTTAGGATGATCTAGGCCAGCTGCTTAATTTGTTTTTATTACAAACCTTCAAAGTAGGTTTAAATTAAATTATCTATGTATTTGGAAACTCTTATTCAATATATTTAGTGTACTTGTTATTGTAATGGGATCATATATTTTGAATGCAAATTAAGAAATATTTAACAGTCATAAGCCTACACTGGTGCAGTTTGACAACACAGCAAAAATATGTGCTTTTTCTTCTTTCTGATCCTTCTACTGGTTATATATATTGGAAAATTTTTAGATAACACTTCAGTTCAGTTCAGTCGCTCCGTCGTGTCCGACTCTTTGCGACCCCATGTGTCGCAGCATGCCAGGCCTCCCTGTCCATCACCAACTCCCAGAGTTTACTCAAACTCATGTCCATTGAGTTGGTGATGCCATCCATCCATCTCATCCTCTGTCATACCCTTCTCCTCCTGCCCCCAATCCCTCCCAGCATCAGAGTCTTTTCCAATGAGTCAACTCAGCACATGAGGTGGCTAAAATATTGGAGTTTCAGCTTTAGCATCATTCCTTCCAAAGAACACCCAGTACTGATCTTTAGAATGGACTGGTTGGATCTCCTTGCAGTCCAAGGAACTATCAAGAGTCTTCTCCAACACCACAGTTCAAAAGCATCAGTTCTTCAGTGCTCAGCTTTCTTCACAGTCCAACTCTCACATCCATACATGACCACTGGAAAAACCATAGCCTTGACTAGACACTTAGGGACACATAAACACATATTAATTGCAGTGTCTGTTGTAATATCTGGGAGTTGAGTCAGTATGGGTGTTTGAGGAAAAAGTAAGAAAAATATACAGAAAACGCATTATGGAATAGTATGCATCATGAGAAATAATCAACTGGATACATAACTAGTGACAAGGAATAGACTTTAAAAACATAAGTTAGAGTGAAGAAGGGCAGAAAGAATACGATATGTAGCACAATGCCATATATATATATCTTAAAAATACATGTACCAACCTGGATACACTAGATGAAAGTGAAAGAGGAGAGTGAAAAAGTTGGCTTAAAGCTCAACATTCATAAAACTAAGATCATGGCATCTGGTCCCATCACGTCATGGGAACTAGATGGGTAAACAGTGGAAACAGTGTCAGACTTTATTTTTCTGGGCTCCAAAATCACTGCAGATGGTGATTGCAGCCATGAAATTAAAAGACGCTTACTCCTTGGAAGGAAGGTTATGACCAACCTAGACAGCATATTCAAAAGCAGAGATATTTCTTTGCCAACAAAGGTCCATTTAGTCAAGGCTATGGTTTTTCCAGTGATCATGTATGGATGTGAGAGTTGGACTGTGAGAAGGCTGAGCACTGAAGAACTGATGCTTTTGAACTGTGGTGTTGGAGAAGACTCTTGAGAGTTCCTTGGACTGCAAGGAGATCCAACCTGTCCATCGTAAAGGAAATCAGTCCTGAATATTCATTGGAAGGAATATTTTCGCCACTTGATGTGAAAAACTGACTCATTGGAAAAGACCCTGATGGTAGGAATGATTGAGGGCGGGAGGAGAAGGGAATACTGGAGGATGAGGTGGTTGGATGGTATCACCTACTCAGTCGATATGAACTTGAACAATCTCTGGGAGTTGGTAATGGAGAGGGAGGCCTGGTGTGCTGCAGTCCATGGGTTGCAAAGAGTTGGACAAGACTGTGCAACTGAACTGAACTGAACCAATGTTCACTAAAAAAGTTATCTCTGTGAATCTTTTTATTATTTCACCAACTCTAAGAGCTATTAATTATCTACTTTTTTGATTTCAGTACATTCTAGTAGACAGTATACATTTATTCAAATAAAAGTGGTAGCTTCATTAAAAGCTTCCTCCCAGAATTTGGGTTAAACTAAATAAAATTTAAATCATGAACATTTTGGGGGGATCTCACTATTTAATTTACATGGTTCTTCTCTTGCTTTTTTCAGTATGGATATATTTCAGTGTCTGTTTAAAATGCAGTCAATAATTGAAATATGTTGAGTTTTAAAAGCTTTTTTAGTGGACATGTTTAAATATTTTGATTTCAGATTTCAGCTGCTTTCTTTTGGCTATAAAATGACCAGTTAGTTTATCTAATAATCTGATTGAGAGAAAAGAAAGGAGTACTTTTTGTTAATAATGATAGAGAATAGGGGAGGAAGAAATTCTAAGTATATTTAAAAGAAAAATTTATCAATAACAAAACTGTAACTGAAGAACTATCCAGTAGGATTAGGAAGAGAAGGAACTTAGCTAGGATCAATGTCGAGCCTTGCAATAGATTACTCTCGGGGATGATTTATGATGATTTTATGATGGTTTTTGACGGATTTTCCTTTTTTCTATACTATTTTTTCATAAAGTTTATTTTGAAAATTCCATTCAACTCCAAGTCTGTTGGTAAGTTACTCTAGGAAACTCATCCATTCCTTCATTGATATTTTATTTAGTATATGTCAAATGCTAGGCACTTGCTATATTTAGGCAGTCCTTGATTTGCACAATTTTGTGTACCTGAAACTCATGCCCATCTGAACTGGGTCCTTGCCTACCATGGCTTCATTGATCTTCATTATCAGAGAACTGTGCAAAACGAGGACCGCCCATATTTCATCTAGAGACAGGACTGAAAATTTTGGCTGCTTTTGAGAAGCTTAAAATATGTAGCAGAAGCGGACAAATGATTATCTTTCATTGTACTTTAAGGATTTAAGATATCTTTCAAATTTAAGGTAAAATCTCACAAAGAAGACTTTTAATGTGGATTTCTGGGGAAGACAATTGGGGAAGAAATTCTGAAAAGGGTGATACCGGGGGAAGAAAAAAGGTCAGGTGCCTAGAGAGGAAGGTTTGGAGACTTAAAGGGCCCATGAGTAATCCCCTGAGGCCATTGTTAAGTGTGGGCAGTGTTGGAAAGGAAGCTTGAAATGTATTTAATTTCCCAAAAATCTATGTCTGTGTCCTTTTTCATTCCTAATTATGCTTTCTCTTTTTTCCTTATTTTCCTTCCTCTTTATGCTCTCACCTCTCTCCCACTTTCTGTTTTCTCTAGTTTCCTTTTTTTGTCTCATGACCTCAGTCCTAATAAGTGGTTTTGTCTATGTTGATGCTGTTTTTCTAGGACATTCTTTTAGATTTATTTATGGGCTGATGTCTATGGGGTTGTGCGGCTTCAGACATGACTGAAGTGACTTAGCAGCAGCAGCATCCTTTACCCTTTTGTTTTTAATAATGTCTGTTTTAATATTTTAAAATGCTCTCTTGCTACTTTAAATTTTTTCTTTCATATGTTTCTGATTTCCATAAGATGATTATCCCTTTCTTTGAACTTTTACAGTTTTCTTTGGAAATGAAAGTATTTTAGGGGATACATTTTCCTTTGATTACAGTTTTGTTGTATCTAGTGCAGATATTTTATTATGAAGTACTCTTTTCATTTTGTTTTAGACAGTCTGAAATTTTATTTTGATTTTCTTCTTTGAGGTGATCTAGAAAGTTTTTTGGTTAGATTTGACTAAGTTTGCTGTAGTTTAAATTATCCCTGAGATATTAGTGGCTTACACCCAGAAGGAGGTTCCGTGTCCTTTATATGTGGGTGATATGTCCTCCTGCCTGGCTGAAGGAGCAGCCCCATCTGATGGTGTTGCCATAGTGGCCAGGACGTGTCTTGACTCTAGATGTCTCTGCTGGGAAGGGGCATATGTTGTTCCACTCACTTCTCATCTGTCAAAACAAGTCCTGAGGCCAGTCCTGATATCAAGAAATTGTTCTCACTGCTGCTCTCAAGGGAGGGCAGAATGTATTTTGTATGAAAATTTAATCTACTTTAAAAATGTTGATATCAGTTGAATTGTCTTCCCTCGATAAAGACAGGTTGGAATCCTAATTTCAGAATGTGACTGTATTTGGAAATACAGTCTTTGTAGAGGTTATCAAGTTAAAAAGCGTTCGATGTTGTGGACCCTAATGCTATATGCCTGCATGCAGGTATGCTAAGTCACTTCAGTCATGTCTGACTCTTTGTGAACTTATGGACCCGCCAGGCTCCTCTGTCCATGGGATCTCCAGGCAAGAATACTGGAGTGGGTTGCCATTTTCTCCTCCAAGGGATCTTCCCAACCCAGGAATGTAACCCACGTCTTTTACCTCTCCTGCGTTGGCAGGTGGATTCTTTACCAGTAGCACCACCTGGAAAGCCCAATGCTATATTACTAATGTCCTATGAAAAAGGAAACTTTGGACAAAGAGACAGACATGTACACCATCTGCAAGCCAAGGAATGCCTGAACCTCCCAGGAGCTAGAGCAGATGCATGAAACAAAATATCCCTCACTACCTCATAGCCCGTAGAAGGATCCAGCCCTTCTTGATCTCACACTTCTAAGTCTTCAGACTGTGAGACAATCAATTTCCGCTGTTTAAGTCACCCAGTTTTTGGTGCTTTGTTATTGCAGCCTTAAGAAACCAACACAGATATGTTTCAAAGTTTCCGAGATATACTTGACCAAATTCTTATTTATTTCTAGCTTTATTAAACCTTTTATTAGAAAATTTAGCCAGTAAAATCTCTGCTAGTTAAGCTTTTCTCCCATGGTTAAAATTATGATCAGTTTTAAAAATTTGTTTCAAGTAGCAAATTCTCTTCTTGAATATTTTCACTCAAATTTCAGTTTATATCTTTCCTATTCAGAAATTTAAATATCTATTATCCTTTTCTAATTTACTACATTCAGGGTTTTGTAAACCTTATTTATATAAAAATTCAGATTCATTTTTACAAAAAATAAATAAATACTCTAGGTTTGAAAGCCTACCCTTATGTTAATTTTTTCAATTGTTTTATTATGATGTTGCTAACCAGGATGTTTAACAGTATACTTAATACTTGGCTACCTGATGCGAAGAACTGACTCATTGGAAAAGACCCTGATTCTGAGAAAGATTGCAGGCAAGAGGAGAAGGGGATGAAAGAGGATTAGATGGATGTATGGAATCACTGACTTGATGGACGTGAGTTTGAGAAGTCTTCAGGAGTTGGTGATGGATGGGGAAGCCTGGCATGCTGCAGTTCATGGGGTGAGTCGGACACAACTGAGCGACTGAACTGAACGGAACTGGAGTTGATTAAATCATTGTAAATGTTTTCTCTTAGGGCTCTATCCATGAATATGCCTTCTTTTCTCCCTTATTTTTCTTCTTTTTTATTTTCCTTTTTTAAAAACTGAAACTGGACAATGATTTCCTTCAAACAGCTGTCTGCAACACTTGTCTGTAAAATCCCTTCATCTCTGCCATACAGCGCCTTCAGTTCAGTTTAGTCACTCAGTTGTGTTTGACTCTTTATGACTCCATAGACTGAAGCACAACAGGCTTCCCTATCCACCACCAACTCCCCGAGCTTGCTCAAACTCATGTCCATCAAGTTGGTGATGCCATCCAACCATCTCATCCTCTGTCGTCCTCTTCTCCTCTTGCCTGCAGTCTTTCCCAGCATCAGGGTCTTTTCCAATGAGTCAGGTCTTCGCATCAGGTGGCCAAAATATTGGAGCTTCAGCTTTAGCATCATATTCATTTATATCCAGTGAATATTCAAGACTGATTTCCTTAAGGATTGACTGGTTGGATCTCCTTGCAGTCCAAGGGACTCTCAAGAGTCTTCTCCAATACCACAGTTCAAAAGCATCAATTCTTCAAACCATACCCTTGACTAGATGGACCTTTGTCAGCAAAGTAATGTCTCTGCTTTTTAATATGCTCTCTAGGTTGGTCATCTGGTCCTATCACTTCATGGGGAATAGATGAGGAAACAGTGGAAATGGTAGAAGACTTTATTTTTGGGGGCTCCAAAATCACTGCAGATGTTGACTGCAGCCATGAAATTAAAAGACACTTACTCCTTGGAAGGAAAGTTATGACCAACCTAGACAGCATAGTAAAAAGCAGAGACATTACTTTGCCAACAAAGGTCCATCTAGTCAAGGCTATGGTTTTTCCAGTGGTCATGTATAGATGTGAGGGTTGGACTATGAAGAAGGCTGAGCGCCAAAGAATTGATGCTTTTGAACTGTGGTGTTGGAGAAGACTCTTGAGAGTCGCTTGGACTGTAAGGAGATCCAACCAGTCCATTCTAAAGGAGATCAGTCCTGGGTGTTCTTTGGAAGGACTGATGCTAAAGCTGAAACTCCAATACTTTGGCCACCTCATGCGAAGAGTTGACTCATTGGAAAAGACTCTGATGCTGGGAGGGATTGGGGGCAGGAGGAGAAGGGGATGACAGAGGATGAGATGGCTGGATGGCATCACTGACTCAATGGACATGAGTTTGAGTAAACTCCAGGAGTTGGTGATGGACAGGGAGGTCTTGCATGCTGCGATTCATGGGGTTGCAAAGAGTTGGACACGACTGAGTGACTGAACTAAACTGAACTAGGTTGGTCATAGCTTTTCTTCCAAGGAGCAGTTCAGTTCAGTTCAGTTTAGTTTGTTAGTCGTGTCCAACTCTTTGCGACCCCATGGACTGCAGCATGCCAGGCCTCCCTGTCTATCACCAACTCCCTGAGTCTACTCAAACTCATGTCCATTGAGTCGGTGATGCCATCCAATCATCCCCTTCTCTGCCTGCCCTCAATGTTTCCCAGCATCAGGGCCTTTTTAAATGAATCAGCTCTTCACAGCAGATGGCAAAATATTGGAGTTTCAGATTCAGCAACAGTCCTTCCAATGCACAGCTAGTATTGATCTCCTTTAGGATGGACTGGCTGGATCTCCTCGCAGTCCAAGGGACTCTCAAGAGTCTTTTCCAACACCACAGTTCAAAAGCGTCAATTCTTCAGCACTCAGCTTTCTTTGTAGTCCAACTCTCACATCCATACGTGACCACTGGGAAAACCATAGACAGACCTTTGTTGGCAAAGTGATGTCTCTTCTTTTCAATATGCTGTCTAGGTTTGTCATAGCTTTCCTTCCAAGGAGTAAACATCTTTTAATTTCATGGCTACAATCACCATCTGCAGTGATTTTGGAGCCCCCCAAAATAGAGTCTGCCACTGTTTCCCCATCTATTTGCAGTGAAGTGATGGGACCAGATGCCATTATCTTAGTTTTCTGAATGTTGAGCCTTAAGCCACCTTTTTCCACTCTCCTCTTTCACCTTCATCGAGAGGCTCTTTAGTTCTTCTTCACTTTCTGCCATAAGGGTGGTATCATCTGCATATTGGAGGTGATTGATATTTCTCCCAGCAATCTCGATTCCAGCTTGTGCTTCATCCAGCCCAGTGTTCCTCTTTGCTTTCTGCCATAAGGGTGGTGTCATCTGAATATCTGAAGTTATTGATATTTGTCCAGAAATCTTAATTGAAGCTTGTGCTTCATCAGCCCCTTAGAAGTTACAAAAATTGCCCCATTACTGCTGAAATCTTCCTTCCCTTTCGGGCTTTGCAGGTGGTGCTACTAGAAAAGAACCTGCCCATCAATGCATGTAGACTTAAGAGACACAGGTTTGATCCCTGAGTCAGGAAGATCTCCAGGAGGAGGGTGTGGCAACCCACTCCAGTATTCTTGCCTGGAGAATCCCATGGACAGAGGAGCTTGGCAGGCTGCAGTCCATAGGGTCGCCCAGAGTCTGACATGACTGAAGTGACTTAGCACGCAGTCACTTTCCTTACCAATGGGGCTGATATTGACAGGGATATCACAGCTCAGCTGGGAAAGGAAATGGGGAAAAAGAATTGGACAGGAGATGGTAGATGGAAAGTAATAAATTACATCCTGCTTTGTTCTCAGGAGAAGTTTAGATGTCATTGGAAGGCATATTGGGGCTTCCCAGGTTGTGCAGTGGTGAAGAATCCACCTGTCAATGCAGGAGACAGGAGATGTGGGTTTGATCCCTGGGTCAAAAGATCCCCTGGAGAGGAAACTAGCAACTCATTCCAGTATTCTTGCCTGGGAAATTGCATGGACTGAGGATCCTGGTGGGCTACAGTCCATGGGGTTGCACGTAGTCAGACATGACTGAGTGACAGAGTGCACACATATACAGAAGCCATATTGAATTTAAGTACATAATTTGTGATCCACCAAAATCATCTGCATGATTTTGAATCATGTAAATATTATTTTAAGACCAGATTTTGAATCAAGTAGGAAAGTGGTTCTGACTTACGTGTGTTTTGCCCCTTTTGTCTCAAACACTGTGACCTTGATGCTATTTTTAACTTACATGTTTATCCTTGTAGAAGTGTCTAAAATAATTAATATAACCAATTTTGTATTTTCAGGATTAGTTGTTTGCAAACAGCAAACAAGCTTCTGTAAGAAACTGGAGCAAGTCTTTCCAGTTGGGCTATATTAGAATTCCATCTACATTTTAATTTGGTTCCTGCTGTGTGGATATATTAGACTGAATCTATTACCTGGCTCAGTGGTCCTCTCAGACAATTTCCCTTTCTCATTCTGATTTTTATTGTAAGCTATCATCAACATAATGTAGAAGTCTGCAAATCCTATTTTGATCACTTCCATGAGGTGGTGATAACTGTGACCTTACGTTAAAAAACACAAACTGAAGGAGTGTCGTGATATTTAATAGATTACCTTTCAATTAGAGGTGCTAGTTTTGGAGTGTTTGTGAGACTGTATGCTTGGAGATTTCTTCTTTACTAATCCTTCATTTGAGTGTTTGCAGAAGAAGATTCTGTAGCAATCATCCCCTTGGGGCAAGACCTGGTTTTACATGAAACATTCCTGCTTTATGTGTAATTTTGAGTTGCCTCTGACTCTGGTGATCACAAACCACCTGCTGTTTTTTCGTTTGAAGATACTGTCTCTCTGAGTATTTATTATAATTTCAGCTTTAAATATAGCCTTTTCATACATTTAATACATTTAATCCTTACCGTGAAACAGATTAATAGACCTATGGTGGAAAGCTTAGGAACATTAATTTAGTTCACTCTGGTTTATTTAACTGTGTTGCTCTCTTACTGGGGTATACATTTTCAGGGCATGTCTGGAAGTTAAGAGAGATGATGTCAGATGGTAATAGCATGGCACTTCATTTTCTCATGCTGCCCAACAGTTTGATGAAGAGTACTCTTAGGGAAAAAGAAATACTAGTAATTTGTTCCATTTGCATCTCCATACTCAGAACTGTCCTGTCATCACCTTGTGTCTGGCACCTTGTTGCGGCCCCTTATTCTGCCTCTAAGATCATGTTTTCCTCACACTTTTTATCTTTCCTCTTTCTATTTTTGTTTGTTTGAATGTTTCATTCTTAACATAGTCCTGTCTCTTGGCTGCCTGCTGTATATGTTTCTACCTGAATAGCTTGCTGACACATTAAATGTTATGTTTGGACATAAATTTCTCATTCTTTGCTCAAAAACAACTTTTCACCCTGTCTTTCCTTTTTTTCTGTGCATGGTATCATCATTTTTACCCTGAGTCTTACACTGAGAATTTCAGTGTCACCAGTGATTCAAGTTTCTTGTTTATCTTTTCCAATTCAACTGAAAATGAGCTTTTCTTCTCAAATTTACTTTTTTCTTCCTATTCCTCTTGACACTTTTTTTTTTACTGCAACAACCTCTTGGCTGGACTAACTAGTGTTTTCTTCTGCTGATCCCCAGTAACTTAACAGTTCAAGATTAATATAGTATTCATGTGTCATTCTGCACTTGAAAATTCTTCAGTGCTTTGCAGTTTCTTGCTACTTAAAATGTTATCTAATATTCATAGCTTTAAGCGTCCACTATAATCTCTGTTACAGCTATTCAAAATTAGTTCTTAGTCATTTCACAGCATCTTTCCTTCACCAGCAGATCCTGTTCCCGGAATTCTCCATTCATTCAGTACTGTTACTTTCTGAAGAACAGAATTTATGTCTTATATTGGTAACCATGTGTCTATAGACTGAATATTTTGTGGCTCCCCTGAATTCATGTTTAAACCTCATCCCCACTGAGATAGTGTTAGGAAGTTGGGCCTTTGGGAGATGATAAGGTCAGGAGGATAAGCTTCCCAGGTGGCTCAGTGGTAAAGAATCCAGCTGCCAGTATAGGAGATGCAAGTTCTATCCCTGGGTTGAGAAGATCCTCTGAAGAAAAGAATGACTACTCACTTCAGTATTCATGCCTGGAGAATCTATGGACAGAGGAGCCTGGTGGGTTGTGGTCCATAGAGTTGCAAAAGAGTAGGTCATGACTGAGTGATTACACAACGAGGTCATGAGGATGGAGCTCATTCTCATGATGAATGAGATTAGTGCCCTCATAAAAGAGGCCCCAGGGAGCTCCCTCATCCCTTCTGCCATGTGAGGATGCAGCATGAAGATGGCCATTTTTGATCCAGGAAGTGAATCCTCACCAAAGGTCAAATTTACCAGCTCTTTGATCTCTGGACTTCTTAGCCTCCAGTGCTGTAAGAAATAAATTTCTTCTGTTTAGCAATCATTCAGTTTATGGTACTATATTCAGTTCAGTTCAGTCGCTCAGTCATTTCCGACTCTTTGCATAGCTGTCTAAATGTATTGACATGTTTATTCAGCATAGTATCTAATCTGTGGTAGATGTTCAATTAATGTGACTGTTGTTTGTGTTTCAGTGTCCATCAGGATCTTCTTTAGAAACCCTGGGATGGTGATTTTTCTTTTATTTTGCATTTTAGACCTTAAGACATGGTCTCTTGAGTTGCATTATCTGAGTTTAACTATAACTCTTGTTTTGTGACCTTAGGTAATTGGCCTAATGTCTGCACGTCTCAAGTTTCCTCATCTGTAAAGTGGGGATAAAATCTCTATTAACCAAAAAGGGTTGTTATGAGAACTTGATAAGGAATACATGTACAGAGCTTTGAAGTGTGACATATATACTAAGTGCTCATTTAGGAATTGATAAGATTTTGCATATGTAACAAATCTTTCTAAGCTGATGTCACTAAGAACATTTCTAGTGGCTTGGCAAATTAGGTAGAGGGAAAAATCTTACTTGAGGGAGCTCAATTTTTATTTTATTCCTGCTGCTGCTGCTGCTAAGTCGCTTCAGTCGTGTCCGACTCTGTGTGATCCCATAGACGGCAGTCCACCAGGCTCCCCCGTCCCTGGGATTCTCCAGGCAAGAACACTGGAGTGGGTTGCCATTTTCTTCTCCAGTGCATGAAAGTGAAAAGTGTTATTGTCAATTCATGTGCTATTTTGATACCAAGGCTATTTATATATACATAAATATTTTTGTTTTATTGAATCAAACTGGTATTTGAAACTATTGGTAAAAGTGCAGATGACCATAGGAATATTGAATTTACTGGGTGTTTGTAAGATTGATAACACTACTTATTAATACTGTTGTGTCTGCTCCAACCACAACTGTACCACGATCATTTATTGAACACATTGTCATCTGAATTTTCTTAGTAAACCACAATTGATCCACTAAACACTGGGCAAAAATGTATTACAAGATTTGCATATATAACTTATTACCATAACAGTATATACATGCCAAATGATAAAGAATTAGAATTGTCCTTTTAAAAAGTATCTGGTGGGAAGGTTACCTATTTTGCATTTTATTCATACTTCTTAAGCTTTCTCTATTTTCCTTCTCACCATTATCTCAAATATTTTTGTCTATTAAGTGTAGAACTTACTTGGAATTATTCTTTACAGTTCTAAATTTTATTCATCCTTCACCTTTACTATCTGAATGCTAATATTTAAAATACTTCCAATTTTAAGTGGCTTTTCCTAGAATCTGTAACATCTTTGAAAATATTTTGAACTGCTTTGAAAAATATCATCCCTTTCTAAGGAGAAGAATCTTAGTTTTGCTGCTCTTTAGTAAAATGGAAACTGTGCCCTGCAGGTTGACTTCAGGTGCCTTAATGATTGATCTCACCGCAGCGAAGAGTTGGGAGATTGAAGAATTCATTTGCCTGAGCACCTGTTGAATATTTTCTTCCGATCTGAGATTATACAAAGTGTTAAAAGTACAAGGGAGCACACTGACATTGGTCCTTTCTCCCCAACTCTCATATTCTATTAAGGAAAATAATGAGTAATCACAATAGGGGCTGCCTTGGTGGTTCAGCAATAAAGAATCCACCTGCAAATGCAGGAGACGTGGGTTCATTCATTCAGTCCCTGGGTCAGGAAGATCCCCTGGAGAAGGAGATGGCAACCCACTCCAGTATTTTTGTCGGGGAGATCCCATGGACAGAGGAGCCTGGTGGGCTACATCCATGGGGTCACAAGAGTCAGACATGACTTAGCGACTCAATAACAATCACAATAGAGTGGGGTCAGCCCAGCAATAGAAGCATGGTTCAGACAGTGGAGGGATTGCCTTTATTAGAACGAGAAATACAGACAGAGTTGGTTATAGAATGCTTCCTCATAGGAGTACAGTACAAGGTTCACTTTGTTTCAGTGTAATTGCAATTTGGTTGGTATATTTCTTTTTATTTCCATAAATTTGACATTAAGCAAGAATATATCTTTCTGGCTGTTGTAAAATTGTTGTACCAAATCTTCTTATCCATGACGCAGTCATATTCCTCACTGTAAACTTGAGTTTTATCTCCTTCACAGGTGATACTTAGAGTTTGGCATCCATCAACAAAGCTTCAAAACAGAATATTACCAGGAAAGAAAAGGAGCTTAAATAGGCAGTTCAAAATTTTATTTATACTCCAGGAATAGTAAGGAACCTGTTTATGACAGCTATTTCTCTCCTCTCAGGGTAAGATACTGCATCTTTTAGCAGTGTTAGTTGAGCAAGGATACCATGGAGAAATCTTTCTTTTTTCTGAGAGCTCTCTAGGCTATCAATTTTATAGACTCTGCATAATTTTTGACAAGAATGTAGTTTGAAGCAAGCTGTTATGATTAATTATTGCTCGTTAACTGGATCTTCACTCTGCATGAAAGAATATTGCAGTTTTCCCCATCATTCTAAAAACTGTGTTGCTTATATTAAAATTGAAATGTATTTGGGGAAGTTAGAAGTTGAGATACTAGGGGTGAGCTGTGGGTAGGGCAGGCATTGTTGAAAGCTTTGTTTGATGCCCTTGTGATTTTTCAGTAAAATAAACTAGATTTCTCAACAGAAGAATTTATATAATATCTCATTTGTGATGGTGGTATTTCGTGTTGTCTTGTACTTTATAAATCTATTTTCTTCTTGGCAAGAGTCCTTGGTCAATGTGTACATTTGGAAGATATTGGAAGAATACAGTACCAAAAAATGTGCTTGTCCTCGAACTCAAGTCAATTCCCTGTCTTTACAGAATATTAACTGACTGATTAACTTGGTTTATCAATATCCATATGAAAGAAAACTAGAATAGTAACATGCAGTTTTTTTCTTTCATATATATGGATGAGAGATAAGGATTTTTGTGTTTAATTACATGAGTAGTTTTTCCTTTATAGTTGTGCTGAAAACTGTCAGTTTCTCAGTCTCTGATCACAGCTACCTTTGAGAGTGTGAGTCATATGTTTACTGTCATGTAAACAATGAAAATAACATAAGAAAGCAATTGTGCCAGTTTCTGACTTACAGGCAAAAGTTGTGTGTAGGTAATTAGGGTGGCCATTTGTTTTTCTTTTTCTCCATTTTTTAAAAAAATCGAAGTATAATTGCCTTACAATATTGTGTTAGTTTCTGCTGTATAACAACGTGAATCAGCTATATGTATATGTATGCCCCCTCGCTCTGAGACCTCCCTCGCACCCCTCCACCCTACCCCTCTAGGTCACCACAGAGCACTGAGCTGAACTCTGTACTATATATAGCAGCTTCCCACTAGCTATCCGTTTGGCACATGGTAGTGTATATTGTCAGTCCTAACCTTCCCATTCATCCCACCCTCTTCCTCTGCACACCCCCACGTCTGTGTCTGTGTCTCTATTTCTGAGATGACCATTTCTAACAATTCATTTGTAGGCTGAAAAAAAAGGGTAAGGGGAAAGAATAATTGACAAACATTGTTAGATTAGTGTGGCCAGTTTTTCGATATAGTCAATGAATTTTTGCATTAAGGAAAAAAAATGATAACAGTAGTAGTAGGAAGTGAAGACAGTATTCATGTGATTGACAAGATATTTTTCACTGCTAAACCACTTATTGAATAATTACTACTTAAGTTTATAGCATTGAAGGCAATGGGAAGGGTAATATACCAATCCTCTAATTAATGTCCTTAATTTATAACATGTGAACAACAAAAAATCAGAACCCAAAGAAGCAGCACACAGGGCAAAAGAATATTAAATATAAAGAGGATTACAGTAGCAAGATATTTTGAGTAGAGTTCCTTTAAGTTTCCTCTCTAGAAAAGTTCCTCTTAATTTACACCTTCTCTTCCTAATTGCACGAGGTAGCAAAAAATGCATCTCAGCTGTCGCTTTGTTTCTTCTCTTCTTCTCTTGTGCTTTTTCTAAATACTTTCTTAATAAATAGCCAAATTTTGGTCTCTTTTGAGACTCATTTTCCCCAGTAGCTCAAACGGTAAAAAATCTGCCTGCTGATTCATGTAGATGCTAGAGACAGGGGTTCGATCCCTGGGTAAAGAAGATCCCCTGAAGAAGTGAATGGCAACCCACTCCAGTATTCTTGCCTGGAGAATCCCCACGGACAGAGGAGCCTGGCAGACTACAGCCCATGGGGTCACAAAGAGTCGAACATGACTGAACAACTAACACTTTCACTTTCCTTTAGAATGAAAACCTTTCCTATATAAGTATATAAGCTTTAACGTGAAGTGAAAAAAATGCATTTAGTAAGTAATAGTTGGCTGTCACTGTTCCTCTGTGAGAGATTCCATTCCAGTAAGAAAGATGTCTTGGTGTTTTCTTTTTTTAGTGTGGGGAGAAGTGTGTAAAAATAAAGATAAAAAGGCATTGTTTATCAGTCAATTATCCCTGTATAAGTAGCAACCGCAGAATCTCAGATTCAGAGCGACAGCGTGTATTTCATGCTTGTGCTTCTGCTGATGAGTTACGGTTTGATGGAGCTTAGCTTAGCTCCACACTGTGGGCTGGGTCCGCGCAGGTCTGTTCCAGGCTTCGGCTTGTGGGCATGAGCTTAGATCTGTTTCCTGCATGTTTATTTGGGGGCTCAGATGAGGGGAAAGTAAGTACTCAGGGGAAAGCTGTTCTTTTGGTTATTGGCAGGAGTTAGAGAGCAAGTGAACACAGACTGTGCCTCTTAAAGGTAAGGCTCAGAAGTGGCCCATTGTCACTTATGTTGATATTCCATTGGTCACAGCAAGTCTAATGATGAGGGAGTATGTTTCTCCCATGAAGTTGGAGGTTACAGGGAGTGAATGCTTGCAGAACAATGAGCTCATCTTACTGATTGTAATAATCATGTCTGTAAGTCAAATCACATTGTACACTTTAAACTTACACAGTGTGTGTACGAGCTTTAAGTCCCCATGATGTCTGATTCTTTGCGACCCTATGGACTGTAGCCCACCAGGTTCCTCTGTCCATGAGATTCTCTGGGCAAGAATCCTGGGGTGGGTTGCCATGCTCTCCTCCAGGGGATCTTCCCAACTCAGGGATCCAAACTCGTGTCTCTTATGTCTCCTGCATTGGCAGAGGGGTTCCTTACCACTAGCATCTCCTGGGAAGCCTCAGATTTACACAGTACGATGTGTCAATTATATTTCCATAAAACTAGGAAGAAAAAAAATTTTAATAAATGGAGAAACTTCTGATTTCCAGTCTGGTATGTAATAAAAAAAAACAAAACAAAAAATGAGCTAATCTACCACATGTAAAATGTAATAAATGCAGCAGCACAAATTAAAATTCTAGAAGAGGTTGGAAATACATGAGTCTTTTGATATGAGCAATCACTGCCATTCACCAAGCACTGACGGGGCATGTGCTAGGCTAAAATACACATGCATTGCCTTTTCTCAACTACAGTGCTGCTGACTCTGGGATTCTGATGTCCCCTTTGTTGGGGGCAGGGGAGAGGGCTGTCCTGTGCCTTGTAGGATATGTAGAAACATCATTGGTGTTTACCCACTGGATATCTCAGCATCTTTGCCTCTCCAGTGATAATAGCTGAAAATGTCTCCACATGTTGCCAGATGTCTCCATGGGAGCAGAATCACCTCCATTGATTACCAGTGACTTATCTTGTTTTGTAATCTCTTAACTAGGGGCTCTCTTCATTTAACAGATGGAGAAATTGAGACTGAGACAGGCTACTTTACCCAGGGTAACGTAGAGGTAAATAACAGATTCGGGGGTAAAACCCAGATCTCTAATTCTAAACTATATGGATTTAAACTATACTCCTGAAGACTAATAAATAAAATGCCTTTTCCTTGGGTTTTCCTTCAGCAGTGGGGCGGAAAAGGCAATTACAGTATGTAGACAATAAGATCTGTGAAAGATACACTCGAGAAACTGTGAGAATGGTGAGAAAAGAGCAGGATCATTCTACTCAACAATAACTGAGGCAACCACTGAAGGATTTGATGAACTAGTAGGACAAATGATATTTAACCAGATGAAGGGGGACACGATGAGTCTCACTGAGTAGAGGTCATAGTATATAGAGAGCATAGACAGAGAATGCAAGACAGTGGAGATGGTTGAAGCCAAGAATGCAGTTGAGAAAATGGCTGGAAATGAAGGCAGAGGCAAAGTCAACAGTGACTTTTGCTGAGCTATGGATTCTGAACTTCAATCCCAAAGGCAATGTTAGGCACACACACAGGAATTTTAAACAGGGAAATTACAGAATCATACTTGAATTTTATAACATTGCTCTGTCCTCCTGTGAAGGATGGATTAGAAAGGGGATTATAGGTGACAGGAAAATGTGCTATAGAAGCAAGAAAATTATGTGGAAAGATATATATTGAAGTATTAAGAATGTTTATCTTTGGGTGAAGATTATTTTTTTAATTTTCCTTTTTATTATCTTTATTTTGAATTTTCTGCAGTGGAAAGAAATCTTGCTTTGCACAGTAGTAGGTAATACATTTTATTATGAAAAATAGGACAGTGTAGGTGATTTATTTGAGAGTGACTTAGGAAGTAAAAATATCAGGGTTCAGAGATGTGTTCTGGGGTCATTGCTGAGAGAAAAGGAAGAGTTCAAAGGCTCCTTGGGTTTCTGGCTTTGAGAATTGACAGAGAAGGGATTTAAGAAGATGGGGCGGCAGTTTAGGGGGAGAAGATCCGTTCTGTTTTGTATCGGTGCACATGAAGTGCTTCTGGGGAATCTAGTTGGAGGAGGTACCAAATTGTCCATTAAAGAGGAGTTCAATAGAAAGGTTTTAGCGGAGAGACAGATTTGAGGAATAGCCAAAGGATAAAGTTAGCTTTTTGGGTGAAATTGTCCAGGAAGAATGTATATATTGGGAAAAGTAAAGGTCTGGTTGCATGGATTGCTGGTGGTAAAAGTGAGGCATACGAGGAGCTTGGTGAGTGTCTAGGGAGGGCAGCATCAAGGAAGTGAGAACAAATTCTCAAAGGATAAGAAAGGAAACTAGAAACTAACAGAGAGGCCAGATGTGAGGCTGCACATTGTTTTATATTTAGCCTTTAGGTCTGTAGTAACCAGGGCAAAAGGGGGACTGGTGGTTACAGTTGGAAGTTAAATAGCAGTGATTTTGGTACCAAACTAGAGGTCATGAGAGGGAGAGACATTCTTTGAGACATTTGCTTTACAAAGGAAGTGGGAAAGTAGATGGTCTTTTGGTGCACAAAAAGACTCTCCATGTTATTCATGTTTCTTTCATAGAGAAAAATTTCTTGAGAATATTTGAAAGAAAAAAAAGATTCATATTCAGATGACTAATTCATTGTTAAATGAATTTTTAATGTGAAAATAGCATTTTGTGAGCATTTAAAAAAATTTGGCCTACAGTTATTTATCTATACTTTAAAAAGTCACTAAAACTTGAAAAAAAAAGTTAATCTTTGTACCTGAAGATTAGCATCACTCTTTTCATAAAAAAAGGGACTCAATTCACTAAAATGAGAAGACAAGTATCCTTTTGAAGGGTTGACCTTTTGACTGTTGCTTGCATTTAGGAATTTATTTTTTATCTCCAAATAATCACTTTAAAATGTTATTAAAGTGAGCAACTTCCTACAAATTTTATTTTGCTTTTCTTTTTTTTTCTCTGAGTAGTTTTTTTTTTCCTTCTTATTAAAATTTTTTCTGATGCTGACAAAATGATGGAGAAATAAATATAATCATCATCATTTAAGATTTAGGTTAGGACATTTTATAGTGCTGGTTATTAATAAGTGTTTTTGTTATAATTTTATCATCCAAATTTTTATCTACTAAATGTATTATTTTTTCAGTTGCTTACAGATTGTATTTTGAAACCGTTACTTGGATTTTTGAATGCTCTTAGAAATAAGCTGCTACTGCTAAGTCACTTTGGTCATGTCTGACTCTGTGAGACCCCATAGATGGCAGCCCACCAGGCTCCCCCTGGGATTCTCCAGGCGAGAACGCTGGAGTGGGTTGCCATTTCCTTCTCCAATACGTGAAAGTGAAAAGTGAAAGTGAAGTCGCTCAGTCGTGTCTGACCCTCAGCGACCCCATGGACTGCAGCCTACCAGGCTCCTCCATCCATGGGATTTTCCAGGCAAGAGTACTGGAGTGGGGTGCCATTGCCTTCTCCTCTTAGAAATATGTTTTAAGCTAATTATTTCCTTTTTCTTCCCTTAAAGTAATTGATGTGTATATGATGAACCAGGAATATTGGATGTGGGTCACTGAATTTCCTCACTAACATGGTGACTTTGGTCAAGTCATTTATTCTTTACTTGAATTAATGTTTCACTTTTTAGAAGCCAAATTTTTGAGATTGTAGCACTACTAGTCACCACTACTAGGTTGAAATTCAAATCTTTAAAAAGATCTTTTGAAAGCATCTAAACTTTCATTAAAGGAGTAATATTTAAAATGGGAGAACAGGTATATGGTTGTGGAGAATGAAATAATGTAGGTGAATAGAGACCTAACTCTGTACTGTAACTAAATAGAGTTTGGCTTCATTGTATGAATTCAGCACACTTTTCTGAATTCAGCCAATACTGATTAATGGTAAGTTTATAATAAATGTAAATATGTAGGATAGACTTAGATTACATAGTGAGAGGAAGTAGAACAGAATTTCTATTTGTGTGTATGTATATGGCTCACATTTTTAGTAGAAGGTGAAATTTCAACATAAATACCTGCTGAAATATTTTGGCCTGTATAAATGTGCAGAATTAGAAATGAAGATAGACTTTAGTGAGGGACAGGGAGGCCTGGCGTGCTATAGTCCACGGTGTTATGAAGAGTCAGACATGACTTGGCAACTGAAAAACAACAGACCTTAGACTTTGTGTGTGTGTGTCCTAAGTCACTTCAGTTGTGTCCAATTCTTTGTGACCCCATGGACAGTAGCCTTCCAGCCTCCTCTGTCCTTGGAATTGTCCAGGCAAGAACACTGGTGTGGGTTGCCATGCTCTCCTCATAGACTTTAGACTCTAACTTTAGATTACTTATATGAAGACTGTAATCCTAATATATTAATCTATGAATTGGAGTATCTTTGTATATGTTGGCTGTGAATGTATCAGAGTTAAATATGTTCTAAACAGAAAGTATTAGAGATGTTTTGTCAAAGAAAGTAGTTTTATTTACTTCAACCTGACAGTCTTTATACATTTGACAATTTCAGACTTTGGGTGTGAAATATATTTTTGTGTAAACTATAAAACACCTTCATTTATAGAACCAGAAATAGCTATACTATGGACAGGATATCTCTCCTAAGACAGATGATCACTTTTATAGTACACAGAGAGAAATAGAACACTAATCAATTTGTTCTCTAAATTTCTCCTGCTGTGGCTTTCACTCAGTTTTAAGTCCTTCACCACAAAGACATGTATGTCTATAAAGAGCAATGTGTGGTAAGAGATAGTTGAGCTGCTATTGCTTGGATGCATAGGAAAACCACTTGCTATAATCCATTGCCAAATCTAGCAGGACTATCTGTTACTTACTCCTAAAAGGCTCTTTTGTAAAACTTTCTAAATAATTCTCTAGAGCCTTAGTGAATATTGCAGTTAGACACATTGAGTAGAAATTCTGTTAAGCTCTTTCTTGAAAAGTCAGGCTAGGATGGAACATAGAATATTTTAGAATTGAGGAACAACTTGGGGAAAAAGCTTTTTAATTATAGATTATGATTGATAGTAATTATAGATAAAAATGATAAAACTATGATAATAGTTTTCAAGTCTATAGTTTCTATTGGTAAACAACTATATCTGACTGTTGTAAAGCGGAATCAGTTGGAAAAATTTTGAGGTGCTCTCAATTTAGGAGAAAATGTTGAGCTGAGCCTTAAGAAAGAAAAGAACAAGGCAGTGTCAAGGACCTCGTTAGCCAAAGTTTGTAGACACTTTCTTTAGAACCCCATCCTAAACTTGACAGCACCAACCACTTCTGGTCTCTGTTTTGTTAAAATTTCAAATTCCCGGAGAGAATCCTATGGGCTCAGTTTGAATCAAGTATCTGTTTTATTGGACCAATTAACTAGCCAGTAGCCAAGACCACGCTGTACATATGTGACCACCAGAGTAATTGGACAGTCTCACATTTTGTGTTCAGTGTTCTTTAACCCTTGACTCTCCAAGGCATGTGTGTTTACACCAACCATTCCTTGCTGGAGACAACCCACAATCTCTTCAGCTACTGTATTGTGAGTCAGAATCATGAGATTACTGTTCTCTGAGTCCAGGATCACTTGGTGTTTTTTATTTCATTACTAGCTATATTGTGATCTTGTTTTGAATATTTATAAAAATGAATGATAGTAAGAGAAGGTGAAAGAAAACAGTAGTCTCCCCTTATCCATGGAAGACATGTTCCAAGAGTCCCAGTGGCTGCCTGAAACCACAGATGGTACCTTAGTGAAGGATAGTCCATGTTTGTGCCTAAGCACCATGGCTTCTTTCTTCCTAAGCTCATGTCCTTTGCTTTGTCCTTTGCTCTCTTTGTAATGTGAAAAATAACCTCAGTGCGTTATCCTGCCACATGGTTACTAACAGCCTTTTCTGCAGAGACTGTCTTCTGGTGAACATTCATGTGCAGTATGTGGGTCCCCAAATATCTTTGTAGTATCTAATCAAACGTTAAGCATCTTACGTAAATCCTGACTCTCCTGACTCCAACCCATTGTTCCTTGCAGGCAAAGTGGAAAGTCTTAAGTGATTGCTCCAAGTTTTGCAACAGAGATTATTTGCCTTCTTCATTTTTCTTCGGAATCATCTCTGAGATGTGCTATAATCTTAAAATATGATTTTGGCTTGTGCCAGCATAATGCTGGAGTCATGTTCCTGGTGATGTGAAGAGTCTCTAAACTTACTCATGGCTTTGGGGGCTCTTTCAGGCTTGATTGCATAAACCACTTTTACTTAATTATGGAAAGCTACTGAGTAGCCCTGACTTTACAGCTAAGTTGAACTGAAAGCACCTAGTTTATGATAGCAGCCTGGGTTGAATGGTTGGTTATCTGATGTCCAACATTGGGGCCAAGTATTAAACCAAAAAGTAATACCTCCTGCAGGATACTTGGCCTTAATTAATGCTAAACCCTAAGTACCTCTTACAATTTCTTCTGTTAGGGTTTGCCATAAACTTCATACATCATCCAGGCCTAAAAGGCAAAACCATTTTGTACTGGAACCTGGGTTAGCTAGAGACCTCGCTTTGGTTATATACCTGCCTCAAGTTTGATAACATCTTAAAGGACACAGTAGAAGGGTAAGAGAGCAGAATATCCAAAATCTGAGAGCTCATCTGTCGCTATGACTCTATGGAAAAACTAACTCATTCTGGAAGAAATACCCCGTGTCAGCTTTGCTTCTCAAAGTGTGACATAGGAACTAACAATGTATCATTTAGGGAATTGTTAGGAATGCAGATACCAGAGTCCACTCCAGGCTATTGCATCAGAATCTGTATTTTAATATGATCAGGTGATTTGAGGAACTAAAGAACCTCTTGATGAGGGTGAAAGAGGAGAGTGAAAAAGCTTGCTCTAAACTCAACATTAAGATCATGGCATTTGGTCCCATCACTTCATGGCAAATAGAAGGGGAAAAAGTGGAAACAGTAACAGGTTTTATGATCTTGGGCTCCAAAATCACTGTGGACAGTGACTGCAGCCATGAAATTAAAAGATGCTTATTCCTTGAAAGAAAAACTATGAAAAACCTAGACAGCATTTTAAAACATGGAGATATCACTTTGGTGACAAAGGTCAGTAGAGTCAAAGCTATGGTTTTTCCAGTAGTCATGTATGGATGGGAGAGTTGGACCGTAAAGAAGGCTAAGCACTGAAGAAATGATTCCTTCGAATTGTGGTGCTGAGGAAGACTCTTGAAAGTTCCCTGGACTGCAGGAAGATCACACCAATAATTCCTAAAAGAAATCAACCCTGAATATTCATTGGAAGGACTGTTGTTGAAGCTGAAACTATAATCCTTTGGCCACCTGATGTGAAGAGCCAAGTCATTGGAAAAGACTCTGATGCTGGGAAAGATTGAAGGCAGGAGGAGAAGGGGGCGACAGAGGATGAGATGGTTGGATGGCATCACTGACTCAATGGACATGAGTTTGAGCAAACTCCAGGAGATAGTGAAGAACAGGAAAGCGTGGTGTGCTGTAGTCCATGGAGTCACAAAGAGTCAGACATGACTTAGTAACTGAACAACAGCAGGTGATTTGTACGCAGTAAGGAAAGCACTGCCTTAGATAATTTGAGCACAGGGAGTTCATGGAAATGGGAACCTCCTTAATTCCCAGGGATTTATCTCTACCGCTGCCAAGCTCCTTTCTGCTCTTTGATCTTACCAGCATGGCAACATGGATGTAATAGATCTATGTGGTGCCCTATGGTCAGAGAAATACTGCTCTCTTTCAAGTAATTGACAGCTATTTGTCATGATTCCTGTATATGAAGATAGACAAAAAGTTTGCTGTATAAAACACTGGGAGCACTATGAATTTGCTCCAATTAGAAAACCACATCTAGGATTGATTGTAGCTGAACTGAAATCACCTTCTGATTGTGTTTGTTATAATCACAATAATAATTTTTATTTAGTTCAGTTAGCCTTGTTCTATAGTGTAGCTACTGAATTGAAACACAGCAATGAAAGATTCAAAGGAATTTGTTTTAACATAGATCTATGGTCTAATATAACTCCAAAGTTTGGGGATTCCTCTTTTTTGTAAGTTATAGCCATTAAGGTAAGAGTCCTTTTTGTTAAGTCTTAAAGGAGACGTCATGAGCTTCCCTGGTGGGTCAGTGGTAAAGAATTAGCCTGCCAATGCAGGAGACATGGTGAAAACTTATGGGCCATGTAGCTTAGTTTTACATTCTAGAACAGCGGCCTGCTGCCCTGAGCGTTCCACTTTTCCTGAAATGTGCTTGTGCCTTCATTATTCCTTGCCTTTGTACATACTGGTTAGAATAATATTTCATTACTCACTGGAACATCTTACCTTTTCAAACTTCTCTTCTTTCAAGATTCAGTTCAAATGTTCCTGTCAGGTTTTCCTCACTGTATTCATTTCTGAAACAAATTATTATAAACTAAGCAGCTTAACCTAATGGAAATTTATTTTCTCACAGTTTCAGAGGCCACAATCCAAATTCAAGATGTCAATAGGGCTGTATTCTAAAGAGATTCTATTTCTTGCTCTAGAGAGATTCTATTTCCTCTGGTTGCTCCAGGTGCTTCTTGGCTATAACTGCATAACTCCAGTTTCTGCCTCCTTGTCACATGTCATGTGTCTTAGTGTCTTTGCCTCTTCTGTCTCCTATAAGTCATTGTATTTAGGGCCAACTGAGTGATCCCGGATGTTCTTCAAAGACCCTCTCCCCCCAGATAAGGTCGCTTTCACAAGTTCTAGGTGGACATGTCTTTAGAGACCACTATTCAACCTCCTACATTCACCAAACCCACAGTTCATTTGTTCATTCATTCTTTCAATCATTGTGTGTTGAGTACTTAATGATCAGTTCCTCCTTATCCCACGTGACTTGGTTCATCTTTGTACTTTAGCACTTATGTCATTTATATTATGTTAAATTTATATATTTCCTTCTGCCCCACTAGGTTGGCAGGGGGAGGCTTCCATGGTGACTCAGATGATAAAGAATCTGCCTCCAATGTAGGAGTGAAGTGGAAGTGAAAGTGAAGTCGCTCAGTCGTGTCCAACTCTTTGCGACCCCATGGACAGTAACCTACCAGGCTCCGCGGTCCATGGGATTTTCCAGGCAAGAATACTGGAGTGGGCTGCCATTTCCTTCTCCAGGGGATCTTCCCAACCCAGGGGTCAAACCCGGGTCTCCTGCATTGCAGACAGATTCTTTACTGTCTGAGCCACTAGGGAAACCCCCAATGTAGGAGACCTGGGTTTAATTCCTGGGTCAGGAAGATTTCCTGGAGGAGGGCATGGCAACCCACTCCAGTATTCTTGCCTGGGGAATCTCATGGACAGAGAAGCCTAGCGGGATACAGTCCATGGGGTTGCAAAGAGTTCAAAACAAGACTGAATGACGGATACTTTCTTTGTTGGGAAGTCCCATGAAGAATAATATTTGATGTATCTTTTCTCATTGTTTGAAAATTGAAAGCTCTGGTTCATTGTCATTGTTTCCAGACACTTCTTGGTGATCATAAGTTTTGGTGATTTAAATAACTTCCAAATGCTAACCTTTTGGCTACTGAATGTCCTTTCATCCAGTGATCTTTGGCTCTGTGTTCTCTCAACCATTCACTCCACGGACATAAACCCTGTCCTTATTACAAATAACTATGATGATTTCAAAATTTCAGATTCAAGTATTGCATCTCTTAGGATCACCACCTGCTATTTTCCCCAGATGCTTTTTTTGTGAAAAGTGAAAGTGAAGTCACTCAGTCATGTCTGACTCTTTGCCATCCTACGGACTATAGCCCACCATGCTTCTCAGTCCCTGGGATTATCCAGGCAAGAATACTAGAGTGGGTTGCCATTTCTTTCTCCAGGGGATCTTCCCACCCCAGGCATTGATCTCAGGTCTCCTGCATTGCAGGCAGACTCTTTACTGTCTAAACCACCAGGGAATCCCCTTCATTTGTTCATAACTTCTTAATTCCTTAATATCATTGATCCAGCCCTCCTTTCACCATTGCTCTCAGCCCTCATGCTTCTCCTTATCTAAGCAGATTTTCTGCCACTATAGTCACTCTCTCACAGTCTCTTTTTTTACTTTGTCATATTCCATTTCTCTTTTGCACCATTTTTTTTCTTTTCTTAGACCCATCAATATACTAACAGGTTCTTATTTCTCACGTTAAAATATCTTTTGCAGAGATTCTCCTCCCGCCACCTACCCCGGCAACCTTTGCAAGATATCTTTAAAAAGGATGTCTGCATCCTTCATTTCTCTCTGTTCTACTCTCTTTTGAATCTATATTGCAACAGACTTTCACCTGTGCCACTTAAAGGAAACACTTCTTATCAACATCCCCAATGATCTCCACATTGTTGAAAGCATTGATAACTTCATTTTTCTGTTTTCATCTTAAATGACTTGTCAGCAGCACATGGGGAGAAGGCAATGGCACCCCATTCCAATACTCTTGCCTGGAAAATCCCATGGATGGAGGAGCCTGGTAGGCTGCAGTCCATGGGATTGCGAAGAGTCAGACACAACTGAGTGATTTCACTTTCACTTTTCACTTTCACACGTTGGAGAAGGAAATGGCAACCCACTCCAGTGTTCTTGCTTGGAGAATCCCAGGGATGGGGGAGCCTGGTGGACTGCTGTCTATGGGGTCACACAGAGTTGGACATGACTGAAGTGACTTAGCAGCAGCAGCAGCACATGACAGAGTGATTACTCCCTTCTCTTTGATATTTCTTTTCTCACTTGTCTTCCAGCACCTTTTCTTGGTTTTTCTCTTCTCTTCCTGCCTGGCTGACTTTCCTTTGTCTCCTTTGCTGGTTCCTCCTCATCTGTTGCAATGTTATCTCTAAACTGCACCAAGGCTTACTCCTTATTTTTCCTCCTCTTTCCACGTCTACTCACTTTTTAGGGTGCAAATGCAAGTGTTAGTCATTCAGTTGTGTCCAACTCTTTGCGACCCCATGAACTGTAGCCCGCCTGGCTCCTCTGTCCATGGGTTTTCCTAGAAAAGAATATTGGAGTGGGATGCCATTCCCTTCTCCAGGGGATCTTCCTGACCCAGAGATTGAACCTGGGTCTCCTGCATTGTAGGTAGATTTTTTTTTTTAATTTTAATTTTTACTTTATTTTACTTTACAATACTGTATTGGTTTTGCCATACATTGACATGAATCCACCACGGGTGTACATGCATTCCCAAATATGAACCCCCCTCCCACCTCCCTCCCCGTAACATCGCTCTGGGTCATCACCGTGCACCAGCCCCAAGCATGCTGTATCCTGCATCGGACATAGACTGGCGATTCGATTCTCACATGATAGTATACATGTTTCAATGCCATAATCATCCCACCCTCTCCCTCTGAGTCCAAAAGTCTGCTATACACATCTGTGTCTTTTTTGCTGTCTTGCATACAGGGTCATCATTGCCATCTTTCTAACTCTCAAGAGTCTTCTCCAACACCACAGTTCAAAAGCATCAATTCTTTGGCACTCAGCCTTCTTCACAGTCCAACTCTCACATCCATACATGACTACAGGAAAAACCATAGCCTTGACTAGACAGACCTTAGTCAGCAAAGTAATGTCACTGCTTTTTACTATGCTGTCTAGGTTGGTCATAACTTTCCTTCCAAGGAGTAAGCGTCTTTTAATTTCATGGCTGCAATCACCATCTGCAGTGATTTTGGAGCCACCCAAAATAAAGTCTGACACTGTTTCCACTGTTTCCCCATCTATTTCCCATGAAGTGATGGGACCGGATGCCATGATCTTAGTTTTCTGAATGTTGAGCTTGAAGCCAACTTTTTCACTCTCCTCTTTCACTTTCATCAAGAAGCTTTTTATTTCCTCTTCACGTTCTGCCATAAGGGTGGTGTCATCTGCATATCTGAGGTTCTTGATATTTCTCCCGGCAATCTTGATTCCAGCTTGTGCTTCTTCCAGCCCAGCGTTTCTCATGAGGTACTCTGCATAGAAAGTTCAATAAGCAGGGTGACAATATACAACCTTGACGTAGTTCTTTTCCTATTTGGAACCAGTCTGTTGTTCCATGTCCAGTTCTAACTGTTGCTTCCTAACCTGCATATAGGTTTCTCAAGAGGCAGGTCAGGTGGTCTGGTATTCCCATCTCTCTCAGAATTGTCCACAGTTTATTGTGATCCACACAGTCAGAAGCTTTGGCTTAGTCAATAAAGCAGAAATAGATGTTTTACTGGAACTCTCTTGCTTTTTCCATGATCCAGCGGATGTTGACAATTTGATCTCTGGTTCCTCTGCCTTTTCTAAAACCAGCTTGAACATCTGAAAGTTCACGGTTCACGTATTGCTGAAGCCTGGCTTGGAGAATTTTGAGCATTACTTTACTAACATGTGAGATGAGTGCAATTGTGCGGTAGTTTGAGCGTTCTTTGGCATTGCCTTTCTTTGAAATTGTAATGAAAACTGACCTTTTCTAGTCCTGTGGCCACTGCTGAGTTTTCCAAATTTGCTGGCATACTGAGTGCAGCACTTTCACAGCATCATCTTTCAGGATTTGAAATAGCTCAACTGGAATTCCATCACCTCCACTAGCTTTGTTCATAGTGATGCTTTCTAAAGCCCATTTGACTTCACATTCCAAGATGTCTGGCTCTAGGTGAGTGATCACACCATCATGATTATCTAGGTCATGAAGATCTTTTTTATACAGTTCTGTATATTCTTGCCACCTCTTCTTACTATCTTCTGCTTCTGTTAGGTCCATACCATTTCTGTCCTTTATTGAGCCCATCTTTGCATGAAATATTCCCTTGTTATCTCTAATTTTCTTGAAGAGATCTCTAGTCTTTCCCATTCTGTTCTTTTCCTCTATTTCTTTGCATTGATCACTGAAGAAGGCTTACTTATCTCTTCTTGCTATTCTTTGGAACTCTGCATTCAGATGCCTATATCTTTCCTTTTCTCCTTTGTTTTTCTCCTCTCTTCTTTTCACAGCTATTTTTAAGGCCTCTCCAGACAGCCATTTTGCTTTTTTGCATTTCTTTTCCATGGGGATGGTCTTGATCCCTGTCTCCTGTACAGTGTCACGAACCTCATTCCATAGTTCATCAGGCACTCTGTCTATCAGATCTAGTCCCTGAAATCTATTTCTCACTTCCACTGTATAATCATAAGGGATTTGATTTAGGTCATACCTGAATGGTCTAGTGGTTTTCCCTACTGTCTTCAGTTTAAGTCTGGCCTAAAGGAGCTATCCCATATTGAAGGTCAGGAAGGTCGGCGGTGAGGAGATACCTTTCGACCAAGGTAAGGAGCAGTGGCTGTGCTTTGCTGAAGCAGCCGTGAAGAGATACCCTTCGCCCAAGGTAAGAGAAACCCAAGTAAGATGGTAGGTGTTGTAAGAGGGCTTCAGAGGGCAGACACACTGAAACCATACTCACAGAAAACTAGTCAATCTAATCACACTAGGACCCCTTGTCTAACTCAATGGAACTAAGCCATGCCCGTGGGGCAACCCAAGATGGGCGGGTCATGGTGGAGAGGTCTGACAGAATATGGTCCACTGGAGAAGGAAATGGCAAACCATTTCAGTATTCTTGCCTTGAGAACCCCATGAACAGTATGAAAAGGCAAAATGATAGGATACTGAAAGAGGAACTCCCCAGGTCAGTAGGTGCCCAATGTGCTACTGGAGATCAGTGGAGAAATAACTCTAGAAAGAATGAAGGGATGGAGCCAAAGCAAAAACAATACCCAGCTGTGGATGTGACTAGTGATAGAAGCAAGGTCTGATGCTGTAAAGAGCAATATTGCATAGGAACCTGGAATGTTAGGTCCATGAATCAAGGCAAATTGGAAGTGGTCAAACAAGAGATGGCAAGAGTGAACATCGACATTCTAGGAATCAGCGAACTAAAATGGACTGGACTGGGTGAATTTACCTCAGATGACCATTATATCCACTACTGCAGGCAGGAATCCCTCAGAAGAAATGGAGTGGCCATCATGGTCAACAAAAGAGTCTAAAATGCAGTACCTGGATGCAATCTCAAAAATGACAGAATGATCTCTGTTCGTCTCCAAGGCAAACCATTCAGTATCACAGTTCAGTTCAGTTCAGTCGCTCAGTCGTGTCCGACTCTTTTGCGACCCCATGAATCGTAGCACGCCAGGTTCCCCTGTCCATCACCAACTCCCGGAGTTCACCAAGACCCACGTCCATAGAGTCAGTAATCCAAGTCTATGTCCCAACCAGTAACGCTGAAGAAGCTGAAGTTGAATGGTTCTATGAAGACCTACAAGACCTTTTAGAACTAACACCCAAAAAAGATGTCCTTTTCATTATAGGGAACTGGAATGCAAAAGTAGGAAGTCAAGAAACACCTGGAGTAACAGGCAAATTTGGCCTTGGAATGTGGAATGAAGCAGGGCAAAGACTAATAAAGTTTTGCCAAAAAAATGCACTAGTCATGGCGAACACCCTCTTCCAACAACACAAGAGAAGACTCTACACATGGACATCACCAGACGGTCAACACCGAAATCAGACCGATTATATTCTTTGCAGCCAAAGATGGAGAAGCTGTATATAGTCAACAAAAACAAGACCAGGAGCTGACTGTCGCTCAGATCATGAGCTCCTTATTACCAAATTCAGACTTAAATTGAAGAAAGTAGGGAAAACCGCTAGACCATTCAGGTATGACCTAAATCAAATCTGTTCTAGAGTAATCCTTAATTCTGTTCTTTCTCTCACACCTCTACCTAAACTGTACATATGTTCTTGGCTCTAGTCAATATCTATCATTTGACTTTGTCTTATCCCACCCACTGCTACCAGACTAGTGCAAGCCATCATTATTTTTTAGAGTCTTATGCTCTGTTGACTGTCTCCCCTTTACTCTCCTCAGATCCCTGCAAGGGATGATTTGGGAGAATGACATTCTAACATGTATACTATCATGTGAATTGAATCGCCAGTCTATGTCTGACGCAGGATGCAGCATGCTTGGGGCTGGTGCATGGGGATGACCCAGAAAGATGTTATGGGGAGGGAGGTGGGAGGGGGGTTCATGTTTGGGAATGCATGTAAGAATTAAAGATTTTAAAATGTAAAAAATAAAAAACTAAAAATAAAAAAAAAAATAAAAAAAAAATAAAAAGAAAAAGACAGACTGCAGGGATCTGAGGAGAGAAAAGGGGAGACAGTCAACACAGCATAAGACTCTCAAAAATAATAATGGCTTGCGCTAGTCTGGTAGCAGTGGGAGGGATAAGACACAGTCAAATGATAGATACATTTTGACTAGAGCCAAGAACATATCTACAGTTTAGGCAGAGGTATGAGAGAAAGAACAGAATCAAGGATTACTCTAGAATCGAATTTCTATTATCTAAGAAAGGGAGATTTTTCAGGGAAACAACCCCCTGCATTGGAAAGCAAACTCTTAACCACTGGACCACCAGGGAAGTCCCCACTGTAGGCTACTCTTCATACAGCAGCATGGGGGAGAGTGAGGAGTGGCTTTTATCTGTGAGCTTATGTTACTCCTCTGCTCAGATCCTTTCAGCAGCTCCCATTTCACTAGGGTCAGTGAGCCTTACAAGGCTCTGCTCAATCTGGGCATCTCTCTGATATCATCTGTGACTAGTCTCCTGTGTTCTCACTCTGTTCTGGCCATAGTGGCCTCCTGACTTTTTTTTCTCTCCAGCACATTAGCTGCTACTTCAGGACTTTGACATTTGCTCTTTTCTTTGCTTTTCCCCAAGGTAGCTTGCAAAGCTTTGCTTTTTATTGTAATGTCTTCTCTGACTTCTCTATTTAATATTGTATTCCCCAAAACTCCCTTCCGAAGTGGGAAAACAAAGAAATACTGGTAATGAATGACTCATAATCTTTTTCAGCTAAATCTAAATGGAGAATAATAATGTGAATGGGAAACAGCATTAATAGGAAGAACCAATTCTTAAAGTTGCATTCTGTAAAGCAATAAAAATGAAAACTTGAAACTAAAATTACAAACTATCAGCATATGCATTCTAGGAATACTTAGTAACTGCTATGTTCTTTAAGTTGGATCTTCTGGTTCTAAATTTCCTTAATAATCAGTTTTCTTCATCCTTTACTCTCCCTTTTTATTACATACTTACTGCTTCTCTGCTTGTTTTCTTCATACACATGTAACGTACATATATGTTTTATATATATAAACATTGAATATATTTTTTCTGTCCTCTAGGTTTCTTTTAAAAGATATTTAAAACCAATAATGGCCCTTTATGAAACTACTTGCTATAACTGCTAAGAAAGATATATGGCCATTTATAAGTACACCTTACAGTTTTATACATAGATCTAGCTTTGAGTCGTTTTTAATCATATTTCCGTCCAAACAAACCTGATTTAAAATCTTTCTGTAGGTTATTATGTGTCAGATATCTTACTGAAGTCAGAGATAGTTTATGCTTCTGATCTTTTTTTTTTTTTTCCTCAACCAGCAAATTCTCTGCTATAAAGTGGGGAAAAAAAAGCCATCAAATTAGTCTGGCCTGGCAACTTTGTTCGTTCCTGTGCTATTCTCTGAATAATGGCTCATTATTTCCCTACTTGTTCTAATTCCTTTAGAAAAGATGACACAATAATTTTTTTAGTTGTTTTAAATATTTCTTTCTTCCCTTCATGCTCTAAATTCATATATTTATTGCATTTAGCTTGATTTTATAATTGCAGCATGCAGTCATTTCATAACTATGTACACATTAATCTGCACAAATTAGTTCATAAAAATCAATACCATTCTTCATTAAGTAGCATATAATTAAGCACTGTGTTGAAGAGTTGAAGGTAAAAACCTGGAAATATTGCTCTGTCTGAAATGCAGGCAACCATTTTGGAATTGTGTTTGATGATATTAATGGCAATAATTTTAAAGATGTAAATTTAATCTATAAAGTAGAAATGGGAATAAGTTATTTCCTCTGTTTCCCTCAATTTTTATTTTAATATGTAAGCTTTTTCATCTGTCTGATGCTCTCCAGTGACTTTTTTTCTGTGCAGAGTTAACAGATTTTTATTGTTTTTACATATTTAGAAGAATATAATCCAATGTTCATCTCAATTTTCCATGTTTTCTTATATTTCCATTAACAGTTCTAGTTGTAGGGTGACCAGCAATCAGTTTGCTCAGGGCTGTCCTAGTTTTAGCAATGAAATACCTGCATCTTGAGAAATCTCTTAGTTCTAAGCAAACCAGGAGTTTTGTGAACCTGTGGTTCTGGATACTAGTATGTCCTATAGAAACCTGGAAGAAAAGGGAAACAGACTGCTCTGAGCACTTAGTTCTGAGATGTAAACTTTTCTTCTTTTTAAAGCATGCTTATGGTAGGAACTTACTAAATAAATGATGAAACAAACAAACAAAAAAAACCCATAAAGTAACTTGTAATTCTGCTATTTAGACATAAATTTCTGAACCCTCTGGTGACTGCTCACATCACCATTTTCTGGCATTATTTAGATCTTACTATCCTGGTGGCTTAGTGGTAAAGAATCTACCTGCCAATGCAGGGGACTTGGGTTTGATTCCTGGTTGGGAAGATCCCCTAAAGAAGGGAATTGGCTACCTACTCCAGTATTCTTGCCTGGAGAATTCCATGGAAAAAGGAACCTGGTGGGCTACAGTCCATGGGGTCTCAAAAGAGTCGAATACAATGCAGTGACTAAACTGCATTAGCAATAGTTTACATCGTCCTCTTTGTTTTTATTGTAACATAAGTGTTTATTTTGATGTTAACATTTCTTTAACATTTTTTTGATGTTAACATTTTAGTAGACAAAATGTGGTCCACTAGAGAAGGGAATGGCAAACCACTTCAGTGTTCTTGCCTTGAGAACCCCATGGACAGTATGAAAAGGCAAAAAGATAGGATACTGAAAGATAAACTCCCCAGGTCGGTAGGTGCCCAATGTGCTGTTGGAGATCAGTGGAGAACTAACCCCAGAAAGAATGAAGAGATGGAACGAAAGTAAAAACAACACCCAGTTGTGGATGTGACTGGTGATAGAAGCAAAGTCCAATGCTGTAAGAACAATCTTGCATAGGAACCTGGAATGTTAGGTTCATGAATTAAGACAAATTCAGTTCAGTTCAGTCGCTCAGTCGTGTCCGACTCTTTGAGACATCATGAACCATGGCATGCCAGGCCTCCCTGTCCATCATCAACTCCCGGAGTCCACCCAAACCCATG
Organism: Ovis canadensis; assembly: GCF_042477335.2. NCBI lineage: Eukaryota > Metazoa > Chordata > Mammalia > Artiodactyla > Bovidae > Ovis > Ovis canadensis. The sequence continues at coordinate 80,536,287 of NC_091254.1, forward strand.
TCTATTGAGTCGGTGATGCCATCCAACCATCTCATCCTCTGCCACCCCTTCTCCTCCTGCCATCAGTCTTTCCCAGCATCAGGGTCTTTTCCAATTTGTTTCTTTGGTGTCTGTCTGTATCTGTGGGCAGCATGCTCCATGAGAGCAGTCCTGGGTTCTGTATTCAGTATTAATTTGTGCTTAATACTTTCTCTTCCATAAACTCTTAGCTAACCTCTTGGATCATGCTGTTGCTTCCCTTTTGTTCTTTGCTCACACACAGGCTTCTCGGGCAAGCTTTCTGTCTCTTCTATATCAAATAGACCCCATTTCCACATTCACCACCATTTATACCCTGATTTTTCTTAGCAGCATTGATGGTTTTTTAATGTGCTTGATTGTCTGTATCTTACTATTAGTATGTATGTTCTCAAGGATAGGGACTTTGTTTCCTGCACAGCTCTGTCCTTAGACATCAGGATGATTCCTGGCACATAGCATTTACCAATATTTGATGAGTGAAAGTGGATGGCTCAACAGGTAAAGAATGCACCTGCAATGCAGGAGACACAGGAGAGGTGGGTTTGATCTCTGGGTCAGAAAGATCCCCTGGAGAAGGAAATGGCAACCCACTCCAGTATGCTTACCTGAAAAATCCCATGGGCAGAGGAGCCTGGTGGACTACTGTCCAAAGTGTTGCAAAGAGTTGGACATGACTGAGTACCCATGCATATAGATATAACTGAATGGATAGAAGTAGAAAAGCTCTTTTGCCAGGCAGGAGCTTTGGTCAGCCAGTCTGATCATCTGATTCTTCTTATTGGTGAGTCCTACCTTTTTCTTGTGATCCACATGAGATAGAAGATTCACTGATAGCTCAGTTGATAAAGAAACCACCTGCAATACAGGAGGCCCCAGTTCGATTTCTGGGTTAGGAAGATGCACGGAAGAAGGGATAAGCTACCTACTCAATGTTCTTGGGCTTCCTTGTTGGCTTAGCTGGTAAAGAATCCATCTGCAATGTGGGAGACTTGGATTCGATCCATGGGTTGGGAAAATCCCCTGGAGAAGGGAAAGGCTACCCACTCCAGTATTCTGGTCTGGAGAATTCCATGAACTATATTGTCCATGAGGTCACAAAGAACTGGACAACACTGAGCAGCTTTCACTTTCATATGAGATGGATGTTGAAGAGGATTCACTCACAAGGAGCAGTACCTAAGATTGTATACAAGCAGACCTAAAAAGAAATAGCATCATAATTGGATGATCACCCTTGTATTTAAACACTGAGTTGTTTAAATACAACTGCACTGAGTACACTTTCACCATCCTTGGAACTTCAAGATCCTTTTCTAGATTTCCATAAACCCGCATGCTGGTAGTCAGGGTCTTATGTCCCCTCTGCCTTCTAGACTTTGAACTCCCTGTGTATAACTCTGTACTGTGCTACATCAACCCAGATGTGAAACTCAACGGTTTTTTCAAGTTTAACAAAATAGAAACTAAAATAAACCAACCAATCACTGCTCCTCTAAGTAAGTTACAACTCTTTCTTGCTGTTTCCATCTTTCAACATTTTGTTAACCATCCTTGTCTTTTCTTCTTCTTTGCCCTTTAAGCTGTTTTGTTTCACACACTTGTCATTTTCCTAGAGTTTTGATGGGATATTCATGTCCTGTAACTTTAAAAAAAAAGTGATAATAACTTCCTAGATACTCTTATCCTCTCCAGTATAGTCTTTTAATGAAATCTCTGATAACACCAAGGTATTAAGCAGTTTAAAAGTACTGATATATAATTTTATTTAGCTTTCTCTTTGTAAAATGGAATTTGTGTGTTTCTATTTGGTGATATAGACTTTGTATAGGTTTCCTGATTTAACAGTTCTTGGCAGCTCCATTGGGCATACATCCATATATCTCTATAGAAGAGAAAATTGAGGATCAAAGAAGTGTATTTCTTTGCTTGAGATTGGAGAGTAAATAAGTAGCATATTTAAGTCAAGGCTTCTGGCTCCCAAGTCCATGCTCTTCCCTGCATACCATTTTTTCCCCCTTAGAAATAAAGTTGTTAGTCTTTAAAGATGAGTAATTATTTTATTAGTTTAACTAGAGGTTCATAAAAGTAATTCTAAACAGAAGCATTTAAGATTGAGAAGAGAGTAAAAAACAGAGCAACGCTTTTGTTATCCTCCCAGCATCAGCCTCTTTACTTAATGTTTAAGACCATTAATCTTGCTCTCTTGTTTCTATGGGTTTTAGTAATGAGTTTCCCTGTTCCATTGCAGTATAGTCCGGTTTCCCAATATTTTATCTTGATATCTCTTGCTCATCCTATTAACAGGATACTGGAAGATATCACAAAATTGCATAAAATTCTGAAAGCATGAAAGAGCTATATGCCAATAAGCTCTTTGAGTTTATGGATAATATAGAAGCAAAGTAGTTAACAGAGAAAAAAGTAAAATTTACTTCCATATGATGAAGTGGAAAGCACTCTAAAACCAGAGTGTTTGAGAAAGGCAAAAGATTTAAATCAAGTTATAGAAAGAATGAATAAAATATTTTTAAGCATATTTAAAATGAAGGTGCATAAATGTCATTATAAATTTTAAAATATAGTAGATTACCCATGGGAGACTTTTATTAATAACTTAGATCATAAAACATGATGTTCTGAGTTTTTCATACTTATTACACTGACTGATATTTGCTTATTACTGCTATTCACCAAATGAGAGCTTAAGTACTATTATAAAAATGAAATTTGTCCACTGTAAGGAAAAAATTTAAAAATAGAATGAATATCATTGTCCCTTAATTCCCACTTTAGTCCCAAGCTAAATGTAATTAGTATTTTGCTATATACCTTCTTGTATATACCAAATATGCATATATCTGACTGAAATACTTACGAGCAAGCACTCATATATCAAAATGAAATTATGTTGTATATGCTTTTTTGTGGAAAATTCTGAAAGAGATGGGAATACCAGAACACCTGGCCTGCCTCTTAAGAAACATATATGCAGGTCAGGAAGCAACAGTTAGAACTGGACATGGAACAACAGACTGGTTCCAAATAGGAAAAGGAGTATGTCAAGGCTGTATATTGTCACCCTGCTTATTTAACTTCTATGCAGAGTACATCATGAGAAACGCTGGACTGGAAGAAGCACAAGCTGGAATCAAGATTGCCGGGAGAAATATCAATCACCTCAGATATGCAGATGACACCACCCTTATGGCAGAAAGTGAAGAGGAACTAAAAAGCCTCTTGATGAAAGTGAAAGAGGAGAGTGAAAAAGTTGGCTTCAAGCTCAACATTCAGAAAACTAAGATCATGGCATCCGGTCCCATCACTCCATGGGAAATAGATAGGGAAACAGTGGAAACAGTGTCAGACTTTATTTTGGGTGGCTCCAAAATCACTGTAGATGGTGATTGCAACCATGAAATTAAAAGACGTTTACTCTTTGGAAGGAAAGTTATGACTAACCTAGATAGCATATTCAAAAGCAAGACATTTCTTTGCCAACAAAGGTCCATCTAGTCAAGGTTATGGTTTTTCCTGTGGTTATGTATGGATGTGAGAGTTGGACTGTGAAGAAGGCTGAGTGCTGAAGAATTGATGCTTTTGAACTGTGGTGTTGGAGAAGACTCTTGAGAGTCTCTTGGACTGCAAGGAGATCCAACCAGTCCATTCCAAAGGAGATCAGCCCTGGGTGTTCTTTGGAAGGACTAATGCTGAAGCTGAAACTCCAATATTTTGGCCACCTCATGCGAAGAGTTGACTCATTGGAAAAGACCCTGATGCTGGGAGGGATTGGGAGCAGAAGGAGGAGGGGACAACAGAGGATGAGATGGCTGGATGGCATCACCAACTCAATGAACAGGAGTCTGAGTGAACTCCGGGAGTTGGTGATGGACAGGGAGGCCTGGCGTGCTGCAGTTCATGGGGTCGCAAGGTGTCAGACACGACTGAGAGATGGAACTGAACTTTTCTGAAACATTTGTAGCATATGAAAATAGTTTTAAGGTGAGATAAATACTGAAAATACTGAGAATTTTCTTAATTGGAATAGACTGTCACTGTCTTTAAGATATTTTTCAGTTGTTAAAGCTTACTCTATGACTAACACAACATGCATTTAAATAAAATTTAAAGAAAAGTATCTTGAAGGACAGAGATAGTATAAAGTAAAAGATAAGTGATCTTTTCTTTCTTGTTTTTAGATGGTCACCATTTTTAAAGATTATTATCAGAATATCAAGACCACTTTAATAGTTTCAAAACGGAGAAAATTGATCTGAAAAACAGTTTGCATACAAAAATAATCATGGCTTTAGCTAATGACAGAACTTATTAGTTCAACATATTGTGAATGAAATGTGAAAAGTACTGATACAAAAATTAGGCTGCATTCAGAGAAGTGAAATTGGTAACAAGGGAAGGTGTTATTTCATAATCAATTGTAATTGACAAAACATGCCTGGTCGTCCACGAAGCCACCTTGTTAGATGAACATTGGCAGTTAGGGTTTACAAAAAATGAGGACAGCACTAATGGCATTCTAGTGGAAAACTATGCCACAGGAAAACTGATGGAAGGAATTCAGGGTGTTTAGTTTGTTGAATAAGTTTTGTTCGTATGGCTACAGATAAAATAAGGGAATGGAATTTATAGAAAAGCAGGTTTAAATTCAATAGAAAGAAGATAAGACTTTTCACTTAATTGAGTGGCTAACCTGCGTCAGGTAACTTAAGAGATACGGTATGCATATTTGATCAAGGTGGAATTGAGAATGAGTTTTCAGAAAGATGGAGCAGTCACCAAAAATAGCCTTCAGACAACTGACTGGAAAAGAAATTTAACTCATTACTGCATATCTTACTATGAAAGAAATGTAAAAAGTATAAAATATTAAGGAATTAAATATAAGAAAATTCTATGTAAATACATAGTTTATGTAGAATTACAGCTATCCCATAAATTAAGCTCATTTTAAAGATAAAGCAGCTGAGTACCTGAAAGGCTAACAACCTGCATTATAAGGTTAGGAAGCATCAGGTTAACCCTGCTCTGACCCTAAAGCTTGTGTTCCAAATTCCATTCTATAATCTATAACGTAACAGTTAACCCAGTGTTGTTGCTGTTGTTTAGTCATTCAGTCCTGTCAGACCTTTTGCAACCCCATGGCCTGTAGCCCATCAGGCTCCTCTCTCCATGGGATTTTCAAAGCAAGAGTACTGAAGTGGGTTGCCATGCCCTCCTCCAGGGGATCTTCCCGACCCAGGGATCGAGCCTGTGTCTCCTGCATTGGCAGGCAGATCCTTTACCACTGAGCCACCAGGGAAGCCCAGTTAAGCTGATACAACAGTATTATAAGTAGTCTGGCAAGATGATGTAAGAGCTTTCTGAGCCTTGAGGACTGAGACAAAATCGGGAGTATCTTCTAAGTTGTTGAAGTGATTCCAATGGAAGTAGGAGATGCTGTGAGCTGATCACTCGTAGTCCCTACAAGTCTACAATATTATTGCTTTCATGCTCAAACAAATAAAGGTACAATAAGGAAAACTTCCAAGATACTTCATTATTAAAGTGACACTCAAAAGCATGCACTGCTCAGAGCTATGAAAATGTCTACATTACTCCCTGACCCCACATGCAAACAAACTTGGCTTAAAAGTGATGACCATTTCAATAAAGATTTTAAAATTTAAAAAATAAGAAACTAAAAAAAAAAATAAAAAAATAAAAAAAATCAATATATTTTAACAAGTTGCTTCATTAGGTCTTTTAAAACTGTTCAAAAAGAAGGTTTAAATGTGTTCATATTTTAAGAGATCAAATAGTGAGATATTCATATTTTCATAGGCATTTTTATGAAAAGTATTACTGTTTAAGAAATTACGCTACAATATATATTCATGAAAGGTAGATGTGATTAATAACCTCATCTTTGAATCCCAGAAAAGTGATGTTTCATTTTGAGACTGCTCATATTACATGAGGATAACAGTAATATAACATTAAATGCTCAAGAAAAACTTTATATTTCCTGCTCAGACTTCTTTATTCTCTTTCCTCAAGTAGCATTTTAATTCAAAGCCATATTTAATTACATAAGAATGCTTAAAATTAGCCGTGATCAGTTTTAGTTTATTCGTGTATTTGCCTTACATTGGACATAAAGCCAAGTAGTATTCATTTCATAATTAATGTATAATTTATAAGAAATTTTAGTACTTACATCAGCTGTATTGAAAGAGACTTGAGTACAAGATACTACCTCTTTGGATATAAGATAAATTAATAATTTAGTTGCAGTATTTATGATCCCAGATGGTGGTAAATATTATCACCAAGCTTATGTCCATCATTATTGCTTGTAACATCACCATTCCTACAAAATTTCTGATGATATTTGAAGTATTTACCTCTTACCATTTTCTTCTGTTTACATTTTCTTTTATATATAAAATTTTCTCTATATACATTTTATTGTTACTTCTCTTTGTTATTAAATATTCCTTGCAAAAGTGATATTTTATAGCTCCAGAGGATTACATGCATATTTTATTATAAAGTCATGCTTTTCCTAAGGCTGAATTGTAAACACAATGGTTGTAGCTATTATCTCTATTGTGCTTATTTTGCACTGGGAGCTGTTCTAAGGCTTTAGAGATATCATCTTGTTTAAACTGCAGAACAGATGCATAGGTAGGTACTGTTATTATCCCCATTATACAGATGTTAAAAACCAAAACATGGCGAGGTTATACAATTTGCTCCAAGTCATCAGCTGGGAAGTTAGAGCTTGACTTTGAAACCAGATGGCTGGTTTCAGAATCCTAGCTGGTAACCCTCATTTTTGCCTTGAAATGTGAAGTGTGATAAAATCCAGGGATGTACAGTTTTTACCCATATCTTGGCTTTTTTTTTTTTACTAAAAACTTACAAACATTTTAAAAGAACTTGGCATGTATTGCCAAGTTGTTTTCCCAGAAACATTGCATGAATGTATACCCTTTCAATAGTATTCCACAAATTCCTTTTTCCTGATACAGGTAATGAATCTATCAGTTTTTTTGTTGTTAGTTTTACTGAAAGAAATTATACTAATGCATTTGTTGCTAACTTAGGAGGATATTAACTTTTTACCTCTTTTATTAGCCAACTGTATTTCTTTTGTGAATTATTAATTCATTCTGTTATTTTTTCCTATTGAAGTGTTAGTGACTAAAAAAGTTGATCCTAATCCTTTATAGATTACATATTCTATAAGTAGACACAATTTTTTCTTTAGAGATTTTTTTCATAATGTGCTGATTTTATGCATAGAAAGACTTTCTCTGCCCTGGGATTAGTTATTTATTTCAGTATAATCCTTTCTAATACATTTATATTGATTTTTTAAGACAGCATGTATCATTTTCATCCTTTTAGGTTATATTTGAGTTTGTAATAAGCCTCCTGTCTCGGAAGCATTTCCTTTCTCCTCTCTTTTATGATGTTAACTTTTCCAATATATGAAATGTATACAGAAGCCATACACACACACTCACTCATTCACACACATGCACATTTCTTTGCTATTTTATTTGCTTAGAATTCAGTATAACATATTGAAAAAGAAACGGTCACCAGAACCAGAACTTCCTGTGTTCTAGTCCAAATCCAACACTCATTAGCCTCACTACTGTTGCCTATAGTATTCTCTTATTTATTAAACTGAGATAATAGTGCCCACCTAAATGGGTTCTTGTGAAGATTAATAAATTATTCTATGGAAAGCACTTATAATGATGACTAGCACATATAAGTGGTATAAAACTTATAGTAATTATGCTTAAATTCACAAGTTTTTGCATATTATTTTTATTTTTCTTTAATTTTTGATACAATATATTTGATTCAATTTAAGCTTCACTTTCATGCATTGGAGAAGGAAATAGCAACCCACTCCAGTGTTCTTGCCTGGAGAATCCCAGGGACGGGGGAGCCAGGTGGGCTGCCATCTCAGGGGTCGCACAGAGTTGGACATGACTGAAGCGACTTTGCAGCAGCAGCAGCAGTAAAACTAGACATGCATTGTGTGTGCATGTGTGTGTGTATGTGTGTGTATGTGTGTGTGTGATGTCTTTTAATCAAAAAGAGCCATTTTAGTTTATTTAATGAATATATTATATTTTATATTCCTCAGTAAATTTTGATAGTTTATGTTTTCCAAGAATTGCAATTTGTCAAGGTTGTTGAGTATTTCCCACTTAATTGTTTATAATATTCCTTTATGAAAGTCAAGTGGGCCTTAGAAAGCATCACTATGAACAAAGCTAGTGGAGGTGATGGAATTCCAGTTGAGCTATTTCAAATCCTGAAAGATGATGCTGTGAAAGTGCTGCACTCAGTATGCCAACAAATTTGGAAAATTCAGCAGTGGCCACAGGACTGGAAAAGGTCAGTTTTCATTCCAATCCCAAGGAAAAGCAGTTGCAAAGAATGCTCAAAGTATTGCACAATTGCTCTCATCTCACACGCTAGTAAAGTAATGCTCAAAATTCTCCAAGCTAGGCTTCAGCAATACATGAACCATGAACTTCCTGATGTTCAAGCTGGTTTTAGAAAAGGCAGCGGAACCAGAGATCAAATTGCCAGCATCTGCTGGATCATGGAAAAAGCAAGAGAGTTCTAGAAAAACATTTATTTCTGCTTTATTGACTAAGCGAAAGCCTTTAATTGTGTGGATCACAATTAGCTGTGGAAAATTCTGAAAGAGATGGGAATACCAGACCACCTGACCTGCCTCTTGAGAAACCTATATGCAGGTCAGGAAGCAACAGTTAGAACTGGACATGGAACAACAGACTGGTTCCAAATAGGAAAAGGAGTACGTCAAGGCTGTATATTTTCACTCTGCTTATTGAACTTCTGTGCAGAGTACATCATGAGAAATGCTGGACTGGAAGAAGCACAGGCTGGAATCAAGATTGTGGGGAGAAATATCAATCACCTCAGATATGCAGATGACACCGCCCTTATGGCAGAAAGCCTCTTGATGAAATTGAAAGAGAAGAGTTAAAAAGTTGGCTTCAAGCTCAACATTCAGAAAACTAAGATCATGGCATCCGGTCCCATCACTTCATGGGAAATAGATGGGGAAACAGTGGAAACAGTGTCAGACTTTATTTTTTGGGGCTCCAAAATCACTGCAGATGGTGATTGCAGCCATGAAATTAAAAGACGCTTACTCCTTGGAAGAAAAGTTATGACCAACTTAGACAGCATATTCAAAAGCAGAGACATTTCTTTGCCAACAAAGGTCCATCTAGTCAAGGCTATGGTTTTTCCAGTAGTCATGTGTGGATGTGAGAGTTGGACTGTGAAGAAAGCTGAGCACTGAAGAACTGATGCTTTTGAACTGTGGTGTTGGAGAAGACTCTTGAGAGTCCCTTGGACTGCAAGGAGATCCAACCTGTCCATCCTAAAGGAAATCAGTCCTGAATATTCATTGGAAGGACTGATGTTGAAGCTGAAACTCCAATATTTTGGCGACCTCATGTGAATATTGACTCAGTGGAAAAGACTCTGATGCTGGGAGGGATTGGGGTCAGGAGGAGAAGGGCATGACAGAGGATGAGAGGGCTGGATGGCATCACCAACTCAATGGACGTGAGTCTGAGTGAATTCCGAGAGTTGGTGATAGACAGGGAGGCCTGGCGTACTGCAATTCATGGGGTTGCAAAGAGTCGCATGTGACTGAGTGACTAGACTGAACTGAACTGAACCTTTAAGGTCTTCAGGATCTGTGGCCATCCCATTTCTTTTATTTTTTATGTTTGTAAATTCTTTATTTTCTCACATTCTCTTTGATTATTCTTGATTAATCTTGAAATTCACTCATTATTTACTATCCTATAGGGTTTCCCTGGTGGCTCAGATGGTAAAGAATCTGCCTGTCAGTGGAGGAGATGTAGGTTCGATCCCTGGGTTGGGAAGATCCCCTGGAGGAGGGCATGGCAACCCACTCCAGTATTCTTGCCTGGAGAATCCCCATGGACAGAGGAGCCTGGAAGGCTACTGTCCATGAAGTCTCAAAGAGTTGGACATGGCTGAGCAACTAAGCACAGCATTGTCACTTTGCTAAAGCCCATCATAGGAATTCTCATCTTTATACTGTGTGTTTCCATTTTTTCCGCTAAAATTATCTGTCCATTATTTTTATTGATCTTTTCCTCTAGATCCTTTGGCATCCTAGTCCCAGTGATTTTGAAATCCCTGTCTGATATTTTCAACATCGGGGCCATTTCTAGTTCAGTTTTGTTGCCTACTTTATGTCTTGACAGTGGGTAATTTTTTCTTGTCTTCAATTTTTCTCTTGAACCCCAAGTGGAAGTCTGTGGGAAACAGCTGATGAATGGGTGTGCATTTCTCATATATAGATACACACACACACACACACACACACGTACGTACGTGCCTTTTGTGACAACATGGATGAACTTGGAGGGCATCGTCCTAAGTGAAATAATCCAGGCACAGTGTGTGATTTCATTTATATAAATCTGAAATAGCCAACACATGGAAACATAGTAAAATAATAGTTGCCAGGGACTGAGTGGAGGGGGAATTGGGGAGATGTTGGTCACAGACTTTCAATTAGGCAAAGTAAGTAAGTGTTGCTGACCTATTGTTGATCTTGGTCCTTTGATTAAGTATTGTATGCTTAAAATTTTGCCATGAGGGTAAATCATAGGTTAAGTGCTCTTATCACAAAAGGAAAAGAAGACAAAGGTGGTGGGAGGAAACTTTTGGAGGTGATGGATAAGTGTGTGGCATTGATAGTCTTGATGGTTTCATAGGTATAAGCTTATCTCCAAACACATCAAGTTGTATACATTGAATATGTGCAGCTTTTTGTATGTCAATCATACCTCAATTAGGTGAGTTTAAAGATCATGTGACAACGTGACTTAAATATAATTTTTGAAAATAATTTTTAATTGAAGGATAATGGCTTCACGAATTTTGTTTTCTGTCAAACCTAAACATGAATCAGCCATAGGTATACATATGTCCCCTCCCTCTTGAGCCTCCCTCCCTTCTCCCTCCCCATCCCACCCCTCTAGTTTGATACAGAGCCCCTGTTTGAGTTCCCTGAGACATATAGCAAATTCCCATTGACTGTCTATTTTACATTACATGGTAATGTAAGTTTCCATGTTACTCTCTCCATACATCTCAGTGTCTCCTCCCTTTTCCCTGTGACCATGTCTTGGGTCACAAATCAAACCTCAGTAAATTTAAGAAAGCTAAAGTCATATCAGGCATCTTTCCTGACCACATTGCTATAAGACTAGATATCAATTACAAGAAAAAATGTAAAAAAACACAAACACATGGAGATTAAACAATATGTATTTAAATAATGAACAGGTTACTGAAGAAATCAAAAGGGAAATAAAAAAATTCCTAAAAACAAATGGCAATTAAAACACAACTCACCACCTATGTGATGCAGCAAAAGCAGTTTTAAGAGGAAAGTTTATAGCAATGCAATCCTATCTCAAGAAACAAGAAAAACATCAGATAGACAACTTAACTTTACACCTAAAAAAACTAGAAAAAGAGTAACAAAACCCCCCAAAATTATCAGAAGGAAAGAAATCATAAAGATCTGAGCAGAAATAAATGAAAAAGAAAATAATGAAGATTAATAAAACTAAAAGCTGGTTCCTTGAGAAGATAAACAGAATTGACAAACCTTTAGTCAGATTCATCAAGAAAAAGAGAAGAATCAAATCAACAAAATCAGAAGTGAAAAAGGAGAGGTTACAACAGACAATGCAGAAATACAAAGTATTATAAGAGACTATTATAAACAACTATATGGCAATAAAAGGGATAACCTGGAAAAAATGGACAGATTCTTAGAAAAGTTAAGTCTTCCAAGACTGAACCAAGAAGAAATAGAAATTATGAACAACCCAATTATAAACACCGAAATCGAAACTGTGATCAAAAGTCTCCCCCAGAACAAAGCCCAGAACCAGAAGGCTTCACAGGTGAATTCTGTCAAACATTTAGAGAAGAGCTAATGCCTATCCTTCTAAAACTCAAAAAATTGCAGAAGAAGGAACACTTCCAAACTCATTCTACAAGGCCACCATCACCCTGATACCAAAACAGACAAAGAGAACACACACAAAAAGAAAGCTTCAGGCTAATGTCACTGATGAACATAGATTAAAAAATCCTCAACAAAATTCTAGCAAACAAAATTCAACAACCCATTAAATAGCTCATACACTGTGATCAAGTTGGGTTTATTCCAGGGATGCAAGGATTCTTTTTTTTTTAATTTAAATTTATTTATTTTAATTGGAGGCTAATTCTTCAATATGTGCATATCAATCAATGTGATACACCATATTAACAAATTGAAAGATAAAAACCATATGATTATCTTAATAGATGCAGAAAAAGCCTTTGACAAAATTCAGCACCCATTTATGGTTAAACTTTTTCAAAAAATGTGCATAGAAGGAATCTACCTCAACATAGTAAAGGCCGTATATGGTAAGCCCACAGCAAACATTATTCTGAGTGGTGAAAAACTGCAAGCATTCCCCCGAAGATCAGGAACAAAACAAAGGTGTCCACTCTCACCACTATTATGCAACAAAGTTCTGAAAGTCCTAGCTACAGCAGTCAGAGAAGAAAAAGAAATAAAAGGAATCCAGATTAGAAAACAAGAAGTAAAGCTCTCACTGTTTGCAGATGACATAATACTATACATAGTAAACCCTAAAGATACTATCAGCAAATTACTAGAGCAAATCAATGAATTTAGCAAAGTTGTAGGATTCAAAGGGCTTCCCTGGTGGCTCAGACAGTAAAGTGTCTGCCTGCAATACAGGAGACCCATGTCCAATCCCTGGGTTGGGAAGATCCCCTTGAGAAAGAAATGACAAGCCACTCCAGAACTCTTGCCTGGAAAATTCCATGGAGCGAGGAGCCTGGTAGGCTACAGTCCATGGGGTTGCAAAGAGTCAGACACGACTGAGCAACTTCACATACGTAGAATACAAAATCAATTACCAGAAATCACTTGCATTCCTATATACTAACAATGAAAAAGCAGAAAAAGAAATTGAATATAATTTTTAAGTTCATTTTTTAAAAATAAAAAAATATGATATTTTAGAGCTACATATTGATTATAGTAAAACTTTATATCTCATTTTAATAGATGTACAGTTTCAGATTCCTAAAGGAACAGTGACATTCTTAGGCTACACAATGAGCAAATTGCAGAACTGCACATTGTGCTCACACCCTCTCACTTATAGTCTTGATAATTTTCACACTGCGTCATGCTCTCAAAAATTTTTTGTTAGCACTCTAATATTCTGGAGATTGAGTTTGTAATATGGAATCTCTTAAAATGAGTTCATTAATTTTCATAACCTTTTCAGTGTAGTAGTTAAAATGGAATATTTTAATTTTCTTCTGGAAGGGACTGACCTGTTGAAATTCTTATTAACTCATGTTCGAATATCCTTCGTAGGGATGTCTTGTGGTGGATAGGTTATGTCCAGTCTTTGCGCCTTGTATATCCCTCTGTTCCTTACCCCTGCACCAATGAAACATAAAGGAAAGGTGACTCATGACCACTCTCTTCCTTTATTCTTTTGTGCATTTTTTACTTTTGAATTAGCCATTTACACTTTCATGGTATGAGAATTACACAATCATCAAAGACAGAATGATAATGAGGATTTGTAGATGAAGAAGGTTGGTGTGTTTGTGTAGCTAAATCTTGAATGATTTTCACAGGAAGGTAATTATTTTGTAATTGCAAGTGAGTTTGGGGTTAAACTCTAGAGTACATTAGGTTAAAAAAAAACCAATGATAATTTATCAAAATTTAATGACACAGTGGAGGAGAGAGAGAGTAGAATGATTTGAGAGAATAGCATTGAAACATATGCATTGCTATTTATAAAGTAAATAGCCAGTGGGAATTGCTGTATGACCCAGGGAACCCAAAATGGGGTGGGATAGGAAGAGAGGTGGGAGGGAGGTTTAAGAGGGAGGGGCCATATGTATGCCTATGGCTGATTCATGTTGATGTACGGCGGAAACTATCACAAGTATAAAGTAATTATACTTCAATTAAAAGACTGTAAAAAAAAAGTTAATATCAGAACAGGAGAATTTGGGATCTGGAAATGCAGTAATAGAAATTGCTAAGGAGAGGCAAGATGAGTTGACTGAGGCTGGGTGGGTGGGAGCTAGAGGTTTGATCACACAATGCAGACATACTGAAAAGAATGGAACCAATAAAAGAACACAGTTTGTATGATAGACTCTCAAGTTTCGGGAACCTTTACTGTCACAATTGTTAGAGGGTAAAATACAAATCAATTTTTAAAATGTTAAATAAGTTCCTGCAAAATTGGAAGGCCCATGGTAGTATAAATGATGACTACATTAGGTGGATTTCCTGCAGTAACAAATACTTTAATAAAAAAATGTTACATATGTGATGGTTAATTTTATGTGTCAACTATGAAAGTGAAAGAGGAGAGTGAAAATGTTGGCTTAAAACTCAACATTCAGAAAACTTAAGACCGTGGTATCCAGTTCCATCACTTCATGGCAAATAGATGGGGATACAATGGAAACCATGAGAAATTTGGGCAGTTTTCTCCAAAATCACTGCAGATGATAACTGCAACCATGAAATCAAAAGACACTTGCTCGTTGGAAGAAAAGCTGTGACTAACCTAGACAACATATTAAAAAGCAGAGGTATTACTTTGCCAACAAAAGTCCATCTAGTCAAAGCTATGGTTTTTCCAGTAGTAGTCATGTATGGAAGTGAGAGTTGGGCTGTAAAGAAAGCTGAGTGCCGAAGAATTGATGCTTTTGAACTGTGGTGTTGGAGAAGACTGTGGTGTTGGGATGTCCCTTGGACTGCAAACAGATCCAACTGGTCAATCCTAAAGGAAATCAGTCCTGAGTATTCATTGGAAGGACTGATGCTGAAGCTACAATACTTTGGCTATCTGATGCAAAGAGCCAACTATTTGTTCCAGCTTGAACATCTGGAAGTTCTCAGGTTATGTCTTGTTGAAGAGTAACTTGGAGAATTTTGAGCATTACTTTGCTAGTGTGTGAGATGAGTACAATTGTGCAGTAGTTTGGGCATTCTTTGGCATTACCTTTTTTGGATTTGGAATGAAAACTGACCTTTTCCAGTTCTGTGGCCACTGCTGAGTTTTTCAAATTTGCTGGCATACTGAGTGCAGCACTTTGACAGAATCATCTTTTAGGATTTGAAATAGCTCAGTTGGAATTCCATCACCTTTACTAGCTTTGTTCATAGTGATGCTTCCTAAGGCTGACTTGACTTTGCACTTCAGGATGTCTGGCTCTAGGTGAGTGATCACACCATTGTGGTTATCTGGGTCATAAAGATCTTTTTTGTATAGTTCTTCTGTGTATTCTTGCCACTTCTTCTTAATATCTTCTGCTTCTTTTAGGTCCATACTTTTTTTTATCCTTTATTGTGCCCATCTTTGCATGAAATGTTCCTTTCAAGTTCAGTTCAGTTCAGTTGCTCAGTTGTGTCTGACTCTCTGAGAACCCATGGACTGTGGCACGCCAGACTTCCCCATCCATCACTAACTCCAAGAGCTTGGTCAAACTCATCTACATCAAGTCAGTGATGCCATCTAACCATCTCATCCTCTGTCATCCCCTTCTCCTCCTACTTTCAATCTTTCCCAGCATCAGGGTCTTTTCCAATGAGTCAGTTCTTCACATCAGATGGCCAAAATATTGGAGTTTCAGCTTCAGCATCAGTCCTTCCAATGAATATTCAGGACTGATTTCCTTTAGGATTGACTGATGTGATCTCCTTGCAGTAGGGATTCTCAATGTTCCCTTGGTATCTCTAGTTTTCTTGAAGACATCTCTAGTCTTTCCCATTTGCCATTTTCCTTTATTTCTTTGCATTGATCACTGAGGAAGGCTTTCTTCTCTCTCCTTGCTATTCTTTGGAACTCTGCTTTCAGATGGGTATATGTTTCCCTTTCTTCTTTGCCTTTCACTTCTTTTCTCAGATATTTGTAAGGCCTCTTCAGACAACCATTTTTTTAAAAAATTTCTTTTTCTTGGGGATCGTTTTGATTACCACCTCCTGTGCAATGTTACAAACCTCCATCCATTATTCTTCAGGCACGCTATCAGATCTAATCCTTTGAATCTATTTGTCACTTCCACTGTATAATCATAAGTGATTTGATTTAGGTCATATCTGAATGGCCTAGTGACTTTTCTCTACTTTCTTCAATTTAAGTCTGAATTTGGCAAGAGGGAGTTCATGGTCTGAGCCACAGTCAGTTGCCAGTCTTGCTTTTGCTGACTGTATAGAGCTTCTCCATCTGTGGCTGCAAGGAATATAATCAATCTGATTTTGGTAAAGTCCATCTGGTGATGTCCATGTGTAGAGTCATCTCTGGTGTTCTTGGTAAAGGGTGTTTACTATGACCTGTGTGTTCTCTTGGCAAAACTCTGTTAGCCTTTGCCCTGCTTCATGTTTTACTCCAAGGCCAAACTTGTTTGTTACTCCAGGTGTCTCTTGATTTCCTACTTTCACGTCCCGGTCCCCTTTGATGAAAAGCACATCTCTTGGGGGTGTTAGTTCTAGAAGGTCTTATAGGTCTTCACAGAACCATTCAGCTTCAGCTACTTTGGCCTTAGTGGTTGAGGCATAGACTTGGATTACTGTGATATTGAATGGTTTGCCTTGGAAACGAACAGAGATTATTCTGTTGTTTTTGAGATTGCACCCAAGTACTGCATTTTGGACTCTTGTTTACTATGAGGATTACTGCATTTCTTACAAGGGATTCTTGCCCACAGTAGTAGATATAATGATCATCTGAATGAAATTCACTCATTCTGGTCCATTTTAGTTCACTGATTCCTGAAATGTTGGTATTCACTCTTGCAATTTCCTGTTTGCCGCTTCCAATTTACCTTGGTTCATGGACCTAACCTTCCAGATTCATATACAATATTGTTCTTTCCAGCATCTGACTTTGCTTTTGCCACCAGACACATCCACAACTGGGCATTGTTTCCACTTTGGCTCAGCCTCTTCATTCCTTCTGGAGCAATATCTCCACTCTTCTCCAGTAGCATATTGTGTACCTACTGACCTGGGGAGTTCATCATTCAGTGTCATATCATTTTGCCTTTTCATACTGCTTCATACATTTCACAGTGTAGGTGGGCCTCATCTATTCAGTTGAAGCCCTTGACTTCAGTTTATAGCAAAGCTATATAAGATTACTTTTCGGCTTATGCCTTCAGAAGCCACACTTCTCTGGGTATACAACTTGCAGGCCTGTCATGAGGACTTCAGACTTATCATCTCCACAATTCTGTGAGCCAGTTCCTTAATAACAAATCTCTGTGTATGTGTATATAGCCTATTGGTTCTGTTTCTTTGGGGAACCCTGATAGCTTATTTTTAAACAATAAGACAATCTGGATAGCTTATTTTTAAACAATAAAATAAATCTGATGCTGCTTGTTACTTTAGGGTTGTTTAACAGATACACAACAAATTAGTCATTTTCTGTAGAAATGGTGATTTGTTGTTTTGGGTAATTATAAGTTATAACCAAACAATCATTATATTTTAATGATCGTTTGGGCATTTTAATTCATTTTTAAAATAGAAATTTAAATTCTAGCAGTTGTGTTTAAATTTAATAAATTATAGTTCTTCGTATTCTTATGAAGATTTAAAACAAGCCCTTAAACTGACTTGTAGTGATGATTAAATTATCCCTAGCGCATGGGAAAGGCCAAACCAATTGTTCACATTTGGCATGTGCCCTGTTGTTTCTCTTTTATTTTTCTTCATGTGAATAAACGAGAGGTGTGGTTTCTAGAATTGTCAGGTTGGCAATGTTTCATGAGAACCAAAACCAATTCAGAAAAATTAAAGTCATTCAGTCTTAACTCAGTGCAAACCTCAGTGAGGCTCCTCTGGTTTTCATTTCAGCTCCACAATGTTCAAGGTTGTTCTAGGAACTGAACCTGTGTCAACTTTTGGAATGTGAGAGAGAAATATAAGCATATGCCAAAGAACACTGCCAGTGCCTTTCTATACCAATGGCTTGGTGAGATGTAAGGGCCATCACAGGGCTGAGAGAATACTGTTTCTTTCCCTCCCTCCCCACTCTGTCGGCATAGAGTGCCTCTTGTATACTTTGTGTAAAAGAGTGACATTTAACTTTTAACTTTAAACACCTGTGTGGTTTCACTACAAATCGGATATATTACTGTGCCTCCTTTTGTTAATGACATATGACCTGTTTGTTGTAGACTAAAAGAAATGTAAAATAAGGATCATATAGTTTAAAAATTTAAAGGAGACTTCAAATAGAGGCAGTCTTTGAACATTAAACAGTCTGTGAAATGAACTGTTAAAGAAGTGACCAATTTATCAGGTCCTTTAAACTTCTTATCCCCCTTTTAAGCACCAACTGTTTGCCAGTACGAAAACTAAGGCCGAGAAGTTTAACAGCTGGGATTAGAATATATCTCCCCCACACACCTCCAGCCACACAGTCACACAGCTTTGGAATCTTGGTTAAACACATAGTCTTTGATGCCTCACAACTGAACTTCTCAATTTAAAGATGTTCCCTAGAGTAGTATGTTTCTTCATGCTGCCACTTAATTGGGGGCAATGCCATTTTTAAATGGATGTATTGTAGTCACAATTAGCATTAAGATATCAAAATTTCATTTCAGCAAATCAAGAGGACTTACCTATGAAATGAAAGTAATTCAGATTATTCCAGGAAGATTTTAATTAAAAATGGATTTCTACAGCTCTGATCAAACTAAATTTCTAGAATATATGGCCAGCTTATTTTTCAAAGAGAAATATCAGTAACTATATTCTGTTCATGCACTGACTAAGGGCTTATTATCTTTAGATGATTTTGCCTGCTTTCCGCTTTACTTGTTCTTGGGCTACACCAGGTAAAGGTTGGTTCTTTGGGTCATCTATTGCTTGCTCACTGCTACAACGAGGAATCCACCATTGCTACTAGCTCACAGACCTGAGGACTAGTGTCAGATTTTAGAGGCAAGAACGTATATTCATCCTTTGACATTGGCTTACCATGGTATCTTACACTTAGTAAAATATGTAAATGACTATTTGTTTAGTTAAATACCTCTTTCCGTTTTCTTTAAAAAAGTGTCAAAACAATGGAAATGACATGCAAGTCCACCACATTACTTGTTTATCTTTAAAAACATTCACTGTTGTATTACTGATGAAAAGATGTAATTTTACCGTTGCTGTCAAAGTCCAGTATGCAAATGAAGATATTGAAGCTCTGAAGCATAGTATGTTGAGTGTCAGAAACATATGTATTAATATTTATGTGCATAATTAACATCATCTTGATTCTGCATCTTTCTCTCCCTTTTTGGATGTGTAAAGCTTGTTTGTGTATCCAAAGGAACTATATGTCTTTCACTTGGAAATGAAAAGTCCACAGATTTAAAGCGATTTTACTTTTTTCCTTCAGAGACATTAATATTCTATTACCGAGTGTTCTTTCTAGAGCAACTTGAAGGATTTAGTAAAGATAATTGTGCAATCAATAGAAAACTTAAAGGATGCTTTTCATATGTTAGTGTTTTGCATGTCTTAATGAATCTTAAATGTTATTTGATACTGAATATTAAAATCTATTGGGGGTATGTACCGTTCTTCAAGTTATATATAACTTTAGGAGCTTGTCAAATAATATTTAGCTATATTAAATTTTAGCATCAGCAAAATCTATGCTTCTGAAACTGGCTTGATTTCTGCCTTATTTTTTAAAATTGTGGTTATTACAGAACTGTAAGCTTAAGAAATAATTTAATATTTACTTTTTATATGCTGCCTATCTCTGAAAATTCTTTCTGGTATTTTTGCCAAGATATGGGACAAAATAGGTAAGGTAACTGCAGTAATTAGAGTGGAAAGGAGTAATGGCATGTATGCCCAGAAGTTGAGTTATTTAGTTGGTGTTGCCTCAATTTGTTCCTGATGTATGAACTACTCTTGATTCAATATGAATAGAGCTCTGGGTCCATTTTTCAATTTACAGTGAAATTCTAATTTCACTGCAATTACCATAGTGTTTCTCTAACAATAATGTTGCACTTAGCAGTTAACAAAATTGAACCTTCGATCAGCAGTTTAGGTAAGGGAAAATAAACAATGTGAATATATGGCTTACAATCTTTCTTACATTAATAACCTAAATTGTTTTGGGGATCAGAAGAAGGGGAACTCCAAACATTTGTCCTCTGTACCACAAAATGCAAAAAGCTGAATTACTGTAGCAAGAAGTAGGGTCTTCTGCAGAGGAAAGAATTAACAGAGAAGAGAGAGTAAGGGTTGAGAGTATGGTAATGATGGGAGGATAAGCTGGAAAATTATTTCCCCAGTTAATATGAAAATTTAAAATGATAAAAATTTCACTCAGATTTTAAAAGTCCTATGCGAATTCATTCCTTTGGAGTAAGGGCAAAGAAGAGTTTTATACATGTATATGTGAGGGATGCTTGTGCATCATTTAAGACTATCTAAAACAGTCATTAGTTTTACAAACATTTATTAAACTCAGTATGCTAAACATAGGGAACAGAATGATGAATTTGATTTGCTCTGAGTTGAAAAAGCTTGCTACTTTCAAGGAGAGTGGTGAGACAAGAGGTAATCATAACCTCACATATTAGTGCACCAGCATGAGTGTTGGTGTATTGAAATACAGAGAAGGCAACACTTATTTCTTTCAACATAAGGAAAACTGGAAGTCAGAAATGTGATATTGTCCCAGAAACCGACTAAAAGAAGCTAAAGTAGATTTAGAGCCCAGAAGCGTAGGTCTTATTTTTGCCTGTGTCTTAGCTTTATATGATGGACAAGTTTTGCCTTTTTAAAGGGGACTGAAAACTTGTCAAATAAAAGCAAGTCTTGATGTCTGTGGCTATGACACTGCTCAGTTTCGGAGCTGTTTTTCTTCACTTGGTGCAGGAATTTTGAGAATAATGAATCAAAGCTGATATTATTGTTATATTTTAGGTATAAAATATTAATGTAATTAGTTCACAGAGAATGAGACTGACTTTTGGTTCACAGACTGAGACATTTTGCTTTGGTTATCCATGTTTAACTTGTCAGCCAACTGAGACATTTGTATAGTTATGTATTTTATTTATGCCTTTCCTGTTTTTCTTAACCATTGAGCTTCATGCTAGTTAAAATTACTTTTAAACTTACTCAAAAAGTAACATATTAAGTTGTATACAATATTTGATTTTTCTCAGTTTTACCAAATTTATCTCTAAGGGAAAATGAAGAAGTAAAATCATTAAAAGGACAAGCATTGAAGTGATACCCAGACTAAAGCTGTGGCTGCCTTGATTTTCTAGTTCTGTGCTCTGAGAAAATTCATTTCTCTGTGTTTCCGTTTGTTAATTTATAAAATGGAATACTAAAAATCTATACGTTTTAGGGCTGTTAAAGGAGAATCAAAGTCCGTTTTCCTTTGTATCCATCAAAAGTAATCATGCAGCTAGTTTTTAATGATAGTGACGATAGTAGTGGATTTCCCTAGTGGCTCAACGGTAAAGAATCTGCCTGCCAAGGAGGAGATGCAGGTTTGATCCTTTGGTCAGGAGGATCCCCTGGAGAAGGAAATGGCAACCCATTCCAGTAGTCTGGCCTGGAAAATCCCATGGACAGAGAAGCCTGGCGGGCTACAGGCCATAGTGTCACACAGTCAGACATGACTAAAGCAACTTAGCACACAATATGACATGCTTAATATGCTTCCAACATTTTATTTTTATTTCTTTAAATATTTTTTTTTTTGATGTGGACCATTTTTAAGGTCTTTATTGAATTTGTTACAATATTGTTTATGGTTTTTTTTTTAATGTTTTGGTTTTTTGGCTGGAAAGCGTGTGGTATCTTAGTTCCCTGACCAGGGATCAAACCTGTACCCTCTGCCTTAGAAGGTGGTCTTAACCACTGGGCCACCAGGGAAGTCCCAGCCTCCCTCATTATGAAAAGAAAAACTTGGTGAAAGTCCTGTATTTTCTCTCTAGTGATTTCACTTTTAGCTTTATTAGCCATTCCCATGGTATAGAGACACCATCCTTTATTATATCTCATTGTTCTATTTAATAACAGACTCAGTGCACACTGGCATTTGTGAAATCCTGTGCGTTTAATTTGTGTGTGTGTGTATGTGTTAGTTGCTCAGTTGTGTCCAACTCTTTGTGACCTCATGGGCCATGGCCCACCAGGCTCTGCTGTCCATGGAATTTTCCAGGCAATAACACTGGAGTGGGTTGCCATTTCCTTCTCCAGTGGATATTCCCAACCCAGTCATCAGACCCCAGTCTCCTGTATTAGAGGCAGATTCTTTACCATCTGAGCCCCTTTGGAAGCATTTAATATACTATAGTATAAACCAGACCATGATTGTTCTGGTCCTCACAGGAAGTGAGTCACCAAGGAAGCAAGGTACTGTAATATATAGATGGCTTTTTTTTTTTTTAAGATGGCTTTTGTTAAGTAAAGATAAACTTTGCAGCAAAGAGTTCCTTTCATTCATATGAAAATGTTTAAAGTTTATGAATATAACCCCCAAATAGGCCATATACTTTTTTTCCTGTTCATTGATCATCTTAGCCCTTATTTTGAGTATAATGTTGGCTAGTTCTTTGGAACCATGGTATGGATAGGTCTTTGAATGATCCTGGTTTGTGGATTCTCATTCCAACAGTAGCTCTTTCTTTCTGCTGATATTTAATTCTCCAAGTTGTGTACATTTAGGCAGCAGTTGTAGAACATTTATCTTTGGTTCTTCAGTGACTGTTCGCTCCAACTCTGAAGAATGCCCCTGAAAGAGTGGTCTGACTGAAGTAAGCACCACCATATCTTTGACAAACGATGATTTGATTTAGAGCTTAAATGTAATCGCAGCACATTGTGTTTTAAGTCTTACTTTGTGGTATTGAAGTTTGCACAAAAATGATTTACAAATAGTGGTTCCTTGTTTCACTCTAAAAGACAGCTTGATACTTACTGAATAGCTCCATTTATCCTAGTGAGTCTGAAACCCTGAAATGACTTTATAGAAGTCATTTCCAATAAAGCAAAGATCCTAAGATTTTCTTTTTTCCCACAAAAGTTCGTGCTAACCTAGTGACTTTCTCTGTACTACTGGGGGGAAACTGGCTATTAGAAAATAATTCTGGTTCTCTCTTTTAAAACTCACAAAGGCATAGTGCTTGTTAGTGTTGTTTGAAAGCTGTTACCCTAGGCTTTTTAGGAACTCATCCTTCACGTGTGGAAGAAAACAAAGGGGAATGTGTCATTACTTGGTACACTTGTGAAATGTTAGAGAACAGATGTCTTTATACTCAGTCCTTATTCAAGCATAGCTGTGTTTATGTACTTCTCTTTCTCCAGGTTCATTATACAGAAGTAGCAGCTTGAATAGAGGCTGTGCAACAGTGTACTCTAAATAGGAGCTGGTCTGTGTGATTAAACTTGAGAGGGTAAATACCTTGGATCAGACCTTTCATTTTTACTGTTTCTTTATATTATGTCATTCAGCTTGATGTTTTTCTCATACTTCCAGATTGGGGACAGTGGTGGAAACACTTTGTCTCATTCTTTTCCTGAGTGTTTTAGAAAGACTTTTTTCACTAAGAAGACTAAGTGTATTACTTGCAGAAGCAGGATTTTGTCACAAAAACATTTTTGTGAGGATCCAGCTAACTGCATTTTTCTAATCTATTCAAGCAGTTATTGAGCATTTAATGATTTGGCATGGGAATTAGGTAAGTGATTGTTAGAAATTCAATTAACTCCTTACAGGAAAAATATGAAGAGGGGCAGATTAAGGAAATTGATACTTGAGTGAAGAGTTTAATATGATTTTGACAAAAATCCTGAATATTCATTTTATACAAGCTATTATTAAAACTCTGCCTGAGAACAATTAAATTACAAATGGTCTTGAAAGGGTAATAATTCAGCATTTGTATAATCCAAATGCAGGAAGACTCTCTAAGTTCAACCAACCAAATGATTCTAATGGAGACAAGTACCAAACTGACTTAAGGTCTAAAGTATACGAATTGTGTTGCTAATTGCATCCTCCATCTAACTTATTCAAGTACATATCTGCTTTTTTTTTTTTTTCTCTTTTTTTTTGGTCAGTAAAGTTTCTAATGATTAGAAACTTGAGCAAGTTTTTTTTTTTTTTTTCTGCAGAGCTCTGTATATTCATTTACATAATTTTTTTGCCAATTTTTTTCAACTCCATTATGAGTCATTTTAGGGTTTCATGACATTAGTAGGTAAAAAAAAAGAAATTGTGACTATTGGGCACTTAGTCCTACTTGGGATGAGCTCTAAGTGCAAAATACACACCAAGCTTTGAATATTTTGTATGAAAAAAACAAAGTAAAATATCACGTAGTCAACTTTTCACATTGCTCCTGTGTTAAAATGATGTTCTGGATACATTGGGTTAAATAAAAAACATTATTAAAATGAAAAAAGAAATGATAAAATTACACTCCTTATTAAAAGGCTGGTAATATAATAAGAACAGAAAATATATGTGTGTGTATATATATATATATATAAAAAACATATATATGACTGATAAATTACTAATAGAGAAGGAAAATTGAAATGTGTGGTTAGTTAGAACTCACGTATTCTGGAAGACAAGAAATTATAAGAATTCAGATTTAGATGTTTAGTCTGTGAATTTATGGGAAAGATTAAGATCCTTGAACTTTGATTTGAGACTTGGGAGTGGAGAAAAGAACCAAAGAGGCAGATTTAAAATCAGGAATGGCCATGGTGACAGCAGGAAAAGCTAGACAGCGACTGGCTCTGCGGTGAGAGTAGCGGGTGATTTCTCCAACACACTGTGTGTCCCAAGTCCTTCTTCTTTCCAATATATTTCCAGTGATTTTCAAAGAAGTGTTGTAATCATCAGGCAGGAGAAAATTTATTGAAGTGCTGGAATTGTCATTGTTATTGTTTAGTTGCTAAGTTGTGTCCAACTCTTTTGCAACCTCATGGACTGTAGCCTCCCAGGCTCCTCTGTCTGTGCGATTTCCTAGGCAAGAATACTGGAGTGGGTTGCCATCTTCTCAACCCAGTGATTGAACCTAAGTCTCCTGAATTGGCAGGTGGAGTCTACCATTGAGCCATCAGGAAAGCCTGGAATTGTCATTAGTAGCTCTATTTTTTAATTTTCTCTATGGGTCTAGCTTATATTCTGGAATAAAAACCCTACATAGTAATCTATAACTACAGGTGTCCTTAGTTTCCATCTGTGCCCCGAAGACAATCTCAGCCAATGACCTTGTGAAACAAACAGTGGTAGGGAAGACATGTTACACAATGATGAAGAAGACAAGCGAACTTACAGAAGGTCTGGGAACATGATGAAAGATCATGGTCAGCAAAGACTTCCCCAACAAACTGAAACTTATAACAGGGTTATGAATGCAACTGAGTAACGTCTGTAAATCTTTTACCAAGTACCTGCTTAGTATAGTAGATATTAATTTAGAGGTAATTAGGGACTTGAATCATGTATGTGATTCTGAAACCAAAGATTTAGAGCCCCCTGTAATGTATTCCTTCTAATTCTGAATCTGAGTTGACATCTAGAATAGTGCAGCTAATGAAATTGGGCATGGGGGATATTTCAGATGAAATATTCTCTGTGCTTTATTATTTTTAATGAAATAAGAAGCAGCATTTTTAAAGAAGCTGCTCCCCTCTGAGAATTTGCATTGAAGCACAGTAATACAATTATTCTTGTGGGAAAAAAGAGTAGTCTGCCCTGCTGAGAACACAAAGCAGCTTTTGTCCTGAGAAGCTATTATAGGTTATATATTGCTCACCTAACATTGGGATCCTTTATGGTTATATATTATGATTTAAGTATAAATTAACTGTGAAAGAACAGAAATAACTTTCTATTATTAAAGTTGAAAACCTAACAGGGCATGTTCCTTCCCTCTCCCTTAATCTCTCCCTCCCTTATTATTGATAAAAACCCTGTGTGTGTACACTTACATATGCACATATAGTAACAATAAGCTTATGATATAATGGCATATTTATGTACATTTTCCCACATATTAGTTTTATCTTTGCTGTTTACTGCCTCTGCAAACCTTGGCAAGTTAAACTGTTGATACCTGGTTTTCACATCTGTAAAATGGAGACTGCATGATTTAACAATGTAAAGCACTTGAAGCAGTGCTGGCATGCATTTAAGAGTCAAGAAATGTTAGCTGTTTTTATGACAGTGCATACTAAGAGAGTTGGTTTTGTTAAAAATCAGATTGCTGAAATTAAGTACCCTATTAGAACTTGTCTTTGTAGATAAAGAATGATGGCTTGGTAGAGAATTATTGAGGGGATTTGCAAATGACGTAATGCATTGCAGGGAGCTTGCCAGGTGGCATTAGTGATACAAAACCTGCCTGCTAATCCAGGAGACATAAGAGACACTGGTTTGATCCCTGGGCAGGAAGATCCCCTGGAGGAGGACTTGCCAACCCACATAAGTATTCTTGCCTGGAGAATCCCCATGGATTGTGAAATATCCCATAGAGATGTTTTGGAGCTATTCATGTTGGTCTGAACTCAGGATGACATCCTGGAATGGAGATAGATAGCAGAGATGTGTGTTGTGTGCTAAGTCGTTTCAGTTGTGTCTGACTCTGTGTGGCACTATGGACTGTAGCCAGCCAGGCTCCTCTTTCCACGGGATTCTCCAGGCAAGAATACTGGAGTGAATTGCCATTCCCGTCTCCAGGGGATCTTCCCAGCCCAGGGATCGAACCTATGTCTCTTATGTCTCCTGCATTGGCAGGAGGGTTCTTTACCACTAGTGCCACCTGGGAAGCCCAGATAGCAGAGACGGTATATGCATAAAATTTGATCTGAAATCATTTGAATCTATGATATTATCTAGGGTAGAGTACAGAGAAATAGAAAAGAGACTGAGACAGAACCATTGAAATCCAACATTTGAATCACTAACACTGTTAACAGCTTTTACTCTTTAAAGTAGGCAGCTGGATATGGAAAGTGCATAGAGACAAATGCAACTGTATTGTATCTCTGTTGTTTAGTTACTAAATTGTGTCCAGTGCTTTGTGACCCCATGTACTGCAGCAGGCCAGGTTTCCCTGTTCTTCACCATCTCTTGGAGCTTACTTGGACTCACATTGAGTAAGTGATGAGTTGGTGGTGCCATCCAGCCATCTCGTCCTCTGTCATCCCCTTCTATTCCTGCCTTCAATCTTTCCCAGCATCAGGGTCTTAAGGTTTATTATTATTACTATTACTACTTATCATTTTAGCTTCCTAAATGTTAAATGCAGTTAGGAGTTTTCTGTTAGCATTACTTCATGGATTGATGCATCAGTACCTTTTTGAATTAAAACATGAAATTAATTAGGTAGAGCTTAATAAAGTCAAAGTTAGAGAGATCTTGTCAGACATTATCAGACAACCTGGAAAATAGGCCACCTGATTAGATAAGTGGATTTAAAGAACTCAAAGAATGTGGCTTATTGATACTGAATTAAGCCTACTGTTTTCAAGGGAAACATGTTTTAATGGTTGATGGTGGACTCTTAAGATTTGTTTTTTATATTAAGGGAAAGAGACAGTAATCTTTCTCTAATTTAGAAGAAACTGAAAAGGAATAAAGGAAAAACAAGGAGCAAATAACATTAAAAATATTGGTATAAGAGTTTTTGTTCAGTCGTGTTTGACTATTTGCAACCCCATGAACTATAGCACGCCAGGCTTCCCTATCCTTTACTATCTCCCAGAGTTTGCTCCAACTCATGTCCATCAGGTCAGTGATGCTATCCAACCATCTCATCCTCTGTCGTCTCCTTCTCCTCCTGCCTTCAATCTTTCCCAGGATCAGGGTCTTTTTTTTTTTTATCATTAGTCTGCCTGATTCAGTAAGTGCAGTTTTATTTTTATTTATTTTTCAATTTTTATTTTTACTTTATTTTACTTTACTGTATTGGTTTTGCCATACATTGACATGAATCCACCATGGGTGTACATGCGTTCCCAAACATGAACCCCCCTCCCACCTCCCTCCCCATAACATCTCTCTGGGTCATCCCTGTGCACCAGCCCCAAGCATGCTGTATCCTGCATCGGACATAGACTGGCGATTCGATTCTTACATGATAGTATACATGTTTCAATGCCATTCTCCCAAATCATCCCACCCTCTCCCTCAGGCTCTGAGTCCAAAAGTCCGCTATACACATCTGTGTCTTTTTTGCTGTCTTGCATACAGGGTCATCATTGCCATCTTTCTAAATTCCATATATATGTGTTAGTATACTGTATTGGTGTTTTTCTTTCTGGCTTTACTTCACTCTGTATAATCAGCTCGAGTTTCATCCATCTCATCAGAACTGATTCAGATGCATTCTTTTTAACGGCTGAGTAATGCTCCATTGTGTATATGTACCACAGCTTTCTTATCCATTCATCTGCTGGTGGACATCTAGGTTGTTTCCATGTCCTGGCTATTATAAACAGTGCTGCGATGAACATTGGGGTACATGTGTCTCTTTCAGTTCTGGTTTCCTTGGTGTGTATGCCCAGAAGTGGGATGCTGGGTCATAAGGCAGTTCTATTTGCAAATTTTTAAGGAATCTCCACACTGTTCTCCATAGTGGCTGTACTAGTTTGCATTCCCCCCAACAGTAGGAGGGTTCCCTTTTCTCCACACCCTCTCCAGCATTTATTGCTTGCAGATTTTTGGATCGCAGCCAGTCTGACTGGTGTGAAGTGGTACCTCATTGTGGTTTTGATTTGCATTTCTCTAATAATGAGTGATGTTGAGCATCTTTTCATGTGTTCGTTAGCCATCCGTATGTCTTCTTTGGAGAAATGTCTATTTAGTTCTTAGGCCCTGCAGCTCAGGGTCTTTTCAAATGAGTCAGTTCTTTGCATCAGGTGGCCACAGTATTGGAGCCTCTGCTTCAGCAGCCGTTCTTCCAATGAATATTCAAGGTTGATTTCCTTTAGGATTGACTGATTTGATCTCTTTGCTGTCCAAGTGTCTCTCAAGAGTCTTCTCCAGCACCGCAGTTCAAAAGCATCCATTCTTCAGTGTTCAGCCTTCTTTATGGTCCAACTCTCACATCCATATTTAGGATACACTTAAACATTCATTGTGGATGTTTTTGTTGACAGGAAGTGTTGTGAAAAGAATACACATACTAGTATCAATGGGCAAATCAGAAACATAGTTATAGGTCTACTGTTAGGTGACCTTGGATCTATTTCTTAACTTCTCTCAGATCTAGGTTTTGGGGTGTTTTTAAAATCTGTTATTGGGGCTAATTACATTCTTGGTCATTGTGAGGACTCACTTGAGTCCAGCATTTCATATAATGTCAGTACGTGATTATAGTAGTTAATTTTTCAATATTATTTACTTAAAAGCTGTTAAGAGACTAGATGCTAATTATTCTTACCACAAAAAGGAAATGATAATTACGTGAGGTGATGAAGGTGTTAGCTAATATGCTGCTAATGGTAATCATACAGCAGTATATACTGGTATCAAATCAGCATGTTGTACACATTAAACTTATGCAGTATTATATGTCAATTATATCTTAATTTTTATTTATTTTTTAGATTTTTGTTTGTGCTGTGTAGCTTGTAGAATCTTAGTTTCCTGCTGCTGCTGCTGCTATGTCGCTTCAGTTGTGTCCGACTCTGTGCGACCTCACAGATGGCAGCCTACCAGGCTCCGCCATCCCTGGGATTCTCCAGGCAAGAACACTGGAGTGGGTTGCCATTGCCTTCTCCAATGCATGAAAGTGAAAAGTGAAGTCGCTTAGTCATGTCCAATTCTTCGCGACCCCATGGACTGCAGCCTACCAGGCTCCCCCATCCATGGGATTTTCCAGGCAGGAGTACTGGAGTAGGGTGCCATTTCCTGACCAGGGGTCAAATGTATGCCTTTAGCAGTGAAAGCATGGAGTCCTGACCACTGGACCCAGAAAATTCCCTATATCTGTTTTTTTAAAAAAAGAAAGGAGTATTCAGTCCTTTGCATTTGGCACTTTTTTCCCCCCCAGAAAACTCAGGTTTTTTAAATTAAATTTTTTTTTAGTGTTTTAACTCCCTTCACCCAATTCTCCTATTCCTAAACCCCTCCACTTCTGGAAACTATCAATTTGTTCTGTAAATCTATGAACTTAGGCTTTTGTTGTTGTCTTTTTGCTTAAATTCCACATATAAATGAGATCATATGTTATTTGTCCTCCTGTCTGACTTATTTTACTTAGTGTAATGCCTTTGAGGGCCGTCCACATCATTGCAAATGGCAAAATTTCCTTCTTTTTAAATGACTGAATAGTATTCCATGGTGTGTGTGTGTGTATCTATCTCACACTGTCTTTATTCATTCATCCTTCGATGGGCACTGAGGTTGCTTCCATATCTTGGCTATTGTGAGTAATGTTGCAGTGAATATGTGTGTTAGTTGCTCAGTCGTGTCTAACTCTTTGCAACCCATGGACTGTAGCCCTCCAAGCTCCTCTGTCCATGGGATTCTCCAGGCAAGAATACTGGGGTTGGTTGCCATTCCCTTCTCCAGGGGATCTTCCCAACCCAGAGATCGAACCCAGTTCTCCTGTATTGGCTAGCAGATTCTTTAACGTCTGAGCCAATGAACATAGGGATGCATATATCTTTTTAGCTAATGTGTTTGTTTTCTTTGGATAAATACCTAGAAGTTGAATTGCTGGGTCACTGGTATTTCTAATTTTGAGAAATCTTTCTACCGTTTTCCACAGTGGCTGCACCAACAGTGTACAAGGGTTTCCGTTTCTCTGCATCTTTGACAACATTTGCTATTTCTTATCTTTTCAATTCTAGACATTCTAACAGATGTGGAGTGACATCTCATTGTGGTCTTGATTTGCATTCCCCTCATGATTAATGATATTGAGCATATTTTCATATATGTATTGGCCATTTGTATGGAAATTGTAATTTTTGAGGAATAATGTGTTGTGATCTGCTAAGTCACTTCAGTTGTGTCTTTGTGACTCTTTGTGACTCAATGGACTGTAGCCCATCAGGCTCCTCTGTCCATGGGATGATAATCATCTATAAAATGAATGGGTTGATTCTTGAGTGCCTTTGGGCTCTAAGTTCTGTGGTTCAGTGAATGGAGAGTAAAATCCTTATTCCAGGAAATGAGAGGAAAATGGAAAGTTGTTCAGAGTTGAAAATTATTATTGTCATTATGATATATTTATTGTCTAATCATCCATTATATTTCACAGAAATCATAAAAAGAATAATCTCTGTTTAATCTTTCAGAGGAAGGTAGATAAAGCAGTTTCACAGAGCATTCAGAAAATAAAATGACAAGAGTTAAACAGCATGTGTCATCAAAAGGCAATATATGTGCAAATGCTTGGGATAGTTTAATTCCATGGCATGTTAGGAATCAGTATGATAACTGAACCACAAATATGTTAATTTTAGAAGGGAGGTTAAAGAAAATGTATAATAAAATGGGGATATAAAAGAGTAGCCCTGAGAATCCTAGGTTCATGTGCAGTGAAGCAAGAGCTAACTTCATTTATTTTCTGGTCCTTCTGCAAATATGTGAAAAAGTAAAATTTTTGAATTTGAATTGAATGATTAAACATTTTTTTTGAACAGCATAACCAGAAACTTCATTTGTGGAAAAAAAAATATGGTTAAGGCATGTGGAAACAGTCTGTTGTTCCATGTCCAATTCTGACTGTTGCTTCCTGACCTGCATATAGGTTTCTCAGGAGGCAAGTCAGGTGGTCTGGTATTCCCATTTCTTTCAGAATTTCCCACAGTTTGTTGTGATCCACACAGTCAAAGGCTTTGGCATAGTCAATAAAGCAGAAATAGATGTTTTTCTGGAACTCTCTTGCTTTTTCAATGATCCAGCGGATGTTGGCAATTTGATCTCTGGTTCCTCTGCCTTTTCTAAAACCAGCTTGAACATCTGGAAGTTCATGGTTTGTGTATTGCTGAAGCCTGGCTTGGAGAATTTTGAGCATTACTTTACTAGCGTGTGAGATGAGTGCAATTGTGCGGCAGTTTGAGCATTCTTTGGCATTGCCTTTCTTTGGGATTGGGATGAAAACCGACCTTTTCCAGTCCTGTGGCCACTGCTGAGTTTTCCAAATTTGCTGGCATATTGAGTGCATAGGAAAAGGAATACGTCAAGGCTGTATATTGTCACCCTGCTTGTTTAACTTATATGCAGAGTAAATCATGAGAAATGCTATGCTGGAAGAAGCGCAAGCTGGAATCAAGATTGCTTGGAGAAATATCAAGAACCTCAGATATGCAGATGACACCACCCTTATGGCAGAAAGTGAAGAGGAAATAAAAAGCCTCTTGATGAAAGTGAAAGAGAGTGAAAAAGTTGGCTTAAAGCTCAACATTCAGAAAACGAAGATCATGGCATCCAGTCCCATCACTTCATGGGAAATAGATGGGGAAACAGTGGAAACAGTGTCAGACTTTATTTTTTTGGGCTCCAAAATCACTGCAGATGGTGATTGCAGCCATGAAATTAAAAGATGCTTACTCCTTGGAAGGAAAGTTATGACTAACCTAGATAGCATATTCAAAAGCAGAGACATTACTTTGCCAACAAAGATCCGTCTAGTCAAGGCTATGGTTTTTCCTGTGGTCATGTATGGATGTGAGAGTTGGACTGTGAAGAAAGCTGAGCACCGAAGAATTGATGCTTTTGAACTGTGCTGTTGGAGAAGACTCTTGAGAGTCCCTTGGACTGCAAGGAGATCCAACCAATCCATTCTCAAGGAGATCAGTCCTGGGTGTTCTTTGGATGGAATGATGCTAAAGCTGAAGCTCGAGTACTTTGGCCACCTCATGCGAAGAGTTGACTCATTGGAAAAGACTCTGATGCTGGGAGGGATTGAGGGCAGTAGGAGAAGGGGCTGACAGAGGACGAAGTGGCTGGATGGCATCACTGACTCGATGGCCGTGAGTTTGAGTGAACTCCTGGAGTTGGTGATGGACAGGGAGGCCTGGCGTGCTTCGATTCATGGGGTCACAAAGAGTCAGACACGACTGAATGACTGACCTGAACTGAACTGAAGACGTGGTGTTTCTTTTGGTAGAAGAGCTATTTATGTCGAGACAGTCTGTTCAACATAGAGTAGTTTAAATTTGAACATCCATTAATTGTTGTCACATATCTGTTCATAGTGGAGCACAGGGAAGCCTGGCATGCTGCAGTCCATGGAGTCACAAAGTGTCTGACACAACTTAGTGAATGAACAGCAACAATCTATTCATATGCTGATAAATGTTTCAGACCAACAAATTAAGCATAAAAGATGAAGACAAATATTAACAGAAAGTAATCTTGAGAAATGAATTTAAGAATCTAATTTTATTTTAGTCCAAAAAGTGTACTGGACCATTATCTTGTATTAACCTATAATGAAATATAATCCGCAAAAATACAGACTCATTATGCTGTATACCTGAAACAAACCCAGTATTTAAATCAGCTATTGTTTAGTCAGTAAGTTGTGTCTGACTCTTTCACGATCCCATGGGCTTTACCCCACCAGTCTCCTCTGTCCATGAGATTTCCCAGGCAAGAATACTGAAGTGGGTTGCCATTTCCTTCTCCATGGAATCTTCCTAACTCAGGGATTGAACCTGTGTCTCCTGCATTGCAGGTGGATTCTTTACTGCTAAGTCAGCAGAGAAGTCCTAAATCAACTATACTTTGATATAAAAAAAAAAAAACTGGCTAGTTATTGTCCTAATACAGTCATTATAAACGTGATTTATTGTATCATAGTCTCATTGTTTTAATGATAAATATTCTCATCTTAGTTGTGAGAGGAGTTTAGAGGAAGATTGTTGGTTGCCTCAGTGGTATAGGTGAGATTTTGCCCGTGTCATTTATTCTTTTTCTTTTCTAAGTTAAACAGTATTTGAAAAGGTTGCTTTATGGCACAGTAGTGTGGGTGATGGACACAGATCTGTGGATTAGCACCTCTTTACAGTTCTAGCATGTAAGGAATATTGCATTTCATCAATTCCATTGCACACATTTTCTTTAAAATATTTTGCCATCTCTGAAATCAGAATGTATCTTAAGATTGATGTGTTAGATTAAAGTTGATGGTATATCATAGGTTAGTTGGCAGAATTTTCCCTTTCTAAACAGAACACAAAATAGTGATGAATATTGCAGCCTTGGATTTGGTAAAATATTATAGTATCTTATATGTGTCTTGAAGAGTAGATGTAATTGATCTGGATGATAAATATGAGGGGAACATGATAATCTGAGTCTGCCTGGGGAAATGACTTGGAAGTAGATGACATCTTTTCCTTTCATCTTTTGTTTTACACTCACAAGATTGTGATACAAATTAAAGGTTTAGTTCAATTCGGCCATCATTGTTTTCCTATATCATGTCTATAAAGAGAAGGAAAACAGTGTATGTCCTGTTTTTTTGGAAGTCAGAAATAGCCGTCGTAGGTAATTTTACCAAAGTTTAACTAACATGTAAACATCTTGCATGGTGACTCAGACGGAAAATAATCTGCCTGTCATGTGAGAGGCATGGGTTCAATCCCTGGGTTGGGAAGATGTCCTGGAGAATGGGATGACTACTCACTCCAGTATTCTTGCCTGGAGAATCTCATGGATGAAGGAGCCTGGTAGGCTATAGTCTATGGGATAGCAAAGAGTTGGACATGACTGAATGACTAACACTTTCACTTTTTCAAACCTCTTTCAGGCGGGAGCTGTGTATACCATTTTTCAGTTCAGTTCAGTTTAGTTGCTCAGTCGTATCCGACTCTTTGCGACCCCATGAATCGCAGCACGCCAGGCCTCCCTGTCCATCACCAACTCCCGGAGTCCACTCAGACTCACATCCATTGAGTCAGTGATGCCATCCAGCCATCTCATCCTCTGTTGTCCCCTTTTCTTCCTGCCCCCAATCCCTCCCAGCATCAGAGTCTTTTCCAATGAGTCAACTCTTCACATGAGGTGGCCAAAGTACTGGAGTTTCAGCTTCAGCATCAGTCCTTCCAAAGAACACCCAGGGCTGATCTCCTTCAGAATGGATTGGTTAGATCTCACCCTTTTAAAAAATATAGTGCATAGTAAATGCCTATAGAGCAGAAGCCAGTGCAGCTTGCACTTGGAAATAAAGTGAGTCTTCTGTCACCTCGTTCAATCTGTACACAAGGTAAATCGCTATCAAAAATGTCAGGGAATATTCTGATATGGCATTAGTTCATCTATGAATTTAATAGGTGGATTTTTGCATTCTGTATTTTGTATGGCATTATTTTATATTTGACTGTCATTTCATTTTAGAAGATTCAAGGTAGAATAAATATTTTGACATTTCTTTCATTAAAAATTACGTGTTTCTAATGATATGTTTTAACAGTAATTCTGTGTTCTCATGAAAAGATTTTATGAAAACTGCAAAAAGAATTAGAAATTCTCTTGTTAACTGCAGCTGGGACCAGGTTGATTTTTAAGAAGAATGAAGTTAAGGAGTGTTTATTCAATATAGCCAAAGAAATTAGAAATTAATGAGATATAATCTATAGTGATGCTATCATTCATTATAATACAGATTTTATTGTTTTGAAACTTTAGATTTTAATGGGGTTTGGGATTTCTTAAATATTCATTAAATTTTCCTCTGAATTCAGATTTAACACAGCCCATTGCTTACTGCTGATTATCAGTTCCTTTTACCACTGCTTTTTGTCTAGTAAATAAATATTTAACCATGATAACACTGGGCCTTCTTGCTTGCATCCTAAGACTTGGCAAAGAATAAAGAAAGAAAAAAAGATAAGTGCTTTTTTTTTTTTAAGCTGAGTTTGCTTACCTGCCAGGCTAGAATGTGCATGCGTGACTGCTTTCCTGTGCACACCCATGCACACACACATTCTCAGTGAAGAAATTTGTTAAATAATTTGCCAAAGGGGCAAAGCTAGGGGGTTTTCAGTGGTTTTAAAAAAGTAGAATTTATGGTGGATATGCTAATTAAAGATTGAAAGTTTGCTCTCAAATAAGACAGATGAATCTGTGAGTCTGTATATAGTTGGCTAAAACAAATCTTATTGTTCACAACAAATCCTTTTATTCTCTTGTCAAGAAAGAGTCTCCCTTTAAGTCCATTGAGGGTCTGGTGCATTCAAGTTTTGGGTCCATTTACAGCGTTAGCTTGTTAGAACCTGCTGTGGTGAAGCAGAGCATTCAGTTTTCACATCACCTTTTCATAGTGTTGAATTGAAAACAAACTCACATCTAAATCCAGAAAGCCATGAAAAATAAGCCATTACTGAAATCACTGAAGGGCAGAGACTTAACATAAGAGCAGAAGTCCTAACACTTCTCTTCTAATTCTCTTTAACCCATCTCCCTTTCATGTCCCCGAATAAGAAACAAGGAAACAACAAAGTTCTAGCCCATAAAGGCTCTTTTTTTTTTAAGTTTGAGAGAAAGACAGCCAAGAAGCAAGCTGTATCTTCCTTTCTTCTGGTACTTTCCTGTCTTGTCTTTTCTTTTCTAATCAAACTTTTAATTTTGAGTTAATTGAAAATTCACATGCAATTGTAAGAAATCACACAGCCAGATCCAATGACCCTGTAACCGATTTCCCAGTGGTGACATTTTATGAAACTGTAGCACCATGTCACAACCAGAATATTGACGATGATAAAGCTAAGACGCAGAACAGTTTATCACCCACAGACCTCATGTTGGCCTTTCATAGCCATACTCACTTCCCTTCCTCCATCTTTGACCTTTGGCAACCACTAGTCTGTTCTTCATTTCTACAAATTTGTTATTTCAAGAATTCTGTGTAAGTGGAATCATATAGTATGTGACCTTGAGGCTGCATTTTTTTTTTTTTGGCAGCATAATCCCCTTGAGATTTATCCAAGTTGTATCAGTAGTTTATTCATTACTCTTGCTGAGTAGCTTTTCATAGTATGGATATCCCAATTTGTTTAACCATTCAGTCACTGAAGAAAATCTGGCTTGATTCCAGTTTGTTTTTTTTTTTTTGATCTATTAGAAGTAAATCTGCTATGAACATTGTGTATAGATTATTGGGAGAACATATTTTTCACTATTCTAAGATAAATACCAAAGAATATAATTACTGGGTCTTATGGTAATTGCTGAAGAATTGATGCTTTTGAACTGTGGTGTTGGAGAAGACTCCTGAGAGTCCCTTGGACTGCAAGGAGATCCAACCAGTCCATCCTAAAGGAGATCAGTCCTGGGTGTTTATTGGAAGGACTGATACTAAAGCTGAAACTCCACTACTTTGACCACCTCATGTGTAGAGTTGACTCTTTGGAAAAGACTTTGATGCTGGGAGGCACTGGGGTCATGAGGAGAAGGGGATGACAGAGGATGAGATGGCTGGACGGCATCACCGACTCAATGGACATGAGTTTGAGTGAACTCCAGGAGTTGGTGATGGACTGGGAGGCCTGGTGTGCTGCGATTCATGAGGTCGTGAAGAGTTGGACATGACTGAGCTACTGAACTGAACTGAACTGAACGGTAATTGTGTGTTTAGTTGTATAAGAAACTATCAAATCATTTTTCAGAGTGGCTGTATTGTTTTTACATTCCCATCATCAGTGAAAGACTGATTCACTTTTTCTGTGTCCTAGCCAGGCTTTCATGCCATTATTATATTTTAGTTTAGCTGTTCTGATAGGTATGCACTGATTTCTCACTCTGGTTTTAATTTGCACTTCCCTTACAGCTAATAATGTTGAACATCGTTTTCATATACTTCTCTCTGCCTTTTTAGTATATGTTAATTTACCTTTTCTACTTACTCTCCATTTCCTGTTACCCTAATCAGCAAATCTGTAATTCAGTCCTGATCTATTTCATGCCCGCTTTTGGTTCCTGAGAAGCTACATAAAAGGCCTCCTGCTCCCTTTTAGGGATGATGACTTCCCACCCTGAGAGTGCCAGTGTCCAGCCTCAGGACTATGTCTCTTCTACTGGCCTCATAGCAGTCAGTCCTTGAGGCAAAAAGTACAGAATTTTCTTGACTCCAAACCTCTACTGCATGCTGCATTTAGGTCCTGAAAAGTCACTATCTGAACCCACGCTTGCAGTGAGCCTTCTCATTTAAACAGATTCTTCATTTGCTCTCACAACTACTTGAACAAGAACATGGGAGTAAGTGATCATTGCAAGAAAAGATGTTCTTGGAAGGCAAGCATAATATGAAAAGAGACATTTCTGCCTTCAGCTTAACAGGCTTTTCTATTACTCCCCAAGCAAGTTCTACAGCTTTTCCTGATTGGGCTATAAATTCTCTTGTTGATTCTAAACTCCTCAAAATACAACCAGAAAAATCCTAGGACTGAGGCAAGTTAAGAGGCCTCACTTAAGAGGCTTCCAGTAAGGGGGAACACTACTCTGATACAAGTCTTAGAGTCTCAGGAAAAAGGAGACACGGGAGCTTGTTGTTAGGGCTTTAGACCCTAGACTGAATGGTTTTAAGATGACCTTGCAGAGTAGGAAATGTGGGAATTGACAGAGTTGTTACTTAAGGCTCTAACTTTGGGATCAGTGGATTCTGAGAGGTGAGGCTATGGAAACAAGTCTTAATGAGCAAGCTCTTACTCCTGGTGAGGAACATGTTTGTTTCCCATGGTCTTATCATCCAGGGGTGGGTAATTTCTAGTGCACCTACTAGGTTATTTTGCTTGGTCTCAGTATTGGTTTACTTAAAGTCAGGACACTGTCCCTGGTCCCAGTACTGTTACTATAGGGAAAAGGAATTATGCTGGGACTTTGAAGATCCATAATAAGGAAATTGCACCTGTACCAGTTATAAATCATGGCATCTGGTCCCATCAATTCATGGCAAATAGATGGGGAAACAGTGGAAACAGTGGCTGACTTTATTTTTCTGGGCTCCAAAATCACTGCAGATGGTGATTGCAGCCATGAAATTACAAGACGCTCACTCCTTGGAAGGAAAGGTATGACCAACCTAGACAGCATACTGAAAAGCAGAGACATTACTTTGCCAACAAAGGTCCGTCTAGTCAAGGCTATGGTTTTTCCAGTGGTCATATATGGATGTGAGAGTTGGACTATAAAGAAAGCTGAGCACCAAAGAATTGATGCTTTTGAACTGTGGTGTTGGAGAAGACTCTTGAGAGTCCCTTGGACTACAAGGAGATTCCACCAGTCTATTCTAAAGGAGATCAGTCCTGGGTGTTCATTGGTAGGACTGATGTTGAAGCTGAAACTCTAGTACTTTGGCCACCTCATGAGAAGAGCTGACTCATTTGAAAAGACCCTGATGTTGGGAAAGATTGAGGGCAGAAGGAGAAGGGGACGAGAGAAGATGAGATGGTTGGATGGCATCACCGACTCAATGGACATGGGTTTGGGTGGACTCCGGGAGTTGGTGATGGACTGGGAGGCCTGGTGTGCTGCGGTTCATGGGGTCACAAAGAGTTGGACATGACTGAAGGACTGAACTGAACTGAGCTGGACAGTTATGAATAGATTGCCTCTCACTTCCAAATTCACCCATCACTGCCTAGCTTGTGATACTGGGGCTGGACCTTCTGACCATTTCTCCTTTGTCTGCTAACACATTAAGCATTTTAAATAGAAGGTCTCAGAGGGCACTGTAGGAAGTGTCTGGTCTTTCTGTTCCTGGTTCCATTGTGAGTCTCTGTGCTTGTTGCCATGGTTCTTAGTCAGCATGGAGCACATCCAGTGACACTCATCCCCAGAGAGCACTCAGTGGCAGCATCCTTGTCAGAAGCTCCCTGGAGAGTTTCTCTGGCAATTCTGAGAACAGTTTCCCAGTCACACCTAGAGAATCTTACAGACTTCCATGAGTTCTCTTGTTCCCTTAAAAGGTGGTTTCCTTCTTGCTCACCTGTTATAGGACCTTCACAGACTTTCCCATAATCTAGAAGGCTATAGCCGTTCCCTCACCAGTGATGTCTGGATTTCAATCTTGGCATGAGTAGGAGTCTTTCACATTTTTTTCCTTGTTTGAGTGTTTTGCCTCAGTCCATTATCAGCTATTTGTATATCCTTTAGAATTCTCTTTGGCCCTTTCTAGTTCATCTCTGGTAAATTCTTTATATTAGCCTCTTTCAGCTCAAGTTGCTATGTGGTTTTTGTCTTCTGATTGGACCCTAACTGGTTTGTTGTTGTTCAGTCACTAAGTCATATCCGACTCTTTCTGATTCCCATGGACTGTGTAGCCCATCAAGTTCCTCTGTCCATGGCATTCTCCAGGCAAGAATACTGGAGTGGGTTGCCATTTCCTTCTCCAGGGGATCTTTCTGACCCAAGGATTGAACCTGGGTCTCCTGCATTGCAGCCAGATTGTTTACCATTAGAGAAATGCATCACAGAAATTGGTCTTGGGGGATAGACCCACAAACATTGGAATTTGGGATTGATTTGAACCTGCTGTAGGATTTGAACACAATGTTGAATGCTTTGCCAGCAGAAAGTGGGATGCCAGTGTCTGTTTCATGCAGTGGCATCATAATTAAGTTACCATGTATGGTTGATTGTGATGAAGGGCCAACTGCATTAAGTGCTTTGGATGCCCACTTGAGTGCAGTATTTGAACATTCTGTCCTTCACAGTAGCTACAAGGGCTGTGGGTGGTCTGGATTCTACTGGGCATGTTGGAGTGCTCACAGAAAGAAAACAATGAGCTCAAGGCCTTGAACTCTCAGCTGAAGTCATGGTCTGAGAAACAGAGCATCCATGCCAGCCTTAGTATACTCTTATTTATTGTATCTACAGAGTTGATAAGGGCTCCCCCAGTGGCTCGGTAGTGAAGAATCTGCCTGCAGTGCAGGAGACGTGGTTTCAATCCCTGGGTCTGGAAGATCCCCTGGAGAAGGAAATGGCATGCCTGGAGAATCTCTTGAACAGAGGAACCTGGCAGGCTACAATCTATGGGGTTGCAAAACGGTCGGACAGGACTGAGGGACTAAACAGCAACAACAGGGCTGATATTGCTAAAATTAAATGTAAAATTGTATTATATCTGTTATTGAACTTCAATGCCCATTCATCTACACTCTTCCCACATTTCTCATTTGAATGTTAGGGGATTTATTGGGAAAGAATGGAGTGTTGAACTTGGCATGGGAACATGTGGCTGGACCCATAGGAGAATGACTATCTTGAGCCCCAAGTCACTCTGAGCCTTTCTTAGAACTGAGGTAGCTTACCTTTCTGTGTCTGAGGAGACTGCCTTTTCTTTGCTAGAAAAATTTGTGATTTTTTCACCTGGGAATAATGATTTACAAGTGAGTATTCATTCTCTTCAAGACACACCACAACCAGTCCTGGTAATTTCTAGGTTCACTGCAAAGGGGGGATCTTAGAATATTCCAGGGAGGCAAGTGTATACTATGACCCAGGCATAAATAATTTACATACCAAAAAACGCGTGAGGCTTTATTATTGTACATGGGGATGTATACTGTTATTGGGGAAGTATACTGAACTGGGGAATCTGCATAAGAGTGGATCTAAAGGGTTTTAGGCCGAAGAGTACAGAATATAACAATAAATAAGACTGAATTCATTGTTATATAAATGTACTTACTAAAGAGTTCAGATTTAATGTGTTAGCTTGGGAAACCACCAGGAACATATACAGCTTTAAGGTCTAATGATATCTACTTTGTACCCATTACAAGAGCCTTCAAAACTGTCCTCCACATAGTAACTCAATAAGTATTTACTGAATTTACTTGAAATCTCAGTACCTAACCTCTAAATCTAAATGTATTATCAAAAGAGAAAAGAATAATAGAGGTAAATAAATGAGAATTCACACTGTAAGTAAGTAGGGTAAAAGAGATCACAGCCAACTCAAAATATTTATTGATTTACAGATCATTAAAATGTGGAAGAAATTATCTATACTATGAAAATCCACACAGTAATTTATATATCAGTCCAGTTCAGTTCAGTTCAGTTGCTCAGTTCTGTCCGACTCTTTGCGACCCCATGAATCGTAGCACGCCAGGCCTCCTTGTCCATCACCAACTCCCGGAGTTCACTCAGACTTGCCCCCATTGAGTGGGTGATGCCATCCAGCCATCTCATCCTCAGTCATCCCCTTCTTCTCCTGCCCCTAATCCCTCCCAGCATCAAAGTCTTTTCCAATGAGTCAACTCTTCACATGAGGTGGCCAAAATACTGGAGTTTCAGCTTTAGCATCATTCCTTCCAAAGAAATCCCAGGGTTGATCTCCTTCAGAATGGACTGGTTGGATCTCCTTGCAGTCCAAGGGACTCTCAAGAGTCTTCTCCAACACCACAGTTCAAAAGCATCAATTCTTCGGCACTCAGCTTTCTTCACAGTCCAACTCTCAAATCCATACATGACCACTGGAAAAACCACAGCCTTGACTAGCCGGACCTTAGTCAGCAAAGTAATGTCTCTGCTTTTGAATATGCTATCTAGGTTGGTCATAACTTTCCTTCCAAGGAGTAAGCGTCTTTTAATTTCATGGCTGCAGTCACCATCTGCACTGATTTTGGAGCCCCCCAAAATAAAGTCTGACACTGTTTCCACTGTTTCTCCATCTATTTCCCATGGAGTGATGGGACCAGATGCCATGATCTTCGTTTTCTGAATGTTGAGCTTTAAGCCAACTTTTTCCACTCTCCTCTTTCACTTTCATCAAGAAGCTTTTTAGTTCCTCTTCACTTTCTGCCATAAGGGTGGTGTCATCTGCATATGTGAGGTGATTGATATTTCTCCCGGCAATCTGGATTCCAGCTTGTGTTTCTTCCAGCCCAGCGTTTCTCATGATATACTCTGCATAGAAGTTAAATGAGCAGGGTGACAATATACAGCCTTGACGTACTCCTTTTCCTATTTGAAACCAGTCTGTTGTTCCATGTCCATTTCTAACTGTTGCTTCCTGGCCTGCATACGGGTTTCTCAAGAGGCAGGTTAGGTGGTCTGGTATTCCCATCTCTTTTAGAATTTTCCACCGTTTATTGTGATCGACACAGTCAAAGGCTTTGGCATAGTCAATAAAGCAGAAATAGATGTTTTTTCTGGAACTCTCTTGCTTTTTCGATGATCCAGCGGATGTTGGCACTTTGATCTCTGGTTCCTGTGCCTTTTCTAAAACCAGCTTGAACATCAGGGAGTTCATGGTTCACGTGTTGCTGAAGTCTGGCTTGGAGAATTTTGAGCATGACTTTACTAGCATGTGAGCTGAGTGCAATTGTGCAGTAGTTTGAGCATTCTTTGGCATTGCCTTTCTTTGGAATTGGAATGAAAACTGACCTTTTCCAGTCCTGAGGCCACTGCTGAGTTTTCCATACACAATCACCTTTATAATTACATGGGGACATTTTTCACTAAATATTTAGAAAAAGAAATCCAACAAAAATTTGTTTCTAGGTGTCATACATCTTATGATTGACTGTTACTTCTCATATTTATTACTATTTTCTTAAGTGAATAAAAATATCAGAAAGCCAAGCAGTTATGTTCCCAGAAATAACCTAGAAACTTAAAAGGTTTCTGTGGATAGGACTATGTGTATGAGATCTCTATTCCTGGAATCAAACTTGTCTCTAAACCATCTTTAATTAAAAAATGAAGACCACATATGAGAAAATTTTGCTAGGAAGCATATATTATTATTAATGAAAGAATACAAATTCAGTTTCTCCATTTATTAATTTATTTTTATTGAAAGATAATTGCTTTTCAGTATTGTGGTGGTCTCTGC
This sequence comes from Ovis canadensis, assembly GCF_042477335.2. NCBI lineage: Eukaryota > Metazoa > Chordata > Mammalia > Artiodactyla > Bovidae > Ovis > Ovis canadensis. The sequence goes on from NC_091254.1 coordinate 80,580,312, forward strand.
CATACCTCAGGGTGAATCAGTCATAATTATATATATTTACATCCCCTGCCTCTGGAGCCTCCCTGCCCTCCCAAGGTTCTTCATTTAAAGTAATTCTCTATACTGCCTTTTTATTTTTAAATATAATTTACTATAATAAATTGGGGCTTTCCAGGTGGTGCTAGTGGTAAAGAACCTGCCTGCCAATGCATGTATATGCTGGAGACAAGGGTTCGATCCCTGGATCAGGAAGATCCCCTAGAGGAAGCCATGGCAATCTACTTCAGTATTTCTTGCCTGGAGAATCCCCATGGACAGAGGAGCCTGGTGTGCTACAGTCTATAGGGTCACAAAGAGTCAGATACAACTGAATCAACCTCACATTCACCCATGCAGTATAATAAATTATGCTTAGATTTAATGTTCATTGACCCTGGACAGTTTTAGCTAACAGTGATTCTCCTGTCAAATTTGATCAAATCCTTGTTTCTAATTTTACTCTGTGCTAAAAATTGCCAGTAACTATTTTGAAATCATGTAAACTTGCAAGTTAGTATATGGTATTATATCATGGAGGCTATATTAAGAAACTGCAGATCAATTTGTTAGTAACTAAATTTACATACACAAATGTATGCACATCCACAGATACAGACTACCTGCTAATTAATGCATAAAAGAGGAAAATATAATATTTGAAGTATGGTTTGCTGCTGTTTGTAGTAGCAAGTTAAGAAGGACATTCTGCAAGAACTAATGCATGTCAGAAAGTGAAAATAGTTTTAGGCGAACATAGTGTTTTGGATGCTGACATATATCTCATATCTCAGACATCTTTCAGTGCTGACACTGTAATCAAGATGGTACAGTTCACTAAATGAAACTTTGAAGACCTTCACGGAAGTTTAAGTGGTACTCTAACTTAGGAGTGGAACGAGTTAATTGCTATGCATTTCTTCAGTCATGGTGCATAAGTACAGGAAACCTACATATTGAGAAATACACGTGTTGATTTGGCCAAAGAGTATGTTTGGAGTTTCCCGTAACATCGTATGGAAAATCTGAACGAAGTTTTTGGCCAATCCAATATACACTGTCTCTGACACATCTATCATTAGGGAAGCACCAAACCATGTAATCCTTGTTTCTGTTGACAGCACCAGCAAACATCTGTGTCTTTCTGCCCTTGGCAGGCTGTCTCTTTCCCTCTGGCCAGTCCACTCCTCTGCATTGTCACTTACCTCCTCTTGGGGATTTCACAGGTTTTGGCTGGATTCTCTCATGTGGACTATGCTTAATGCCTTTGGAACTAGAATTGGGAGTGTTTTGTCTCTGGTTCTCTTCTTCTCTCTCCCACTGTTTAGTGGCTAAGTCATGTCCTACTCTTTATGACTCCATGGACTGTAGCCCACCAGTATTATCCATCTATGGGATTTTTCAGGCTAGAATACTGGAGTGGGTTGCCATTTCCTTCTCCCCCTAATCCCAGTCAACTCTTCTTTTGGGTTTCCACAGAATTGTCTTTTTTTGGGGACCAAACAAGGAATCTGGGGAAAGTTCCACAAGGGTAGATTTTAAAAACATTTAAGTGACAACACCCAATTCCTTGCTAAAATCTGTTGCTTGCCAACACTAGGACTTTGTTTTAAGTCAAGAGACTTGCTTTTCATGCTTTCTACCCTTGAATGAATTATTTATCCCTTTTCTACCTCCTCACTCACCCCTGCCTACCATCATCTTATGGTGACTTCTACTCTTAGAAGATTCCATCCTTAAGCCACAGTAAATTGTGTTAGTTAAATGTCAAGCATGAGCTATACTGGTATGTCATGGAGAGGGTTAACATACCTTATGTTAATGTTAACATTATGTTAACATACATTAACATGTATGTTAATATGTTGATCGCTTTGGCCCTTGGGACATCCTGGCAGGGTCTTATTGCATCTGGATGCACAGCCTTGTGCCATTAATTCTGTTTAGAAGGTTGGTACTATATTCTTTAATAGACTTATATTTTCTACCATTTCATCTAGCATCCCTGGGATATAGATAGATATGAATAATTTAGATAAAGATCTAGCACTCTAAAAAAATAATTGGAAGACATGAATGAATTTTAAGGTACTTGCAGAGCAATCTCACGAGCATGTAATTCCGAATAGCATGTGGCAGAATAAATCATCAACAGACTGTTTTTTAATCTCTACCATCTTAATAGAATAGCAGGTTTACTTATATGTATCCCTGAGATATGGGAGTAAATGGAGATTAATGATATATTTGAGTTTCTTTCCAGGCATCAAATATGGGCTATTGCATTCTAAAACTTATAAGCTATACTATGAATTTTTGTTTAATCTTTAAGTAATTTATTTACTGACCTTCCCAATATGTTACCTTCAAATTATACTATAACACAAATAAAATTCAAATGCTTGCATTTTAAAAATGAAATGAAATAAAGGAAACAGATTAAAGGTTGATTTCCCCCCCCACCCAGGTCATGTTCTGTTTTGATTTTTAAATATTTATATTTTCATGAAAGCTTCAAGTTTAGACTTCTTAAATAACATATGATTGTTAGAGAAAGTTTGAATTGTTGCTTTTATCATTTAGGATGCCTTGGGATTCAAGCAGTAACAGAGTTTTTAACCACTAACTGTTAAATAATAGGAACACATTACTTCATTATTATAAGTTTAGAGTTTAAGTGGTGCCACCTATCAAATAACTCATTACTGTCCATCTCTCTCCCGTACATTCCTGTTCACCTGGGTTTTCTGCCTCTGGCTGCCCCCTGCGTAGTCACAGGATAGATGCTGCAGCTACTGGTGCTTCATTCTTTTATAACCACAGCTAAGACAGAAAGTGCAGTGTCCTCTCGAGCATTTCTTTTATCAGGGAGGAGAATCTTTGCAAAAAGTTTCTTCAGCAGGCTTCCCATTGCATCTCACGATGTTATTATTATTTTTTTCCCCCTAGAAACTGGTGTTATTTATCATTTCTGTTCTGAAATCATTAGGGGCAATGATACTAGACCTGCCCTGGGAACCCTATTTAAAGTGTGACAGCTATTCCTGTACTTTTACTAATGACTAGCCATGAAATTAAAAGACACTTACACCTTGGAAGGAAAGTTATGACCAACCTAGATAGCATATTAAAAAGCAGAGATATTACTTTGCCAACAAAGGTCCATCTAGTCAAGTGTATGGTTTTTCCAGTGGTCATGTATGGATGTGAGAGTTGGACTGTGAAGAAAGCTGAGCACCAAAGAATAGATGCTTTTGAACTGTGGTGTGGAAGACTCCTGAGAGTCCCTTGGACTGCAAGGAGATCCAACCAGTCCATCCAGGGGGAGATCAGTCCTGGGTGTTCATTGGAAGGACTGATGTTGAAGCTGAAACTCCAGTACTTTGGCCACCTCATGCGAAGAGTTGACTCATTGGAAAAGACTTTGATGCTGGGAGGGATTAGGGGCAGGAGGAAAAGGGGACAACAAAGGATGAGATGGCTGGATGGCATCACCGACTCAATGGACATGAGTTTGAGTGAACTCTGGGAGTTGGTGATGGACAGGGAGGCCTAGTGTACTGCGATTCATGGGGTTGCAAAGAGTCAGACACGACTGAGCAACTGAACTGAAATGAAGGAAATCTGAAGAAAATTCGTGTTCTCATGCCTAAAAAGTGATAGATATGGATTCAATTCAGAATCCATATTCTCTGGGCTTATTGTATCATAGTCCTTGTAACTTTGTAAATGTTGCAGACCCAGACATAGGATGAATATTATTGATTGATTAATCAACTGGTTTTTTAATTATAGAGAAATGGAAAAATATACCCTCAACATATGTAACAAGAAGAGTATTAGATCTTGTGTATATTTTACTCAAGTTTTAAAAAAACATTATATTAATTCTGCTATGAGTTTATACTTAAAGAATATATATATCACTGAATTTTTTGAAAGACAATTTTTCAGCTTGTAACAAAAATTATTTTTCTCAAACTGAAAGTAAAAGTTCCAGGAATATTTAGTGTGAGGAACAAAACATTGTTCTATATGGTATTTAAAAGAAACTATTTATTACAGTGTTTTGTCTTTCCGAGAATGTAATACAATTTTGTAAATGAATCCTCAGCTACCCATGTGTTTGGAAGTTGACTCACTTCTACTTCACATACATCAGCAAGGCACATAAAGTTCTTAGGCAGATAGTAAAAAATAATTTTAAACTTATTGCTCCAGAAGAAGAGTCAGTAAATAAGGAGAGCAGTTTGTAGAGGGTTGGTTATTGGCAAGGAATCCTATTCGAGATCTAGGAGTTATGAGGGTAGAATAGACTGTGAGTGTTAAGATTAACCAGGCATCACCTTACAGTCTTGATTTTCCTAGACTCAATGCCTACACACAGACAAATATCACCTATTATTATTTATATTATTAATGGCATATATATATATGTGTGTATGTGTGTGTGTGTGTGTGTGTGTGTGTGTGTGTGTGTGTATGCATGAGCTTTCCAGGTGGCACTAGTGGTAAAGAATCTGCCTGCCAATTCAGAAGACGCAAGAGATGCAGGTTTGATCCCTGGAACCGGAAGATCCCCTGAAGAGGGAAATGGCAACCCACTCCAGTATTCCTTGCCTGGGAAATTCCATGGTCAGAGGAGTCTGGCGGGCTACATTTCATGAGGCCGCAAAGAATCAGACATGACTGAGTGACTGAACATACCACATGTATATGCATAGGTATTTTGAGGGATTCTATTCCTATCCTAGAACTGCTGTAGCAAATTACCACAAAGTGTATGGCTCTAAAACAGGAATTATTTTCTCATAGTTCTTAAAGGTGGAAGTCCAGAATCAAGGTGTGAGCAGGGTGTGTTCCTTCTGGATGAATCTGTTGCATGGATCTCTTACAGCTTCCAGGGGCTATTGGCAGTTCTTTGCTTTCATTGGCTTGTAGATCTGTCATTCCAGTCCCTGGCTCTGCCTTCATATCGCATTATGTTTTATGTTTGTCTTATTACAAGGTCATTTGTGAATAGATTTGGAACTCACCCACTAATGCAGGATGATCTCATATCACGATCTTTAACTTAATCTGCAAAGACTATTTTTTATTTTATACTTTCAATTTTGTTTTGGGGTATAGCTGATTAACAGTGTTGTGATAGTTTCAAGTGAACAGCAAAGGGACAGCCATACATCTACATGGATCCATTCTCCCCCAAACTTCCCTCTCATCTAGGCTGCCCCATAACATTGAGCAGAGTTCCATGTGATGTACCGTAGGTCCTTGTTTGTGATCCATTTAAAATATAGCAGTGTGTACGTGTCTATTGCAAACTCTCAACTGTCCCTTCCTCCATCCTACCTTCAGCAACTGTAAGTTCATTCATAAGTCTGTGAGTCGTTTTCTGTTTTGTAAGTAAGTTCCTTTGTATAATTTCATTTTAGATTGCACATATAAGGAATTTCATACAATATTTCCCCTTCTCTGTCTGACTTACTTCACTCAGTTTGACAATCACTAGGTCCATCCATGTTTCTGCAAATGACATTATTTCATTCTTTTTAATGACTGAGTGATGTTCTGTTGTGGTGCAAAGATTCTTTTTCCAAATAGAGTCACATTCACAGGTCCTGGGAGAATGTATCTTCTGGGGAGTCATCATTCAACTTACTGCAGATTCAGAAAGTGTGTTAATGTTCATTTTGAATTTCTTAGCAAAAGGGATGTAAAATTCTCACATGAAAGAGAGTAACTTAGACCACTTAGTAGAAATGCATATTTCTGAGCCATTTTCCAGAGATCTGATTGAATTACTATAGGTATGTGCATGTTCGGGAAGCACATGGATGTTTCTGATGCAAATAAGCCTTAGAGGCTTCTTGAGAAACATGCTCAGGGTGGACTAATTCTAGGAGAGGCAAAATAATATATTTACCTGAAACGTGGTCATAAGTAAAAAGGAAAGCACATCCTAGATCCATATGACATTATATTTCAGTATTTGTTACAAACTTGTTGAGATGGATTTAAGGTTTTATTGTTTTTTTTTTTTTTTTTAATTTTGAATACTAATCAGTCAACCAAAAACTTAAGTGGGTATTCTTCAAAGCAAACAGTTTTGAGAGGTTATATGACAGAATTAATTGGAATATTTTTCTTCCAATGTTTAGCTAGCAGAATAAATCTTGAAAGCATTTAGCAGTATTTGGGAAATGAGAGGCAAATGTATTAATATTAGGGAACAGAATTTGGGATAGTGTTTACCTTCGGTATATCCACTGGCTCCTCTCATCACTCTTTTGTTTTAGATCCTGTGTTGGAACTTTTCTCAGAGCCAGTACTGTCCGTTAAGTATACTACTCTGTCTTTAGAGACTTAAAAATCAGATTATCAGAATTAAAGTCATTTCCAACAACACATTAAAAAGATCATACACCATGACCAAGTGGGCTCTATCCCAGGGATGCAAGGACTCTTCAATATCCGCAAATCAATCAATGTAATTCACCACATTAACAAATTGAAAAATAAAAGCCATATGATTATCTCAATAGATGCAGAGAAGGCCTTTGACAAAATTCAACATCCATTTATGATAAAAACTCTCCAGAAAGCAGGAATAGAAGGAACATACCTCAACATAATCAAAGCTATATATGACAAACCCACAGCAAACATTATCCTCAATGGTGAAAAATTGAAAGCATTTCCACTAAAGTCAGGAACAAGACAAGGGTGCCCACTTTCACCGCTACTATTCAACATAGTTCTGGAAGTTTTGGCCACAGCAATCAGAGCAGAAAAAGAAATAAAAGGAATCCAAATTGGAAAAGAAGAAGTAAAACTCTCACTGTTTGCAGATGACATGATCCTCTACATAGAAAACCCTAAAGACTCCACCAGAAAATTACTAGAGCTAATCAATGAATATAGTAAAGTTGCAGGATATAAAATCAACACACAGAAATCCCTTGCATTCCTATACACGAATAATGAGAAAGTAGAAAAAGAAATTAAGGAAACAATTCCATTCACCATTGCAACGAAAGGAATAAAATACTCAGGAATATATCTACCTAAAGAAATTAAAGACCTATATATAGAAAACTATAAAACACTGATGAAAGAAATCAAAGAGGACACTAATAGATGGAGAAATATACCATGTTCATGGATCGGAAGAATCAATATAGTGAAAATGAGTATACTACCCAAAGCAATTTACAAATTCAATAAAATTTTCCACAGTGTATTGTGATCCACACAGTCAAAGGCTTTGGCATAGTCAGTAAAGCAGAAATAGATGTTTTTCTGGAACTCTCTTGCTTTTTCCATGATCCAGTGGATGTTGGCAATTTGATCTCTGGTTCCTGTGCCTTTTCTAAAACCAGCTTGAACATCAGGGAGTTCATGGTTCACGTATTGCTGAAGTCTGGCTTGGAGAATTTTGAGCATGACTTTACTAGCATGTGAGCTGAGTGCAATTGTGTGGTAGTTTGAGCATTCTCTGGCATTGCCTTTCTTTGGAATTGGAATGAAAACTGACCTTTTCCAGTCCTGTGGCCACTGCTGAGTTTTCCAAATTTGCTGGCATATTGAGTGCAACAATTTCACAGCATCTTCTTTCAGGATTTGAAATAGCTCAACTGGAATTCCATCACCTCCACTAGCTTTGTTTGTAGTGATGCTTTCTAAGGCCCACTTGACTTCACATTCCAAGATGTCTGGCTCTAGATTAGTGATCACATCATCATGATTACTGTGTGGATCACAATAAACTGTGGAAAATTCTAAAAGAGATGGGAATACCAGACCACCTAACCTGCCTCTTGAGAAATCTGTATGAAGGTCAGGAAGCAACAGTTAGAAATGGACATGGAACAACAGACTTGTTCCAGATAGGAAAAGGAGTACATCAAGGCTGTATATTGTCACCCTGCTTATTAAACTTATATGCAGATTACATCATGAGAAATGCTGGACTGGAAGAAACACAAGCTGGAATCAAGATTGCCTGACGAAATATCAATAATCTCACATATGCAGATGACACCACCCTTATGGCAGAAAGTGAAGAGGAACTAAAAAGCCTCTTGATGAAAGTGAAAGAGGAGAGTGAAAAAGTTGGCTTAAAGCTCAATATTCAGAAAACAAAGATCATGGCATCTGGTCCCATCACTTCATGGGAAATAGATGGGGAAACAGTGGAGACTGTGTCAGACTTTATTTTTTTGGGCTCCAAAATCACTGCAGATGGTGAGTGCAGCCATGAAATTAAAAGACGCTTACTCCTTGGAAGAAAAATTATGACCAACCTAGATCGTATATTCAAAAGCAGAGACATTACTTTGCCAACTAAGGTCCGTCTAGTCAAGGCTATGGTTTTTCCTGTGGTCATGTATGGATGTGAGAGTTGGACTGTGAAGAAAGCTGAGCACTGAAGAATTGATTAGTTTGAACTGTGGTATTAGAGAAGACTCTTGAGAGTCCCTTGGACTGCAAGGAGATGCAACCAGTCCATTCTGAAGGAGATCAACCCTGGGATTTCTTTGGAAGGAATGATTCTAAAGCTGAAGCTCGAGTACTTTGGCCACCTCATGCGAAGAGTTGACTCATTGGAAAAGACCCTGATGCTGGGAGGGATTGGGGGCAGGAGGAGAAGGGGACGACAGAGGATGAGATGGCTGGATGGCATCATGGACTCGATGTACGTGAATCTGAGTGAACTCCGGGAGATGGTGATGGACAGGGAGGCCTGGCGGGCTGCGATTCATGGGGTCGCAAAGAGTCGGACACGACTGAGCGACTAAACTGAACTGAACTGTAAGGAACCGTGGAAATTTCTTTTGGGGGGAAGAATGGATCAAGTTGGTGTGTGTGTGGGTATGTGTGTGTTGATGTATTTTAAAAGCTAATGGTGTCATCTTTTGTTTAGATACCCTTTACTCTCAGTATATTTTCTGAGTCTTTCATGTAGCGAATTTAACATGGGATTATAGATGCCAACTCACTCCTCACTTCTCAGAGTGTGGTCCATGATGATGAGCACCATGACTGTGAATCTGGAGGTTTTCACAAACACAGAATCTCAGTCATCTTTCAGAACTTCTGAATCAGAATTGAATTTTTAGCATATTTTCCCAAGTGACTCCTGTGTTCATTGAAGTTTAGAAGCTGAACAAACCTATGCAGTGCTTCGACAGATCAGTAGTCCCTTTTAATACAGGAGACAATCCTTATAATGGTTCCCAAGGTAACCTTTCCGAAGTGATTTCCAGAACTCTATTGAAATGACACTGAATTATTCTTTTCTGTAGTGCCTCATGTAATCTTGTGTTAAGAAACCTATGAAAATTGGGGGAAAATTATATTTTATAGGGAACAAAAACATACATCAGAATTTTAGAAATACTAGAAAAATCAAGATACGATTCTTAGTGGTGTGCAGGTACGCTGTAGCAAGATATGTCTATATATAAAGTCCCAAGTCATATATCACATTGCTAGGAACAGAGTAGAGCTTTTATTGAACAGTGGAATATAGCTTTGATGTTTTGCAAAGGTATAAAAAATGTTCTTTCTAAAAATTTTCTGAATATTTTGCCTTTAAAATTGTGCAGGTTTCTGTTGGTGAGAATATAAATTGATACAGTCACTATGGAGAACAGCATGGAGATTCCTTTAAAAACTAGGAATAAAGCTACCATATGACCCAGCAACCTCACTACTGGGCGTACTCCCTGAGAAAACTATAATTCAAAGAGACACATGTATCCCAATGTTTATTGCAGCAGTATTTACAATCACCAGGACATGGAAGCAACCTAGATGTCCATTGACAGGTAAATGGATAAAGAAGCTGTGGTACAAAAACAATGGACTATTACTCAGCCATAGAAAAGGAATGAATTTAAGTCAGTTGAACTGAAGTGGATGAACCTACAGCCTGTTGTACAGAGTGAAGTAAGTCAGAAGGAGAAAAACAAATATCATATATTAATTCATGTATGTAGAGTCTAGAAAAAATAGTGCTGATAAACCTATTTGCAGGACAGAAATAGAGACACAGACGTAGAGAATGGAATTGTGGACACAGTAGGGGAAGGGGAGAGTGGGGCAAATTGTGAAAATAGCATTAACATATATACATTCCCATATGTAAAATAGATGGCTCATGGAAAGTTACCGTATAACACAAGTGGATCATCCTGGTGCTCTGTGATGACCTGGGGGTGGGGGAAGGGGCGAGGGAGGGAGGTTCAAAATGGAAGTGATGTGTATACATAAGGCTGGTTCACACTGTTGTATAGCAGAAACAAATACAACATTGTAAAGCAATTATTCTCCAATTAAAAATACATTTTCAAAAATTGTATAGGTATGTTAAAGATAAATATGAACCAGAAAGTTCACCAGGGCTTTTCTTAAAATCAATTTTACATAGAAAATCATGTGTGATATTTCATTTCTTCAAGGTAAGATACCCCCATATACTTTTATAGCATAGAAAATACACATTGTAAGCAATGACAAATATGGATGAAAGCTGAGGCAGAACAGAAAGCTGAGCAACAGACCAAGAACAGATAAAAATTTAAGACTTAAAAAGTATCATTTCAAATTAGTGGGGAAAGATATTTTGTTCAATAATATTAGGGAACCAGATAAACATTTAAGAAGAATTCAGTATTTTTCCATCTCGTATTATTCCCTAAGATATTTTCTATGAGGCAGGAGATAGATGGGCCCCAGCCTGAACAGCTGCAATTTGTCCTCTGTGGAAGATACTCCAAGATGAGGAGTGAGACAAGATCTGAGCCCTGCCCAGATAAGCAATAAAGAACCCATATTCCTCATTCTTGAAATCAAGAAGATCTTTCTAACTACACTCATGCAAAAGAGTTCCTTGAAGGTCAAGAAGGAAGACGGTACCACCTCATAATAGGTGGAATCCAGCTTGGCTAAGAGATGTGCATGCCCTCATAGAAGGTTCCTGAAATATACCAAATACAGACTCGGAACTAGGCAAAGCAAGATCATTGGCCAAAGGAAACCTGGGAGAAATGCCCCATAAAAATGATTCGTACTACCATGAGGGCATGACTTTCTGAGCCCACCTGTGTGTCTATCCACGTGTACTCTTTTTTCCTCTTAATAGTTTATTTTTCCTTTGCTTTTCATCATTATGTGAAAATTCATTTCTACTCAGCTGATGGACCAGGCCCTTGTCAATGGTCACTGCTCCCAGGTGTTCTAGTGAACACATGCGTGCTAAGTCACTTAGGTCCTATCAGACTCTTTGTGAACGTCATGGACTTGTAGCTCACCAGGCTCCTCTGTCTGTGGGCATTCTTTAGGTGAGAAGACTGGAGTGGGTTGCCATGCCCTCCTCCAGGAGATCTTCCTGACCCAGGGATCGAACAAATGTCACTTACGTTTCCTGCGTTGGCAGGTGGGTTCCTTACTGTTAGTGCCACCTGGGAAACCCAGTGGTTAGGATTCAGTTTTCTTACTACTGCGGCCTGACTTCAGTCTCTGGGTGGGAACTAAATTCCTGCTGCAAGCTGCTGCAAGCCTGAGGCCACACAAGATCATCTCAGTCAGTGTTTCTAAACATTGTTTTTATTAACCCCTGTAAAGAGCCTTTTTAGATACATATGTTTTTCCAAATTCAGTCTCCCTCCTTGAAAATTTAATGACACAGATGTAGTCTTTTTATGTACTGCAGCCCTTTGAAGGGTCATGAATGACTTTAATATCTAACATTTTCTGTCCTTTTTCCCTCAACAATTTTGCCTCATAGGGTGATATGGCCATGGTGAGAATGCATGTCCATGAATCTAGAAAAAAGTAAAGTTTTATTTTTATGTTTTTTAAAATTTTTATTTTTACTTTATTTTGCTTTACAATACTGTATTGGTTTTGCCATACATTGACATGAATGTAACAAAATAATTAAAGAATAAAATAACTTAATTAAATGTTTATAACTTCAGGGTTATTAACTCCCTTCAAAGGAAAATAATAGAAGACAAAGTGCACAAAAGAGGTATTGGTCTCTTTTGATACCAGTTGAAAAAGCTTGTGAACTATGAAAATCATCATAGCCAAACTTTTAAATTGTATTTCTAGATCCATCTTGACAAAAAGAGCACCAGAAAGTTAACAGTCGTTTCTTCTTATTGAGGTTATTTGTTATGTGAAAATGTTCTTGCACATGTTTGGTACAGTGAGCATTACTATCATAATCAGAAAATATTGAAAACATATAGCTTTTTAGTGGAAAACCTGTGATTATGTTATTTAAGCCACTCATCTACCTCATAAGGTCTTGCTTTAATTTCCACTTGATATTTGATTTTGATAATACATGGTTTACAGTGGTTACTCAAGCTCCAGCTTTTAAAGTGAGGAAATGTTAGAGCTTACATTTGAACCCAGTAATCTCTGGCTTTAAGACTGTTACTGAATAAATCAGGTCCTGCTGCTTGCTGCTTACAAAATCAGTTACATACTCAGAAACGGCAGAGGGGAAAGGTGCCTTTAATCAGAATGCCAGCAGTCTGGGGAGATGGTGGATTTAGCATCTCCCCAAAACCACTCTGAAGATTCTTCTTGGCCATGAAAGTTCTCAAGAGAAACAGAGAAATCATCTCAGTTAATCACTGAGATAGGAAGTTGTAATCATTAGCAGCTCCTGCTGTGAGCTGGCTTGTGTGCAGGCTTCTCGACTCCTTTAGATAAGATCTTGTTCGCATGGATTGGTCACACAGCTTGTTCAGTAGATTACTGAAGGGGAAGCAGGGAAAGAGATCTGGTCATCTGTTATTTATTCTTTGTTTCTACTTCTTTGATCTACGGGAAGGAACCGACAAGTTAGGCAAGGTATGGTGTGATTAAAAGATGTGAAAGGTGTGCTTGGGCTGAGATGGGCAGAGCATGGGGGTGCCTGGTTTAAAAGTTAGTTACAATACAGCCTTGCTAAAGTGTCAGGAAAAGGGGTTTCCTGCCCACGGCTGTTTCCTGTAAACAAGTACTTATAAAGGATTTGAAATACCTATATTATGTTATTTTCTCCAAGTTATTTTTTAAGGCTTAGTCATGGTCTATGATTTTTAAACTCATCAATCCCAGTTTTGAAATAGTTTTGCTTCCACTGTGGATGTGGCTTGATTGACCATTAAGTGGGATGTGTGCTCTGATGAATTTGGCGCTCAAAATTCTGGTTTCCTCTGAAACTGACATTTAGAAAGAGTCAAGTTTCTTAGCCACATAGTCTTAATTAGAAAAGCGTATAACTCTCTAATTAGTTTCTATCATACATAAAGGCAGTAACCTATTAAAACACACATAAATTGCTCAGCAGTTAACTTTAGTTTTCCTAATTGATTCCTCTTTATCTTGCTTCCCTTGTCTGTTTGATGTTTAGAATTGTATAAAATGTGCCCAATTCTCATTGTACTTAGCTTTATTTTTAATACTTCTAGTCTTTTGCACTACTCACAAGCAAATTTTTTTAAAATAAATTTATTTATTTTAATTGGAGGTTAATTAGTTTACAATATTGTATTGGTTTTGCCATACATCAGCATGTATCCACCACAGGTATACATGTGTTCCCCATCCTGAACCCCCCTCCCTCCCCGTACCATCCCTCTGGGTCGTCCCAGTGCACCAGCCCCAAGCATCCAGTATCATGCATTGAACCTGGGCTGGGGACTCATTTCATAAATGATATTATACATGTTTCAATGACATTCTCCCAAATCATCCCACCCTCTTCCTCTCCCAGAGAGTCCAAAAGACTGTTCTATACATTTGTGTCTCTTTTGCTATCTCGCATACAGGGTTATTTATCGTTACCATCTTTCTAAACATTGGGGGTCCTTCTTAGATAGTAAATCAGAGTTTATTTTATTAATATTATCCAGAGTCACTGTCAACTTTTAATTAATTATTAGCATACAAGTATAACTAACACCTTTTTTCTGTACTTGAATAGAAATATTCACCTTATCTCTTCTCATAGTATGCTAGCTCTTTTCATCCATTTGTCAATTTGGGCACCTGCATTCACTCCGAGTTCTTTGTTTTATTACATTTATTTCCAAAAATCTGAAGTCATGATGGTATATTGGTGAAAATTAAGGCAACAGTCAACATAATTTCACTTAGTTAGAATATTCTGGCAGGACTGAGAGAAGCTGAGCAACAATGGTCCCCGCTATTTTTCGATTCTCCCATGAATCTTAATGTTCTGGGAAGAAAAATGAGTGTTGACAAACCAGGTTAACTTTAAAGACGTGAGCCAAACTTTACCCAATTTAGGTTCAGTGATGCACAACTTGGTCTCTGGTTTGGAAGGCAGAGCTGTCAAGAGCTCAGCTGAGAATAATGAGGTAGATTCGTGGGACAGGTTCTCGTGTGTTGGCTCACTTGGAAATCGGTGGTGAACCACATCTGCCTGAATGTTGTTGTTGTTTTAAATCATTTATTTACTTTTTTGGCTCGGCAGGGTCTCTGTTGCTGCATGCAGGCTTTTTCTAGTTGCAGTGTGCAGGCTTCCCACTGCAGTGGCTTCTCCTGTTTCAGAGCACAGGCTGTAGGCCCACGGGCTCAGTAGTTGTGGTGTGTAGGCTTAGTTGCTCCATGGCATGTGGGATCTTTCCGGGCCAGAGATCGAACCCTTTTTCCTCAAACTGGCAGGTGGGCTTTTAACCACTGGACCACAAGGGAAGTCCCTGAATGTTGTTTAATCTAAAGTGTTTTATATTGCACATGTATACAAGCAACATGCCACAATACAGATAATTTCTTATCTAGTTATTAGGACAATTCAGGGAAGATGACTACAGTTAAGAAAATGTTTTTAGGTTAATTTCTGGTATCATGCATGTGTGCTAAAAAGTAATAAAGTGAATAATTTAAGAGCTATTTAGCATTTTAATTCAAAACCATATTTGAGTCATCACCATATGAAATGCCTTTTAAGAGCTTAAAATGTAGCTGTGTGTTCAATCCTCTTTACTCTCATACTTGAATATGTAAAATTATATATTGATAATTCTTTCTCGTAGCAGTGTCAGACTAATTTCCTAATTACACATTCTACAAACATATTAAAATCAATTTATATCTGTGAACACTAGTTAAGATGTAAGTAAGACCTGGCTACAGATAATCTTCTGAATAGATAAATGTGGTGAGATGAAGTTAAAATGGTCCCTAATGACAAAGCAAGTGTTCCAATAAAAATAACAACTTGTTTTTCCTCAAAATCTTATCACTGATGTGTGTGTGTGTGTGTTTATATCCATATCTTTCTCTGCTTTGTCGCTACATCCTGCCACGTCGTGTCATCTCTAGAAAACAGGTAAAGGAAGGAAACTGATCAAAGTTGTCTCAAAATTTGCAAGAAAAATGACACTATCTTCAAAGGTAAATACTCTCCTCTTTTTTTAAGCTTAGAAATTTTAAATTGATAACCATAATCTAAGAAAAATAAATTTCAAAAGTCTGTTTGCATTTCAAATACAGTCAGAATCATTTTGTTTTCTGGGACTCATTTGACACTATGTAGCTCAAGAATGCAATATGGGGAAAAGGGGCATTTGGTTTCCAGTCTATTATGCAGTGTGACTTTAAATATGTCATTTAAACTGTCTGGGCTTTAGCTTCCAAGCTGTAAAATAAGATGGTATTTAACTTTAACATACTTTGTAATTTTAACAGGTAGAAGTAGTCAGGAGCAGCTACCTCAGGCAGTAGCAAGTGTCAGAATCAGGTGACATATTAACAGGCAAAGAGAGGACATAGATGGTTTCCTGGAACTTGATACCATCAGGGTCCGCAATAGGGCCTATAATTCAAGCATTGATATTAAAAGTCTGTTCAACCATGACAAAATATGCCATCAGAAGATAATTTGTCTCTCAAAAATCATACCTAAAATATTAGAAAGCCGTAGAGATGCATTAGTAAGAGGAAGGATGTCATATGGGCGTGCCTACCGTGTATCAACCAGTGATGGTATTTTTCTTTTCAACTGCCCTGAGAATAAAAGGGTTTTCCCCCAACTTAAGTACATTATCTGAACCATGAAGGTTACGTAACTGGCCTAATATCAAAATTAGGATAAATTAGGATCTGACTCTGAGTGTCTTCTAATACACAGCTGACTAGTTATGACAGTGACCACCAAACCTAGTTGGACCTTAGGTTTCCCGGGTGCAGTTTAAAAGTACAGATTGCTAGACATCATCCCAGACTTCTGGAATCACAACTCTGGGCACAAGGCCATGGAGTCTGTTTTGCTAGAGAGCTCTCGAAAGAACTTTGCTAACAGCTTGGTTTGAGAAAGATGGTAGTCTCAAGTCCATACAGAAGGGAAAGAGGACTGAGGAACAGAAGTAATATGTACTGCAAAATCTGACATATTTAATTATTGAGACAGTTTTCAACCACCACTTCTAAAGTTTTACTTCTATGACATCCTAATTCTATCCATCTCAAACCCTATAATCCTTCTTCCTCCAACCATTTTACTACATAGAATTTGTTAGTAAGTATTTAAATACCAGACTTTGAAAAAATGTTATTATCTTCCTTTCTGGTAAGAAAGACTCAAATTATAGTATAAAATAGTTAAATTTCTAACTATATTCATTGAAATAAATGAAATATAAACCATACATAAATCCGATTGTGTTTGTTCCAAGACTTTGAGCATTATTGCTAATTGACACTTTGAAAAGTCTTGCCCATTTAAAGATAGGATACATTGAAAATGCATTTTTAGAAGAGCTATTGCACCTGGAAAATAGGGATGTTGAGACTAACAGACTTTTACAAGGAAATACTTACCCTTTAGCTAGCATATATCTTTTTTCCTAAGGAGAAAACAGCATTTTATGTCCATGTTAAAATTATACCCATTAGCAGAAAAGTTCTATTGACCAGCTATATGATGCTTAATTTAACAACGTGTAGGTTTTTTGTTACCCTCTATATGTTAATTATTAGTCATTCCTTTGAGTTCAGTTCAGTTCAGTTGCTCAGTCATGTCCGACTGTTTGCGACCCGATGAACCGCAGCATGCCAGGCCTCCCTGTCCATCACCAACTCCTGGAGTTTACCCAAACTCATGTCCGTTGAGTCGGTGATGCCATCCAAACATCTCATCCTCTGTTGTCCCCTTCTCCTCCTGCCCTCAATCTTTCCCAACATTAGGGTCTTTTCAAATGAGTCAGTTATTCTCATCAAGTGGCCAAAGTACTGGAGTTTCAGCTTCAACATCAGTCCTTCCAATGAACACCCAGGACTGATCTCCTTTAGGATGGACTAGTTGGATCTCTTTGCAGTCCAAGGGACTCTCAAGAGTCTTCTCCAACACCACAGTTCAAAAGCATTAATTCTTCGGCACTCAGCTTTCTTCACAGTCCAACTCTCACATCCATTCATGACTACTGGAAAAACCATAGCTGTGACTAGACAGACCTTTGTTGGCAAAGTAAAGTCTCTGCTTTTTAATATGCTGTCTAGGTGGGTCATAACTTTCCTCCCAAGGAGTAAGCATCTTTTAATTTCATGGCTGCAATCATCATCTGCAGTGATTTTGGAGCCCCCAAAAATAAAGTCAGCCACTGTTTCCCCATCTATTTGTCATGAAGTGATGGGATCAGATGGCATGATCTTAGTTTTCTGAATGTTGAGCATTAAGCCAACTTTTTCACTCTCCTCTTTAACCTTCATCAAGAGGCTTTTTAGTTCTTTTTCACTTTCTGCCGTAAGGATGGTGTCATCTGCATATCTGAGGTTATTGATATTTCTCCTGGCAATCTTGATTCCAGCTTGTGCTTCTTCCAGCCCAGCATTTCTCATGATGTACTCTGCATATAAGTTAAATAAGCAGGGTGACAATATACAGCCTTGACGTACCCCTTTTCCTATCTGGAACCAGTCTGTTGTTCCATGTCTAGTTATAACTTGCTTCCTTCCATACAGGTTTCTCAAGAGGCAGGTCAGGTGGTCTAGTATTCCCATCTCTTAAATTTTCCACCATTTATTGTGATCCACACAGGCAAAGGCTTTGGCATAGTTAATAAAGCAGAAATAGATGTTTTTCTGGAACTCTCTTGCTTTTTCAGTGATCCAGAGGATGTTGGTAATTTGATCTCTGGTTCCTCTGCCTTTTCTAAAACCAGCTTGAAGTTCACGGTTCATGTACTGCTGGAGCCTGGCTTGGAGAATTTTGAGCATTACTTTACTAGCATGTGAGATGGGTGCAATTGTGTGGTAGTTAGAGCATTCTTTGGCATTGCTTTTCTTTGGGATTGGAATGAAAACTGACCTTTTCCAGTCCTGTGGCCACTGCTGTCATTCCTTTAGATTTTTTCCCCCTAGTTTTGATGAAGTAGAAAATGTGTGAGCCAATTTTGGTGGCTATAAAATGAGAAAGCAGTGACTTTTTCCATTACTAATATTTTGAATAATGGGGTTATTTTCTTTAAGAGCATGCTTATAAGTGGCTATTCATTTAAAAAACTTTTTTTGTTCTATATCCATTATGATTTTCCTACCTTCTAGTTGCCACATTACTTTCAGTGTCAAAACAGAATCCTAAGAGAATAAAAGGAATAACAAAACTGCAGCAATATTAAGATTATTTAAATGTCAACCATCCAGTAATTTACAGTATAAAACCAATAATATAAAAATATCAATGAAGAGGTAAGTAGGAATGCCCTGACTTTTGACTGTCAAAACTAATGTAGGCAAAGCCAGAGGCTAAGAATAAATAGGGAAAAGTGAAAGAAATGTAATGAGTTAAAGCTATGTTAAAATAAGCAAAGTGGGAAGGAAAATGCTCATGTATCAGTCAGGTTCCCAGCAGGTAACAGCATGGAGGGTTGGGATTTTTGAGTATACTTCTCAGTTCACAAAGGTGGCTGCTAAATTAAAGGAACCATAGGGGTTGTGAAGGCACTCGGGTTAGCAACATCCGAAAGACATCACGCCTGTAGGTGTTAGTAGAGCCTGCTGAGATGTAGAGTAGGGGAGGGGGCCCCTTCTGCCTGAAACTGTGGTCCTAAAGGTACATAGTCCAGTCACAATAGCACAGAAGAGAGAGGAAGCAGAAATTTCCTGTCAGTGCATCTCACTGGACACACTCAACCGAAAGGCAACAACTAAGGCAAAGTTCTAGATGGTTTGAATTTCTGTGTAATTTTCTTTTCAGTTTTGTTTTTATTTGCATACCTTCAGCTCAGTTCAGATGTACTGCCTGAATGATCCAGACATATGTTGTCCCCCACCACCACTCTTTGCCATGTGTGGGTGCTAAGTCCCTTCAGTCATGTCCAACTCTTTGTGACCCTATGGACTGTAGCCTGTCAGGCTCCTCTGTCCATGGGGACTCTTCAGGCAAGGATACTGGAGTGGGTTGCCGTGCCCTGCTCCAGGGGATCTTCCCAATCCAGGGATCAAACCCGTGTCTCTTAAGTCTCCAGAATTGGCAGGTGGGTTCTTTACCACAGGTGCCTCCTGGAAAGCCCCACTCTTTCCCACTGGTTTTTGGAATAAAATCTTCGCTTCTAAAACTGAAACACTAAAGCATTAAAATACAGAAAACTCGTTTAACCCACTTCATGAAGCATTAACAGATGATGTATCCCTTTTGTAACTATTTAAAGACAAACTGAGTTAACACAGACACCAGTTGTGCATAGACACAGGGATGCTTAACTGCAAGAACTTAAAAAACTCTATTCAGTGTTGTAATGGCAACTGACAAACTGTTGAAGATACGAAGTCCCAAACATGGTTAAATATGGATCACAGGATGGGTCAGGATAGAGAGACCAGCTGCACCTCACAACGCGACAACTTGGATTGGGTAGGGTGGAGGAATTTGGAGACATTGGTTTGTAGCATGTGGCCTTTGCAGGGCACCATTATCTAGCAACTCATTACCAGGCAATGGTTACCAGGGTTAGAGCAGCCGTTAGACGTACTGCTTAACCATTGGTGGGAGTCACAGTGGGCCCCACCCCTAAGCGAGCAGCTGTCGTCAAGCTGATGTTAGAGATCCTGTTTAGCCATTGGTTGGTGCTGCAGTTGGCCCCTCCCCCAAGCGTGCAACTGTCAGTGAGGAACCGTTAGCCGACCCATCTCACCCAACGGTCCCCAGAGTGGTGGTCAGTGATCGTTGGTGGCTGTCAGGTGGAGAGTGAGGTAAGAAGTGGGTCCAGGCATTTTTATGGGGCTCTCCAGCTCACCTGGCCTCCGACTGGCAGGTGAGTTGGGAGACCCAGGGAACAGGCTGGGGGCTTGTACTGCAGGGCTCCAGAGCCCTCACCAAGGGCACCCACTGGTGGGACCCAGCCCTTGAAGTGGCGGTGAACCTATTTCTCTTCTCCGCCTCTGTGACTTAAAGGCCACAGCCATCTGCAGTGGGACGGGGTCTGTGGGATCTGTCCCCATTTGGGTGTCCTGAGGAGCCTGAGGGCTAGCTGGTTCCTGGATGCCTGACTCCCTCAGCAGTGACAGCCCGTCAGGGTCTGGGGATTTGGCTCTGAGGGAGCCATCAGCTGAGATCTACCTCCTCCGAGTCAGAACTGGGACCTCAGAGGATGAGAGTTGTGCCTTCGCACCTGGCCCTTTCTTGTCAGGACAGAGAATGACATTCCTTTGGTAGAGATTTACGGGAGCATTCTTACCTGTCCTCAAGAACACAGGCTCTGACACCATGAAGTTTGCAAGACTGACCCCACCCCTCTCTCACCTTTCCTTTGTACAAAAGGGCTTTATGAAAGCGTTTGAGGAGTTGGAGGTTTTTAAGGCAGGAGCCACCCGTCTCCTTGCAGAGACCTATAGTAAACTTTTCTCTGCTCCACATTCTCTTGTTTTGGTGTTATTTGGCCTCACTGAACATCAAAACTGACTTGTGTTTTTGGTAACAGTTTGACATGTTAACTGTGATGCATAAAACTGACTCTTACATGGTTAGTGTGTTACTGGGCCCAAGGTCTTCCTGCTCACTGCATGACAGGTCAATAAATTGGGAGATGAGTTGTTGGAGCAAGGAATGATGACTTTAATTGGAAGGCCAGCAGATTGAGGAGATGGCAGACTAGCCTCTCTGAGAACCATCTCTTCTCTGTCAGGATTCAGGGTCCTTTTATATTCAATTGGGAGGGGGAAGGGGCTTTCAGTGGTACTGACCAATGGCAGAACAGGACTGTTAACTGGTTGCTGATTGACAGTTGCTCACTTGTTGGGGAGGAGAAGCCCAATAGGGTGTGGGATCAACTGGCCAAGTAGGATTGGTACAGCTAGTGTCTGTCTCAGTGGAGCCAGGGAGGGAAAGGCCCCTCATGCCTTGGGTCACATCTGGGACCACTGCTACAGGGGGTGGCAGGTAGACACAGAAGGTACAGATCTGTACCCCAGAGGGCTTTATCTGTGTTGGGAGCTCACGCTGTGATCTGCCTTTGTGCAGTGTTCTCCATGATGGCCGTTAGGAGCTGGGAGGGCAGCTGGCTTTCTGGCTGGACCTGGGAGTTATAGTTCTACTGTGCTGAGTAGCCTCTTTTTGCCTTGGTGTGCTCCGCATAGCCCCTGTGACCCTAGATTGTAGTACGGCCTGCCTGAGCCATAGCTATTCCTCTGCTCTGGCCTCCACTCTCACTGTGGTTGGATTTGTTCTTCTAGCTGTAGCTGTGGTCTGACCTGTACCTCCAAGAGCTGTAGGAGGCTGAATAGGGGAAGTAGCTGCCTCCTCCTTGATAGCAACCTGTCTGATTGGCCTGAGGGACCATAGTCACTGCGATGGCTCTGGTCATAGGACTGTGCTGGCCTTGGTGGGACTGGTGGCCTGAGCTGTGGGAGGGCTTCTACTCACTCACTCCCAGACAGCTGTTTCTTTCTGGTGTGTTTTGGAGGTGATGGTGAGTTGTAGTTGTCAGCTTGGTAGTAGGAACTGTAGCCAGAAGAGTCACCACCAGCATTGTCAGAATGCCCTCTATTCCTATAGAATTGACTATAGCAGTGGTTATTGAGTTGCCTCAAAAAATGTGTCCAGTGGGAATTTTTGTAAACAATGATCACCATATAATGGCACAGCATCCTTCCATTTATCCAACACAAGAGGACACAGAGACAGTCCAGAATGTGGTATCCCACAGGGAGTGGACTCTCACAGTCATGTCCCACTGGATCGCTGAGCAGGAGGAAGGCAGTGGCAGTCATGCTGAGTCTGACAACATGGATGTGCCTAAGAAGGACAAAAACAAAAGAAGTGGTCAGGGAGCAGAAGACAAAGCACATGACTAGAACCCTGAGGGGAGTGATATGTGTTGGCCTCTTGGCAAAGGGCCTGCTCCTCAGGGGGGACTTGGACCTGCAGCTGGTGCTATTGTGTAAGGAACCACCTATGACTGCCCTAGTGGACAGGGTGGCTGACAACCTGGCTATCCACTCACTGCTGTTACAGATGACAAGTATGAAACACATGTAACTCTTAATATCATTTTGCAGCTTCACAGTTGATTGCATACAGTTTTAGCCTCTAATTCATTTGATTTTTTTTCTTTTGCATGTGAAAAGACAGACTTTATAGATTTTCCTCCTTTTCTTGTATTGGAATTTTTGCATAGATTCTCTATTCCACTTGCTCCCCATTCCTGACTCATTTTGGTATGGGGTCTCTAACTGCACAGGCTTGTGTTTTCCCTAAAGTAGTTTGAGAAGATTCTTGGCTCTTCCTATCTCTCTTGGCACTAGATGGATTGTCCTGATGTAAACTGACTGAAGGGCTGGGTGATGTGGATTTCACTTTAGCCAATTAGCTGTCCCTTGAACATTGTGGAAGTAGTTAAATTCTTGGGAAATAAAACTTGAGAAGTAGGGTTTATTTTCTCCATATATTTGTTGAAATAGTGCCAATGAATCTGAGCTCAGCCAACTAAAAAGGATATACTACCCTAGAAGAGAAAACTATTAAATTATAAATTTTCTTTCCACTACTCCTCCACCCCACAGGCTCAGGAATACCTTGGCCACTTTGGAAAAATGTTCCCTTGAAGAAAAGTCCCATGTTCCTGTGGACTTTTTCTTTGATGAGCTACTATTACATCTTTCTGCTGTTGTTGAATGCATCCCTATGTAAGGAACTCCTCATTTATTATTCCTTCTCTCCCTCTCTATGCCAGAAATTCATAAGATTATCTTGGTATGTGCATAGCACCTACAAATAGAAATGAATTTGATAAAGGTAGCTAGAAAATATGTTCTATATCATGTGGTAAGTTGCTTCAGTCGTGTCTGACTCTGCATGACCCTATGGACTGTAGCATGCAAGGCTCCTCTGTTCATGGGTTTCTCCAGGCAAGAATACTGGAGTGGGTTGACATGCCCTCCTCCAGGGTATCTTACCAACCCAGGGATTGAACCCACGTCTCTTCTGTCTCCTGCATTGGCAGGCAGGTTCTTACCACTAGCACCACCTGGGAAGCAGATAATGCTTTATCTTACATTGGAAAGGAAACAGTGATGCCCACTAATACATCCAAAAATGCTATTGGATGTATTAGTATAATAAGGCAAGCAAAAGAAACAAAGACTATATCATTGGAAAGGAACAAAGATGTTAATTTCATCAATATTCTGAGTTTTAAAAATTCCATAATTATTTACATACTTGAAGTAATAAAATTATTAAGTGAAGTTTACTGAAGTCATGGACATCATAGGTCAAGATTGAAACACCATTTCAATGTACTAACAGTAAGCTAAAACTTACCAGCAATATAAATTAAAAATGAAATAAAAATAAAACAAAATTCAAAATAGATGCCATTCACAGTAGAACCAACAATATCAGATACCTACGACTGAAAAAACAGCTCCTAATGATAGTGAAATACTATTGATAAAAGACTGATTTATAAGCTCAAAACAATCTGAATAAAATTTGTGTTAGTTTTTTTTTCTGGTAAATTGAAATGCTGATTTTAAAATTTATATGTAAGATTAGCGCTCTTGAAGGAAGAGGTAAGATGGCTTATGCTTTCTGAAATCAAGACTTTTTAATAAAGTTTGCGAGCTTGATGTGCTGCAGTCCATGGGGTCACAAAGAGTGGACATGACTTAGTAACTGAACAACAACAGTCCATAATATAGGGTTCACGAAGTGTAGAAACATATCCACAAATATATGAAAATTTAAGATTATTTCATTAGAATAAATATTAATAAATATTGCTGATTCAGTTGGACAATCCAAAGGGGAAAAATGAAACTTGACCCCTAATACCATTTACACAAAAATATCAATTTTGTGTGAAATGTTGACTTAAAGGAAAAATACTGTGAAGATTTTCATTGGAATAAGGAATAATTTCTTAAGCAAGACATAAAAATCATTAACCATATTATTTGAGACGACTGAAAATGTGGGCTACATTAAAACTGAAAACTACATAGAGAATGGAAGGTAAATTAGAGTTGGAATATATTTGTAACACATATATTTAAAAATAGTAAAAAATCTTGAGTAGTCACTTTACAAAGCAGAATATCCCAAAAGGCCAATAAGAAAGTTATTCAACCTCAATTAGTAGCAGAGAAATGTAAAACAGTGGCTCAAATGTTATAAAAGACTGACAATACTAAATGTTGGTAAAGGTGGTGAACTCATGCACTACTAGAGAGAAAGAAAATGAGCATAGTCATTTTGGAAACCATTTACTAATATACTACACATGCATATTCTAACCCAGCAATTCTACTTCTGAGTATATACCCAACTTATGCATATGCATGAAAACCAACAGGCTATAGAGGAATGTTCATAACAACATTATTATAATAGTAAAACAATAGGCTACTCATATGTCCATCAATACTAAAATGAATGACTAGTTTGTAGTCTACTCATTCAGTGAAATATTATGCAGCAGTGAATATGAGTGAACTGAAACTAACATGGATGCCTCTTATAGTCATAATGCTGAGAAAAAGGAACTGGGTATATGGGCTCTAATCAAACTTAAAAGCAGAGTGAAGAAAACCATCAACAAAATGGAAAAGCAACCTACTGAAGGGGAGAAGATATTTGCAAACAATATGTTTGATGAATTAATATTAAAAATAAACACCAAATTCATACAACTCCACAGTAGTAAAATGAAACAACCTGTTTAAAGGTGGACAGAAGAGCAACCTGATTAAAAATTGTCTAAATAGACATTTTTCCAATGAAGACATACAGATGGCCAACAGGCACATGAAATGATCCTTGAGATCATTAATCGTAAGTTTTACATGTTCTTGAACTTTATGTTAATAGGATATATGTAGTTCTTTTTTGAAGCTCCTAATAGATAATTGACTTTTTTTGAAGAAGAGTTCAAAGAATGTTCAAACTACTGCACAATTGCACTCATTTCACATGCTTGTGACCTAATGCTCAAAATTCTCCACGCCAGGCTGCAACAGTACGTGAACTGAGAACTTCCAGTAGTTTAAGCTGGATTTAGAAAAGTCAGAGGAACCAGAGATCAAATTGCCAAAATCCGTTGGATAATAGAAAGAGCAAAAGAATTCCAGAAAAACATCTGCTTCATTGATTATGCTAAAGTGTTTGTATGACTCACAACGCACTGTGGAAAATTCTTAAAGAAATGGGAATTCCAGACCACCCTACCTGCCTCCTGTGAAACCTGTATGCAGATCAAGAAGCAACAGTTAGAACTGGACATAGAACAACAGACTGGTTCCAGATCGGAAAGGAGTACATCAAGGCTTTATATTGTCAACCTGCTTATTTAACTTACGTGCACAGTATATCATGTGAAATGCCAGGCTGGATGAGCCCAAGCTGGAATCAAGATTGCAGGGAGAAATATCAATAACTTCAGATACACAGATGACACCACCTGTATGGCAGAAAGTGAAGAACTAAAGAGCCTCTTGATGAAAGTGAAAGAAGAGAGTGAAAAAGTTGGCTTGAAACTCAACATTCAAAAAACTAAGATCATGGCATTCGGTTCCATCACTTAATGGCAAGATGTGGAAACAATGGAAACAGTTTACTTTCTTGGGCGCCAAAATCATTGCAGATGGTGACTGCAGCCAGGAAAAGACACTTGCTCATTGAAAGAAAAACTATGAAAAACCTAGACAGCATATTAAAAAGCTGAGACAGCCTTTGCCAACAAAGGTCCGTCTAGTCAAAGCTATGGTTTTTCCGGTCATCATTTATGGATGTGAGAGTTGGACATTGATGTTTTTAGATGTGGTGTTGGAGAAGACTCTCGAGAGTCCCTTGGACTGCAAGGAGATTCAACCAGCCCATCCTAAAGGAAATCAGTCCTGAATATTCATTAGAAGAACTGATGTTGAAGCTGAACCTCCAATACTTTGGCCACCTGATGTGAAGAGCCAATTCATTAGAAAAGACCCTGATGCTGGGAAAGATTGAAGGCAGGAGAAGGGGACAAAAAAGGATGAGATGGTTGGATCGCATCACCGACTCAATGTACATGAGTTTGAGCAAGCTCTGAGAGATGGTAAAGGACAGGGAAGTCTGGCATGCTGCGGTCCATGGGGTCCCAAAGAGTGGGACACGACTGAGTGACTGAACAACAATGATATTAGTTCCAGCTGGTGATGTTGTTTAGTTACTAGGGCTTTTCTAACTCTTTGCTGCTGCTGCTGCTGCTGCTAAGTTGCTTCAGTCATGTCCAACTCTGTGCGACCCCATAGATGGCAGCCCACCCAGCTCCGCTGAGCCACCAGGGAAGCATAGTTATTCAATATCTTTATAGATGATACTCCAAACAAATTTACTATAAAATATTAACTATATTTCCATGTTATACATTACATGCTTATAAATTATTTATTTTATATATAGTAGTTTGTGTTTGACTCAGAACAGTAGTAATGTCTGGGGAGGAAGGAGTGTAATAAGAAGTTCAATAGAGACAGCTTCCCTGGAGGCTTAGTCCGTAAAGAATCCAGCTGCAATGAGGGAGACCTGGCTTCGACCCCTGGGTTAGGAAGATTCCCCGGAGAAGTGAATAGCAACTCACTCCAGTATTCTTGCCTGGAGAATCCCATGGACAGAGGAGCCTGGTGGGATGCAGTCCATGGAGTCGCAGAGTCATACATGACTGAGTGACTAATCACAGCACAGCACAGAGAAAGCTTATTGGTTACTGGTAATGCGCTTTTCAGAAATGTTTGTGCTGAGTTGTACACTACTGGTGTGTGTTATATTTTTAAAATTCAAAGGGAATACACACAGAATTCAGAGTTGAGTTCTAAGGATTTTTGCATCTATGTTCATCAGTGAACATAGGCCTGTGGTTTTCTTTTTTTGTGGCATATTTGTCAGGTTTTGGTATTAGGGTGATGGTGGCCTCATAGTTCTATTTCCACTACATTTTTTCTGAGGTGATTTTTAAAAAAATTATAATATTTTATTATTTTATACAAAGATTACTTTGTCATCAGTTCAGTTGCTCAGTCGTGTCTGACTCTTTGCGACTCATGAACTGCAGCAAGTCAGGCCTTCCTGTCCATCACCAACTCCCAGAGCCTACCCAAACTCGTGTCCATTGAGTCAGTGATGCCATCCAACCACCTCATCCTCTGTTGTCCCCTTCTCTTCTGGCCCTCAATCTTTCCCAGCATCAGGGTCTTTTCAAATGAGTCAGTTCTTTGCATCAGATGGCCAAAGTATTGGAGCTTCAGCTTAAACATCAGTCCTTCCAATGAACACACAGGATTGATCTTTAGGGTGGACTGGTTGGATCTCCTTTCAATCCCAGGGACTCTCAAGAGTCTTCTCCAACACCACATTTCAAAAACATCAATTCTTCGGGGCTCGGGTTTCTGTACAGTCAACTCTCACATCCATACACGACTACTGGAAAAAACCATAGCCTTGAATAGACAGACCTTTGTTGACAGTGATGTCTCTGCTTTTTAATATGCTGTTTAGGTGAGTCACTAAGAGTAGGACATGACTGAGCGACTTCACTTCCACGTTTCACTTTCATGCATTGGAGAAGGAAATGGCAACCCACTCCAGTGGTCTTGCCTGGAGAATCCCAGGGACGGGGGAGCCTGGTGGGCTGCCGTCTATGGGGTTGCACAGAGTTGGACACGACTGAAGTGACTTAGCAGCAGCAGCAGCAGCAGGTGGGTCATAACTTTCCTTCTAAGGAGTAAGGGTCTTCTAATTTCATGGCTGCAATCATCTGCAGTGATTTTGGAGCCCAGAAAAATAAAGTCAGCCACTGTTTCCCCATGTATTTGCCATGAAGTGATGGGACCGGATGCCATGATCTTAGTTTTCCGAATGTTGAGCTTTAAGCCAACTTTTTCACTCTCTTCTTTCACTTTCATCAAGAGTCTCTTTAGTTCTTCTTCACTTTCTGCCATAAGGGTGGTGTCATACTTTATCATATTAATATATTAAAACAGGAAAACCTGAGGGGAATTTTGAAAAAAGAAAATGTTATATTCTTTCAAAAATAAACTTCTCAGTCTTATCCAAGATTGTCTTTGTACTGGCTCTCCTTCAGGCTTAAATTAATTATATGTCTCTCCTTTAAACATGATAATCAGATTGTTTCCTACTCACAATAGAGCCAGCTTTATTTAGACAATATGGGTTTTGATTAGTTTCAGGTTTTAAAATGGAAACGTTTGGTAGATAAGTAACCTTACAAAGGAAAATAGAAATTAATTTAGATATACATTAAATAAATTTAGGGGAACGGGCTAGGTATATTTAAATATGTAGGAAAAAAGAACTTTCACATGAATAAAAATCAAAATTAGTGTCTTTCTTAATGACATGCTAAAATTATGGAATGGCCATAAGGATTTCTAATAGTTTTTAGTAGAATTTGTGTAAGAAATTTGATTTTCAAGCTGATTTTCAAGCTGCTACAGTAACCCATTGTTTTACTGAACAGCTCACTTAAACTGCTTGTCTTCCATGAGTTTTTAGGATGGTATATTTATTTGCTGATAACA
This sequence comes from Ovis canadensis, assembly GCF_042477335.2. Classification (NCBI taxonomy): domain Eukaryota; kingdom Metazoa; phylum Chordata; class Mammalia; order Artiodactyla; family Bovidae; genus Ovis; species Ovis canadensis. The sequence continues at coordinate 80,609,370 of NC_091254.1, forward strand.
AAAAAATTTATTTACTATTAAATTTTATTTAATTTTGTTAAGCTATTATCTATTAAATATTGCTTAATTTTCATTTTAGGCTATTCTAGTACTATTTGCGTAGGGAACAAGGTATAAGGAAGGTTGAGAAGTACTTGCAAATGAGACTCTCAACCAGGGCTGAACATTCTTGCAAACGAGATGTTCAGCTAAGAATCCTCTGTTTGTTACTGTGGGAAAAGAACATTGCTTGCACACAAGGATGTTTCTCTGATTCCTCAAAAGGAACAGACCCAGGGACAAAACGGATTCTAAGTTGATAAGGAAGTTCCCCAAAACAAAGTCTTAGCTGCAGTAAATAAGTTAAGGTAAAGGTTATCTTGCCCCGCGCCTGCGCACTGTATAGTCACTGAATTATGGTGTTTGGCAACTTTCCCTGTAGATTGTTGTGCAAAGGATATAAAGTAAAGCAGCTGTAAGAAGCGAGGAGTTAAAAGTAAAAAGATTCAAACCACTCTGCAGTGTTGGTGTTTCATTCCGTCACCAGCAATTTGAATGGTGGTGATTGGTGGTTTAGTCACTAAGTTCTGTCCGACTCTTTCAATCCCATGGACTGTAGCCTGCCAGGTTCCTCTGTCCATGGGATTCTCCAGGTGAGAATACTGGAGTGTGTTGCCATTTAATCTGTTATTTATAGATAGATCTTGCTTCAGGGTCTTTAACTATATTGCATAAATATGCAACTAAACTGTTGATAATTTTTTAAAATGTCTTCTTATAGGCAATAGAGTTCCTCAGTATCTGGTAAGTGATCTAATCATGTGTTTTTCAAGTGTGTATTTTTGCATAGTAAAAGAAAATATTAAAAGTAAGGAATATGTGTGTTGGCATCATTGTACAAAATGCATTTTTACTTAACAGTGGAAGAGTTTGTCTAAGGAACAGTCCTTTTCACTTAACCTTGAAATCTACATCTCTTGCTTCTTTCTTTCTTCATTTAGATAATCATGCAGCAAATATTTTTTGTGTGTGTATCCTTAGCTTGTTTTCTTATGAAACTTTTTACAGACTATGATAGTATGCTGATGTTTCTAGTTTTAATCATTACGTCACATTTTTGAAATGTCATCATTTTGTTTTCACTATTAGCTTTTATATGAATGTTCTTTTTCTAATGAGTTTATACATTTCTGAAAGCAGGACTGTGTGTTCTTGTTCTCCCACATATCAAGGAACACAGTGTACTCAGGACAGCTTCATTGAATATAGTTGTATTGTTAAAGATTTAAGCTTGTATTATTAGTAAAGTCCAACATTTTGAGGAGATCATTGTTGATAAAATTTCTTTTGCATTGTGTATTGTCCCTGCTGTAGTGCTATTAAAGTAATGAGATTTCTGGTTCAGTACTCATAATACGGAAACTCACAGTAAGAAATAATAAAGACAAGTTTCAAATCAGCTTCAGTGCTGGTTTTGAATTTAAACCAGGACAAATTTACTATGCTACTTTACACAAACTGAGTGTGTTTGCAAGAGTGAGTCAACCAGGAGATACTGAAAGCACTGGTGTGATGTTCTTTTTACTGGAAGTTGGAGAAACATCCTTTCAACCAGAGTTATCTTGCATTTCCAGAGTGGCTAGTAGTGTTCATACATCAGAAATCCACACACACAACCATGGCAAATATTCTTAAGCTTCAAGTTTAAATATGACCTTTAGGATTCACTCCCTCACTTTCTAGCCACAAGTAGGGATATCAGATTGTTCTGAACGACATACTATTTAAAAACAAGTCCCTGGGATCACACTGTCCGGTATTGATTGTGTGGACTTGAGAGGGTTTCTAAACTTCTCTGAGCCTCATATGTAAGTGGAGATAATGATGCCTTTTTTAATGGGAAAATTGTGAGCAATTGAAGAGATAAAACCCTAAACCATTTTTCCTTCTCTCTCCAAAGGTGATATATACTGTACTCTCATATTAAAAAAAAAAAAAGTAGGTGAGAACATTCTAACTTTTAAGAAATCTGACCCCACATTTCAATTTATAATATCAATATTCATCCATCTGCAAACATGAGGACCTGTCTTCCTTGACAAGTCAAATGTTAGACCTATACCCTTGATCTTTCCCTCTTTGCCTTTATCACCTTCTAGTGTCCTTTATCCCTTGTTTCATGTGTTTTCAGTTTTTCTCATTCCAGTTTCTCTTTCTTTTCAGCCTGCAAGGTAAGTTTTAAGTTATGTTTAATTTGAAAGTCATTTGAACTGATCCTTCATTGTTTCTCCCCCAACCTTTCCAACAAAATTAGAATAATTTTTATTCACTGTATGGATATTATCAACTTTTTCAATAGTGTATTAATATTAATAATTCAAACTTGTAGAATTTTTCTCATTACCTCTTCAACTCACCAACCTGACTTTTTTGCCCATTTTATTGAAATGGCTTTGTCAGAGATCACCCATGACCATTGGAAGATCCCATTTTCCAGTGACTAACATCTATGCAATATTTGATCTCTATCATTATCTCTTCCTACTGTTGACAACTCCTTACTTCTTTTTCACTCTTAGTTTAACACTTTTCTAATCCTCCTTCCTTAAAAAAATTCCCTCTTCTTTTGACTCTTATCCTCTTAATTATAAGTATTGTGTATTTCCAGGGTTTCACCCCTTACCTTTTCTCATTCTTGTCTTTTTTACTCACCAATCCCTCAGTGGTTTCATTTACTTCTAGCCTTTTAACACTCATCAATGTTCCAATGACTTTACAGTCTGAATTTTGAGATCAGGTCAACTATATACAACTCCAAAGCCAGGATGAAAACAGGCTGTTGTATGTCCCATAATCATCTCAAAGAGAATATCCCCAAGATGGTAAATCAGTCTTGCTTCCTCCATTTCCACTTTTCTAGATCAGGCCTTCATCCCTTTTAGTTTGGACCATTGCAGTTATCTTTGATTTAGTCTCACTGTTTCAAGTAGTGAGAAGGACATGAATGGAGAGGTCTATAAATGCATAGCTGAGAATTCCGTTATAATTTCCCCAGCATGCAGAAAATTACCAGTTAGTACTGACTAACAAAGTCAAAGGGGCAATAATGGGATTTTTAGTCCCTCTTTCTGAAAATCAGTTTTTTAAATTTTAAATATGTGCAAGTTTGTGAGCTGTTTTACATAGATCCCCGTGTGGCTGTATGACTGGAAATACTCTATTAGGTACTTTAAGTAATTTATATATGTATATCACTAGTTCATAATTAGATTCAGAGATGAAGAGATCCAAAGTACTTCTTCAGTGAATATTAGAAATTTTAATATTTTCCCTTGCTAAGTTTATGGCTATTTGTGGGTATCTTTTATGAAGAGACTATATTAAGTATTAAATATTCTTTAGTCCATTAGTGTGTTACCTTGGGGTCTGATAATTTAATAATCACATAAATTATGTTGAAAATCAAAAGCTTACTTTTAAAAGTGAGGCAATATGCTACTGAATTTATGTGGTTTATTTATAGTTCACTAAGTTCAATATATTATATTTTGTAAATATGTTTGATCCTTCATATTTCAAACTGCTGTTTATGCTTGTGAGTCATGGATGTACTCAGAAAAGGAAAAGAAAATGTTCTTGATATGAAATTTGAATGATCAAATTTTTTTATATCAAATAAATACAAAATATCAAGTAATATTTCCAATATATTTGTAAAGAATGTTTGTTTACCTTTTTCTTTTCTATTATAAAGACTGATTTCTAGAAATATTTGTGATTAATAAAGCCTTTGAACTATTCCTGTCTTAGTCCATTTGGGCTGCAAAAACAAAATACTGTGGACCAGGTAATTTATAAACAAATTTATTTCTAATAGTACCTGTGGCTGGAAAGTTCAAGAATAAGCAATTGGTAGACTGTTTAATGAGGGATGGCTTTTGTCTTCTTACTATGTCCTCACTTGGTAGAAGTGGTGAGAGATCTCTCTGGGGCTTCTCTTATAAGGTCACTTATCCTATTAAGGGCTCTGCCCTCATGATCTAATCACCCCTCAAAAGTCTCATCTCCAGATACTATCATATTCAAGATTAGATTTCAACATATGAAATTTATGGGTAAGTAAATATTCAGACCATTGTAAATCCCTTTAATAACATTTGATTTCCTCACTTATTTAATAACAATTTACAAATCTAACTGGAAAAGTGGACAAATGTAATATTGTTTCCTATATGTTCTCTTAGGAAAATATGTCCATTGCTATATAGTTGTATCTGTGTGTGTATGTCACAGCAACAAGAATTGAGCAAGTTTATTTGGTTTCTTTCACCTACCATTTGTAAGCATAAAAGTTTATTTAATTAAATTATTCTGTCCTCTTTTGTATATTCATAAATTTAGTAGTCTTTCCTGGTATAGTAACTATAAAAATAATATTTTTTTCTCAAGAACATTGAAATTTTAAAACAAAAATGTGGTTTGTTGACATTTTTGTGTTATTTGTAACCATTTTATCATGACTATAAGCATTATTATAACTAATGGATGAAATATTCATCTCCTTTATTTCAAAAACATCTCCAGTTCCTATTTAAAGGAATTTAAATAGATATGCTGCCAGAATAATATTATTTGTACTCTAAAGGTTTCATTTTTATCTATGAAATGATGTCATTTGATCACATTAGAAACAAAAAGCTATAAATATCAATATGTTTTGTCCTGTGCTAGTTATCTTCAGAACAATGAAACAAAATTGCAGTTTTTCTGTTTGCTTATTTTGACTTGTGTGATAAATTAAGACACTATTAGATAAAATGCTAATGTTTTCTCTTAAGTACCTCTCTGTGGCTTCTGATTTTTTCACTGATCTTTTTTTGAGGTTTTGGTATTTTGCACCATCATATTTTACAATTCAGTGAGAAACAATATCATACCTCAAAGCATCCTGCATTTTTAAATTTTTTTCTCTCAAGGATGCTTTTTTATATATCATCATTTGTTTAATTACTTTTAGACTCTGTAAATAATTCATTTCTTTGTACTATGTACACTTTTTAAGGTTTTTAAATTCTGAACTTAAATATGAGTGATACAAAATTGTTGTGAGTGCAAACTGATTCTAATATTTATATGGGGGTCTAAAGACCCAGAATAGCCCACACAGTAATGAAAGAGTAAAACAAGATTAGAGAATGAACACTATCTACACTATCTGATTTGAAGACTTTCTATAAAGCTATAGTAATCGAGACTGTAGTATCAGTGAAAGAATAGACAAAGAGATCAATGGAACAGAATGGGGATTGCTGAAACAGATTCACATGGTCAGTTGGTCTTTGGAAAAGAATCAAAAACAATATAATGGAACAAAGATAGTCTTTTCAGCAAATGATGCTGGGTCAGCTGGACATCATATGCAAAAAAGAGAATCCCAATATAGACCTCTACCTTTCACAAGCATTAACTCAAAATGGATCATACACCAAATGTGAAATACAAAACTGCAAAACTTCTAGAGGGTAACAGAAGAAAACCTTGGGTATGGTGATGTACTTTTAGATACACCACCAATGACATGATCCATGAAATAAGTAATTGCTCAGCCAGACTTTATTAAAATTGAAAAATTAATGCTCTGTAAAAGTCAATGTGAAGAGAATAAGTCAAGCTACAAACTGGAATAAAATATGATAAGTCTGATGAAGAACTGTTATTGATACACAAAGAACTCTTGAAACGCAACAAGGAGAAAATAGCCCAATTAAAAACTAACCAAAGGTCTTGACAGATGCCTCACCAAAGAAGATGTACAGATGGCAAATAAGCATTTGAAGTGATGCTCTACATCATCAGAAAAATGCAAATTAGAACAATGACACACACCTATTAGAATGTCCAAATCCAAAACACTGATAACACCAAACACTGCCGAGGATGTGGCATGGAGCAACAGTAGCTGTCATTTATTGCTGGCGGAAATACAAAAAAATGGTACAGCCACTTTGGGAGATAATTTGATGAGTTCTTACAAACCATACACTCACCATATGATTCAGCATATCACCCTCCTTAGAATTTTCCCATAGGTGATGAAAACTTATGTTCACACAAAAACTTGCACAAGGATGTTTATAGCAGCTTCGTTTGTAACTGCCAGAACTTGGAAGCAATGAAGACTGCCTTCAGTAGGTGAATAGATAAATAAACTATGGCACATCCAGGCAATAGAGTATTACTTACTGCTAAAAAGAAATGAGCTATCAAGCCATAAAAACACATGGAAAAATTTTAAATGCTTATTACTAAGTGAAAGAAGCCAAGCTGAAAAGGCAATTTACTGTATAATTCCAATTATGTGATATTCTGGAAAAGGCAAAACTGTGGAGACAGGAAAAAGATCCTTGGGTGGTAGGAGTAGAGGCGGGGGGAGACGAATAGGTAGAGCCCAGAGGATTTTTAGGGCAGTGAAACTACTCTGTTTGACACTGTAATGATGGGTACATAGTAATATACACTTATCCAAATCTGTAGGATATACAACACAATATTGAACCCTAAGATAGAATATGAACTTTGAATGATTATAATACATCAATGTAGGTACATCAGTTGTATCAATGTGGTACTCTGGTGGGGGATGTTGTCAATGGAAGAGGCTATGTATGAGAGGGGCAGCAGGTATATGGGAAATCTGTCTCTTCCTCTCAATTTTGCTGTGAACCTAAAACTTCTCTGAAAAAGAAAAAGCCTTCAAAAAATAGTTGGATAGAATGGGAACAAGATACTCACAGTAGCTGAATAAAATTTAATAACATATTTTGGATTCCTATCCATTAAACCATTTATTACTGCCCTTCCCAGTATTTTAATTTTATAGGATGATTCCTTTTCTCCTCTTTGAAATTTTAACTAATTTCCCTTTTGATTCTTTTTTTTTCCTCCAAGTCTTTGTACTAATCATTAATGTGCAGTTCATTAGGTTAGCAGTTATTTATGGAAATAGTTTAACTCTGATTTAACCTCCCCTGAAAGTGACATGGGCTTCCCAGGTGATGCTAGTGGTAAAGAATCCACCTGCCAATGCAGGAGACATGAGAGATGTGGGTTCCATCCCTGGGTTGGGAAGATTCCCTTGAGGAGGGCATGGCAACCCACTCCAGTATTCTTGCCTGGATAATCCCATGGACAGAGGAGCCTGGTGGGCTGCAATGCATAGGTTCACACAGAATTGGACATGACTGCGACTTAGCATGCGTGTATGCACAGAAGTGAGACACAAGACTTCCTAGTGGTTACATGCATGAACTTTGGAACCAACTGCCTGAAATCAAATCCTACATAACGGTGTGACTTGCTGTGCTTTTCTCATCTGTAGGATAGGGATGATATGCAACCCACTTCAGGGAGTCCTTATGAACATTATATTGTTGATACTAGTAAGTTTCTGATAACAGTGTGAGAACTTCCTGAACACCTCATAAGTGTCTAAGAAATATGCATGTTTTTGATTTGCTGCTTCCTATTCTTGCATTCTTTCTAAGTAGAAATACTTCTTTTCCTCTCTGAGGCTAAATCTTCAACCTGAACTCTAATTCTCAATGCCTCCTCTCAATTTCTTCTTGGCTTCATGAATTATCTCCAAATTCCTTTTGGGACCAGACACCATGCTCCTGTCATGCAATATTTGTAGTATGACATTTCTGGCCCTTTATATACGATTTTCCCTTTGTACAGAACTGTTTTTCCCACCTTGTATGCTTGGCCTGATTTGACTCATTTGAATTGTTTGAGTCTCACATCTTTAACCTTGTCTGTGGCAGAGTCCCAGTTGCATACTTCCATCACAGCCTTTGCCCCCCTGCCTTATACATGTTGCTTTACTTGCCAAGGTCCCTAGCAGAAATGAGTATTCTTTGAGAGAGATGATGATCACAACAGAAGGATTGGCCCAAGTTATATGTTTTTACGGTTAGTGAATAGTTGACTGTTTGAATTTGATAAGCACCTTATTTTCAGTTTACTGTCATATGAATTCATTTCAATAAAATAATGTGTGATTTGACAACTAGCAGAGATTCTGTGTCCAGCATGATTAACCAAGAAATGTACTCTCACCAAGAATTTAAAAAATCAAAGACTGTTACTTGGCTCCAGATAACAAGGATAACATCTTTATTTTCAAACAAATTCTTATTTGAGAGAGTCTCATATTCCATTTATTATACAATCAACTCTTTTATGTTTTAGAATGCCCAATAATTTAATATGCTCCATGGCATCATCTGTCTTCATAGCTTTTTCTGGGAATTAATTTTCTTTTGAAGTCAGTGCAGATTATATTCTATAGCCAGAGGTGATGGATTAAAAAATAATGTTATGTCACCTTATTACAGGAAAAAAATGTTCTTAAGGGTTATTAGTTTCTGTGACTCAATGTCTGGATATATGTCAATAGTATGTGGATGTTTTCAAAGGTTTTTGGTAGTTTATGCATTTTCAAGCTATTGAGCATATGGTTTGGTAATAGGAATTTGTTGTTCCATTGATCTTGTCTATATTTGTTTGTCTTTGAATGAAAACAGAACTGACAGAATTGTCAGTGTAAATGGGAATGTGCTTAGCCTGTTTCTCCTTGAACTTTGCAGGCTTAGCCTTTCAGCATTGATCTGTTATAGGGTTGATAAGCCTGAGTGTCAGGTAGGTTTGGTAATTTATTGTTATGTTGCTTATCTTATGTCTTCTGTTGCTTAAGTGGTCCAGACATGGAAACAAACCTATGGTACAGCTATTTTCTGTTTCTTTTTCTTATTTCCTAAGTGGATTTTTTTTTGGAATTTTTATTAATTACAGTTAGCCTTTAAAATTTCTTTTGAATTAAGTTAATCTTTAAAATTTTTATAATATAAAATTTTAGGGTTATAAGTATCCCTTTAATACTACTTTAGCTGCCTCATCACAATTTTTTGTCTCTAGTATTACTTTAATTTTTGTTCATTTTGATATATTTAAAGAATTTATGATTTATTAATTTCTGAGTTATTCAGACATGCGTTTTTGAGTTTCAAACATGAGAAGTTTTAATGTTTTTTCATGTTATTGGCTTCTTCTTCCTCTTACCCTTTCCAAATTGTTGCTTGTAGTTATCCCCATTCTCATCTATACTGTACATAATTTTCTCCTGTAGTGTCTGAACTTCACTTTAAGCATATATGTTTGTTCTAGTTTGTATTCTATTTCAAAAAAAGCAAATGACACTTTTGACCCCATATTACCCTTTGTAAAAATCATTTCTTACCTCCACTTTACAGAATCAATTTTTGAAGAAACCCTTAGAGTTGTTGTTCCCAGCTTTGTCATCTCCCAGTTCTCTGAACCCATTTTGGCCAGGCTCTGTGTGTGTGTGTGTGCTTGTGTGTGTGTGTGCACGCGCGCTTGCATGTTCGGTCGCTCAATCATGTCCAATTCTTTGTGATCCCCTGGACAATACAGTCCATGGAATTCTCTAGGCCAGAATACTGGAGTGGGTAACCTTTCCCTTCTCCAAGGGATCTTCCCAACCCAGGTCTCCTGCATTGCAGACAAATTCTTTACCAGCTGAGCCACAAGGGAAGCCCAAGAATACTGGAGTGGGTAAGCCTATCCCATCGCCAGTGGATCTTCCTGATCCAGGGATCCGGCAGGGGTCTCCTGCATTGCAAGTAGATTCTTTACCAACTGAGCTACTGATGCGAAGAGCTGACTCATTGGAAAAGACCCTGATGCTGGGAAAGATTCAGGGCAGGAGGAGAAGGGGACGACAGAGCAAAAGATGGTTGGATGGCATCACTGACTCAATGGACGTGGGTTTGGGTGGACTCCAGGAGTTGATGATGGACAGGGAGGCCTGGGGTGCTGCGGTTCATGGGGTCGCAGAGTCAGACACTGAGCGACTGAACTGAACTATAATTTTTTTCTTTTTCCTCTTTAGATACTTTGAATTGTGGTATTTAAGCACATAAACATTAGTAATTATTATATCCTCCTGATGAATTGACCCCTTTATTAGTATGAAATGATTTTCTACTTGATAACATTCTTTGCTCTGAAATCTGCCTTGTCTGATATTGATATATCCATTCTAGTTTTCTTTTGATTAGTGTTAGTGTGATATATCTTCTTCCATCTTCATATTTTTAATCTGTTGTTGTCCTTTTATTTAAAGCATGTTTCTTTATGGCAGCATGAGATAGGGTCTCACTCTTTTATCCAATATGATCATCTCAGCATTTAAATTAGTGTGTTTCACTCACATTTTATGTGATTAAGCACATGATTAGGTTTAAATCTATTGTCAGTTTTAAAGTCTTTTCTGTTAATTATAATATATTATATTCTGAATTTGTTTTGATTTGCTGAGTTTTTGGATTATGAATTAGTTGTGCTTTCCTGATTCTTTGCTTGCCTGATAGTTTTTGATTAGATGCCAGACATTATGAATTTTTACTTTTTTGGGTGCAGGATATTTTTACATTTCTATAAATATTCTTGAGATTTTTCCTGGGATAGAGGTAAATTTGATCTTTCTGAGTCTTCCTTTTCACATTTATACGTGGAATAAGAGTGATGTTTAGTCTAGGGTTAATTATCTTCCATTGTTAAGCAAAACCCTTCTGTGTACTCTACCCAGCACTGGGTAAATTATGCTTTCCAATGATATCTTTTGTGTGAGTGCTGTGTATTCCTTCTAACTCTTTGGGGGTTCGTTTCCTTGCTTTTGGTAGTAACTTTATATACGCAGACTGATCAGTATTCCTGAAATACTCTAGGAAAACTCTGTAGAATCTTGCTTTTCTCTCTATGCAGAGAAATCTGTGCAGCTTTCTCCTCTTTGTTACTCTTTATTAGACATTCAAACTGCTTTGATTTTTTTGGACTCTCAGCAATGTCTCTTTTACTCAGCAAATCTTCCTGGCTGTGCTTCAGTTTCTCTTCCTGGTATAAGTTCTGGAAACTCTCAAAGCAATTCAGTCACTCATTCATGTCTGACTATTTGTGACCCCATGGACTGCAGCACGCCAGACTTCCCTGTTCAGCACCAACTCCCTGAGCTTACTCAAACTCATGTCGACCGAGTCGGTGATGCCATCCAACCATCTTATCCTCTGTCATCCCCTTGTCTTCCCACCTTCAATCTTTCCCAGCATCAGGGTCTTTTCCAATGAGTCAATTCTTCACATCAGGTGGCCTAAGTATTGGAGTTTCAGCTACAACATCAGTCCTTCCAATGAATATTCAGAACTGATTTCCTTTAGGACTGACTGGTTTAATCTCCTTGCTGTCCAAGGGACTCTCAAGAATCTTCTCCAACACCATAGTTCAAAAGCATCAATTCTTTATTTTTTTGAGTTGTATTGAATTTATTCATTTTAATATAAATTTATTTATTTTAATATAAATTTATTTATTTTAATATAAATTTATTTATTTTAATATAAATTTATTTATTTTAATATAAATTTATTTATTTTAATTGGAGGCTAATTACTTTACAATATTGTAGTGGTTTTGCCATACATTAACATGAATCAGCCACGGGTGTACACATGTTCCTCATCCTGAACCCCTCTCCCACCGCCGTCCCCAAACCGTCCCTCTGGGTCATCCCAGTGCACCAGCGCCAAGCATCCTGTATCATGCATCGAACCTGGACTGGCGATTTATATCACATATGATATTATACATGTTTCGATGCCATTCTCCCAAATCATCCCACCCTCTCCCTCTCCCACAGAGTCCAAAAGACTGTTCTATATGTGTCTCTTTTGCTGTCTTTCATGCAGGGTTATCATTACCATCTTTCTAAATTCCATATATATGCGTTAGTATACTGTATTGGTGTTTTTCTTTCTGGCTTTCTTCACTCTGTATGATCAGCTCCAGTTTCATCCACCTCATTAGAACTGATTCAAATGTATTCTTTTTAATGGCTGAGTAATACTCCATTGTGTATATGTACCACAGCTTTCTTGTCCATTTGTCTGCTGTTGGACATCTAGGTTGCTTACATATCCTGGCTATTATAAACAGCACTGTGATAAATATTGGGGTACACGTGTCTCTTTCAATTCTGGTTTCCTCAGTGTGTATGCCCAGCAGTGGGATTGCTAGGTCGTATGGCAGTTCTATTTCCAGTTTTTTAAGGAATCTCCACACTGTTCTCCAAAGTGGCTGTAGTAGTTTGCATTCCCACCAGCAGTGTAAGAGGGTTCCCTTTTCTCCACACCCTCTCCAGCATTTACTGCTTATAGACTTTTGGATCGCAGCCATTCTGACTGGTGTGAAATGGTACCTCATTGTGGTTTTGATTTGCATTTCTCTGATAATGAGTGATGTTGAGCATCTTTTCCTGTGTTGGTTAGCCATCTCTATGTCTTCTTTGCAGAAATGTCTGTTTAGGTCTTTGGCCCATTTTTTGATTGGGTCGTTTATTTTTCTGGAATTGAGCTTCAGGAGTTGCTTGTATATTTTTGAGATTAGTTGTCAGTTGCTTCATTTGCTGTTATTTTCTCCCATTCCAAAGGCTGTCTTTTCACCCTGCTTATAGTTTCCTTTGTTGTGCAGAAGCTTTTAATTTTAATTAGGTCCTATTTGTTTATTTTTGCTTTTATTTCCAGTATTGTGGGAGGTGGGTCATAGAGGATCCTGCTGTGATTTATGTCAGAGAGTGTTTTGCCTCTGTTCTCCTCTAGGAGTTTTACAGTTTCTGATCTTATGTTTAGATCTCTAATCCATTTTGAGTTTACTTTTGTGTATGGTGTTAGAAAGTGTTTTAATTTCATTCTTTCACAAGTGGTTGACCAGTTTTCCCACCACCACTTGTTAAAGAGATTGTCTTTTCTCCATTGTATATTCTTGCCTCCTTTGTCAAAGATAAGGTGTCCATAGGTGTGTGGATTTATCTCTGGACTTTCTATTTTGTTCCATTGATCTATATTTCTGTCTTTGTGCCAGTACCATACTGTCTTGATGACTGTTTCTTTGTAGTAGAGCCTGAAGTCAGGCTGGTTGATTCCGCCAGTTCCATTCTTTCTCAAGACAGCTTTGGCTATTTGAGGTTTTTTGTATTTCCATACAAATTGTAAAATTATTTGTTCTAGCTCTGTGAAAAGTACTGTTGGTAGCTTAATAGGGATTGCATTGAATCTATAGATTGCTTTGGGTAGTTTACTCATTTTCACTATATCAGTTCTTCCTATCCATGAACATGGTATATTTCTCCATCTATTAGTGTCCTCTTTGATTTCTTTCATCAGTGTTTTATAGTTTTCTATATATATAGGTCTTTTGTTTCTTTAGGTAGATATATTCCTGAGTATTTTATTCTTTTCATTGCAATGGTGAATGGAATTGTTTCCTAAATTTCTTTCTATTTTCTCATTATTAGTGTATAGGAATGCAAGGGATTTCTGTGTGTTGATTTTATATCCTGCAACTTTACTATATTCATTGATTAGCTCTAGTAATTTTCTGGTGGAGTCTTTAGGGTTTTCCATGTAGAGGATCATGTCATCTGCAAACAGTGAGAGTTTTACTTCTTTTCCAACTTGGATTCCTTTTATTTCTTTTTCTGCTCTGACTGCTGTGGCCAAAAGTTCCAAACCTATGTTGAATATTAGTGGTGAAAGTGAACACCCTTGTCTTGTTCCTGACTTTAGGGGAAATGCTTTCAATTTTTCACCATTGAGGATAATGTTTGCTGTGGGTTTGTCATATATAGCTTTTATTATGTTGAGGTATGTTCCTTCTATTCCTGCTTTCTGGAGAGTGTTTATCATAAATGGATGCTGAATTTTGTCAAAGGCCTTCTCTGCATCTATTGAGATAATCATATGGCTTTTATTTTTCAATTTGTTAATGTGGTGTATTACATTGATTGATTTGCAGATATTGAAGAATCCTTGCATCCCTGCGATAAAGCCCACTTGGTCATGGTCTATGATCTTTTTAATGTGTTGTTGGATTCTGATTGCTAGAATTTTGTTAAGGATTTTTGCATCTGTGATATTGAAAAGCATCAATTCTTAAGCGCTCAGCTTTCTTTATAGTCCAACTCACATCCATACATGGCTACTGGAAAAACCATAGCTTTGACTAAATGGACCTTTGTTGGCAAACTAATGTCGGCTTTTTAATATGCTGTCTAGGTTGGTCATAGCTTTTCTTTCAAGGAGCAAGTGGTAAACTAGGGCTTATCCTGCCCCTTGACCCCTGCTCCCCTGTCTCAAGGATTATTTTGCTTCATTGCCTGGCATCCAGCATCTTGGAAATCCTTGGTCCACAGATTTTGTCTATTTTGTTTTTTATTGTTGTTCACTTCTGATAGAATGGGAAATCCATTTACTCACCGTCATCCTGTTATGCACTTTGACCAGAAGCAAAACTCAAATTCCTTTTTCCCATGTGTGGCATAAGTTGACTGTTTCATTTTAATTTCATGAGTAACTAAAAACAAAAAAGCATGATAGAGCAATATATCCTAATATTTACTGCCTCATTTTAATGGCAGAATTGAAATTATACTTGGAAGATCTTGTTTTGAACTCATCTTCTGAAGGACATTTTCTCTTATATGTCCTTCTAGTGAGCTATGTTTGAGCATGCCAGTATCCTGGTATTTTGGAGTACCCAAACTCAGTTTCTATCTGTGTTTTGACTCACAGATTTTGCCCTCTACTCCACAAAAAAATATAAGCCTATTTCAAATCAGACTAACTACATCCTGGCCGCAGGGAACAGTTTGTTTTGTTAAGGGGTAAGGTGTGGACACTGTTCCTATCCTCTTTTATGGCAGAAACCTCATTTCTAGTTCTTGCCTTGGGTCCAAAATGAGGCATATTCCTGATGGGCTCACCTTTAAGGCCCAGTCTGGTTTCTCTGTGAGCTATTGATTTCAGCTGCTTTTTACTACTCTGAGTTTCCGATTCATTTCTGCTTTATGGAGATTTTCTTTTTATTTTATTTTTTTACTTTATTTTACTTTACAATACTGTATTGGTTTTGGATCTTTCAAACATGAAATGTTTTATATTAAGTCTTTGTTTTGGGAGAAGAAAGAGAGGGAGTTCCATTTGTGTTTAGTCTACTATTTCACCCAGAATGAAAACAAACAAACAAAAAGTTTGACAAAGTGGCAGACAGTGGAGACCATGAGGAAGATAACAGTAATTTCAGTAACTGATTCTGTTTCTTTGAAATTCTCATCAGTTTACATTTCTTTACTTTAAAAGATATAGCTTTGGTATTATGTTGGGAAAGATTCCAGTTCAAGATTTTAGGAAATTCAGAATCTAAATCATGAAAGATAGTAAAGATTTTGCTGAAGCTACTGCTATTCTCGTGTTTTTCAAAATTCTGGTAATAACTGGAAAGGGTAAAAACTAGCTGGTAGTATATTGGTAATAATCTACTTTTAATATTGTACAGCATGAGAGTTATCATCTTGAAAAATGGAAAAAATCCTTTAAATGATATAGATTTTTATGAATATGTTATATGTAAAACTATTTCACTAAAACTTATTCATATGGAATATGAGAAATGATTATATGATTAGAATGTCTGAAAATGAAGAGATTCTGGTTTTGGTCAATCTATGCCTCACCTTGTATTTCAGTATTCTTTCTTTGCCAATCAGACTGACAGTCCAGATTTCCAAAGTTCTTATTTCCCTTGGTCCATTTGCACTGTGATGTGTTTTCTAGTCCATTGTTTTAAACATAGGCAATAATTTTGTTTAAAGATATTTCCCTCAGTTGAATATACTAGTTGAGGTTTTACAGTAATATTTTTAAATGCCCCATAATTGCTAAATCATTCTCAGTGTCATGTTTTACCCATCTTTCTTGATGTCTAATGATTAAAAATCTCCTATGGACCATTTTCCTGGGTTCCCTCACCCTACTGCTCTCAACCTGGGTGCCCTTTCCCAGTAAAGTCTCTGCTTTGTCAGCACGTGTCTCCTCAGACAATTCATTTCCGAGTGTTAGACAAGAGCCCAGTTTTGGGCCCTGGAAGGGGTCCTCCTTCCTGCAACATATGGCACCTCTGGTGGGACTCTTCTTTGCTGAGACTGACATCCTGACCACTCGGGGTACTCAGGGGCCAGCTTGCCTGCCAATGGACCAGACCCAGCGGCCGCAACTGGGACCCTTTTGTCCCTGGTCTCCTCTTGACGTGGACAACTGGCCAGAGTGCCCCGATTGGTAAGGAACAAGAGACTTCATTGACCTCTCTCCCCTTCCCTCTCTCTTTCCCCTCCTTAACCCTTCCTATCCTTCCCTGTTTTTCTAGTCTCCCGGTCCTGGATGCAGGAATCTGGTTGAAGGGCCCTCAGCCTGAGCTGAGGATTGGAAACTGATCACCTCCTCTTGGCAGAGAACTCAAATTCTGGTTCTGGTCTGGTCTGATTTCTGGTAGGGCCGAGTTCCAGTCCTCCCTTCTCTGGAGGCCCAGGGAAAAGTCCCATAACGCCTGGGTATCTGTAGGTGGCAGGAGACGTCTGTAAGGCCACCCCTTTCGCCCCCCTCTCCCACCTCCTCCCCCTTCTTCTTTCAACCTGGCTTCCTTTCCTCCCTTGAAATCTTTGATGTTAGTACTTGGATCTGAAGTTCTGTGTCTCTATAGGAGGTTTTCTGAGAGACTGTATTCTTGTATTTAAGGGCTTCCCTGGTGGTTCAGAGGTTAAAGTGTCTGCCTGCAATGTGGGAGACCTGGGTTCAATCCCTGGGTTGGGAAGATACCCTGGAGAAGGAAATGGCAACCCACTCCAGTATTCTTGCCTGGAGAATCCCATGGATGGAGGAGCTTGGTGGGCTACAGTCCACGGGTCACAAAGAGTCGGACCCGACTGAGCGACTTCACTTTCACTATGGACCATTTTCCATGCATGTAATTTTCCTTGCAGGGATACTGTTCAGTAATTGAACTTGTTTTCTCATTCTGCTCAATATGAGACTTTCTCCCATCTTGTTGCACCTTAAACCTTTTTATATAGTTACTGAATATATAGCTGCTCTTAAATTTGCAGGTTCAATATGCTCAAGTCCCTACCTTTATAAATAATGCTTCAGTACATTTTCATGTCAGCATAAACCAAGCTTGGTAATTGATTAGCATAATTATTATCTTTGAGCACTTGGACAGAGAGTAGCCTTATGTAAACATAATCATCAAAATATTTATTTACATAATTGATTCACATAAGAATTTAGTTCCTCATAGAAATCATTAAGCAAAATAATAATATACATATTTAAAATTCAATACTATTATTATGAGGAAAAATAAATTAGTAAAAACATTAAATTCCATCATTATAGGAACCATACGTTTTTATAAAGTAATGAAATTAGTTTACATAAGTTACAAAAGAAAATCCATCTCATTAATTCATAATTATGTAGCTCTCCCTTTAGTGGTAGGATGTGGAGGAGTGATAATTATGTGTTCATTCATGAAAATGCTTTATAAATTAGATAAGCTATATTTAAATATATTGAGGTCCTTTAGCACCTAAAGTAAAATGGTGATGTGGTTTGTTAAACTGAAAATGTTTTGAGAGTCATCTAATTAGTGAAAATGTTCCAGAAATCTACATGGATAATATAAGCAGAATACACACTAAAAGCTTAAGTAGTGTTTTTTTTTTCTTTAAAATTTTTCCTTCTTATAAATAAATATAGCTAATTGATCTAACCAAAATATAGGAAATTATTTATTTAACAATTTTTAAGTTAGCTTTTGCCAACAGTTTCTATAGCTAGCACAGTAAAACAATATAATGCAAGAGATTGGGGTATAATTATATACTTTTAAAATTTTGTGTTCTCTGTCTACTTCAGTATTACAGCACTGATTTAATGTTTGATTTTAATCTCATCACAGAAAGATGTGTATGCTTTTGGAAGATCCTGGTGTTTTCTTCTGTAATTGACTTCAGTCAACTCACTGGGAAATATGTACTAAAAACAAGAGAAAGAGGTCTACTTACCTTTGTCTTAGCCTGTTATAGTTAAGGTCTTCAGTTACTAATTATATGTGAAATTCAGATGTGATGTTAGGCCCTGAAGAAAGAATGAATAGAAATGAACATGGCCAAGAGGACCATTCTTAATGGAATTTTCATTTTAAGGACATCACTAAGATTTATTGAAGTTCTTTGAAACAAAAATGAATATACAGTAAATAGTTTGACAGTTACTATTTTAAAGCAACCAAACAACAACAATAGAAATGTGTACTTAACTCTGAAAATATATGACTCTTTGGGTTTCCCTGGTGGTCCAATGGTTAAGACTTTATGCTTCTAATACAGGGGATATGAGTTCAATCCTTGATCAGGGAACTATTAATAAGACCCCACATGCTGTGCTGTGCAGCCAAAAATGAAAGTGAAAGTGAAGTCACTCAGTTGTGTCCGACTGTTTGCGACCCCATGGACTGTAGCCTACCAGGCTCCTCCATCCATGGGATTCTCCAGGCAAGAGTACTGGAGTGGGTTGCCATTTCCTTCTCCAGGGTATCTTCCCAACCCAGGGATTGAACCCAGGTCTCCCACATTCCAGGAAGATGCTTTAACCTCTGAGCCACCAGGGAAGCCTGGGACAGCCAAAAATAAAATAATAAAAATAGGAAAGGTCCGTGGGAGAACAGTGTTAAAAAAAAAATCTATGACTCTTTGCCACTGATAGTATGAAGTAAATACCTCATGACTTACTTGCCAATTCTATACCTCTGTTTTTCTTGCAAAGTATACAAGTAGATGTTCAACATGTATCAGTAGGCAAGAAATTCGGGATAAAAGAATGGAGAAAGATGGAAGCTGAAGGTCATTAATGAGGTAGGGTGAAGAGGAAATACATCAGATCTTCCTAACTAACTCCTCTTCACTATCCAGGCAACATGCTATATGGGTAGTGAAGTCGGAGGAACACTTGCAATACTCATGGGTAATGGGGTATTTTCTTTATTCAGAAAATATTTGAGTGTTCAACATCGTTCTAGGTTTGGAAAGTACCTGATCAGATACACTGGAGTCTATTTGTGGGAATGTGGTGTATGTAACAAATTTATTTTGGCACTTGTTTCAGATAAACTAAATCATTGCCCATACTGAAATCAAATATAGGCATCTTAGTGATTTGACTTATATTTATTCATCTTTGTGAGGTAATAAGCAGTTAACCAATGATTAGAATGCAGGAGATAATTTGTAGTGATGGCTATATAATGGAATTTAATTAACTTCAAATAAATATTTTAGTGAGGATTCATTTGTACACCCAGATATTTATTTATAATATAATAGCTTCTCTATTTTTATCATTACCCACTGCACTAGAAGTCATACATCAAAGTTAATGCCAATCTAAAATGCCATGCTCTAAAAAGTTATAGCTCTTTAGTAATTTTAGCATCTGTATCATGATTGGTAAGCTGACAAATTCAGTATGATTGATGCTATTGTTTTCCACTTCCTAACTACTTTGTTCTGATTCACTCAGATCGATGTGCATGAGACTAGCTATTTTCTATGACACCGGATATTTCTTAGTTGATCTCAGGACAACATTTGTAAAGCATAGTTCAAGAAATTAGTCTTTGTAATTATTAAAAGAAACAATCTTATTTCCTCATTTGCTATTTGAATTATAGTAGTCAGAAGGGTGTTGCTGAATAGGTTATCTTACCTGTAGTGGGGAACCGAGGTATTTCTGGAATGTGGGGTTCGGTGTGCTTCCATAATCCTCCTCAATCCATAACTGTTTGAATCTACATGGGAAATAATGATTCTCTTTGAAAAGGAACCACTATAATATGAGTATCAAAATATTAGGTTGGCTAAAATTCATTTGAGTTTTTCCATAATATCTTACAGGTAAACACAAATGAATTTTTGGCCAAACCAATATTTGGACATTGCAATAGTGGATGGGGGTTACAAAAGAAAGGCTTCTGAGATTTCAGTACAAGGGGAAACAAAGAGTGATGGGGCCTATGTCTGGGAGCCAGAGCACCGTCCCATTTCAGGGCAGAGTGAGATCACTTTTGTTTGAACTAGTTCACATTCAGACCACCTGGCAAGGAAGAAAGGATATGTGTGAAATTTTAAAGAACCCTCATCATGAATGTTGCAATGCCTCTGATTCATGGAGCTTAGCTCTGGGGCTTCTCGAAGGTGAGAAGAGTTGCTTCAGTCATGAATGACAGCAGCTAGCCAGCTTGCTTGAGGGTAGAGCATTAAATAGTGGCTCAGAAATGCCTATTTGTTTCTCAAGGTGTTAGTAGGTGTGGAACATCAAGATACAGTATATAGCTGGTGGCAGAAGTGGTCTATGGCATATCATGAATTCTCCCAACATTCTCAGTCAGACTTGCAGGGGCACTATGGCTGAGGGGGTATCTGTGAAGGTTGCTAAGGCCAGAATGATGCAGGTGTTGTTCGTGAGCTTGCTGAAATTTGTATGTAAAGTTTAATGTGATCTAATTACTAAACATGGGGTGGTCACATATATAATTTTGATTTTAATGTGAAGCCCCTTTGAAGGACATATTTTTGGCAGGGAAGATTGAGATCAAGTGTAAGAACATTTTGCTTTATATGTATCTCTTTAATGAAGCAAAAAAAAAACACAATCCAGCTATTATGAAGAGGAATGAATATACATGTATAAAGATGTTTGTTTTTTTATCATATAAGCAGAGGAGCAACCAGACTACTAGACTAAGATTACTTTAAAATGAAGTATCTTTCGGCAAAGCATCTTCTATTTTTTGTACCATTCTCTGATGTAAAAAGATATTGGCAGTAAAATATTAATCTTACTGATTGTAATTAAACCTTTATGTGTATTACCTTTTTTTTCACATGTAAAATTTGAGGGAAGAAATATAGATAACTAAATATTGCCTCAAACTGCAGACATTATTCCATTTCTGTATTAGTAGCTGTTACTATACAACAAATTACTGAAACCTAACAGCCTAAAAAACATATTCATAATCTCAAAAATTTTGTGGGTCAGGAGAGTGGGAACAGTCTAAATGGGTCCTCAGCTCAGCATCTCTGAAGGCTGCAGTCTAGGTATAGGATGGGCTGCAATCTCATCTGGCGACTTTATTAGGAAAGGATCTACTTCTTATCTCAGTTGTTTAGAACTGCATTCCTCATGGTTGTAGGATGGATAACACTTCTTCCTGGCTTTTAGAGGCCACCCTCAGGGCCTAGAGGCCGCCCTCCAGAGCCTCAGATTCTTAGAAGACACTTTCTCTTCCTGAAGATTGCCCACATTCCTTATTTCTTTACTGTGTATTCTTTCCCAGCCTGGTCACTTACTTCATTAAGCCAGCAAAGACAATTTTTAGAGTGAGTCTGATAGAAAGACAGTCTTATACAATTTAACATAACCACAGGAGTGAGATCCCATCACTTTTTCCATGTTCTTAGATTAGAAGCAAGTCATAGATCTTTTCCACTGTCAAGGGAAGGAAATGATATGAGGGCATGGATCCCAGGAGATGGGGGTTATGGGGGCACCCTAGGGTCTGCTCATCACAATTTATTTATGGCTTATGTAGAACATATATATTTGAACAAACTCACTGTTTTTCTAGACAGGTCTTTTATCGAATGAGTTGAAATAATAACCTGAAGCTTAGAATCCTTTTATTGTCACATATTTGGGGGGATTTAAAAATGTTATTGTAATTATTTTTCATTTCTCTCTCCTGATTTTGTGAAATATCTTCCTGTTGTTCATATGTATAATGTTAACTATATGTGCGCGTGTGTGTGTGTATATATATATATATATAGGAAATATATATATATATATCAGACTTAACTACTAACCTTTGTAGATTTTGTTAATAGCTATTCTTTAATAATTTCTGGAGTTTGTGGGACTTTCCTTGATTGGAAGTTAATGATCACTTAAAAGTCATTTATTCTTCACTTTGAATTAGATATTATGAGGAAATATTTGAAATATCAAATAGATAGTAAATACAGAGTTCTCTTTTACCCTATTGGGAATAATGTCAAGTGTGCAGCCCTGAAAACTACCAGCATAGCTTGATGTTTTGGCAGGTGTTGGCTCTGAGAATTATATCATTCTGTGCTTGGGTGAGTATTTGCTGAAGCCATAATTTCATAAGTCCTACTGTTCTTATCAGATTTTGGAGTGTGATAGAATTATTTTCGTCAAGTAAATTGAACATTTGACTTTTACACATGTTGGGGAAGAAGCTTCCACCTGCTTCATGTGCTTTACAGATGACAATGGAAATAAGAAAGCCCTCTTTCCCCTGATCCAGCAGAACACACGGGCAGTACACAGATAATAGTAACAGCCCACTATCCAGCCTCTTAGACTGAGGGGCAAGTGAAATCAACACCTTTTGTTTATGTTACATATCTAAACATAAGCCAAAGTTTTTAGTAGAAGATGGAATAATTGCATAAACAAAGTTTTATTCCCTGGCTTTTTCCTTGGCTAATATAAGAGCTATTTAGTATTCATGGCCAGTCTTTAAAACAGTGAAAGGTTTTCCCCTAAAGACAACCACACAGAGAAAATCTACATTTCACATTTCCTATCATCTATATCCTCAGAGTATGTAATAAAGTAAGAGAGAGGGCTTTCATTAAATCCAAGGTGGAATAAAGTCGACAGAGGCAAAAAAGTGGCGTTGGCAATAATATTTAATGTTGCTTTAGAATTTTCTTTCTGAGTTTATTGGTTCTCCAAGGTTCTTTTGAAGAAGGCCATCTTTAGCTCAACATGCATTATCCCAAAATCATGTATTTATTAGCATGGTGCTATATGGAAAATTTCAATAGTTTTAATGTTATTAAACAAATTTAATTGTTCCATGTGACTTAGTTTTTTCAAGGAAATTGTAAGTTATTATAAAACTGTTTTTCAAGTGACTTGTGCAGGGTAGGTGGAAATAAAGTGGTAAGGTGTGATAAACTCCAGGAAATTCATTGATTATTCAGAAGTCATTTTTATAGCATCCATTATGTTCTTGGGGCTTCCCAGGCGGTGTTGGTGGTAAAGAATCTGCCTGCCAGTGTAGGAGACACAAAAGACCTGGGTTCAATCTCTGGGTCAGGAAGATCCCCTGGAGAAGGGAATGGCAACCCAACTCCAGTATTTTCGCCTGGAGAATCCCATGGACAGAAGAGCCTGGCGGTCTAGAGTTCATGGGGTTACAAAGAGTTGGGGATGACTAAGCAACTGAACACACATATTATGTTCTTAACAAGTGCCAGGACTGGAATGCAATAGAGGGAACAAGAGAAGAATAGATCCTGCTATAATAGAGCAGGAAAAAGGAGATTTGATCTCATTTTCCTGGGACAAAATGCTATACAGTATTTAACATCTTTAAAAAATTTGTTATGCC
The DNA here is from genome assembly GCF_042477335.2 of Ovis canadensis. Classification (NCBI taxonomy): domain Eukaryota; kingdom Metazoa; phylum Chordata; class Mammalia; order Artiodactyla; family Bovidae; genus Ovis; species Ovis canadensis. Next base: position 80,632,800 of record NC_091254.1, read on the forward strand.
TTTAGGCTATGATGTGCTGCTTAGCTTCTTGAATATTTTATATATAGGTTGTTGCATATAGACCCACAGTATATAGACCCATAGCTCACGTGCTTGTTTGTCCCTTGTGGATGTTTCATGACTGCAGCTGTAGCAGTTGGACATGTTATGTCGGGACCTGGACCCAATTTCAGGGGAGCACACATACACACCAAGCAACTTCTACCGTCTTAAATGCCTGTAGTTACCTGGGGCTATTTGAAGGGATTGGAGTGGTGAGCCAAGAGAAGATGTTAGAACTGAACAGATGTGGGTGAATGGAAACCAATATTTGTTCATTTTAATCATATTTAGTTTTGCTTAATAAAATTTAGAAAACTCTCCAAATTGGGATAAGCTGATCTGGTTTCAGTGGCATTTGGTATTAATGACCGACCATCAATCCTGGGTATTTGTGCATGTTAAATTTGTTTGGGATTTGCGTCCAAGAAAAGATTTTATTTAAAGTTATTTATTCAGATTGTTAATAAAAAATTGAATTCAGTGTGACAGCTTTGAATTTTACATCCAGATGTAAAATTTAGATCTGACCAGCAAACTTGAACACAAGTGCATCTGTGTCAAGGGGAGATCAATCTTTCAAACATATAAGTGAGGTAAATATTTTGTTGAAGAGATTCTACCACCACAATGCCAGTTTACGGAGCCATTTCTCGGAAATGAGCAGACCATGTAATTCTGTATCCGTTAAGATCCAAAGTACTGTATCTTATTAGGCGGCAGTGGCTGAAGCTCTGAGAGCCAGGAGTAATAGCGGATGTTAACATGACCAATTAGCTTCTTTCTGACAGCATCTTGGAATACATTGAAGCAGAGAGTGAACAGGATAAGAACTGTGAAATAGCCAAGGATATGAGAGACAGAGATCAGAAACAGTTCATTTGGCAGCAAACTTAGCTTATCCAAAGGATTTGGGATTTTATTTATTCTAAGCTTTCATAATATCATTTAGAACAGTTTGTTTTTAATTGGAAACTAACCTAACAGTAAATAAAATTATATATATATGTGGGTGTGTTTAAGTATATACATATACATGTGTATGTGTGTATATATGATGTATACATAGGAAAATTTTTAGTCTTAAAATTTTCTTTTTCATGTTACAGCATTATTAACAATAGTAGCAGCTGCTTTGGACTGATCATTTATCGAGAGACTGACTTTGTTCATACATCACATCATATAAATTGTTCAAAACAGCTTATGCTTGTATTATTATTTAAGTCTTTTTACAGATAAGCATTTAGACCCAGGGAGGTGTAGAAGGTGGCTTAAGGACAGCCTTACCACCACATATGTGTCCAGGCATGCTAAGTTACTCAGTCATGTCCAACTGTTTGCAACCCCGTGGGCTGCAGCCTTCCTCGGTCCTCTGTCCATAGAATTCTCCAGGCAAAAATCTGGAGTAGGTTGCCAGGCCCTCCTCCAGGGGATCTTCCTGACCCAGGTATCCAACTCACGGTTTTATGTCTCCTGCACTGGCAGATGAGTTCTTTACTGCTAGTGCCACCTGGTGAATTACCTCAATCTCAGTCTTAATCAATCTTAGCTTCTCTTCTTTACTGGACTATGGCGTTATATAGATTAAGATCACATCCACTTGATCATTCATCAAATAGTTCTGCCTCTGGTCTTGGACATTATTTAGGCCAAAATCAATGCGAATTCAAGATGAAAAGAAACCTGTACTCCACCCAACGAGCCCACATTGATTTTCTATTTTAAAATTATCTCTCCACCTGAATGTTATTTTCCATGTTCTTTCTGAGGAATGTCACCCAACTCAGTAGCTTCATTTGCCATCTCTGTTTAGACAGTTATAAAACGTATGTTTCTAAGACCACTTTCCCAAGCTCCAGTTTCAGATACTGTATCGGATGGAGTCCAGCCAGGAGTACAGAAAGAGTACTATTTCAAAAAGAGGAAATTTAATGTAGAAAATTAGTTCCATAGGTGGTGAAACCTAGAAGAGCAAAAATGGGAAGATATAACTCTGAGATTAATACACTCGGCAAGAAGTAATCTTTATTGAGCGGTTTGTTTGTTTGTTTGTTTGTTTCAGTTGTAAGTGAAAGAATTCCAACTCAAATTAACTTAAACAGAGGAGGCAGTGCACTGGAACATTGACCTGAGAGGAAATTAATTTGGTTTAACTCATTGGAATCAAAGATAGGGGAGCAAGTAGCTGAGGTTTAGGAAGCAGAACTAGGTCTTAATTTCCTCAGGACACACTCATTCATTCTCGCTCATTCTCATTCTTTCCCCCGTCATTCCCTCACCACTTCCCCTTCTCCCTTTTCTGCCTCTCTCTCCTCTAATTCCTTTCCCCCTTTCCCATGTTTGCTTGACTTTATTCCACAGACTGAATGTCTCTCCAAATATCAGAGAAGATGCCAGACATGGTCATTTTCTTCCAGCTAAACCTCTTGTTAGAAAAATAACTATTATATTTAATAACTCATATCAAGATATATCAATAATCCAATGTGAAGGACTTGCCAATTGGAACAAATATTACCAAAGAAATGGTATTATGTGGAATGGCCAGCTCTGTGTCAAATGCCAATTCTTGAGGTAATGGAATTGGGGAAGCAAGTCTTCCTAAATGAAGGGATGGTAGCCAGGCAAAAATATTATATGTCCACACAACATTACTACTATTGTTACATTCTCTATGGAAAAACAGGGAGCCCCTGGTATTATAAATATAAATATTTCAAGCCCTGTTCTATATTGATTAATAACAATAGTCAATCTAAACTCCACCTGTTTTTATTTTTCCTTGATTTCTGTGGTTGTCCTTTCTCACTATGGCATTGACTTCTGGAGTTCTGTGTGAGGGCTATGCAGAGCTCATCATATTTCAGAAACCAAAAGCTTCTAGTGAGCTAAAATATGTATTCCAGAACTTATAAGCAAGAATTCTCATATAAAACAATCTTAGTTTCTTCATTTTCCTTATCAAAAAATAATACATCAAACAAAGATCATTTATTGAATGCTGACTACATGCTAGATCCTCTTTTCTAAATTAAAAAAGACTAAAACATTCTTTTAAATTTAACATGAATCTTTTTGTAACTTTATTAGAAGATATTTCCTCATTTTTTAAAATTCTTCAAAGCTACATGTTTCCACATTCATATGTGGAATTCATTTATTCAGCAAATGTTTATTGAATGGTGTCAGCTAATGGTGATTATTATTAAGTGAGCAAATACTTATTACAAAGGCACCATCTGGGATAGTTATCAAGGTGTTCGACTTTTATTCAGCACCTAATGACAGTATATACATTCTAATTGTCTCAGAACAGTAAGAAGACAGGTTTTAAATTGATTATAAAACCTCAGCATATCTAATTGCTGAATCCCCCAATATTTTACATCCCACAGATATAAATATTATTAACTTTCTGTCATTCTGAAAAACTATAAGCATGAGGATTATTTTTTCTTTCTTTTTTTTTTTTGCCTCTGAAGGTAGCTTACTTTATTTTTGTATACTTTTCTTCCATAATTCATTTTAACCACATTCCTTAAATGTCAGGTTCATTTTTTCCTTATATCTTATATTTTGAGTTGCTGACAAATAAAGGGGTAGGCTGTTAAGGAAAAGGCATTAACTCTAGAACTAACAGTGCTTCTACCGTCATGCCAGCTTCCCATCAGGAGTTCATTAGTGGGTGTGGTTCCGGGTCTGAATCACTCATCTCCTGGTTGCTTTTGTTTCCTAAATCATCTTGCTACAGGCACAGCTTTATTCTTTTGTTAGGTTTCATTTAATTCTTCTTTAATTTATTCATCTATGAAATAAAAACAAAAGCTGCTATTACTGGTGTCATCCCAGAGCTACTCTAAGTATGAATAAGTATAGCTAATGCTAAATTTCTAAATTAAAACAATAATGGCACTTAAATTATTTCTGCCTTTTCTGTTTAATGGCTTATAAGTGGCAAGGAGTTCTTGCAAGTGGAGAGTTTTACATTTGGAGTTAAAGGGATTGCATAAAGTTTGAGTCATCTTGAGATTTTTCGTCCAGTTGAGGGGTAGAGTCTGTGAAGGGATGAGGTTTTTAATTCTAGTTTCCAGAAATTGAGATTTTCAAAGTGACAGTATTGATAAAATTGGTTTTTTTCCCTCTATCAGCATGTCTGTTGGAAATTACCAGGGAGTCTAGATCCCACTGGGTGGTTATGAAAAATCTGTCAAATTGGTTAGACTGTTCAGTAATATAATGACATTAGTTAACTAAATTGCTTCCTTAATGAGGGCATATTAACATTGAGTTTTAAAGTGATAGCCTGAAGATTTTTAGATTTATGTAGATGAGGAGATTTGACAAATGAAAATAAGTAGAAGAAAGTAAAAATTTTTTGCTAAGCAGTTATAAAACATCTTTGTTTGTCTGAGGTTCTTATGATAACTCCGAGAGGTCTAAGCTCTTCAGCTCATATGACAACACATATTCTTTACCCAAGGTCATGATTTGAAAGGATGGGAGATAATATGTGGCCTGCCTTCCTCTCAGTCTCCAAGTCCTTTTAGCTGCCTATAGCTTGGTTCAATTCCTCACCAGTCTTATCTCCAATTAAAGAAACAATGAATCTTCAGTTCATCAGGAAGTCAGCCTACTGCTATCTCTTCTTTAATTACAAACTCCAATCAGGACTTTTCTTCATTGTTTAGGTCTAAGCTCCTGGTTTATGTGTCAGTATCAGTTTCTGGGCACCTGGATTATTCTCATGTGTCTATATCCATGGTGTGGTTCCTTACTGGATCTAATTCCTTGAGAACTGTGATCCTGCCTCCCAGGTCTATAGTCCATGTGGCAACAATGCTGATTAATACTCCACGGCTATCTCAGCATCCATCCCCTCAGCCAGGTGGTCTGCTTCACTGTTTTCTGCTGACTTCTCTGATGCTCTGTGCTTCCTTCCTGATGGTTCTGTTGGGCTCTGGGCAGCTGCCTGTCCACCTGCCTGGACTTCTTGCACTGCCTGCAGTGGGAGCCCCTTCTGATCATCTCTTGCCTGTTAAAGCTCTCTAAGTTCCAGCCACACCTAGTGAGCCCTATTTAAATGACAGCTGTAGCATTGACAACAGAAGCCTACCTGTTCTTTAGCCATTTTGCCTCTAGCTTTTACTATTGTATTTTTTTTTACAACTTTGGAAACTTATTTCATACAAAGGTGGAGAGCACTAAACAAGAGATCAATGACAGTCTTGTCTGGCTGGGACAGCCCATTTCCTTTCATAAGTTGTTAGAATTTACCCAGATGACTGTGATAACATGAATGATATATTACACTTATCTAGCCCTCACTATATGCCTGATTCTTTTTTTTTTGTTTTTGTTTGTTTTTTTTTTTAATTTTAAAATCTTTAATTCTTACATGCGTTCTGAATATATGCCTGATTCTTTTCTAAGTACTTTTTGGGTATTAATATACATACAGTAGATTACAAAATCTACCATCAACAGAAGGGAGGCAACATCACATTAAAGTGCAGTAGGACAGTCCAAGCTTTAGATTTCACTGAGCTGTATGTCATTTGAGTGTATCCTCACATCTGAACATTGCCAGCATTCAGCTTTGGGAGAAAAAGTAAATGTTACAATTGTACAAATTCTACAAGTAAATATGAAGAAGGAAATGTGTACAGCTCTACCTAATTCTATCAACAGTACTGAGATGAAAGTGAAATGTCCAAATATAAAAGGTTACCTAGGATGTTAGTAGATGGTAACACCCATGGGTTAAAACAGGAAAACAAAACCCAGGATATTAGAGTGTTGTAAACACAAATACCTCTCCTGTTAGGTTAAAAAAGAGGGAGACAAATGCAGTCCAATATAATGAGATACTTATAATATTCTGACATGTTAAACTGATCATATTTTATTCTCATTTATTTTCTTTGTTATTTTCAAAAGGATTCTAACAATGTGTACTGATGTTGTTAGTAATGAATATGAAAAAAATAATGGGAATGTTTATAATAGCTCAACTCTCATGGAAACGACAGTCTGTTGGATGATGTGGATGAGGAAGCAGGCGGTTACAAGGCGGAATGGCAAGTGCAATAGCACAAATTGGACTTTGTATTCAGACAATCCTGGATTCAAATCCCAGCTCCACCACATACTAACAGGGTTATTTTGGACAAATTATTTACTCTCTATTGACCTCAGTTTCTTTGTCTATGAGCTTCCCTGGTGGCTCAGACGGTAAAGCGTCTGCCTACAATGCGGGAGACCTGGGTTCAATCCCTGGTTTGGGAAGATCTCCTGGAGAAGGAAATGGCAACCCACTCCAGTATTCTTGCCTGGAAAATCCCATTGATGGAGGAACCTGGTAGGCTACAGTCCGTGGGGTTGTCAAGAGTCAGACACGACTGAGCGACTTCACTTTTTTTTTTTCTTTCTTTGTTTATAAAATGGACATGATAATTGTACCTGACAGTTGTGTGGGCTACATTAAGTTCAAGTCTAATACATTGTACTCAAGATATACTGATATCTCCACTTCACTTGGCACTTAGGGCAGGGATATTAGTTGGGAAATGATGTAATATAGTCTCATATAGAATTATAAAATGCTAAAATCTTTGAAAAATGGAAAATTTGGGGAAATATATTATGGCAACTTCACAGAAAGAACTACAAGAGGAGGAAGAGGAAAAATCAGCTTTGATATATTGAGTCTGCAGACCTTTGAACCATGACATCCAAATTTCCAGTTAGGTTTTGGATATAAGGATTTGTAATGTATGGTATATATGGGATTGAACAAATTCAAGTGGGAATGATCAACATGATTCATTGTATCAAAACTATGAGAGTAGGTGACATTATGTAGAGTGTTGAGAGAGAGGAGAGGACAGAATCCAACCACTCATTGATCTTTCTGTTCATGCATCCATCCTAAATTTGTCAGGCATCTTTTCATTAATTTATTGACCCACCATGAAGCACTGGAGATATAAAACTCAGCACACTGATCAGCACTCTGTTCTCCCATAGGATTTTAACTAAAATACAGGTTCAGCTCATCCAAGACAGATGTTTATTTGTCTCTTTCATAAGATTATGAGTAAATACTTTAAGGAATGCGGGTTCTTTCAGTCTCTTTACCATCTCATAACCCTAGGTTACAGACTTCATGCATATGGCACAAGATAGTTGACTTTATATCCACATGTCCACATTCTAATCTGGGGATGGAGAAAGATAGGAAATGGTGTAACTTGGAAGTTTACCATATCACTTTCACTCATGTCCTAATAGCCAGGAAAAAAAAAAAATCACACTTTGTCTTTATTTAGTTTTCAAGGGGATTCAAAATGGAGTTTTATTTTATGTGGCCATAAGACTAGCTACACAAATTATGAAGGAAAGGAGAAGATATATGTTGAAGAACTAATTCTTCACATACAGAGTATATGTTCCGGTTGGAGTTACAGTCAAGTGCATTGACCATTACCATAAATTATGGAGGTTACAACTGTAGGATGTGATGGGTATTCTTAGGTTTTCCACTGTAGAGGAAGGTCTCTGCTCCCAAAGTGAGCCCTGGAGAGTTTCCTGTATCAGTGTTTTCTGTCCTTTATTCTTTATATTTATCATTTCTTCAGAGTAACTACATTTTGAAGAAAAATATCAATAATTAATTCATCCTAAAATGTTTATTACTAATCACTTTCCCCCTCTTCCCCTTGTCTTTATAATTCTAGAATGTCTTTATGTATTTAACTGGTGGGTTTATAGGCTGACCTGGAAAGATATTTTCAGACAGATCTAGCTAATCTGAAAATCAAGTTTATTACTAAGATTTGAAGCTTCCAAGAAAGAACTGATTGAAATGTTACTAAAATTAATCCATCAGTCATATGGATATGTACTGATAAAGACAAAAAAAATTGCACTAATTTCCTGATCATTAAAATAATCTTTTAGTGAAGGTGGTATAATACCTTGGAAGAAAGTAGAATACAATTTCTAGGCAAGCAAGTTCCTAGAACTAATTGCTTATCCTTAGCTCGTCATGGAGCTGGGCATCTTGACAACAAATATTTCTATCAGATTGGTTTAATTTTGAGGAACGAAAACTCATGAGTTACTTAAGATTACCTTTCTTCAAACTAAACAGATCAAGCCTTGGTAAAATGATTCTAGAAAGGGAATCTATTAGGAGTAGAAACATAGAGAGCTTCCCGGTGTTTCTCAACAAAGATGTCTCTGGGCTTGATAAACTATGGGAAAGCCTTGGGAAGTTTGAGATTAACAATAACACTATAAATGCAGATTATCTCATTAAGAAAGATAATTTGATTTCTGTCTCACTGTATCTACCTAGTTATTTTGCCATCTTGTATTCATTAAGGATTTTTATGACTTGTAATTTTCCCTGCTGAATTAAATTGTTTCTCTGCACATTTTTAAAAATTTCTGAGTCATTTTTTCAAGCATTTAAGCTTAATAATTTTGTCTATCCCTAGGTGTAAGACTATCATTATAGCACGAAAATAACAGATTATATATTTAATTGCCAGTCATTTAAGCTTTTTTTTCCTTTTAAGTGATATTTTATGAAATACTATATAAATTCAGAACATCAGCATTATGATTCATTTAAATTTGGCAGCTTTTAGTAATTTCTTAGTATATGTTATCTGTATATGATATTGAGTATTTATTGCTTTTTAACAATCACATCAAGACCTTACCTACATATTTTAATAGCATACTTTCCATCTTCTCACAATATTATTTTCATTCAATTAGAATTTTTTTTCAACAGTAATTTCATTGTTGAAGCTCTGAAGTCATTACTGCTTGACATCCAGCTATGTGACACTAGGCAAATTATGGAAATTTTTCCAGCCTCAGTTTCCTCATTTGTAAAGAATGATACTCTTGCATAATTTACAGGGTTGTGGCTTTAAATGAAGTAGTCCTAATAATCCTTATCAAGTACATAGAAAAATATCTGGTATGTAATAAAACAAATAAATAAAAACTATTACTACTAATACTGTGATTACAGAAAATAAGAGAACAAATTCAGCATTCTTCTCCTAATAGAGTTTTAGCTATTATTTTTAATATTCAATGAGCAGTATAAAGAGGAGAGAAGTAACTTACTTAGAAAAAAAATACTTGAACTTCTAGAAAACCATTAGAATATTAGATAACTTAGTGTAAGGGAAATTAATTATGAGCTGTATTGTTTAGAAAGAATACAACCATTAAAATAATTCAAAAATTTGAGTAAGGTTAATTACCTTACTTTTGCCAACACATTTTTAAATTAAGGATTTTTGATCCTTTCGAAAACATGTTCAAAACATATTTGTTTAATTTAATACTATGTGTAGTGGACCCTCAACTCCTGTACAATGAGTAAAAACCACTATATTATATCTTAAATTGAAAGCTCACCACAGCCACTATTGACTTCAGCTACTAAAATTAGAGTCTGCTATTTTCAACTTTCTCGCTGTTCTATTAGAATTTGCCTTGTTCTGAAACCAGTAAGAGGCTTTTTACTTACTTTCTACTGCAGGGAAGGATTTCAGTTGGTTCCATGGCTTTTAGTCAAGTATTACTTTATTTTTCAGCAAACAATGCAGACTTGTGGGAATCATCCCATAATTTAACTGCAGGAAAATATAAGACCTGGGAATGTCACACATGCACAAACATTTTACAAGGTTGTGCTGATCTTCATAAAAAAAGAGTGAAATTCTACTAGTTTAATACCTTGTAAGTATTCTGCTTTGGAGGTTTTCTCCAACCAAGAGAGAAAGCTTTCCAATTCATTGTAATATTTCCTAAATGGTGTATATGTGTATATTAACATAAATACATGTTTAAAAAGTTTGCATGTGTATGTATGAATGTGTACAATTAGGACTTTATGTCCATGGAATTTATTTCTTTGTTTGAATCACACTGATTCATATGTAGCCATAAAATCTACAACACATTTTTAAGTAAGTTCTCTTGGCCCTGATTTTCTCTTGGAAGAGCTAAAGCTTATATCTTGAAAGGGGTTATCAGAAGGACTAACTGAGGTAACAGGTATAAAATACCTAGTTAGTGCTTGAGTGAGTAGGTGCTTAATAATGGCTTGATTTCTTCCCTTCCACCTTTCCTATGCCTTTACTTTTATGAAACTTCTGGCCCAAATCATGCTTTAACTACTGCGGGGTTGCTTCTTTCATTTCTAAAATCACCATGTAATTTATTCTCACTTTTAATTAAAAGCAGACAAGTAAATTTCATAATGCTGTTTCAGAGATTTTCCAGTTGTGAACATGATGAGCTGCCCTAAAGATAACTTCCCTGGTGGTGCAGTGGTTAAGAATCTGCCCTGCAATGCAGGGGACGTGGGTTCAATCCCTAGTTGGGAGACTAAGATCCCACATGCAGCAAAGCAACAAAACCAGCCTGCTCTAACTATGAAAGCCCACGTAGCATAACTAGAGAGTCCATGTGCCTCAACAAAATATCCTGCGTGACCCATTGAAGACCTGATGCAGTTAAATACATAAATATTTTGGGCTTCCCTGATAGCTCAATTGGTAAAGAATCCTCCTGCAATGCAGGAGATACCCATTCAATTCCTGGGTCAGGAAGATTCCCTGGAGAAGGGATAGGCTACCCCCTGCAGTGTTCTTGGGCTTCCCTTGTGGCTCAGCTGGTAAAGAATCCACCTGCAATGTGGGAGACCTGGGTTTGATCTCTGGATTGGGAAGGTTCTCTGGAGAAGGGAAAGACTACACACCCCAGTATTCTGTCCTGGAGAATTCTATGGACTGTATAGTCCATGGGGTCGCCAAGAGTCAAACAGGACTGAGCTACTTTCACTTTCACCCTAAAGATAGGCATTAATATCAATATAAAAATGAAATTATGAAATGAACATATTTTTTATTGCATTTATGAAAATAGTGTAGATATCATGTATATTAATGGATGAGAGTTTTGCTAAAATATCATAACTTCATGGTGTTTCCTCTTTGGACACTGATGAAGATGGGCTACAACTTTTACCTACTACCATTGAGAGGGTAACAGGCAGGAAGGCCATGGGTCTCCAAATGGAGGAAATAGCCTGCAAGTGTCAGACATTTTATCTCTCTTAAGGGCTTCCCTGATGGCTCAGAGGTTAAAGCGTCTGCCTGCAATGCAGGAGATCCAGGTTCAATCTCTGTGTCTGATCCCTGGGTCGGGAAGATCCCCTGGAGAAGGAAATGGCAACCCACTCCAATATTCTTGCCTGGAGAATTCCATGGACAGAGGAGCCTGGCGGGCTACAGTCTATGGGGTGGCAAAGAGTCGGACACAGAGTCTATGGGGTGGCAAAGAGTCAGACACTACTGAGCGACTTAAAAAAAAGGCGGGGGGGAGGCAGGAGAAACAAGCTAGGGATATTTTTTCCTTCTCTATACAAATTTAAAAGGAGGTTTCTCTTAAAATTCTGTGTTGCCATGACACCTGCTTTCACCTGAAGTTAACCAATGCCTTTTTCTTATGGAAATGTTTATCTTAAGCTATGCTAATGTACTATGTATTTACCCAAAACTCTGTCTTCAAGTGGGTTCTGCCTTTTGGGCTCAGAACCTACTTGATAAACCAATATGTTATACTCTGATATTGTTCCTCTAGTCTATGTAAATGATGCTATTTGTATGGTGCTCTGCCCTTCTTCAAGATTCAAGTCAATTCTTTTATGGCCCAAGATAAACCATTTGGAGCCAAGATTATCCCAAAATACATCTTCTGGGTGAGGGGCCTGGTGCCATTCTAAGTTTTGAGACATTCCATTCTTTCATTAGCAGACTGCTGGTGACTATATAACATCCAGCTAAAGACTAGCAGGAGGTACTCTGATGCCTATGTCAGAAGCGTTCTCTATCTCCTTTATATTTTAATAAAACTTTATTACACAAAAGCTCTGAGCAATCAAGCCTTGTCTCTGGCCCCGGATTGAATTCTTCTCCTCCAGGGGCCAAGAATCCCGGCGTCATAATTCAACAACAACCTTTCACCATCATGTGGAGACCTTTATGTTCTGCTTCTCTCTTTGCTAAGTTGTCATGTTCATTTATCTCCATTGGCATCTCCGGTCTGGTAAGATGATCTTAGTTACAATCCCTCTGCTCATCAAAAATATGAAGACTTTATTGCATGTCTCAACTCTGTTGGCTGTCAGGCCCTGTGGACTTTTCCTTGTCTTCCAAGACTTTTTACTTTGTACTTAATGTTTGGAATTATTTGTAGCTAACGCTGATGAAATTGGTCTAGGGCTTAAAATTGGTTTCACCTAGTGGAAGAAACAGAAGCTGGAATCAAGATTGCCGGGAGAAATATCAATAACCTCAGATATGCAGATGACACCACCCTTATGGCAGAAAGTGAAGAGGAACTAAAAAGCCTCTTGATGAAAGTGAAAGTGGAGAGTGGAAAAGCTGGCCTAAAGCTCAACATTCAGAAAACGAAGATCATGGCATCTGTTCCCATCACTTCATGGGAAATAGATGGGGAAACAGTGGAAACTGTGTCAAACTTTATTTTTTTTGAGCTCTAAAATCACTGCAGATGGTGATTGCAGCTATGAAATTAAAAGACGCTTGCTCCTTGGAAGAAAAGTTATGACCAACCTAGATAGTATATTCAAAAGCAGAGCCATTACTTTGCCGACTAAGGTCTGTCTAGGCAAGGCTATGGTTTTTCCTGTGGTCATGTATGGATGTGGGAGTTGGACTGTGAAGAAGGCTGAGCACTGAAGAATTGATGCTTTTGAACTGTGGTGTTGGAGAAGACTCTTGAGAGTCCCTTGGACTGCAAGGAGATCCAACCAGTTCATTCTGAAGGAGATCAGCCCTGAGATTTCTTTGGAAAGACTGATTTTGAAGCTGAAACTCCAGTACTTTGGCCACCTCATGTGAAGAGTTGACTCACTGGAAAATACTCTGAGGGATTGGGGGCAGGAGGAGAAAGGGACGACAGAGGATGAGATGGCTGGATGGCATCACCGACTCGATGGACGTGAGTCTGAGTGAACTCTGGGAGTTGGTGATGGACAGGGAGGCCTGGCGTGCTGCGATTCATGGGGTCGCAAAGAGTTGGACATGACTGAGCGATTGAACTGAACTGAGACATGGCTCCTGGGCATGGCTACTGATATGCAAAACTTTAGTTTGCTTTAAGGCTTTTGCTATATTGGATCCCATAGTTGGTCTGTTGAATTGTTGGAGGGCAGACAATATATGCTTAAAATCTTTGTAATGATAAACTTTATAGTTGGACAGTTCTGGGAACTCTCCTCCAGGCCAATAACAGGTCTGGGACTAAAAGTTGGGCATAGCATAGATGTCTGTAGCTGGAGTTGTCTTCATCCAGCATTGCCATGACATCTGAAATAGGTCTTCTATGTGAGCAAGCAGTTCACATAATTCCACCATATCTGACTTACCATTTTATTTAGAAGGAACCTCAGTTAAAACCAGCAAACATAAAGTGTAGTTTGTTCAATAGGAAGTTTTTCCTGGCTGAATATAAACATTTTCTCCTTATAGTATTGAAAATCTGCTATTTGTCCCACATCCATATTGCTTTTACGTGTGTGTGCTTAACTGCTCAGTCATGTCTGACTCTTTGTGACCCCATGGACTGCAGTTCGCCAGGCTCCTCTGTCCATTGGGATTCTCCAGGCAAGAATACTGGAGTCAGTTGCCATGCCCTCCTCTAGGGCATCTTCCCAACCCAGGGATTAAACCCAGGTCTCCAGCATTGCAGGCAGGTTCTTTCCTGCATGAGTCACCAGGGAAGCCCAAGACTGGAGTGGGTAGCCCATCCTTCTGGAGGGGATCTTCCCAGCCAAGGAATTGAACTGCAGTCTCCTGCATTGCAAGTGGATTCTTTACCAGCTGAGCTACCAGAGAAGCCCATTGCTTTTATATTCCATTTCATTTATTGGCTTTTGGCTATATCTTTTAAATTTTTATTTTATTGTGGTAAGAACACATAACAAGAAATCTACCCTCTTAATAGCTTTTTAAGAATACAGTACAATATTGTTAACCACAGACACCATGTTGTACAGCCGATCTTTAGAATTTGTCTTGCGTTACTGAAAGTTGATCTTCAGTAGTAGCTCCAAATGTTCTGTGCCCCATCCCTGGCAAGCATCATTCTACTCTCTGCTTCTATGAGTTTGACTATTTTGGATAATTTATATAAGTGTAATCAGACAGTATTGATCCTTTTGTGACCGGTTTATTTCACTTAGCAGATTGCCCTCCAGGTTCAGCCTTATTGTTGTAAATGGCAAGATTTCCTTCTTTCTATGGCTGAATAATATATCTTTGTTGATGCCACATTTTCTTTATTGATTCATCCTTTAATGGACATTTAGGTTGTTTTCACATCTTGGCTACTCTGAATAATGCTACAGTGAACATGAGAGTGCTAATATCTGTTTGAGATTCTGATTTCAAATCACACTATTATTAAAAAAAAAAAAAGACCAGTGTTTTCAAGGATATGCAGAAATTAGAATCATTTTACACTGTGGATGGAATTATAAAATGATGTATTTACTTCAGAAAACAATGTGGAGATTCCTAAAAAATTATAAATAGAATTAACATATGATCTAGCAAACCTTTGTCCTTTTCACTGGATAACAGCACATTCATTTCAGTATATAACCTGATGCTAGGCATGAGCATGTCATAAAGCTTGGCCAAGCTCATGGTCCTTTCGTTCAGCTACAGGGAGACACATTAGAGCTAATGAGAGAACTTCCTGGATTTCTTTCAGTTATTCTTTGAATAGAGAAGCTCTCTTTCCATGGTTGTGTCTGATAGAGTAAAATGAAATTCTGTGGTCGTTGACCATTATCTTTACCAACTTGCCATTAGTAGGAGAGAGCTTGTCTGAGAATGGAGTGAACAGAGGAGAAAGCAAGATGTATGTGAATCTGTGGATTGTCCCATGCCTGGTATTTTCACATCTAAGGACACATTAAGTGTCCTAATGTTCATTTTAATTGGGGAGTGGCATCTTATTATATTGGTGTGCCATAATTTATCAATTGCTTATTATTTAATATATTGTCTGAGAATAACCATCATGTGTATAAGTGTTTGGTACTTTCAAAAGATAGACAGGTGGCACTGGTTATTCAAAGTATGTAAAAATTTTCTAAGACTCTTCATATAGTTCAGTTCAGTTCAGTTGCTCAGTCATGTCCGACTCTTTGCGACCCCATGAATTGCAGCACGCCAGGCCTCCCTGTTCATTACCATCTCCTGGAGTTCACTCAGACTCACGTCAATCGAGTCCGTGATGCCATCCAGCCATCTCATCCTCGGTCGTCCCCTTCTCCTCCTGCCCCTAATCCTTCCCAGCATCAGAGTCTTTTCCATTGAGTCAACTCGTTGCATGAGGTGGCCAAAGTACTGGAGTTTCAGCTTTAGCATCATTCCTTCCAAAGAGCTCCCAGGGTTGATCTCCTTCAGAATGGACTGGTTGGATCTCCTTGCAGTCCAAGGGACTCTCAAGAGTCTTCTCCAACACCACAGTTCAAAAGCATCAATTCTTCAGTGCTCAGCCTTCTTCACAGTCCAACTCCCACATCCATACATGACCACAGGAAAAACCATAGCCTTGACTAGACAGACCTTGGTTGGCAATGGTAGGCAGTGCATTTACTATGGACTTCCCAGGTAGCTCATGGTAAATAATCCATCTGCAATGCAGGAGACATGGGTTTGATTGCTGTGTTGGGAAGATCCTCTGGAGGAGGAAATGGCAACTCAGTCCAGTAATCTTCCCCGGGAAATCCTGTGATCAGAGAAGCCTCATGGGCTATAGTTCATGGGGCCGCAAAGAATCCAACACAACTGATCATGCATGCACAGTACATTTACTATGTTGGTTTTTGCTCGGGCTTTCTGTTTAAGGATTTTGATGTATGTTCCCTGGTCAGAATGTTGACAAACTGTTATGAATAAGTTTATACATAGATTGAATGAATTTTTTTCTTATAAATGTTAAGAAACAGGAATTGATTTTAATGTAGTGTTAAATAATCCAAAAAGATGATGTGTTGCCCAGCAGCATGTGGGCTAAGTGGGATCTTCAGGCATCTCTGTCTTGTGTGATAGGCTTTTGGGCTTTAGAAAGCTCTCAGCATAGTGGACAACCTGAGCATGTTTATATAGTGTATATTATGAGTTATAGGCCCTTGAGAGTGAAAAAGCTGGCTAGCCTTGTCTGAGTCTACCAGCCTGTCTGACTCCACGCTCTTGATCACTGCACTCCTTTTCCCCAAGAGTGGAGTGTGTGTGTGTGTGTGTGTGTGTGTGTGTGTGTGTGTGTGCGTGCACGTGTGCATATGTGCTCAGTCCTGTCAGACTCTTTGTGACCGCATGGACTGTAGCCCACCAGGCTCCTCTGTCCATGGGATTTCCCAGGCAAGAATACTGGAGTGGTTTGCCGTTTCCTTCTTCAGAGGATCTTCCTGAGCCAGGGATCGAAACTGTGCTTCTTGTGTCTCCTGCATTGGCAAGTAGATTCTTTACCACTGTGCTACCTGGGAAGCCCAAGAGTAGAGACGGAATGTCAATAAAGCTCGAGGTACATGTAACCACCATGTTTCCCAACACATATGCTCATAGTGTGATGAGAGTTAGGCCTACCTGCTGTCATCTTGAGTTTCACTAACCTGGCTCTCAGGGAGGCCCCCCTATGTCTCTTTCATTTCTTCCCCTCAGCCACTCCCCTTTCCAAGTTCATAGCTCTTGCCTCTCTGTCACCTCCTCACATCCTGAACTATTCCCTTGCAAAGCCAACCAACTTCTAGTAAGAGGCAATGCTAATTGCATTTATATAAGAGTGGAAAACGGGCTCATTGTTGTTGAAAATGAATGTTTTAGTAAGGGAAATTACAATAACTTTGCAAAAAAAAAAAAAAGAAAGAAAGAAAAGAAATCTTGTTCTTACCGTAGCTGTTCCATGTACTATCTGTAGGATCTTTGTTGAATTACTTAATACTTCTCGAGTCTTTGTCAGCTTTTGCAATGAAGGAGACCAGCAGAGAAGAAGCTTCTTTCAGATACCTAGAAAGGGTATTGATTTTCCAATAGCAAATACATCAGATTATTGCTGTTCTTTACATGCCCTGAGGCCCATGAGTAGGCAGGGGAAAGGAAACATCCGTGCAGAAGGGATTCGAGAATACAGAGAAAAGCCTGAACAGCCCAAGGTGACAATCCTAACAAAACAGAGATGCTGGAATAGAAGTACTCTTTTCGTTATATTCCTTTTCGTTATAGTATTTCATTACTACCTCTTTCTCTGCCTGAGGATTTAAGTAAAATCATATAGACAAAACCCCAAAAAAGTCCTGAAATTAAAAAAAAATAAATTAAAATATTCAGGAGATAAATTGAAGGAGAAGATGGCCAGTTTGATATCATAATCAATGGCCAGCATGACATAGTGGAATAAATAACTTACAACTCTTAACAAAAATATAAAATGTTGAGAATTAGGAAGCTGAATAAAACAAACATGAGGGTTAGATTAGGAGACCTAATGTGTACATTTAAGTCTGAATTTGGCAATAAGGAGTTCATGATCTGAGCCACCGTCATCTCCCAGTCTTATTTTTGCTGACTGTAAAGAGTTTCTCCACCTTTGGCTGCAAAGAATATAATCAATCTGATTTTGTTGTTGACTAATGATGTCCATGTGTAGAGTCTTCTCTTGTGTTTTTGGAAGAGGGTGTTTGCTATGACCAGTGCATTTTCTTGGCAACACTCTATTAACTTTTTCCCTGTTTCATTATGTACTCTGAGGCCAAATTTGCCTGTTACTCCAGGTATTTCTTGACTTCCTACTTTTGCATTCCAGTCCCCTATAATGAAAAGGACATCTTTTTTGGGTGTTAGTTCTAGAAGGTCTTGTAGGTCTTCATAGAACCATTCAACTTCAGCTTCTTCAGCATTACTGGTCAGGGCATAGACTTGGATTACTGTGATACTGAATGGTTTGCCTTGGAAATGAACAGAGATCATTCTGTCGTTTTTGAGATTCCATCCAAGTAATGCATTTCAGACTCCTTTGGAGACTATGAAAGAAAGTAGGGGAAACCACTAGACCATTCAGGTATGACCTAAATCAAATCTCTTATGATTATACAATGGATGTGAGAAATAGATTTAAGGGCCTAGATCTGATAGACAGAGTGCCTGATGAACTATGGATGGAGGTTCATGACATTTTACAGGAGACAGGGATCAAGACCATCCCCAAGAAAAAGAAATGCAAAAAAGCATAGTGACTGTCTCAGGAGGCCTTACAAATAGCTGTGAAAAGAAGAGAGGCAAAAAGCAAAGGAGAAAAGGAAAGATATACCCATTTGAATGCAGAGTTCCAAAGAATAGCAAGGAGAGATAAGAAAGCCTTTCTCAGTGATCAATGTGAAGAAATAGAGGAAAACAATAGAATGGGAAAGACTTGAGATCTCTTCAAGAAAATCAGAGATACCAAGGGAACATTTCATGCAAAGATGTGCTCAATAAAGGACAGAACTGGTATGGGCCTAACAGAAGCAGAAGATATTAAGAAGAGGTGGAAGAATACACAGAAGAACTATGCAAAAAAGATCTTCACAACCCAGATAATCATGATGATGTGATCACTCACCTAGAGTCAGACATCCTGGAATGTAAAGTCAAGTGGGCCTTAAGAAGCATCACTATGAACAAAACTAGTGGAGATGATGTAATTCCAGTTGAGCTATTTCAAATCCTAAAAAGATGATGCTGTGAAAGTACTGCACTCAATATGCAAGCAAATTTGGAAAACTCAGCAGTGGCCACAGGATTGGAAAAGGTCAGTTTTCATTCCAATCCCAAAGAAAGGCAATGCCAAAAAATGCTCAAACTGCCGCACAATTGCACTCATCTCACACGCTAGTAAAGTAATGCTCAAAATTCTCCAAGCCAGGCTTCAGCAATACGTGAACTGTGAACTTCCACATGTTCAAGCTGGTTTTAGAAAAGGCAGAGGAACCAGAGATCAAATTGCCAACATCCACTGGATCATGGAGAAAGCAAGAGAGTTCCAGAAAAACATCTATTTCTGCTTTATTGACTATGCCAAAGTCTTTGACTGTGTGGATCACAACAAGTGGAAAATTCTGAGAGAGATGGGAATACCAGACCACCTGACCTGCCTCTTGAGAAATCTGTATGCAGGTCAGGAAGCAACAGTTAGAACTGGACATGGAACAACAGACTGGTTCCACATAGGAAAAGGAGTACATCAGGCTGTATATTGTCATCCTGCTTATTTAACTTCTATGCAGAGTACATCTTGTGAAACGCTGGGCTGGAGGAAGCACAAGCTGGAATCAAGATTGCTGGGAGGAATATCAATAACCTCAGATATACAGATGACATCACCCTTATGGTAGAAATCAAAGTAGAACTAAAAAATCTCGTGATGAAAGTGAAAGAGGAGAGTGAAAAAGTTGGCCTAAAGTTCAACATTCAGTAAACTATGATCATGGCATCCAGTCCGATCTTTTATGGCAAATAGATGTGGAAACAGTGGCAAACTTTCTTTTTGGGGACTTCAAAATCACTGCAGATGGTGATTGCAGCCATGAAATTAAAAGATGCTTACATCTTGGAAGGTAAGTTATTACCAACATAGACAGCATATTAAAAAGCAGAGACATTACTTTGCCAACAAAGGTCCATCTAGTCAAGGCTATGATTTTTCCAGTGGTTATGTATGGATGTGAGAGTTGGGCTGTGAAGAAAGCTGAGCACCAAAGAATTGATGCTTTTGAACTGTGGTGTTGGAGAAGACTCTTGAGAGTCCCTTGGACTGCAAGGAGCTCCAACCAGTGAGTCCAAAAGGAAATCAGTCGTGAATATTCATTGGAAGGACTGATGTTGAAGCTGAAATGCCAATACTCTGGCCACCTGATGCAAAGAGCTGACTCATTTGAAAAGACCCTGATGCTGGGAAAGATTGAAGGCAGGAGGAGAAGGGGACAACAGAGGACGAGATCGTTGGGTGGCATCACCAACTCAGTGGACATGAGTTTAAGTAAACTCCAGAAGTTGGTGATGGACAGGGAGGCCTGGCGTGCTGCAGTCCATGGGTTTGCAAAGAGTCGGACACAACTGAGTGACTGGACTGAACTGAATGTGTAAATATTAGGAGTCATAGAAAAGAAAAGAAATTTAGATGTAAGGGAATCAATAATTTTTTGAAATAGTGGTTTTGTTTTGTTTTTGGCTGCATCGTGGTGGCATATGCAGTTGCAGTTTCCTGACCAGGGATGGAAATAGGTGCCACAATCACGGGACAGCCAGGAAAGTCCCTGACTTGAATTCTCGAGTCTGTGGATTTAAAATCCCATTTCTGGGTGTATATCCAAAGGAAGCAAAATAACTGTTCTTAACAGATAACTGCATTTCATGTTAATTTCAGTATTATTCACAATAGCCAAGATAGGAAACAACCTAAGAATCTATTGATGGATGAATGAAAAAAGAAAATGTGGTATATACATACAATGCAATATTATTCAGAGATAAGGAAGCCTGCAATTTGTGATAATATGAATGAACGTGAAGGACATTATGTTAGAGTGTAATAAGCTGGACACAGAAAGACACATACCGCATATCTTACATGTGGAGTCTAAAAATATCAAACCCATAGAATCAGATAGTACAAGAGCAGTTAACAGGAGTCTAGGCTTCCCTGGTGGCTGAAACTGTAAAGCATCTACCTGCAATGCTGGAGACCCAGGTTTGATCTCTGGGTTGGGAAGATCCCCTGGAGAAAGAAATGGCAACCCATTCCAGTACTCTTGCCGGGAAAATCCCATTGACAGAGGAGCCTGGTAGGCTACTGTCCATGGGGTCACAAAGAGTTAGACATGACTGAGTGACTTTACTTACTTACTTAGGGAACAGGGCCTGGATAAAATGGGATGTTGATCAAAGGGTTCAAAGTTATAGATATATAATGAATATGTTCTGGAGACCTAATATAGAGCATGATGACTATGGTTATTAATACTCTACTGCATAATTGAAATTTGCTGTAAGAGTAGATCTTAAATATTCTCACTACACACACAAAAAGAGGTAACAGAGGTAATAGAAGTGCTAATTAGCTTGATTGTGGTACACATTGCACAATGTATATGTTTACAAAAACACCATGTTGTAACCTTTAATATGTCCAATTTCATTTGGCAATTGTATGTCAATAAAGCTAGAGGAAAATCTTCATGAATTTTAGGTATGATCGGGGAAAAAAATTAAAACCTCAGTAAATTCTGATAAAATTCCTGGACTTTAATGCTTAAGATAAATTATACAATCTTGTAGGCTGAAAGAATATATTTACAAAATGAGAAAGGGCTGTAGAGATTTCAATCTTCATCTTCAATATTGAAGTTTGAAAGACTATTATAAGCTACAGAGATAAAAGCACTGTAGTACAGGACTTTAATACCCACAAGATATAACTGATCTCTTAGGTTCATGGTGAATAGGATAAAGTGTTATGAATATTCAATAATTCTAGACTGTATCACTTATGTATTTCATGGGGGATAATTGCTTGAGCATGTACTCCAACAAAATATAATATGTCAGACCTTCAAATAGGAAAAGAAGGAGATGAGAATACACAATGGTGAGTAACCGAATTTATCTATCTTTCCATCTATTTGTCATCTGTTTGTGTACCTATCGTCTGTTTGTGTACCTCTATGTATACCTGTATACTTAGTAGGATGAAGGGGTGTGTGTTATTTCAATGCTAGATATTGATTATTGAAAAGGAAAATACATCAAAAGAAAGTTATTATATTTACTATAATGAGTAAGCTAAATGTGAGAATTTTGTAATGAGTTCAGGGCTTTGGGAGATGATCAAGAAAAAATATATGACCATGATGTGACAGTAGCACACAGCAAACTCTATATGGGTGGCAGTTGGACTGATTTACAAGTAAGGGAATGTCCCTCAGAGCAGGAGACCTTCTGAGACAATGGTGCAAGGCAACACCCAGAAGGGGAAGAGGGCAAGGGACCCTCTGTGGGAGAGGGGAGTTATAATGTGCGGGTGATATCACCAGGGAGGTGGCAGAGAGTTTCTGGGTCAGAGAACCCCACTGGGAAGCATCAGTTCGGAGTCTTTTCTAGCCCCCAAGGTTTGTCTTATCTTTGGCTAGCAGATGTTGGTTATAGTGTCATGGAGTATGCATCACAGGCATGCTGTGAATGACTAAAAGTCTGCATATTTGGTTTACATTTAAAACAATTTGTTGTGTAAAAATTTGAGTTCGGGCATTGATAGACTTTTGAGCTAACAGTACTAGCCTGCTGTGCAGAAGTAAATAATCTAGCACCAATACACTGGGGCCACCTTTGGTTCATTTTTATAACTTACTGGTAATGAGGAGCCTATACTGTCTAATCTGGGAGGAGAAAGAATGGGAGGTAAAAGTATTATAAATGTTTTATCTTATAGGGGTTGGATTTGGTAGCAACAGGGGAATATATTGTCCTAATAGATAAGAAGCATCATGCTTTTTTATAATTGATAAATATTTTATTGTAAATGGCAGTAAAGGAAAAATATACTAAATATTTAAACTAATGAAGTAGAGTGGAATTTTCAAATCAATAAACAAGCAAGAATGAAAGATTTGCAGTTTGATCATATCAGCAAAATATTGGCACAGGGAAACATTTTTTTAAAGGAAATATAAACTGAAATAATTAAGTAAATAATTCTATTGATTGTTGTACTAAAAGTGAACTGGTTGAAATCTGTCTCTTATGAAAATGGGGAGACTGTCAAAAATCTACCCCCAATGTATGCTGTTTATGAGAAACACAAGTGTAAGTAATATGATTATCAGATAAAGTGGTCAAAAGCACGTAATTGATGTATAAGAAACATATATACTGATAGAGAAACGTTCTGTGCTAAGTCATTTCAGTCGTGTCCAGCTCTTTTGCTACCACATAGACTGTAGCCCACCAGGCTCCTCTGTCCATGAGATTCTCTAGGCAAGAATACTGGAGTGGGGTTGCCGTGCCCTTCTCCAGGGAATCTTCCTGGCCCAGGGATCTGACCCATGTCTCTTACATCTCCTGCATTGGCAGGCAGGCTTTTTATCACTAGCACCACCATTATGTCATAGTAAAATGCCTATTTTTTTTTTTTAATGTAGTTGTCACAAATCTGGATACATCAAACAGCATAGCTGTTAAATACACATACAGCTATTAAAACTCCAAGGAGACCCTGAGAAAAATACAGTTATGTGGGAGATATTAATATGCCTATTTTGGAGTCAGATTTAATAGAAAAATAATTGAGGACATAGAGGATCTGAATGATATCAATAAATATCATATAAAAGCTATATATACAAACTCATACTTTCAAATAGAAATATTGTTTTTATTTATCTATGAAATATTTATAATTAACCATATACTTGACAATGAGGAAAATTATTAAAATGGTAGAACTTTACAAGATACATTTTGTATTGGGTTAAAATAAAATTAATGATGAAAAGGGAGACCAGAGTCTCCTCTCTGATGGGAAATTTACTGCAGTACTAAATTAATTAGAGATCAAAATAGAAACTAAGACTAAAATAATGTTACAGATAATTTTGAAAACGTTGTGAAGTTGAATACTTTATGAAACCAAATAGCCTCAGTAAAACTCTGATTAAGGAATAACTTCAGTCAGCAATCCAAAAATGGGAACTTTATAATATTTTTTAAATTAAAAGAAAAGCAACAACAACAAAGGTAACATTGGTAAAAGGAAATACTAACCTGAAGTCCTATGATAAAAATGAAATAGGAAGCATAAAAAAAGCAAAAGTATTTTTTCTTTGAGTTTTCAAGAAAATCAATAAAACCCTATTGAAGAAAAGAAAACAGAGAATGGCATTATACATACTTAGAAATATATAAATAAATCTACCCAGACAGAAGAGATTAACGACTTAAGGGAATACTCTATGCAATATAAAAAAATAACAATCCTGAGAAAAATTTAGACTTCTATATACGTATAGAGACACAGTTGCAAAGACCTGATGAAGTAAGATAGGAAACTTGGAAGATATAAAAAGGACACACTTAGGTATAAAACAAAATTTTATGGCAAAAAAGTATTGTAAATGAACTCAAAGGGGGAAATATAGATTTGTATAACTTTTTTTCCTTACAAAAACATTTTTTGAGCATGAGGAAAGCATGGAAGGATATATATCCCAGGCTATTACTACTGGTCACATGCTGATAGGGAAAAGGTGGGCTGTATTCAGGGGATGGGAAAGTTGGAGGCTTCCCAGGTAGCGCTAGTGATAAAGAACCTGCCTGCCAGTGCAGGAGACATAAGAGACAGGGGTTGGATTCCTGGGTCCGGAAGATCCCCTGGAGAAGGAAATGGCAGCACTCCAGTATTCTTGCCTGGGAAATCCCATGGGTAGAGGAGCCTGGCAAGCTACTGTCCATGGGGTCACAAAGTCGGACACAACTGAAGTGACTTAGCACACACGCAAGAGTAAAAAGAAGTAAAAAAAAAAAAAAAAAGTAAAATGCCAATATATGCAGCAACAAAAACAGACTATAAGCTTAATTTAAAACCTGTGAATTCTGAACAATGAAGTCCTTGATTCAAACAAGTATCTTGTTCAGTCGCTAAGTCTTGCCCAACTCTTTGTGACTCCGTGGACTGCAGCATGCCAGGCTTCCCTGTCCTCCACTGTCTCTGGAAGTTTGCTCAAATTATGTCCATTGAATCAGTGATGCTATCTAACTGTCTCATCTCATTGACAGGTGGATTCTTTACCACTGAGCCACCAGGAAAGCCCAGCAAGTATTAATACCTATCCTAGCAAAAACTGGGGAGAACAAGTATGAGAAAAACTATTTAAAACCTAAAATTACTTCTTTGGCCACATTGTTTTGGTGGAAATTTATTGGAACCTCTAATCACAACTCATTGTGAATTCTTTGTAAAATATATATTTGTATAAAATTGTCATGAAAACAGTAATTCATTGATCAACCCTCCAAAAAGTACCTTGTATAGCCTATGAACTTAATAACCAGTTTCCCTTCTTTTGAAACCTCAATTTTGCTGTCCATGAAGCTATTCTCTTATCAAATTTTAAGCAGGTTTTACAGTTTCACTAATGGTGTATTTTTGAAGTGGTAGTGGCCCCATTAACTGCTTAAGAGCCCAGCTAATATCAAACTGAACATATTTTGCTATCAAGCAATAACGGGTTTCTTAAGAAAAATCATGATATTACAGCTAAATCTTGGGATAGAAGAAACCTTGACTTGTCTTTTTGTGGGAAAGAATCTTTTCAAATTTTGTATTTCAAGGTTAGTAGCATAGAGCGGCATTTGTTACAATGAACACAAATCAACATCATATATCAGTTTGACATATAAAGTCAATAGCACATTTCTAAAATAGAGGCACTGTGTATTAGTAGAGGCACAGAAAACCTAGCTTGGTCCTGGTGCCAGCACCTACTGACCTGAGGTCTAGGATATATTACTGAATTTCTCTGAGTCTCAATTTACACAACAGAATCATCATGGTTGTTCCACCTACCTAGAGGGTTTTTGTTGTGACAATCAAATGACTACTTTATGTAATAGGGCTCTGCAAGCAAGAACACACAAAATATGTGGTGAATAGCTTTTTTTTTTTCTTTGTGGAAGGATTTTGTTCAGTCTTTCTGTTAGATATTAGATTTTATTTGTCCTTTTCTCATACTGTTCATGGGGTTCTCAAGGCAAGAATAATGAAGTGGTTTGCCATTCCCTTCTCCAATAGATCATGTTTTGTCACGGGAAAAGACCCTAATGCTGGGAAAGATTGAAGTCAGGAGAAGGGGATGACAGAGGATGAGATGGTTTGATGGCATCACCAACTCGATGGACATGAGTTTGATCAAGCTCCAGAAGTTGGTGGTGGACAAGGAAGTCTGGCATGCTGCAGTCCATGGGGTTCCAATAAGTTGGACACAACCGAGTGACTGAACTGACCTACTGTCCTTTTCTGGATACATGTAGGAAGAAATTTATCTGTGGTACAAAATCTGAATCTCCAGAGATGATGTTTGAATAATAATAAAAAAGATTATTTTATTCCTGTCCTTAGCATAATAGAAGTACCATATTAGGGAGATCTATAAGATTGAATCCTGAAACATGTACTTAAAATACAAAATGAAGTTAGTCTACTTGGAATCATTTAAATTTTTGTAAAATGTGATTTCATGTAATGACTAAGGACATAATTTTCATGTAGCAAAAGATGCCGTATAGTTTTCTGGAGGAGATGATGTAAAGGTGTAATAAAATATTATGTTCTTCCTAATGATATTTTTCAACCTCAATATATTATGTAATTCTAAGTGATTACTACAAGTAGATGTTTACTGGTACTACAGAAATTCTATTTTTGTTATAAAGGAAAGTACTTGTACTCAGCACTCCAACTTTATGTCTTGGAACTCCTTCTTTAATTACAATTTATAGAAGTTTAATAAATTCAAATAAGATAATTCAATTTTTATATTTTTGTATAATCAACAAGAGAGCATGTTAATAGGATAATTTTCTCTTGATGAAAGTAGTTAATTATTTTCTGTGGTGGTTTCTATGTGATATTATCTCACAGCTCCCACAATGCTATATTTCAGCATTCTGAACTTTACCATAGCCTAATATTTTTATAATGTAAGTTAGTAAAGTGTTTTTAGCCTGTTTAATTTCTTGGTCTTAGTTGTGGGCTTACTTTTTTTTTTAGATCATCACAGTAATTTACAGTAGCTATTATTACTACTTTATTGATAAGAATAAACCAAAAATGGTATTAACTGCAGTTTTAATTTGTCTCAAATGAAGGACAGTGTGGACTAATGTGTCAGAATTCACATTTTTTGCAATTCGGTTGTACATATTACGTAGCTATATCTGTCTATATCTACTATCATTTTTATCTATTTGTCTACTATGTATCTACCTACCTACCTATCACTTGAAGTAAAATAGGATATTTAATTCCAATTGGAAAATAATATCATGTGGGGGAAACTACATGGACTTTGAAATGAGACAAGATTTAAACTCTATCACTTATAGTTTTGTGATAACTTTCAAGTTGCCAAATTTCTCTGTCTTGGTTGCTTTAGTAAGTAACGCAGTGGCTAGTTTCATCTCTCTTCCTTTCATAGCATTTTCTACCTACTGGTTGGTTGTCAAACCTTAACATGCAAATCAGTGCCC
The DNA here is from genome assembly GCF_042477335.2 of Ovis canadensis. Classification (NCBI taxonomy): domain Eukaryota; kingdom Metazoa; phylum Chordata; class Mammalia; order Artiodactyla; family Bovidae; genus Ovis; species Ovis canadensis. Next base: position 80,660,249 of record NC_091254.1, read on the forward strand.
CAGAGAACTTATTCAAAAGTAGATTCTGATTCAGTAGATCTGCAGTGGAGCCCAGGATTTTACGTTTCTATGAAGTATTAATACATTGTCTTCCTGCCTCGGTTTGAGTGGCAAGGTTGTAATGTACACTGGGAAGCAGAAGGTTTGTTCACTGAAGTGCTCTTCTGACACCTGAAATGGAGAGTTATTGTGGCAGTTAGGAGTAAGAGATGTATAAAATGACTTTCCTGGCTTCTGACGAGAGAGGAGCTCAAGAAACATCATCATTGCCTCATCATTGTCATCATTTTTTTTTTTTTTTGGATAGGGTTCTTCTTGGAGCCTATTTTTCTTTCTTTTTTAAGATGTGTTTATAATTGGCACAAATTGTATTAGTTTCAAATGTAAAACATAATGATTCAATATTTGTATATATTACAAAATATTCACCACAATAAGTCTAGTTTAACATCTGTCACCACAGGTAGTTACAACACTTTTTTTTTCCTTGTGATAAGGACTTGAAAGATTTATTCTCTTGGCAACTTTCAAATATGCAGTATGGTGTTATTATAACCACAGTCACCATACTGTAAATACATTACATCACCTTGACTTATTTTATAACTTTGTTTGTACCTTTGGACCTCCTTCACACATTCATTCACCACTCCCCGCCCCTTGCTGTCCCACGTCTGGAAACTACAAATCCATTTTCTGCATCTGTGAGCTCGGGTGGTTTTGTTGTTTTGTTCTGTTGTTTTTGCGGTCATCTTCTTAGGTATTACATCTTTGTGTAAATAAATCATTTATTTGGCAGTAAAGCAGGTCACAGCTGGGAGTATTATTGGAATCATTTTGTGCAGACCCCTTATTTATAGAGGAGGAACCTAAGATTTCTAGATAGAAAGTTCCTTTAGGATAGAGACTCAGACCTCATGATTGTGAACTTAACTCTCCTTTCATCCCATCACAGTGTCTTCCTTGTAAGAAAGGCCAAATACGTTTGATATCTAAAACATCCAGGAAGGAATATATAATTTTTCAAAGGAAACTAAGCTTAGAAGCTGTTCACACAGAAAGAAATTCCAAGAAAGTTAAAAAATGTTGGTGGGAACCCAGACCTCCTTGTGTTCAGTTCAGTTCAGTTCAGTTCAGTTTCTCAGTCATGTTTGACTCTTTGTGACCCCATGAATCGCAGCACGCCAGGCCTCCCTGTCCATCACCAACTCCCAGAGTTCACTCAGACTCGCGTCCATTGAGTCAGTGATGCCATCCAGCCATCTCATCCTCGGTCGTCCCCTTCTTCTCCTGCCCCCAATCCGTCCCAGCATCAAAGTCTTTTCCAATGAGTCAACTCTTCGCATGAGGTGGCCAGAGTACTGGAGTTTCAGCTTTAGCATCATTCCTTCCAAAGAAATCCCAGGGCTGATCTCCTTCAGAATGGCTTTGGCTCCATTCTTTCTGGAGTTTTTTCTCCACTGATCTCCAGTAGCACATTGGGCACCTACTGACCTGGGGAGTTCCTCTTTCAGTATCCTATCATTTTGTCTTTTCATACTGTTCATGGGGTTCTCAAGGCAAGAATACTGATGTGGTTTGCCATTCCCTTCTCCAGTGGACCACATTCTGTCAGACCTCTCCACCATGACCCATCCATCTTGGGTTGCCCCGCGGGCATGGCTTAGTTTCATTGAGTTAGACAAGGCTGTGGTCCTAGTGTGATTAGATTGACCAGTTTTCTGTGAGTATGGTTTCAGCATGTCTGCCCTCTGATGCCCTCTTGCAACACCTACCATCTCCTTGTGTTACCTTTGCTTATTGTTTTGAATCTTTTTTTTTTTTTGGCATTTGAGTTGGAAAACAGTACATTCATGCAAAAATGACTTTGTAGTTATAGTATGTGTTAAGGAAAATCCTGTGGTATCTGGTGAACCACCTTGTAAAGTTTGGGATGTGTATTTTCTCCACCTCATTTTTACCTTTCTGTGACCCTTTTTAATGACCACCTATCTTGCCAGATAGTTTTGCCCTCTCTAAGGCGATCTTGATCCAATATACTCATTCAAGCATTAGGAATCCATTAGTGACTCCTTGTAGGTATATTTGTATTAAAAACAAAAATAACAATAGACACACTTCAAAAATTAGAAAATGTGTTCAGGTTCATTTTTTAGGGCTTCTTTCCAATATTATTGATATTATAGAAACTGCTTAGCCTCTTTGGAAGCCTACCATCTACTCAGATTTTATAGTAACATTGAAAGGCAACCTCTAAGGATTATTTTTCAGATAAGATTTCATGGAGTACTTAAATAGTGGATGTATGCTTGCTTGTTATTTGTAGGTGATTAGAGAAAACAGAATTAGGTCTAAGGTGCTCAATAAATAATAACACTTCATCTTTCTCTTCTCATTCTACACAGGTTTAGAAGCAATTTAGAGATAAAGCCACAAAATTATAATGTAGTCTTATTACTGATACAGATGAATTTCGGAACTTTGGGTCTTTTAGCCAAGTAGGTTTGCTAACAGTTTGCCCTCGCAGTGGAAAGACTCAGCACATTTAGTTCCAGTTGCAATGACTGCTCTGAACAGTATCAGATCTCCCCACAGGAGCACCTCCTTCTGTACTTCACAGAATGGAAGAGCATGCTTTTTGTGGGCAGACCTGCTGCCAAACAGTGGGTGAGGAAAAAAAGAACTGAGTCATCCATGACCAGTACTGCTCTGAAATTTTCTAATCAGAAAATCCACATTTCCTCCTCTGGGGGAGATTTGAGAGGAGAAAAGAAAGGAGGTCAAGAAGTTACTTTATTGAATGACCCTCAGTAAGACATCGGAGAAGGCAATGGCACCCCACTCCAGTATTCTTGCCTGGAAAATCCCACGGGCAGAGGAGCCTGGTAGGCTGCAGTCCATGGGATCGCGAATAATTGGACACTACTGAGGGATTTCATTTTCACTTTTCACTTTCATGTGTTGGAGAAGGAAATGGCAACCCCCTCCAGTGTTTTTGCTTGGAGAATCCCAGGGACGGGGGAGCCTGGTGAGCTGCCGTCTATGGGGTTGCACAGAGTCGGACACGACTGAGGCGACTTAGCAGCATCAGCAGCAGCAGCTGCCTGTAGAGCTTAATGCTCTGTTTTGTGGTCTTTGATTAAATATATGTTTCTATTCTGCGAGTAAGCAGGATATGTCTTTTAAAAAGCACTAGCCATTTAGGAGAAGGTAATGGCACCCCACTCCAGTACTCATGCCTGGAAAATCCCATGGGCAGAGGAGCCAGGTAGGCTGCAGTCCATGGGGTCGCTAAGAGTCAGACATGACTGAGCGACTTCACTTTCACTTTTCACTTTCATGCATTGGAGAAGGAAATGGCAACCCACTCCAGTGTTCTTGACTGGAGAATCCCAGGAACGGGGGAGCCTGGTGGGCTGCCATCTATGGGGTCGCACAGAGTTGGACACGACTGAAGCGACTTAGCAGCAACTATTTAGGAGGCTAGAGAACGTGGGCTACTGGTGTGAACTGAATACACAGGCTCAATTCAAGCCTGGTATTGCAGTCAAGTGGCAAACAGGCATGAACATACTAAAAATGTGTGTTTTAGTACTCAAAACAAATAGTGCGTCAGTAAATAAAAAAATCTGAAGGCAACCAGGAACTACATGTCACTGAGCAAAACAGAGCAGTGCTAGCTGTAAACTCTTTGAGGATGGGCAATGCTAAGGAAGAAGTTTCAAGTCCTTTTACTAAATTTAGGACAACATGAAGGAACTGGTAATTAAAAACCCCTGTGATTGTTTCTAGATACATGAGAATTGTTGAGGGATTCAAGGAGGAATCAGAGAGTTCGGAAAACTCACATCAGTTTTATTATCAGGGCAATAATAGTGAGAGAATAGAATGTAAGGGGAGAAGATAGGCTGATTCAGCTGGAAGGAGAGAGAGAGTTTGTTAAAGAGAACTGCTGGCAGCTTAGAGAACCAATTGGAAAGTGATGAAAGGGAATTGAGATGGTGAGAAAAGCAAAGGAGGTGAAACTAACCTCTTAAAAGTTCATGCAGGGGGTAGTAGGAAATGATGATCCATTAGGTTTTTTTTAAATCACAAACACTAAGTATAATAAAGTCTAAGAAAAAATTTCAGAGATCCAACTGGAGCAATTAATCTAATAGGGTAAAGGAGCTCTTGAGAGGTGGCCTTTCAAAGCTAAACCTCAAAAGAGAGGAGAAAGTGGTTGCCCAGGGCCTCGGGCCTGGGGGTACAGATTTCAGATATGCAAGATGAATAAGTTCTGGGTGTCTATGGCAGTGTAACCATGGTTGGTAATACAGTATTGTACAGTTAACCTTGTTGGGAGAGTAGGTTTTAAGTGTTCTCACCCCAAAAACATATTAAGTATATGAGGTGATTAATACTGTGGTGATTATTTCACAATTTATACATATATCAGAACATTAATTATACATCTTCAATCTATATGTTTTAATTTGTCAACTGTACCTTATTGGTGCTTATACTTTCATCTGTGAAGTGGCATCTGTCCTTATACTTTCGACTGTTGACCAAGAAGCTTTGTGCTGTCATTCTCTCTCACCCTGGACTTTGTAACCACAGATTTCTTTTTTCCTTAAGAAATTTTCAGTTTTACTTCAGAGTTGGAGTTTTTAAATATTTGCCCAGCAGAGAACATAAGAACACAAATAGAAAATGGAAAATCTTTACAATGTGAGAAAAATGCTGAAGCTTAAAAGATCGTGGTAGGACTCCTGAGATTATGTCGGCTGTGTTAAATAAGTATAAAAATCTGGGCATGTTGAAGAGAGGAAGACAATAGTGGTGTGAAATGATCAGAGAGGTGTTAGATGATTCATGTGCAAGGTGACACAGTCATTGTAAGTCATGCTAGGAATCTTCTATGTCTTTAGGGAACAAACCCAAGAGATACATAAAATTAGGATTCTAAGGGAAGCAGCAAGAGAGATAGGCTCATTAGAGGGGATCTAGGCAAGATAATGATAGTTTGAATCCAATCTTGGGTTAGCTGTTCAAAGGATACTTTTGTTATTCTCAGTACTTCTTGACTTAATCTCATTATAGGAGATGAAAACGATAGGGTTATATTAGAAAATAAAATATCTGGGCCAGAAAACAAAGGAAAATAAAATGGAAAGAAGACTCTTGAACACAGCAAGCAGTGCTGCCCTACCTGAGTTAGAGAGGGAAAGGGGCCAACTTCAAAGCAAAGAAAATCATTTAAAACTTAGGTGAGTCATCTTGAAAAAAGTGAAAAACAGCACAGAGAAAGAAAATTTTAGAGGCATAGTCCAGATTGTAGGAAAATATATAGTGAAAGGGAAAGCTACTTAACTCCTGGAACAATGAAGCACTTTTAAAATAGGGATCATTGGAGGATCATGGCAGAGGGCTTTGTCCTCACTTAGCACCCCAGGTCACAAGCTTGAGAAAGACTATCTACGTCTCCTGCTTGGGGGTCTGAAGAGGCATTTCTGTGGTTGGTACATGTGTGATAATATTTTCAAAGGTAGGTTTCTGGATACATGCACACCAGTGTTCGCTGCAGCACTGTTTACAATAGCCAAGACTTGGAAGCAATGTAAATGTCCATCAACAGGTAAAAGGGTAAAGAAGATGTGGTACATGTTTACAATGGAGTGTTACTCAGCCATGAAAAATAATTGAATAATGCTATTTGCAGCAACATGGTTGGAACTGGAGATTAAAATAGTAAGTGAAGTAAATCACACAGAGAAAGGCAAAAGTCATATGGAATCATTATATGTGGAATCTAAAAGAAATGAAATAATTGATCTTATTTACAAAACAAAAACAGACTCACAGACTTAGAGAATACATTTCTGGTTACAGTGAGGGATAGACTGAGAGTTTGACAGTTACACACTGCTGTATTTAAAATAGAAAACCCAAAAGGGTCAACTGTATAGCAAAATATACAAAAAAACAGGCAAACAAACAAAAACGGGTTTTCCTGGGGAAAGTTAGTGATTACAGCCACCATGGTCTAGCATGGAGCTTACATTCAACTAATCCTAAAGTGCTAGAAATATGGAACTCAAATACAAAAGAAGGTTAAGAAGTTTTGATTATGCAGGAAGGAAAAGGAAAGTGCTGTAAATGAGAATTTGTGACTGGATTTGCCACCAATGTGTATCTCTCAATTTCGTAGGAAAATAAGAATGCCATCCTCTGAGAGACGATAGTATCTGTAACAGTTCAGTTACTCAGTCATGTCCAACTCTTTGCGATCCCATGGACTCTAGCACACCAGGTCTCTCTGTCCATCACCAACTCCCAGAGCTTGCTCAAATTCATGTCAGTGATGCCATCCAACCATATCATCCTCTGTTGTCCGCTTCTCCTCTTGCCTTCAATCTTTTCCAGCATCAGGGTCTTTTCCAATGAGTCAGTTCTTTGCATTAGGTGGCCAAAGTATTGGAGCTTCATCTTCGGCATCAGTCCTTCCAATGAATATTCAGGACTGATTTCCTTTAGGGTTGACTGGTTGGATCTCCTTGCAGTCCAAGGGACTCTCAAGAGTCTTCTCCAACACCACAGTTCAAAAGCATCAATTCTTTGGTGCTCAGTTTTCTTTATGGTCCAACTCTCACATCCATACTTGACTACTGGACTAGATGGACCTTTGTTGCAAAGTAATACCTCTGCTTTTTAATATGCTGTCAAGGTTTGTCATGACTTTTCTTCCAAGGAACAAAAGTATTTTAATTTCAAGGCTGCAGTGACCATCCGCAGTGATTCTGGAGCCCAAGAAAACAAGACTGTCACTGTTTCCACTGTTTCCCCATCTATTTCCATGAAGTGATGGGACCAGATGCCATGATCTTCATTTTTTGAATGTTGAGTTTTAAGCCAACTTTTTCACTCTTCTATTTCACTTTCATCAAGAAGCTCTTCTGCTCCTCTTGGCTTTCTGCCATAAATGAGGTGTCATCTGCATATCTGAGGTTATTGGTATTTCCTCTTGCAATCTTGATTCCAGCTTGTGCTTCATCCAGTCCAGCATTTCACATAATGTACTCTGCATATAAGTTAAATAAACAGGGTGACAATATACAACCTTTACGTACTCCTTTCCCAATTTGGAACCAGCCAACTTTAACCTCCTGATGCAAAATTGCTCTCAATTGGGTTTCAGTTCTCAATATGTGTGTGTGTGTGTGTGTGTGTGTGTGTACATGCATATCTCCTCTGTTCATCTGGAATAGATGGATGGCATCCTGTTGATGCTGAGAATATTCTCCTCCTCCCTCAGACACAACCCTAGGGGTGTTGCTCTAATCTTTGGCCAAGGGCCTGGGTTCTAGGAATTCATTTTTCTTGGAACAGCTGCTCTAATGGTTGGGGATAGCCTTGATTTCTAAATTTCGTGAGTGTGAAGTCACTGCCTTGGCAGTGTTGTGGGGGTCTATTAACACTTCAGACTCTCTAAATGTGAGCCATAAGTGGTTTTGGTGGTGAACTAATTTACATTTGGAGATGCTTTTTGTGGAAGACAGCTTGGTTTGATCGACTTGAAGGCAATCTGGTTTAACTGAGTCATCAAGAGCTTCTCTGGTTGACACTGAGAAAGGGAAATTGGAGCATGTTAACTTGTATTTGGTCTTCCAGTGTATTTTAGGGCTCCCTTGGTGGCTCAGTGGTAAAGAGTCTGCCTGCCAATGTGACACAAGAGATGTGGGTTTAATCCCTAGGTCAGGAAGATCCCCTGGAGAAGAAAAATGGCAACCCACTCCAGTATTCTTGCCTGGGAAATCCCATGGACAGAGGAGCCTGGTAGGCTGCAGTCCATAGGGTTGCTAAGAGTCGAGCATGACTGAGCGATTTCACTTTCATGCATTGGAGAAGGAAATGGCAACCCAGTCCAGTATGCTTGCCTGGAGAATCCCAGGGACAGAGGAGCCTAGTGGGCTGCTGTCTATGGGGTCGCACAGAGTCGGACATGACTGAAGCGACTTAGCAGCAGTAGCAGCAGCAGAGAGAGAGACAGAGACAGAGAAATTACATGCCCTTTCAGAGCCTTCATCAGTCACAACACAGTAATATATATATGTGTGTGTGTGTGTGTGTGTGTGTGTATGTGTATGTGTGTGTTTGTATGTATGTGTGAATATATATATATATATATATATATATATATATAGCTATTGACTTGGGGACAGTGTCTCCATGCATTGGGAGAGTGACAGTCCTGATGCTTCACGATTGAGTAAATGAAGACTTGTGAACACTTTCAGGGTGAAGGGACTACCTTTCCCTTGACATCTCTTACCACGTAGAGGGAGATCTGTTAAAATAACAACTTGAATCTCTGTCTATTCTCTGCCTTTCTTCTTCCCTTCAGAGGAAGGAAATGACCTATCTGGTCAGTGGAGTTGGGGACAGAATTGAGCCTACTTAGCTCAGGTCCTTCCTCTTTCCTTTCCTTTGGGTTTGACAGCCTTCAGAGAGCATACGTTCTGTTCTGGGCCTTCGTGGACTAAGATTTACTGAGGCAGCTTCCCACGGAGAGGCCTCTGAAGGTGCAGCTGTGCCCATGACTGGTTGGCTACACCCACAGGGAATTAGGCAGATGGATTTAATGAGTCCTGTCATCTGAACACCTAAGCCATATACGTCCTTTCTTTTATCAATAATAAACAGTCACGTGTTCTCAGTCTGCCTGACCCCTATGTCTGTATCTGATTAGTATCAAATTTGGGTAAGGAATGAAGACATCATTTATTGGGTTCCTTCAGACCTCACTTTTGGAATCATGACATCTCCTAATGGTATATTTTGTTAATATTTTAAAGCAAATGTCTTATTATTATTCAATTTAATCTATTTCTAAAATCTCAACTAGGCATAAGATACTTTAGGAAGTATAAAAAAAAAGATCTGGTTTTGAAAAAGACACAGCAACATAGAATCCAATGGCAAGTTATCTTTGAAGTTGTCTATCCCAATCCGTTTTTTTCACTTTTTCTTAGTGGTTAAAGAAACTAAGACTGAGAGAGAGGATAAGATACTAGCTTAGGTTGTACAGCTGATTTGTGGCAGAATCATTTCCTTTTTCCTTCTATAACCTTAACATGAACAGAGTTTATACCTGTAGTTGAATTAGATAAAAAATAAATGTTTACCAAAGTCCTATAAATCTAGGAACTGCTTTTAAAACAAATCACCTAATCTAGCTCACTCTTCCAATCAGGTACACTCTGTTGTTTATGATACCTTCTTTACCCTTTTGAGAGTAATAATTTTTTCTCTGCCTTCTTTATTTCACTTGATAAATACTGGTCTCTTTCTGTGTTTTTGTTGGAGCTTGAAATTAGTATAGTTTGCTTTACCAATATTACTGATTATATGAACATAATGATGGCTGTAGGGCTTAAATAATGTTGAAGAGTAGTATAGGGGTAGATTGCATTGTTACGAAGAGTGTTCCATTTAACAGATGCATATGATTAGGTTGGAGAGACAAAGAATGGTTTGGTCACAACAGCAGTCTCGCCACTTTACAATCCTTGGGGCACCAACATTTGCTTCAGTTCCTGCAAGAACCTTGGTACTGGTTCTCCCTCATTCCCCATGTCTTTTTGTAACAGAATGTGTAGTTTGTTTATATCCCTTTGTGTGCATATGATACTACTCCCTCAGAATTTTAGAGTTAATTAAGACTTTGGGTTATATTGAAAGATGAATATATTGAGACACAGGAAAAGTGGCTTGCCCAGAGTTGATTTCCACTAATAGGAGAAACAAGACTTGAATGCTTAACTCTTAATTTTGGCAAAAAGAAATAATTTTTTTATTTTGCATATAAGCCTAATATAAATCCACTTAGAAATTTGCAGCAATAGAAATGTAAAAATGAAAATATAAATTGTATATAATTATGAATTTCAGAGATATTGACCTTTGGTATTTATCTCTCCAGTAATCTCCCTCTGCTTATTTACTCCTGTCACCCTAAAGATTTATCCTAGTTAATGTAAATACCTGTGCATGATTTTTTAAACTATCAATTTGATAATACATTTCAGAGTTATGTCTTATTATATTTAAATATCTACCTGTTGCTTGACATGTTTGTCCAGTCAAGATTTTTTCTATATATTATCTGTTTTTTTTTTTTCCTGGCAATTAAAATGCCACTGAGTATTTGCTTTAATACCTTTATTATATAATTGCATTATGCTTCGGAGAAGGCAATGGCACCCCACTCCAGCACTCTTGCCTGGAAAATCCCATGGGGGGAGGAGCCTGGTAGGCTGCAGTCCATGGGGTTGCGAAGAGTCGGACATGGCTGAGGGACTTCACTTTCACTTTTCACTTTCCTGCATTGGAGAAGGAAATGGCAACCCACTCCAGTGTTCTTGCCTGGAGAATCCCAGGGACAGGGGAGCTTGGTGGGCTGCCGTCTATGGGGTCACACAGAGTCGGACATGACTGAAGTGACTTAGCATCAGCAGCAGCAGCATTATGCTTATTTTATGTGTTTTATTTATCTGGAATGTATTATTGTGAAGGCTGTAGAGTGGAGTTTTGGCTTTGTATTTTCCAAGTTACTTAATACTTTCCCAGTGGTACCTACTGAACTGCCTGTTTTTTTCCTCCACACGGATGCATTGATGAAGGTATTCAGACTTTTATACTAGCAGATACACTTTTTTTTTTATTTTTTTTAATTATTTTTATTTTTTTATTTTTTTTATTTTTTAAATTTTAAAATCTTTAATTCTTACATGCGTTCCCAAACATGAACCCCCCTCCCACCTCCCTCCCCATAACATCTCTCTGGGTCATCCCCATGCACCAGCCCCAAGCATGCTGTATCCTGCGTCAGACATAGACTGGCGATTCAATTCTTACATGATAGTATACATGTTAGAATGCCATTCTCCCAAATCATCCCACCCTCTCCCTCTCCCTCTGAGTCCAAAAGTCCATTATACACATCTGTGTCTTTTTTCCTGTCTTGCATACAGGGTCGTCATTGCCATCTTCCTAAATTCCATATATATGTGTTAGTATACTGTATTGGTGTTTTTCTTTCTGGCTTACTTCACTCTGTATAATCGGCTCCAGTTTCATCCATCTCATCAGAACTGATTCAAATGAATTCTTTTTAATGGCTGAGTAATACTCCATTGTGTATATGTACCACAGCTTTCTTATCCATTCATCTGCTGATGGACATCTAGGTTGTTTCCATGTCCTGGCTATTATAAACAGTGCTGCGATGAACACTGGGGGTACATGTGTCTCTTTCCATTCTGGTTTCCTTGGTGTGTATGCCCAGCAGTGGGATTGCTGGGTCATAAGGTAGTTCTATTTGCAATTTTTTAAGGAATCTCCACACTGTTCTCCATAGTGGCTGTACTAGTTTGCATTCCCACCAACAGTGTAGGAGGGTTCCCTTTTCTCCACACCCTCTCCAGCATTTATTGCTTGCAGATTTTTGGATCGCAGCCATTCTGACTGGTGTGAAGTGGTACCTCATTGTGGTTTTGATTTGCATTTCTCTAATAATGAGTGATGTTGAGCATCTTTTCATGTGTTTGTTAGCCATCTGTATGTCTTCTTTGGAGAAATGTCTATTTAGTTCTTTGGCCCATTTTTTGATTGGGTCGTTTATTTTTCTGGAATTGAGCTGCATAAGTTGCTTGTATGTTTTTGAGATTAGTTGTTTGTCAGTTGCTTCATTTGCTATTATTTTCTCCCATTCAGAAGGCTGTCTTTTCACCTTGCTTCTAGTTTCCTTTGTTGTGCAGAAGCTTTTAATTTTAATTAGATCCCATTTGTTTATTTTTGCTTTTATTTCCAGAATTCTGGGAGGTGGATCATAGAGGATCCTGCTGTGATTTATGTCTGAGAGTGTTTTGCCTATGTTCTCCTCTAGGAGTTTTATAGTTTCTGATCTTACATTTAGATCTTTAATCCATTTTGAGTTTATTTTTGTGTGTGGTGTTAGAAAGTGATCTAGTTTCATTCTTTTACAAGTGGTTGACCACTTTAGAATTATTGTATCAATTTCATATTTTCCACCCCCCTTGGGATTGTATTTATAGGTTTCATTTAGGGAAGAAACTGACATCTTTACAATGTAGTCTTCCTATTTAAGAAGAAGATGATATCTCTGCCTTTATGTGAGTCTTCTTTATCTTCCCTCAGTAGTTTTTTAGTTTTCTTCATTATAGTTTCTGCAAATTTTTATTGTTTATTTCATTTTTTGGTTATTGTTACTGTTAGATTTATACAATTTACTTACATTTACATTTAACAGTGTTAGAGATTCTGTATTTTTTAGGCATTTGGGATTTTCAAACAGTACAATAACATACCTTAAAATAATTTTTTTCAATTTTGTCAATATTTATACTTTGATTTTATTCTTATTTTTAATTGCATTGGTTAGCACTTACAATGTGAATGATCATATTTTTACAATTATAAAATCTTTATAATTTTGATAGAAATAGTTTTATATAGTTTTATTATTTAATGTGATGACTGTGCCAAATATGTCAACTAAGTATATGATTTATAAACCTTGTAATATGGAAGTTCTATTTTCATTTAAAACATAATTATGTGTATATATACTTACATGTGTGTATACACTATATACACACTATGTATGCATGCATGTATATAGGTATGTTTATGTGTTTTTGGTGGCTCAGAGGTTAAAGCATCTGCCTGCAATGCAGGAGACCTGGATTCAATCCCTGGGTTGGGAAGATACCCTGGAGAAGGATATGGCAACCCACTCCAGTATTCTTGGCTGGAGAATCCAATGGATGGAGGAGCCTGGTGGGCTACAGTCCACGGGGTCGCAAAGAGTCAGACACAACTGAGCAAATTCACTTCACTTCATTTCACATGTGTTTTTGTATATATACATATATGCACAAATATATATGTGTGTCTATCCTTTTAAAACAAATTCTGATTGCCATGAAATAATTCTTCATGTTCTGTGATTATAATAAATACATCATGGCATTTTATTATCATGAGTACAATATAAATAAGTAGAAATGTGTGGGTTGTGGTAGGATGATCTCTAATAGTATACCAAGTATATTTCTCACTATCATGTTTTGCTGCTAAAATTCAGACTGAAAAGATTTCTTTTTAAATTAATGAGGTTGTCTTATAGTAAAGACTTATCCATTAATTTAAATTAATGGAGTGAATTATTCAGAAAGCCACATCTTGAATATGTTGTTGGAAAGTTGAGGTCTGTATGGGCAGGGTAATGGGACAGTTATAATGTAGAAAATTCTCTTACCTCTTTCTTGGAACCTGAGAGTGAAAGGAGAATATCAAAGGATTAAGAAAATTTTAAGATTGGATTTGGGAGTAAGAAATTTGTGCTTTTCATAAAGTATATTTAGATTTCTATGTAGGTTCATGCTTAAATAACTCTTCCTCTAAAAGAATGAGGGATAAATTCATGCTTGAGACTTGAAATTTATGTATTAAGTACGAATGGTGACCTTAAAATATTCAGTGTTTTATGGAAGGAGAAATTCTCAAGGAACAGTGAAACTTTTTTTTTTTTTCCATTGTGCTTGGTGACTGTGGACAAGTTTAATCTTACAGAATGGAAAGATGCAGAAACCATAAGAGTTTATGATTCTGGAAAGAGAAAGAATTGGTGGTATAGTTGAAGACAAGCTATAACAGCCTGAAAATAGCCCAGAACAGAAGGAAAAACCAGAAAAGGGCTAGGAAATACTGATATAGATGGAAGAGTATTAGAACATCATGACCCCAGGCCTTACTGCTGAGATGAAGATGAAATGGAGGTGGTGAGAAAAAGTACCTGCCAGCCAAGAGAATTCAGAAGACCTTTGCTGCTCTGGTGAAGGAAACAGTTTTGACTCCAAAAGTCCAATTTAGTTCTGGTCCCTAAATTGGATTTTGTATTCCAGAGACCATGAAGGAATAAGCACACCTTGGATTGGGGCAAGGGCAGGAGTCACAGAATTCCTCTGTGAAGAGAGCTGTCTCTCCTTCTGTGATGCCCTTCTACCAGTGATGACTGATAGCTGACAGCTGAGAAGATGGGCTTACCTCCTGTCTTAGTAGACTGTAGTCTTCCAATAAATCAATAGGCAGAGAAAGAAAGGACTATTTCATGACAAGAGGAGAAGGTAGAAAAACACCAGAGCCCAGAAGCAATTTCATTTGCCTTTAGATAGAGTAAAAAGCAAAGTTCAAATGGATTAGAGCAAGTATGAGGAGGAGGTGCTCACCTAGGGACCAGGCTTTCAACTTCTGGAGCTTTGTTTCTCTAACTTCAGGACTAGCCTGATAAATAAACAAAATGTGATGTGTCTTATCTGTTTCTCCAATGTTTGAATATGTGTATTTTCCCTTATTCATCTATTTCCAAGCTCCTTTATTCTTTTTATTTGATTTACAATGGACATTTCTAAATTTGTTAGTTATTGCCTAAATGTAGAGGTGAGTTTTAAAATTTAAAATGAGTGAGTTTAAAAATCTTTTTGTAAACAGAGACTATATTATTTTTGAAAATAAGTGATGCCTTAAAAAGGAAAAACATAATATCTATACCTAAATGTTCCTATTTCCCTAGTTTTCATTTTTCTGAAAAACAATAAATCCACTTTTAGGTTATTAGTCCACAGATAAGTTGAGACTCAGCAAAGAAAATGAATGAATGACTTAAATTGCAGGTCTTTTATTCTTTGAGAAATTAAAAAAAAAATAAGATGGTAATTCAAGAAAGTTAAAAAAAAAAAAAAAACAGCCTGAAGAAATACTAAGTTTGAGTCCATCTTACATCAGAGATGAGTACAAATGGCATTTTCTTAAGGCTTTCCATTAGCAAGTATATTTTTAAAAAACTACTATAAACTTTATATTAGGTGGCATGTTAAGCTTAAGAAATTTAGCTCATTTTTTCCTTAACACCCCTGTCTTAATACCGTCACACTACAGGTATTTGGAGTATTATAAAGTGTATGAGAATAAATAAAGTAAAAAAAAAAAGTTCATTAAGGAAAGGAGGAAGGTAAATATAGTGAAGAAACCATAGGCTGGAGGATAAATAAAACCAGCAACAACACGCACCTGGTTTGGGATCCAGTAGAAGAAAAATAATACACGAAGAGACAAGAAGGGTAGCCAGAGATAGGTGAGGGAAACCAGAGGGGAGTGACGGCACAGAAGCCCAGGAAGAAAGAGTTCCAAGAATGATGATGTGATCAACTGCTGCAGAAAGTTCTATAAAGATACATACAGTGAGCACCTGTGGAACTTGGTGATATGGAGGTGGTTGGTGATACCAGAGAGAAAAAGGATAGAAATGAAAACCAGATGACAGTCAGAGTGGAAGTGGAAAGGGAAGAGGAATTAGATGGGACATCAGGTTATAGGAAGAGTTTGATTTTCACCATGTTCTATTATGAGGATATAGCAGTGCCAGGGTCCAGCCCCCGCAGGATCTAGGGGAACCCTCAGGAGAAACGGCATTGGCGAATGAATGAATGAGAGAGGAATAGAGGACAGAAAGAGGCTGATATTCCTTGTTTTACACAGAAAGCCAATAAAGCCCCGAGACAAGGAACTTTTTCTGTTCATGGAGGCCGTAGGCACCCTCCCGGTCTCCTGAGGGAGTGAAGATGCAGAGCGCCTCCCCGTTCAGGTCTTAGAAGCCCAGGCAGATAAGTGAACACAGAGAGCCTCTATGCTCCAAGGGATCAGCCTGAAAAAGAGAATAAGAGAAAGAAAGAAAGAGAGAGAAAAAAAAACCACAGGGAGACCAAGCTTCTTCGGTGAGCGAGGCCCATAACTTTATTTTCAAAAGGGACTTTAATACCTTGATTTGTACATAGAGGGAAATGAAAGATGTCAGGTCATGCAGAATCAGCCCAAACATTCCAGCAGTTTTGCCCTTATCAAAACCAGGATTTTTTCTGCATACCTTTCCCACAAACGATGTTGTATACATTATCTTCTGGCCTTGGAGGCCTGTGAACATTTTATGGCCCTCTTTTGATAAAGGCTGCTCAACCAGAAAACTTATTTTCCCTTGAAATGTTTTTTTTTTTTTTAATATTTCTAATCTATGTCAGCCTCAGAAAATGCTAAACAGAGTTACATTTCTCACAGAGCAAAGGTGTAGTGAGTTACAAGAATAGAACCAATTAGTTCAAAGGTCTGATGTGGTTAATTTCAAGGCTTACACTTATTTTTCTTACATTCCAACTATGTTAACTAATACACTCCCAGGTGCACAGTGGATAAGAGATATGGGAACTTAGCAACAAGAATTGGCCCAATAATGAAATCTTACACCAGCACTACTCTAATAGTTTTTAACTCTTTGAAAGGCTCTATGTTTTAGGCTTCCCGTGCCTCTCACAGTTGGGAGGCTGTGAGCAATCATATGCATAGCTGCAAGAGTCTGGATAAACCTGTCAGGCAAGCTAGAAAGCCATCAGAGGGGTTTAAATTGAAATACTCCTATCATGTCCAGGAGACTTATTAGCTAGAGCCCTAAGTTGATTTTTCCAGAGAAAGGTGGTCGGGGATAGCCCCCTGTTAATGTCAGAAAAGTTGGTGAAAGACATAAAATAGTAAGACAGACAGATTCTGGTTTTGGGGTAGATGCTTGAGCAGGTCTGGGAGGTGGGGTCCCTCGAGGCCTGAAGCCTTGCTTATCAAATCTCTTCCACATGACCTTGTCATGGGTGGGATCTCCCGTCTGGCTCCTGGCATAGCAACATTAGAAGGAGAGGGGTGGGATCTCCCGTCTGGCTCCTGGCATAGCAACATTAGAAGGAGAGCCATTGATTGAAGATAAAAGCCCAGAGAAGCTATTGCTGTAATGTGGATCCTGCAGATGTGGGTGGAGACTGAGTAGATTGCTGAATCTAGGACAAAAAGCAAGTCTTGCTTCTCCAGAGACAGGAAGGAAGCTGGAATCATGGTTGTAGATGAAGAGTTGCTCTTGAATGAGCCCATGAGGTCTTGATATTGAAGACCAAACCAAGATAAAAGACTGAATGTTTAGAATGCCAGTTCTCATGTTGTGTGAAAAATTTTTTTTCCTCCTTGTAGCGTACTATAACTTGAGAATGGGATTGGAGGAGAATGATTATTGGATGGATTCAGTGATAGGGCTTTTTATAGACAGATGTGACAGAAAAGCAGTGGGAGTAAGAAAGTTTTGCATAATAGGCTGGCTAGAAAAAAAGGTAAAAACTGATTGGATGAACAGACCTGGAGACTGGAAATCAGGAAAACAGTAATCTCAACATCAACTAACATGTTTGTTATCAGTTTAAGAAATTGTGTGGTCTTTGACTCTGTGGTCAAAGAGTGGAATTTGAATTTTAACACCATGGATTGTTTAAGGCATCACTGTCCAATCTGGGAACCACTGGTCATGAGTTGATATTGACCACTTGAAATGTAACTAGTATGGACCGAGATGTGCTGTTGGGTAAACTATATACCAGATCTTGAAGATTTTGTATGATAAAAAAAAAAAAATGCAAAAAGTCTCATTTATGATACCTTACATTGATTACATACTACAATTATGATATTTTGGCTATATTGTACTGTTTTAGCTTTTCAGGGCTTCTGTACCACAAACTGAGTGCTCAGAAATTCATTGCCTCACATTTCTGGAGTCTAGAAATCTGAGGTCAGGTTGTTGACAAGGTTGGTTCCTTCTACAGGCTCACAGGAGGAATCTGTCCCACGTCTGTTCCACGTCTGTCCCCTGGCTTCTGGTGGAGAAGGAAAGTGGTTTGCTGGCAGTCCTTTCATCCCTGGGCTTTGTGGAAGCATCATCTAGTGTCTGCCTTCATCTTCATATAGCATTCTTCCTGTGCCCTTATCGGTGTTCAAACTTCCATAACTTATAAGGGCATCAATCATATTGATTAGGGCCTACTCTTTTTCCATATAACCTCATCTTAATTTAACTAATTTATATCTTCAAAAGCCCTGTTTCCAAATAAGGTCACATTCTAAGCTACTGAGAGTTAGGAATTAAACGTGAATTTTGGGAGAACACAATTTAACCCAAGAAGGATTATATAAAACATACCAGTAAAATTAACTTCATCTGTTTCTTTTCACTCTTTTATTGTGACTACTAGAAACTAAAATCATTCATGTGACCCACATTGTACTTCTCTTTTACACTTCTTTGTAATATTTGTTGTTATTGTTCACTGGCTAAGCTGTGTCCAGTTGTTAGTAACCCCATGGACTGCAGCATGCCAGGGTTCCTTGTCCTTCACTATTTCCCAAAATTTGTTCAAATTCATATCCATTGAGTTGGTGATGCTATCTAACAATCTCATCCTCCACCACCCCCTTTCTCCTCCTGCCCTCAATCTTTCCCAGCATCAGAACATTTTCCAGTGACTTAGCTTTTTACATCAGGTGGCCAAAGTATTGGAGTTTCAGCTTCACCATCAGTTCTTCCAATGAAAATTCAGGATTGATTTCCTTTAGGATTGATTGATTTGATCTCCCTGTGGTCCAAGGGATACTCATAAGTCTTCTCCAGCACCACAATTCAAAAGCATCAACTCTTCGGTGCTCAGCCTTCTGTATCGTCCAACTCTCACATCTGTGCATGACTACTGGGAAAATTATAGATTTGACTAGACGGACCTTTGTCAGCAAAGTGATGTCTCTGCTTTTTAATATGTGGTCTAGGTTTGTCGTAACTTTTCTTCCATGAAGCAAATGTCTTTTAATTTCATGGCTGCTGTCACCATCCACAGTGATTTTGGAGTCTAAGAAAATAAAATCTGTCACTGCCTCCACTTTTTCCCCATCTATTTGCCACGAAATTATGGGACCAGATGCCATGATCTTAGTTTTTGAATGTTGAGTTTTAAGTCAGCTTTTTCACTCTCCTCTTTCACCTTCATTAAGAGGCTCTTTAGTTCCTTTTTGCTTTCTGCCATAGAGTGGTATCACTAGCATATCTAAGGTTTTTGGTTTTCTCCCCACAATCTTGATTCCAGTATGTGATTCATCTAACCTGATAGTTCACATGATGTACTCTGTATATAAGTTAAATAAGCAGGGTGACAATATACAGCCTTGATGTACTATTTTCCCAATTTTGAACCAGTCCATTGTTCCTTGTCCAGTTCTAATTGTTGCTTCTTCATCTACGTACAGGTTTCTCAGGAGACAGGTAATGTGGTCAGTGCTGTGTTTCTGCTAAGTTGCTTAGTCATGTCCGATTCTTTGTGACCACATGGACTGTAGCCCAGTAGGCTTCTCTGTCCATGGGGATTCTCCAGGCAAGAATATTGGAAATGGGTTACCATGCCTTCCTTAATGTGGTCTAATACTGGCTAATGCTAATTATGCATTTGGTATATATGGGCACTGTTCTAAGATCTACATATATTATGTCATTTTACCCTTAAAACAAATCTATCTGGTATGTGGTATTGTTTGCCACTCATTATAGACGGGTGAAGGAGTCTGCCCAAGGCCATGTAGACAGTGAATAGCAGGACCAGCATGTGACTGCAGGTATCCTGGCTCCAGAATCTGCACTCTGACCAGCTCTAAAATTGTACATCTTTATAGAAAATTAATATATTTTTTCCATCTTATGAATTTTAAAGACATAATCCCATCATACTACTTGGTCCAGAGTAATCATTGCTAAACTTCTGTCTTTATTTCCACTTTTCTTTGGACTCTGCTTCAGTTTGATAGCTATTTACTTCTAGTTCAGTTCAGTCACTCAGTCGTGTCTGACTCTTTGTGACCCCATGAATTGCAGCACACCAGGCCTCCCTGTCCATCACCATCTCCTGGAGTTCACTCAGGCTCACGTCCATCGAGTCCGTGATGCCATCCAGCCATCTCATCCCCGGTCATCCCCTTCTTCTCCTGCCCCCAATCCTCCCAGCATCAGAGTCTTTTCCAATGAGTCAACTCTTCTCATGAGATGGCTAAAGTACTGGAGCTTCAGCTTTAGCATCATTCCTTCCAAAGAAATCCCAGGGTTGATCTCCTTCAGAATGGACTGGTTGCATCTCCTTGCGGTCCAAGGGACTCTCACGAGTCTTTTCCAACACCACAGTTCAAAAGCATCAATTCTTCAACGCTCAGCCTTCTTCACAGTCCAACTCTCACATCCATACATGACCACAGGAAAAACCATAGCCTTGACTAGATGGACCTTACTCGGCAAAATAATGTCTCTGCTTTTGAATATGCTATCTAGGTTGGTCATAACTTTCCTTCCAAGGAGTAAGCGTCTTTTAATTTCATGGCTGTAGTCACCATCTGCACTGATTTTGGAGCCCCCAAAAATAAAGTCTGACACTGTTTCCTCTGTTTCCCCATCTATTTCCCATGAAGTGATGGGACTGGATGCCATGATCTTCGTTTTCTGAATGTTGAGCTTTAAGCCAACTTTTTCACTCTCCTCTTTCACTTTCATCAAGAGGCTTTTTAGCTCCTCTTCACTTTCTGCCATCAGGGTGGTGTCATCTGCATATGTGAGGTCATTGATATTTCTCCCGGCAATCTTGATTCCAGCTTGTGTTTCTTCCACTCCAGCGTTTCTCATGATGTACTCTGCATAGAAGTTCAATAAGCAGGATGACAATATACAGCCTTGACGTGCTCCTTTTCCTATTTGGAACCAGTCTGTTGTTCCATGTCCAGTTCTAATTGTTGCTTCCTGGCCTGCATAGGGATTTCTCAAGAGGCAGGTCAGGTGGTCTGGTATTCCCATCTTCCAGAATTTTCCACATTTTATTGTGATCCACACAGTCAAAGGCTTTGGCATAGTCAATAAAGCAGAAATAGATGTTTTTCTGGAACTCTCTTGCTTTTTTGGTGATCCAGCGGATGTTGGCAATTTGATCTCTGGTTCCTCTGCCTTTTCTAAAACCAGCTTGAACGTCAGGGAGTTCACAGTTCACGTATTGCTGAAGCCTGGCTTGGAGAATTTTGAGCATTACTTTACTAACATGTGAGATGAGTGCAATTGTGCAGTAGTTTGAGCATTCTTTGGTATTGCCCTTCTTCAGAATTGGAATGAAAACTGACCTTTTCCAGTCCTGTGGCCACTGCTGAGTTTTCCAAATTTGCTGGCATATTGAGTGCACCACTTTCACAGCATCATCTTTCAGGATTTGAAGCAGCTCAACTGGAATTCCATCACCTCCAGTAGCTTTGTTTGTAGTGATGCTTTCTAAGGCCCACTTGACTTCACATTCCAAGATGTCTGGCTCTAGATGAGTGATCACATCATCATGATCATCTGGGTCATGAAGATCTTTTTTGTACAGTTCTTCCATGTATTCTTGCCACCTCTTCTTAATATCTTCTGCTTCTGTTAGGTCCATACCATTTCTGTCCTTTATCGAGCCCATCTTTGCATGGAATGTTCCCTTGGTATCTCTAATTTTCTAGAAGAGATCTCTAGTCTCTCCCAATCTGTTGTTTTCCTCTATTTCTTTGCATTGATCACTGAAGAAGGCTTTCTTATCTCTTCTTGCTAGTCTTTGGAACTCTGTGTTCAGATGCTTATATCTTTCTTTCTCTTCCTTGCTTTTCACATCTCTTCTTTTCATAGCTATTTGTAAGGCCTCCCCAGACAGCCATTTTGCTTTTTTGCATTTCTTTTCCATGGGGATGGTCTTGATCCCTGTCTCCTGTACAATGTCACGAACCTCATTCCATAGTTCATCAGGCACTCTATCTATCAGATCTAGGCCCTTAAATCTATTTCTCACTTCTACTGTATAATCATAAGGGATTTGATTTAGGTCATACCTGAATGGTCTAGCGGTTTTCCCTACTTTCTTCAATTTGAGTCTGAATTTGGCAATAAGGAGTTCATGATCTGAGCTGCAGTCAGCTCCTGGTCTTGTTTTTGTTGACTGTATAGAGCTTCTCCATCTTTGGCTGCAAAGAATATAATCAATCTGATTTCGGTATTGACCATCTGGTGATGTCCATGTGTAGAGTCTTCTCTTGTGTTGTTGGAAGAGGGTGTTTGCTATGACCAGTGCATTCTCTTGGCAAAACTCTATTAGTCTTTGCCCTGCTTCATTCCGCATTCCAAGGCCAAATTTGCCTGTTACTCCAGGTGTTTCTTGACTTCCTAATTTTGCATTCCAGTCCCCTATAATGAATAGGACATCTTTTTTGGGTGTTAGTTCTAAAAGGTGTTGTAGGTCTTCATAAAACCATTCAACTTCAGCTTCTTCAGCGTTACTGGTTGGGGCATAGACTTGTTTAACTGTGATATTGAATGGTTTGCCTTGGAAGTGAACAGAGATCATTCTGTCGTTTTTGAGATTGCATCCAAGTACTGCATTTCAGACTCTTTTGTTGACCATGATGGCTACTCCATTTCTTCTGAGGGATTCCTGCCTGCAGTAGTAGCTATAATGGTCATCTGAGTTAAATTCACCCATTCCAGTCCATTTTAGTTCGCTGATTCCTAGAATTTCGACGTTCACCCTTGCCATCTCTTGTTTGACCACTTCCAACTTGCCTTAATTCATGGACCTGACATTCCAGCTTCCTATGTAATATTACTCTTTACAGCATGGGATCTTGCTTCTGTCACCAGTCACATCCACAGCTGGGTATTGTTTTTGCTTTGGCTCCATCCCTTCATTCTTTCTAGAGTTATTTCTCCACTGATTTCCAGTAGCATATTGGGCACCTACTACCTGGGGAGTTCCTCTTTCAGTATCCTATCATTTTGCCTTTTCATATCGTTCATGGGGTTCTCAAGGCAAGAATACTGAAGTGGCTTGCCATTCCCTTCTCCAGTGGACCACATTCTGTCAGACCTCTCCACCTTGACCCACCCATCTTGGGTTGCCCTGCAGGCATGGCTTAGTTTCATTGAGTTAGACAAGGCTGTGGTCCTAGTGTGATTAGATTGACTAGTTTTCTGTGAGTATGGTTTCAGTGTGTCTGCCCTCTGATGCCCTCCTGCAACGCCTGTCATCTTACTTGGGTTGCTCTTACCTCGGGTGTGGGATATCTCTTCACGGATGCTCCAGCAAAGCACAGCTGCTGCTCCTTACCTTGGAAGAGGGGTATCTCCTCACCGCCGCCGTTCCTGACCTTCAACATGGCATAGCCCCTCTAGGCCCTCTTGTGCCTTTGTAGCCAGGGCTCCTTGGGTTGCTCCTCCCAGCTGCAGGCCCTGGCCTCAGGCGTGGGTGGCTCCTCCCAGCTGCCGCCCCTGTCCTTGGGCTCTGGGTGGCTCCTCAGGGTCACCGCCTCTGGCCTCAGGCACAAGGTGGCTTCTCCCGGTCGCCCCTCACCTCAGATGCGGGGTGTCTCCTTCCGGCCACCACTGGCCTCGGATGCGGCGTAGCTCCTCTCAGCTGCGCCCAGTGTGCCGCCTCGCATTTTTGTTACTCAATATGTGTTATGTGCTTTATGTACTTAAATACTTTTGCAGTTGAGCTATATATTTTTGCTATTTTAATTTTTCTTTTGTTTTAGAACCTCTAGCTATTATTAGGATACAAACTTCTGTATATGTGGAATTCTCTTGAGAAAAATAACACATCATATGCATTAAATTAATGTTTATATTTGTATTTATATTAGATACTCTTTGAAAGATCATAGCACAAGACAATAGAATGAGATGAAAATTCAAACTATCATGTTAATTAAGGGAATAATAACATAAAATTTTTCACTGAAAGTGAGAAAGACATTTAAAAATGTATTTGATGGATGGACAATGGTAGATTTAAATAATTTAAGTTTAATTGAACATAAAGTTTCATTCTCATAAAGCTGTGTTTTTATATATTGAAATATGACTGAATGGAAGGATTTGCATTCTTTGTCTGGTGTTAATCACTTGTTCCATGACCTTGCATTTAGATAGACAAAGAAAATCAAGACAAATTGAGTAGGCAGCTAAAGGAAGTTCTTTCAACAACTACTTTGGGATTCAAATTCATTCTTCCGATATTAGTACGGTATCCTATTTTCCTACCTTCTCTAGAGCTTCATCTTCAACCTCAGTAATCTTTATCTTGATTTTGAAACTTGCATTCTGTCTTGCCTTTACTGACCCAAATGTTGCCCTTTGGATGTGACCTCTGTTTGTCACTTGGGCATGGTAGTTTGGTCTTGACTTTCATCATGTTTTTTCCTGATGAGTATTTTATACTCTAACTCCATGAGGTTGACCTTCTTAACTATAGCTAAAATTCCAATTAATCTCACCAGTATTACTCATTAGGAAGACTCAGATACTGCCCTTCCTGACAATTGGTTTTGATCTTTTAATTTCTTTGTTAGTAGCTGTGCTGTGTGTATGGGTGTGGGCTAAGTTGTTTCAGTCGTGCCTGACTCTTTGCAGCCCTATGGACCTGCCAGACTCTTCTTTCCTTGGGATTCTCCAGGCAAGAATACTGGATTCGGTTGCCATGCCCTCTTCCAGGGGATCTTCCCGACCCAGGGGTCGAGCCCATGTCTCTTATGTCTCCTGCAATGGCAGGCAGGTTCTTTATCACTGAGCCACGTGGGAAGCCCCATTGTTTATAGCTATTTCCTGAGAATTTATGACAAAAGTGATTTTTAGAAATTTGTGTATGATAGCATGACACTTTTATAATAAAGGGTTTCTATATCCTGTGGTTGAGTTTGTTTACCTATTGCTGAAAGTTTTACATGAAAAGTGTAGTAAATCACCCAAATTTAGTTTCCTGTATCTGTGGAACATCAGTGTTGACATATGTGCCAGTATTTTTAAAATTTTTATTTATTTTTAAATTTATTTTTAGTTGGAGGATAATTGCTTTACAGTGCTGTGTTAGTTTCTGCTGTACAACAATGTGAATAAGTCAGAAAGTATACGTATATCTGCTCCCCATCCCACCCTCCAGGTCATCACAGAGTGCCAGATTGGACCCCCTGCGCTATACAGAAGCTCCCCACTAGCTATCTGTGTTACACATGATAGTGTATATATGTCGGTGCTACTCTCTCAGTTCGTCCTACCTTTACCTTCCCCTGCTGTGTCCACAAATTTGTACTCTATGTCTGTGTCTCTATTCCTGCCCTGCAAATAGGTTCATCAGTACCATTTTCCTCAGTTCCATATATGTACTTTAATATATGATATTTGCTTTTCTTTTTCTGACTTACTTCACTTTGTTTAACAGGCTCTAGGGGTTGAGTCAGTTGAAGTAAGCCAGCACTTTTAGAGCAAACATGCTAGAATTTGCCACAATTCACCCAGAGATCTTGTTATAATATTTACTTCAGAGGCACATCCCAGAGAGTATGACTCAGTAAATTTGTGTGGGACCCACAGATGTGCACTGCTGACAAGAGCCCTGGTGCTGTTGATGATATGCTTCTGAGGACCACGCTTTGACACAGACCACATCTCTAGGTTATCTTTTGACCCAGATCACTTGGTAACATATCAGCAGTAGGTAATATGTCAACTTCATTCATCTAAGGACAAATAAAAATAAAATTAGAATATTGGTAATTGTTTTGATTTTCAAATGTTTTAATGTGCATATGTATAATGAAAGAAGAGTGGCTAAACTCAGCAGTAGATCTGGTAAAAGCTATATCCCAGAAATCCTAAATTAGGGGAAATGATGGCTCAGGTTATTTAAGGCAAGGTATGTTAAAAAACTATTTTTCCCTAAAATATGTAACTAGTTTTCTTCAGCAAATATGTACTTCAACATGAATTTAAACCTACTTTAAAGCTTCCTGGTATAGAAAATAAATCCTTATGGTTGGATGAAGACAATTTTTTTTTTTTTTACATTTAGGGAAATGTGCTTTTACATTTGTTGTTATATTTAACATTCAGTTCAGTTCAGTTGCTCAGTCGTGTCCAACTCTTTGCGACCCCATGAATCGCAGCACTCCAGGCCTCCCTGTCCATCACCAACTCCCGGAGTTCACCCAGACTCATGTCCATCGAGTCGGTGATGCCATCCAGCCATCTCATCCTCTGTCGTCCCCTTCTCCTCCTGCCCCCAATCCCTCCCAGCATCAGGGTCTTTTCCAATGAGTCAACTCTTCGCATGAGGTGGCCAAAGGACTGGAGTCTCAGCTTTAGCATCATTGAGGTAAACTCTATACTTCCACTATCACTGTAATTTCTAGTGTCAGAAAATCAAGTAATGTAATGATGTTTAGGTATGGTTATCTACCTTTAGATTATAGTTATCAAAAAAACTTTATTGTAAACAATGAAAATATAAACTAGATGTTTTTAATAATATAAGCAGACTCAAAATTCTTGATCTAACACTTCATAAATGACTTCTTATTTATTTTCTGAATCAATAGAGTAGTTCTTGAGTATATACTATTAGTCCAGCAGTTGGTTAGGTAATCATAGGCATGAAGAAGACAGAAGGCCTCGATTCTACGTTTAGTCCATGCTCGGGGGCTAGCATATGAAGCCTCCCAAATTTATTCTACAAGGCAGTATGCTTTAGGTATTTGAAAAAGGATAGATGTGTGACTTGAAAGCAAGCTAAAAAGAGGTGTAAAATTCATGAAATTATGTGTACATGTATGTAAATGAGAGTGGGTAGGTGGATACAGAAGTAAAGAGGAATCGGGTAGCATTTGCAATTCAAACTACAGATCATATCATACATTTGGAAAATACTGTTTCTTTTAATCTTTCATAACTTACTGATAAAATTATTTTTATCTGTCAAAATTGAGGATGTTCAAACAAGGCAATGTAAGGAAATATTTATGAGAATAGTAGCATACTAAGGAACATAGGACAATGGGTGTGAGTGTATGTGTGCAGCTTAGATTTGTCTATGATGTTCATTCATGTGATTTATGAATGGTTACCCTGTGCCTTGTGCGAGGTATACATTTGGCAAACATATCAGGAATAAATAGAATAGAAATTTCTGTGTCGGTCATCCATGAAAGATGCTGGAGCATCTTCGAGAAAATCTACCCTGTAGGTTAACACGGTTAACCCCATTGACAGCAGAGTATTATATTCTACATTTGTCTCTTTTGTTAAAATTAATGTTTCATGTCATTATTGAAATGAAGTATTTATCTTCAAGTGTATTATTTCATATAACCTTTTAGATTTGCATTGTATATGTAGTGACCATGGGAATTGGTTTCATAGGTCTCCAGCTACAGGGATCTGGCCTGACCAGGGGCCCAAGTGCTGAGCTGTGACACCCTTAACTGCATCCTGCTGAGGCCACACCCTCAGGTCTGCTCCCCGTCATTCATGAATGAAGGGGGCAGGAAAATTATGTCAGGCCTGTTCTTTGGATACATGGGAGGGACTTCTGTGACTGCTGACTTTGATTTCTGACTGCCCTGGCTGCCTTGCTGAATCTTCTTTAGACTACAGTCGACTGGGGCACTGCCCCCTCCAAACTTCTCTTCCTTCCTTCACTCGTGATTAGACTTGCATGGTGGTCTGTTAACTCTCCCAGTGTTTCCTGGCTCTCTCCCAGTTTTCTCTCCTGGGCACATTCCAAATAGGATATTTGCAAGTCAATCATATATTGGCATCTGCCTCTTAAAAGACCCTGCCAGATGAATGGATAAGAAAGCTGTGGTACATATACACAATGGAGTATTACTCAGCCGTTAAAAAGAATTCATTTGAATCAGTTCTGATGAGATGGATGAAACTGGAGCCAATTATACAGAGTGAAGTAAGCCAGAAAGAAAAACACCAATACAGTATACTAACACATATATATGGAATTTAGGAAGATGGCAATGACGACCCTGTATGCAAGACAGGAATAAAGACACAGATGTGTATAATGAACTTTTGGACTCAGAGAGAGAGGGAGAGGGTGGGATGATTTGGGAGAATGGGAATTCTAACATGTATACTATCATGTAAGAACTGAATCGCCAGTCCATGTCTGACGTAGGGTGCAGCATGCTTGGGGCTGGTGCATGGGGATGACCCAGAGAGATGTTGTGGGGAGGGAGGCGGGAGGGGGGGTCATGTTTGGGAACGCATGTAAGAATTAAAGATTTTAAAATTAAATAAATAAATAAAAAATAAAATTAAAAAAAAAAAAAAGACCCTGCCTAACTCTCTTGGTCAGAGTTCTCCAGAGAAACAGAATCAATAGTATAAATATGTGTGTGTGTATATATGCATTTTTTGGGGGGCTCCAAAATCACTGCAGATGGTGACTATAGTCATAACATTAAGAGACTCTTGCTCCTTGGAAGAAAAGCTATGACCAACCTAGACAGCATATTAAAAAGCAGAGACATTACTTTATCAACAAAGGGTCCATCTAGTCAAGGCTATGGTTTTTCCAGTAGTCATGTATGGATGTGAGAGTTGGACTATAAAGAAAGCTGAGTGCTGAAGGATTGATGCTTTTGAGCTGTGGTGTTGAAGAAGACTCTTGAGAGTCCCTTGGATTGCAAGGAGATCTAACCAGTCCGTCCTAAAGGAAATCAGTCCTGAATATTCATTGGAAGGACTGATGCTGAAGCTGAAACTCCAATACTTTGGCCACCTGATGCTAAGAGCTGAGTCATTTGAAAAGACCCTAATGCTGGAAAAGGTTGAGGGCAGGAGGAGAAGGGGAAGACAGAGGTTGAGATGATTAGTTGGCACCGACTCAATGGCCATGAGTTTGAGTAAACTCCTGGAGTTGGCGATGGACAGGGAGGCGTGGTATGTGGCAGTCCAGGGGGTTGCAAAGAGACACAACTGAGTGACTGAACTGAACAGAACTGATGTATGTATATGTATATAGATCTGGTTTACGTGATTAGAAGGCTGAGAAATCCCATGGCCTGCTGTCTGCAGGCTGGAGAATCGGAAGAGCCAGTGATGTAGTTATAGGTCAAGTCCAAAGGCCTGAAAACCAAATGAGCTGATGGTGTAACTTCCAGCCTTAGGACCAGAGAAGACTGATGTTCCAGTCAAGCAGCCATGAGGGAGAGCGAAGTCTTCCTTTGTCTGCCTTACTGTACTGCTCAGACTCAGCAGGTGGGACAGTGCCTACCCACATTGAAGAGGGCCATCTTTACTCAGTCTACTGGTTTGTATGTTAATCTCTTCTGGAAACACCCTCACATGTACAACCAGAGATACTGTTTAACCGGATATCTGGGTAACACTTGACTCAGTCAAGCTACACATAAAACTAACCATCACGCTAACATACTATATCAGGGACTATACAACCATATACCAAAGAGACATACACTCAGACAAACCTGAGGCCAATAATGTCAGCCTTTAATCTTGTTCTCTGAATAGAGTGGTGATCATGAAATCCAAAAGGTGCTTACTCAGTGTTGGAACCCATCCAGCTCAAGAAGCCTTTTCTGTGAAGCTTTCCTTAACTTTTGATTCACTCAAGGGTGATCCTTTTTCTTTTGAACTTCTTATTATATACTATATGGAAAATTGCCTTAGTGTGCACAGTGCTATCTTGATTCCAGGATCCTCCCCTTTGGTCTTTTCATTCATTTATCCAACATTTATTGCAAATTGATTTTATGTCAGGTATGATCCTAGACACTGGGACACAAGTGCTATGTGTTTGGCATATAGATTACAACAAGTGCATGGTTTTTCTCCTTATATAAAAGCAAAATAAAATTGTCTTCAATTGCATTAAGATAGCTTTCTTTTTTTTAGTGGAGAGACAAAAGTACCATAAAAACTAAAGTAAAGTAAAATATGAAATTGTTATTCTCTTATATGTTAAACAATGAGAAAATCAGTTCTAATTCTTGATATATATTGTTTTTTCTGGAGCAGAGACCAGTTCAGAGGGCCTCTTAAAGTTCAACTCATTTTTATTTTTTTATTTCACAAAAGTGTTTATTATAAAAAGTAGAAAATATAGACAGCAAAAAAAAACCTTAAAAACACCACTATCCAGAAATAATCACTCTTGAATTTGTGCTATACATCCTTCCGTATGTCTTGTCATAAAACATACACAGCTATGTTACCATCAATCATTTTTTCCATACAGTTACCGAACATCTATTCATTCATATATCCAGGTTTCCGCTTTCCTGGAACTTGAGTTTCAGTTCAGTGTAGCCTCTCTGGAGCAAGGTTACATGGGTGCCATCTCTGTCTGTCTGTCTCTCTCTCTGTCTTGTACTACTGTTTATCAGTGGACATGCCATGTTACACAACTGAGACTGATTCTATTTCTTTAAAATGGGGGTGACAATTATAACTATCACAAAGATCCTAGTGAATATGCAACAGCTTTCATTCAGAACAGTGTCAGTTTATAGAAGGTGCTGAGCCATTGCTGTTATTACTATACTACTAGTTGCCCCTTTCTGATATTATTTAATTGTTCAGTTTCTAAGTTATGTCCAACTCTTTGCAACCCCACAGACTGCAGCACGCCAGGCCTTCCTGTCCCTCACCACCTCCTGAAGTTTGCCCAAGTTCATGTCCATTGCATCGGTGATGCCATCCAGCCATCTATCCTCTGATGCCCTCTTTTCCTTCTACCCTCAAACTTTCCCAGCATCAGGGACTTTTCCAATGAGTTGGCTGTTCACATAAGATGCTCAATTACTGGAGCTTCAGCTTCAGCATCAGTCCTTCCAATGAGTATTCAGGGCTGATTTTCCTTAAGATTGACTGGTTTGATCTCGTTACTGTCCAAAGGACTTTCAGGAGTCTTCTCCAACACCACAGTTCTAAGGCATCAATTCTTTGGTGTTCTGCCTTCTTTACAGTCCAGCTCTCACAACCATAGATGACCACTGAGAAGACCATAGCCTAGACTATATGGACCTTTGTTGGTAGAGCAATGTCTCTGCTTTTCAACATACTGTCTAGGTTTGTCATAGCTTTCCTGCCAAGAGGCAATCATCTTCTGATTTGATGGCTACAGTCACCATCTGCAGTGATTTCAGAGCCCAAGAAAAGGAGATCTGTCATTACTTCCATCTTTTCCCATTCTATTTGCCCTGAAGTAATGGGACTGGATGCCATTATCTTAGTTTTTTAATATTTAGTTTTACGCCAGCTCTTTCACTCTCCTCCTTAACTCTCATCAAGAGGCTCTTTAGTTCCTCTTTGCTTTCTGCCATTAGAGTGGTATCATCCTCATATCTTAGGCTGCTAATGTTCTCCTGCCTACCTGGATTCCATACAGGGTCCCATGTTCCTATCTTGTAACTCACCCAGCTGGGCATTCCTCATGATTTGCTCAGCATATAGGTTAAACAAACAGGATGACAGCAGAGAGCCCTATCGTACTCTTTTCTCAATCTTCTAATCAGTTTTTCTGTACAGGGTTCCATTGCTTCTTGACCCACAGTTTTCTTAGGAGACAGGTAAGATGGTCTGGTATTCCTATCTCTTTAAGAGCTTTCCACAGTTTGTTATGATCCACACAGTCAAAGGTTTTAGCATAGTTGATGAAACAGAGGTAGATATTTTTCTGGGAATTTCCCTTGCTTTCTCTGTGATCCAGCAAATGTTGGCAATTTGATCTCTGGTTCCTCTTCCTTTTCTAAAGCCAGCTTAGACATCTGAAAGTTTTGGTTTGCATAATGCTGAAGCCTCACATGCAAGATTTTGAACGACTTTACTAGCATGGGAAATGAGTGCAATTGTCTGATGGTTAGCACATTCTTTGTGCTACACACATAAATCAACTTTAACAAAAAAACAATCAACAAACTTATTTTGAAATAATTATAGACTAACAGGCTAGTACATAGAGGCTCTTCAACCCTCCATCTGGCTTCCTTCAAAGGAGACACTCCACATACCAAGCTAGAAAATCACCATTGAAACAATGCTGTTTGCTGCCCTACAGATCATGTTCAGTTTTCACATGGACTCGTTTGTGTGTGTGTGTGTGTGTGTGTGTGTGTGGTTTTATGAAGTTTCATTGCCTGTTTAGGCTTGTATAAGCACCACCACTGCTCCATCATCACCAGGGAGTTCCCTCTCACTGTCGCTTCTAGGTGCACTCATCTTCCCACTGAGTTCCTGTCCCCTAGCACACTTGTACTGGAGAAGGAAATGGCAATCCACTCCAGTGTTCTTGCCTGGAGAATCCCAGGGACGGCGGAGCCTGGTGGGCTTCCGTCTATGGGGTCACACAGAGTCGGACACAACTGAAGCAACTTAGCAGCAGCAGCAGCAGTAGCAGCAGCACCCTTGTACTCTCTATCTTTACAATTTTGTCCCTTTAGAATGTTAAATGCAGTGATGCAGCATGTAACCTTTGGACATGGACTTCTTCCAGAAACCATAATCTTTTTTTCTTGAATCTATACAGTGAGCATTTTCCCATAAGCTTACTTTCCCATCTATTATGTGTTATTTTAGATAGGAAAACAACAAAAACTAAATTAGTACAAGTTAAGGTGAAAACGGAGAAGGCGATGGCATCCCACTCCAGCACTCTTGCCTGGAAAATCCCATGGACGGAGGAGTCTGGTGGGTCACAGTCCATGGGGTCGCTAAGAGTCGGACACGACTGAGTGACTTCACTTTCACTTTTCACTTTCCTGCATTGGAGAAGGAAATGGCAACCCACTCCAGTGTTCTTGCCTGGAGAATCCCAGGGACGGGAGAGCCTGGTGGGCTGCCGTCTATGGGGTCGCACAGAGTCGGACACGACCGAAGCTACTTAGCAGCAGCAGCAAGGTGATAAAACTCTTAAAGAAAAACAAAATTGTTCAGAGAATGTAAACTATAATAAAAGCCACTTGGTTTTCTAACTTAAATAATACCAATAAAGCAATTTTTATTTAATCTGAAAGTAGAGGCAGATATTCCTACGCATGACAACTCCATATGAGACTCCAGGGAAAGCAGATAGAAAAAGAACTATGAATGCCAGTGACACAAAATTCTCATAAGCTATTTAACATAGAAGGCGGAAATCCATTTGCTCTATACTAGAAAAAAGTTTTCTTAATTTTAATGAAATTATAAAATTCCATAATGAAATTGAAATGAGCTTTTATTTAAGTTGATGCCTTCTATCCAGCAATTTGCAGCAAAGACTTTCTCTTCAAAGTCATTATCAACATCGAGTATATTTCTAAGATTACTGAATATTCAGGAAGTCATTGATATAAATTCAAGTAATTCAAATGTCAGGCTGAGTTCTCAGTAGTGATTTACATGAGCAAGAGTTTTATGAGAATGCGTTATTAGTTTGCTGGCTGCATTCATATATAAAGGTTATAAAAAGAATTTTATCCAACAGTTATGATTTTTAGCATAGCACTAGGCAAATATAAATACCCAGAAGAATGTATGTGGATTTAAAACTTGTGCAGAAATGGTCAAGTGATTTGGCTTCTCAAATTATGGACACCCTTTTTTCTCATTAAATGGTACATGTACTCTTTTTCTCATTTAGAATGAAAGCATGTCTGATAGCAGTTTTGATAGTATTGTAGTGAATCCTGGAATCCACATTGGTTTCTCAGCACCACCCAACCTGCCCTGATAGCTCCACCAAACACCCTGTCTATAGCTATATATGTACTTTGGGCATTTCAACTTATAAAACCATTCATATATTTGTAAACTATCCACTTTGAAAACTTATCAGTGTAGACATTATTGTAATTCAGAGGGTACAGGCAAGAGTCTCAGAGGATGATTAAATTTGTATGTTTCACTGTCTGAGATTTGATTTTTAATTTGCATGTTTAAGCCCACAGCCTTGTTAATTTCTCCAGAATCAATCAGTTGGGTGTCAGACTTTAGAAAAACTGATTAATAAAATAAATGTATTATATTAATTATGGAATTCTAAACATATGTTTTCAAATGTCATACTTTCCTGTGACAGGTAGGAAGTTGTTTTCTCAGAGGAGAGAGTTATGGAGAAGAAAGTTGCTTATTGGACAGTGAATTAAAGTATAGCAATTTGGAAGTTTCTGAGGACTTGGGAACTAGAGAGATAATAGGTGGGTTTCTTACAGCAGAGATACTTACTAAGGAGATCTTGCCTCCAAAATCTATCTATAAGTATATCGAGGTTATTCCTGTCATTAAGAAGAGAAACACAGCTGTAAGTGGTATGTCCACCAATCTGTTGTAGCTTTCTGATCAACTGAAAGGGTATTTATATGCGGCATTGTTCATATTAGTCAAAGCCTGCTTTTATGGGACAGTGTTGAAAACAAATTCCTTCTTTTCCCTTTTCGCTATCTCCTCACACTCTTTTTAAAATACTTCTCATATATTTCCAAAGTTAAAATATCATGGACAATTTACAATTAATGAAATCACATTTCGAGTGGAAGTGCAAGTGTTAGTCGCTCAGCTGTGTCTTTGTGACCCCATGAACCCCAGAGGCCCACGAGGCTCCTCTGTCCATGGAATTCTCAGGGCAAGAATGCTAGAGTGGGTTGCCATTCCCTTCTCTAGGGGATCTTCCTGACCCAGGAATTGAACCTGGGTCTCCTACATTGCAGACAGATTCTTTACTGTCTGAGCTACCAAGGAAAGCCCAAATTACGTAGTAGATCCTACATTTTTAAGGCTTTAAAGGTATAATTGACATACAGTAAATTGTATCTATTACATGTAAATTTGATACTTTTTGATAAATGTTTATAGGAATGGAGTTATCATCAACCTCAAAATAGTGAATATATTCATAAAAAAAAGCCCGAAGTTTTCTTGTGTCCCTGTACTTCCTCCCTCTTCCCAATTATCACCCCTTAAGTTTCAGTAGCCATTGCTCTGCTTCATAGGTTAAATGGATCTCTTTCTAATGTGACTTAAGAAGGCATTACCAACTTGTTGAGATTGTACAGGTACCCAAAGATTTTGGTTGGATATGTATCAGGGCATAATCACTTTCTAATGAGTGCTGTTGAATTTCTGATCACATAGTGAAAATTGATATCACCTTTCTATAGGGAAACATGACATGTGCTTATATTGTTAAAAATGTCCATGTACTTTCACCTAAGAGTTCTACCTTGAAGAACTTAGGCATGTACTTAATGATATTATATGATCTTCATGAAACAGATCCTTATAATTTAAAAATAATCATAAATATCCTCAAAAAATGAATTAAAGTTAAAACTGGAATATCTGTGTAGTGGGGTAATTCAGCTATTAAAGTTATTTTGTAGATTATTGCCATTTGTTGTAAAAGGTATTTATATTATTCATGAAATTAAATCACTGGGCACAAGTATATTTATATAATATGAACTATGAAAAAATATATAAAAACATCAAGAAGAATGCATTTTAGATCAATTTTGTCTGTTGTTGAACTGAGTATTTTAATAGTCTTTCATCTTTTGCTTGTATTTTCTAATTTTTCTACAGTGAACTAATGTTTTGGAAAAAATATTATTTCAAATTATATTTCATGTAATAAACTTAGCATAATGACTGACTCTTCACTTTTTCAGGGTTCTTTCTTTCTTCTTTATTTTTTATGGCTTTTTTAATGTGCTTTTACCCCAGTATTAAAACTTAAACCCAGTTAATTCTTGGTCTGTTTTTGATATTCTTTCTCATACATATTCACACAGAGGGAATCAATTGCTTTCTTTATTACAGTCTCAAAGCAGTGCTTATAGGTCTATAATTGTATCTCTAACAGAATTTTGCAATGATTTCTTTACATATTTCGCTCTGTGGAACTGAAATGCAGTTGACAGCACCAGATGAGTCTTGTTGATTTTCCTTTGCTTCTGGGTATTTAATAAATACTGACTCAGAGACTGGCAGCCTGAGTGGCTGATCCATGTGTCAGGTGCAAATGAGTATGTGATCTCAACTAAGTGGCAATATTTATACATAGATTTATATTGTTTCAGATTGTGTGATATTGAAGTTTGCATTCATTCTCTTTTCATTTTAAAATCATCATGACATTTATTAACTTAAAAAGGTTTAAGAATTTAAAATGAAATGGCTTATACAGTAACTTATTTCCTAGGCCAGTTCTTAGAAAACATACACTGGTACATCCTAAAGTTTATGAACAATCTTGACCCTTCAGTTTGGAGCAGTCTGAAAATATATGGGGCTATGCATAAGTTATGATTAGTCAAACTGTATGCATGTCATCATTAATATATAGTTGAAAGGGATTTTCAGTTTAATATACCCATTTTATAACAAAAATGACTTTAAAATTACATAATAAAGGTTACATATCTGTATTAAAATATTGATAAACATCAAAAGCAATAAACGTTAAATACTAGTCTCATTTCATAATGTGTACTTTGCTAAAAGGAATGCAAAATATATTTTGGTTTTTATGTTTATCACCACGTAGAATACAAAGTGAAAGTAAAATGTTAGTAGGTCAGTTGTATCTGACTCTTTGCAACCCTGTGGACTGAAGCTCACCAGGCTCCTCTGTCCATGGAATTCTCTAAGCAAGAATACTGGAGTGGGTAGCCATTCCTTTCTCCAGGGCATCTTCCTGACCCAGAGATCAAATCCAGGTCTCCCGCATTGCAGGCAGATTGTTTACCATCTAAGCCACATTTATCACCATGTAGAGTACAAAACATTGTTTAATATATCACTAAATATGGACTCTGAAACATAATCAAACATTTCAATATGTTTGACTTGAGAAAAAAATCCTTTTAAAATCTGTTGGCAAAAGATAAATTTTTTTTTTTTAAATTATAGAGTTACTTGCCTGATTGAGATGCCTGCTAGTTTGTCAGGAGAGAAAATTAGTTGGCATTCAACTCCCAGAGGAATCTCTCTTTTCAGGTGAAAGAAATTATAAAGTCTGCTAACTAAGCAGCACAGTACCATATTCTTTCCTTGTGCACCAAGTGAATACAAAGCATAACTAAGTCAATTTCTATATACCTGAAATACCTTTTAGAGATTGTTGTGTCAATTAAGAAATGCATTCCATGGGCTAACCTCCATGCTTTATTCTGCCCCTTTAAAAATTCACCATCTTTATTACCTCTCACTATTTTTACTAACCAATATAAAAGGCAGTATTGTCTTTTGCACTTTCCCCCCAAAATAGCAGTAATAGAGGCAATGTGGAATAATTAGGACACTAAAGTTGACAACTGAACTTAATGTTCCATTATCTGCTTTAGCTCTGTGTGCTGTCTGTGGACGTACATGTAATTTTGGGGAACATTATTGACATCATGTATCACCTGGGCTTCCCTTATGGCTCAGCTGGTAAGGAATCTGTCTGCAACGTGGGAGACCTGGGTTTGATCCCTGGATTGGGAAGATCCTCTGGAGAAGGGAAAGGCTAACCACTCCAGTATTCTGGCCTGGAGAATTCCTAGTTCATGGGGTCACAAAGAGTCTGACATGACTGAGCGACTTTCACTTTCACTTCATGGTATTAACTAAAATTAAATGGCAAGCAACAATTCACCAAAAGCAATGCTGTTCAAGAATGTATCCAATCATGGAAATGGAAACAATAATCAGTGAAGTATAGACTTGCTAGTAAGGATGGCTATATGCTATATAGCTATATATACCATGAACAGTGGCCTAATACTTGATTAATTGTAATAACACGTATCACTGTAAGAGTAGGAGAAATATGTGTTGAAGAGAGTGAGATTTACTTCAAAAAATTATTATTAATTATTTAATAATAATTGTGGGGTATTGAAAAATATTTAAAAAACAGCAAAAATATGTATAACAGAGAAACTCCATATTGTGAAACTTGTGTCTATTATCTGGTAAAGATGCAGGTGAAATCTCAAAACCTCTGTTTGTCTCTTTCACCCTAAGTGACATATGCCTGGACCCAAACTCTCCCTTCTTTGCACCAACTTTTGGATAATGTCAAAGATCATTTAATCTTTGTCTTTCCTTTCATACCAATTTAGTTTATTTATTCAACAAATATTTCCTGAGTACCTGTTATATTCTAGAAATAGTGCTAGATGCAAGTAATAATAAAGGGAGGTCTGGAAAGAAAGAACTCAGGTTGTACATAAACACGTTATATATAAATATATTAACACATTATATGTAATATACAAATATATATATAAACAATTCATATAGTGATTAACATATAGTACCTTATATATAATACCCCTGTACTCATCACTGCAGATACTGCGGGGGGCCACTGAACATATTTTAAGCAAGGTCATGACAGTATTAGATTTGCATTTTTAAAAAATCACCCTGGCAGGAGACAGAAAGGTAGGTTAAAGAGGTGAGCTTGGATGCGGGGAGATGGGTTAGTTGACTGCTATAATTGATGAGAGGTAATAAAGGCTTGTACTGGAAAAATAGCCAGGGTGGGGGGTTATCAAGGAAGGAGAAGAATAAAGAAATGGAAGGAATTCAGGATGATGGTCACAGTTTCTTGTGAAACTAGATACATGCTGGTGCTAGTAACCTGAAAGAATTGGATTAGGTGTGTGGATCTCACATGTGGGTGATTTTTCCTCCCAGGAGACATTTGGCAATGTCTGAAGATATTTTTGGTTGTCACAGTTTGGACAGGGTTGGGAATTGTATTGGCATCTCTCAGGTAGAGGCTGAGGAGGCTGCTCGGTGCCGTACCATGCACACAAAAAGCCCCTACAACAGAGGACTATCCCACCCTTGTCAGCCAGGTTGAGGAAAATGGAAGCAAGATTTAGCCACTTTGGTAGAGAAATAAGATGTTAAACTCAAGTTTGAACATCTTGAATTTAAAGTACCCATTCAATATTATCATTCTGCTTAAATCACATGACTTGTTAAAAATCAACTGGTACTGTGTTGCATTAAATTTGAAAAATTGTTTGCATGAGTGCATGCTCAGTTTTCTCTGATACATCAGACTCCTCTCTCCATGGGATTCTCTAGGCAAGAATATTGTAGTGGGTTGCTATTTCCTATTCCAGGGTAATCTTCCCAACCCAGGGATTGAACCTGGGTTTAATTGAGCCTCTCTTGATTTGACAAGCAGATTCTTTACCACTGCACACCTGGAAAGCCCACAAATAGTATAGAAAGATTCAGTTATGTATATATGCAGAAATTATGGTTCCTTTTGAACATAAAATAAATATGTGCATATATATTATGTAGGAGTATAATTTGAATAGTATTGTCTGAATAATAATATGGGCTATGGCTACTTTGGAATTAACAAATTATTTAGCTATATTTTATGAAATAGAGGAATACAGTATGTTTTCATATTCTAAAAAACAATGTAGGATACATATCATTGTCTTTAAGAATTTCTCTCTTTATAAAATACTCTTAAAAATCTAAATGGTCAATATGTATTTAAGTTGATAATGGGCTGGAGTAGAGCAAGCAAATTGAAAGAGATAGAAAAGCAAAACTTGTTTCAGTTCCCATTTACAAAATTATACCACCACACACTCGTTCTTCCTAAAGTGTCAACTTTCTACAGGTTATGCAATATTAATAAAATTCAGCTAAATTCCAGTAGTAAATAGAAAACCAACTTTGGTGCTCTGATCTTAACTACAGAATATTTCTTTTTCTCAAATTGGTTTGTTTTATGTTATATAAGATGATATTTTGGGGAAAAAGTTCTTTTCTTTTCAAAGATATGATGGTTTCCAAGATTTAATTAATAAGACCAACTAATTCATATAATTGTTTCTGAAGTTGAAAATTTTGAGCCAATTATCCACTGCAATTGACCTTTCTGATGTAATACTATTTGAATTGCTATACTCAGCTTATGTTTAATTACACTATGTTTAATTATTATATCTGAATAATGGTTAATGAGCTCCCATGTTTAATTACTGTTTCTGACTAACGTAATCACTCTTAAGTAATCTCTGTCATCAGATAAGCAGTATAAGCTCTGTGGGTCTGTTCTCAGCCTGATTTTGCAGGTTTGTCTTGCTTCATGGGTCCCTTTTGTGCACTGAGTGCCAGTCCCAGGCATTCTCTTAGCTCCTTAAATGAGCAAAGCTGCTTCTACTTTGGGGCCTTCACACTTGTTAATCCTCCTTCCTTCTGCTCTGGTCTTTAGATCTCAGCTCCTGACACCATCTGAAGAACAGTATCTTCTCTGGCTTTCCAGAATACTCCCTTCATAGGCCCACTCCCTTTTAATGTTAGCATATCATTGTGCAATTTTCCTTTACACCAGGTACCGCAATTGTTTTTATTTGTAAGCTGTGTTTGCTTAATTTTGTGTCACAGGCTCTGCATAGTAATTCACCAATGTATACTCTACAGCATTTGTTGAATAAATATATGAATATGAATGAATGAGTGACTCAGTCAACCACAAAATTAAAGGATAGGTTTTTAATTGTGAATACTTTATACCTGTGGGTTTCTGAAGCCATTTCACTAGTACAGTGATTGACAAATGCATATATAAACCAGAAGGTAAAAGAAATTAGTGAAGTGTCAGATGTAAGTCAATAAGGTGCTGGATAGGAGAGGACTTTCAGGACAATGATGAAGTGGATTACCTATGCCATTGGTATTCACATTCAATAATTTTAACACTCTGCATGCCAATGAATAATAAACTCATGAGTTTCAGTATGTTAGTTCTCAGATGCTGGGAGCAGTGGCAGCCTCAGAACATGAATGTTAGGCAGATGGTTGCTTATGGTCACATAGCATAGCTCTGCTTAGATGTCACCAAGCCAAGGACCCAAATGTGTATATGAATATTCAAGAATATTCACTCAGTAATGCTCTAAAATTTTATCATTTATTTAAACAGTGTTGATTTAAACAGTATGTATGAAAATAGAAGACGTGTAAGATAGTCTTGTTCAAGGAATCTCAATGAAAATTTATAATTAAGGCCTAAAATAAAGTTGGATCTAGGGTTTATCGGAGTTAGGTAGGGCCATGTGGAAAAGTGAAAGTGAACATGTTAGTCGCTCAGTTGTGTCTGATTCTTTGTGAGCCCATGAACTGTAGCCTGCCAGGCTCCTCTGTCCATGGAATTCTCCAAGCAAGAATACTGGGGTGGGTAGCCATTCCCTTCTCCAGGGGATCTTCCTGACCCAGAGGTCAAACCCAGATCTCCTGCATTGCAGGCAGATTCTCTACCACTGTGTCACCAAGGAAGCCCTTAGGGCTATGTGAAGACAGCCTCTAATGTGGCCTCCAGTAACCCTGCCTCCTGGGATTCACACCCTTGTATAATGCCCTGCATGTGAGTCTAGGTTGGACTTATTGTTTCAGTTCTAATAAAGATAATATGGCAAAAGGCATGACAGACACTGAAATTTGGCTAAAAGACTATGGCTTCAATCTGTGTCTTCCCTCTGGTTGCATCTCATATCATTCATTGTGGGGGAAGCCAGCCACCATGTTGTGAATGTATCAACAGTGGAAGAATATCCAATGAGAAACAAGCTTGTTTATTCAGAGCTCGCTGCACCATGGGAGTCAGTCACTGTCACTTGAATTTGGCAGAAACTCAAAGACAGTCAGAGGAGTGAGAGAAAAGGAAGGGCTGAAGCCCTGAAGGTGTACCCTTTAGGAGGCTGTTGGCCTGAGGGAGCTGAAGGCAGACTAAGCAGAAGTGGGACATCCTCTGTGATTGGTTAGCGAGCACATTTGAATTTCTCTGCTTGGTCCTAAATTGGATGTAGGGGGTAAAAATTAGGGAAGCTGACCATCTTGGCCATTTGGACCGATTGCAACAGAGGTTGTGGTTTGACTTTCCAGATAGTTTGCTGCAGAGGTTACAAGTGGGCTTCCTGGACTGGTTGCTGTTGTTGGAGGTCAGAGTTTTAATTTTATGTATAGTCTGATCATTGTTCATTTTATATTAAGTCTCTTGT
Source organism: Ovis canadensis (assembly GCF_042477335.2). Taxonomy (NCBI): domain Eukaryota; kingdom Metazoa; phylum Chordata; class Mammalia; order Artiodactyla; family Bovidae; genus Ovis; species Ovis canadensis. The sequence goes on from NC_091254.1 coordinate 80,702,081, forward strand.
GAGGTTGACCCTCATGAGAGACCCATATAAATGACACTAGAAGCAGATTTTCAAAGGCCTCCAATAGCTATATGACTGAGCTTGGAAGCAGAGCTTCACTCAGTGGAGCTTTGGGGTGACTGTAACCCTGGAAGACCCTTGATTGCAATCTTGTGGAAGAGCCTCTGCTGAGACTCCTTAGCTAAGTTGCCATCTGATTCCTGGTGAATAGAAACTGCCATAATAAATGCTTATTGTTTCCTGCCACTAAATTATGGGATATTTTGTTATGCAGCAATCATTAACTAATACAGATCATCTTCTGTCAATCAGAGCACTGAGAATTTTAGCTCAAGAACTAAGATTTTTATAGGCCATTGCAGTATTTCTCAGAAGGCATAATATCTTTCCAAGAAATATGGAAATTAGGTCAAAAGTTAAGTCACTTTAACTTTAGTGACTTTAACTTAAGTCACTTGAACAAGGTTCAAGTCCTTGTTGAATCTCCTTTCCTTTTCTATTTTATTTAATAACAATGTCATATACCCAGTCTAGTAGCCAAGAAAATGTTGAGTCATCTGATTCTTTAACCAAATATTTATTGAGTCTCTACTATGTACTAGGTACTATTTGATCACTCAGAATATGGCAAAATTACCTGCCCTTGTGGAGCTCACATTCTAGTGAAAAAAAAAAAAAAAAAAGAAAAGAAACAAAACGCATTACTCTGTGGGGAGAGTAAGGGCAAGTTCTACATCATCACATGGTATGCAATAAAGAATAAGTTGTGTTGGGTATCTCTGGTGGCTCAGTGGTAAAGAATCCACCGGTCAATGCAGGAGATGCAGATTCGATCCCTGATCCAGGAAGACTCCACATGCTGTGGAGCAACTAAGTCTGTGAGCCACAACTATGGAGCCTGAGCTCCAGAGCTCGTGCGTCGCAACTACCGAGCCCCCATGCTGCAACTACTGAATGAAGCCTGTGTGCCCTAGAGCCCGTGGTCCTCAACAAGAGAAGCCACCACAATGAAAAGCCTGCACGCTACAAGAAGACTAGCCTCTACTTACTGCAACTAGAGAAAGCCCATGCAACAACAAAGAAAGACCCAGCACAACCATAAATAGATAAACTTAAAAAAGAATAAGCTGTGTTGAGGCACAATCGGAGTCAAGCATCAGGTCAAGAAGTATAGGCCTCCCAATTCTTGATAGTCTGAAAGTGATGACTGCTGGATGTAAAATGGTTCTTTGCGCCAGTGAAGGGACATTGTCTTCCTTGCTCTTCCTTTGTTCTGTGAGAGCATGTGGACAGCTGGTTTGCTCTTGGAGGAACTACTTGAGTACCTGGACAGCAGTTTAGAATTGTTAGCTAGGAAAGGCAGCTAGCCAGCATGTGGAAACCTTGGATAGTTCCAGGCCTTTGTTCTAGAAGAAGCCAATGTGCCTGTGAATTTCCATGGCACCTGAGTTCAGGTGTAACTCCTCCATCCAGGATTAGGAGGCTCTCCAACCTTTGTCACAGATTTCTTAGAGTCATTTTCTGCTTACTGCAGTGGCATGATAAATATGTCATTTATGAATTGCATTATGTGATATGTGCTATGGAAAAAGGAAAAAGTAAAAATAAAGCATGCTATGTAGGCTAGAGAATGTGGAGTGGAGGGTGGGCTGTAAAGAGTATACTGGATGTATCTGAAGAATGGTAAGGAGGCCAACACAGCCGAGTAGATTGTGAGAAGGAGAGAGGAGTAAGAGAGGAAGTGAGAAAAGTAAAGTGGGGTTAGATCATACAGGGCCTTGTGGGTTTTTTTTTTTTTTTTAATGAACCTTGCTTTTACTATAAAGTGAGGAGCAATCAGAGATTTGTCAGCAAACTGACCGAGTCCTGTGTCTTAGAAACTTCACTGTGCTGTTGTTTAGAGTATAGTCTAGACATGTCTGGAATTCAGGAAAGAGGTCTAGACTGGAGATATGCAACTGGGAGTCACTGGCTCACAGAGAATATTTAAAGCCATGAAACCGGATGAGATTACCAAAACGTGAATCTGCATAGAGAAAAGAAGAGGGCTGAAGCCTGGGCCCTGGGAATTCTAAAATTAGAAGGATGGAGGAGGAGGGGAAACAGCATAGGAAACCAAAAAAGAATGACCAGTGAGACAGTAGGAAGTCCAAGAAATTATAGTGTGCTGGAAATCTGGTAAAGGAACTAAATGTATTGAGGAGGAGGGAGTGAGAAACTGTCAAATGCTGTTGATATGTCACCTGTGATGGGGACTGAAATTCACTAATAAATTTGGCAACTGAGTGGATGTCATCAGTGAAGCGTACAGAATTTGTTTTAGAGGAATAGTAGAGGCAAAGCCTGATAGAAGTAAGTTTTTCAGAAAAATGGAAAAGGGAATTAGAGAGAAGGATAATATACAGATCTTGAGTAATTCTGATACAGAGTTTCAGAGAATTGGAGCAGTAGCCAAAAGCAAAGTTAGCAACATCTCTCTCAACCCCTACTGATAATGGGATATCACGTCTAGTTTCCAATTCTAATCTTACCTTTTAACATTATTTTCCTTTGTGTCCATGATTTTGTCCTGGAGATTTTCATCTGGTTCTCTGTTCTCTCTCATCTGGCCTATGACCTCACATCTCACTAGAATAATTATACCATATTACCATCCCACTATCTCCATAGCAGCTTCCTGCTTCGTTATGCCCACTTGGATTCTCTCCCCAATACGTTCCATTTATGATGTCATTGACCTAAGTTAAATTAAGTCTTTAAAGGGCTTCCCCAATACAGATTGGTTGTAGCTTGTAAGCGGGCTGGCGCTTCAGCAACACAGAGAGAAAGGCAAAAACCAGGCCGGAAGAGGAAACTAGTTCTCAATTGTGCAGTGGGGCTAGCCTGCCAGGTGGGGCCGCTGTTGTAAGACTTAACAGTGTCCAAATTATGGAGAGCATTTCCCGTCATCAAGAACTTTCAGGAGTCAGAGGCCTTGTTTTATAGGTCAGAAGATGAAAGCTCTTCACTTTTTTAGGAAAAAGTCAAGGAAATAAAAAAGACTTTCCCTTGTGTAGTTTAGCCTCATTATTATGCAAAGTGTTGTATTTAGGACTACAGATGATTTTAAAGACCCACATTTTGGGAATATGAGATTCCTAAATTTCTGACAGGTTTAGTTCTCACTGGTTTAGATTTCACTTGTAGATGGATGGTTTTCAGGCCAAACATTAGTTGACATTTGTTATTTCATTCATAAATGTACCAAGATATGCTCCTCTACATTATGAATATACTTATATATTTTTTTCTGTAAATATGTCTGTATATTCACTTACCTTTTTAGCTTTTCCTTCTTCTGATTTTGAAACTAATTTTATTTTGTTTTCAGTTCAGTTCAGTCACTCAGTTGTGTCCGACTCTTTGCGACCCCGTAGACTGCAGCACATCAGGTTTCCCTGTCCATTACCAACTACTGGAGCTTGTTCAAACTCATGTCCATTGCATCAGTGATGCTGTCCAACCATCTCATCCTCTGTTGTCCCCTTCTCCTCCCACCTTAAATCTTTCCCAGCATCAGGGTCTTTTCCAATGAGTCAGTTCTTTGCATAAGGTGGCCAAAGTATTGGAGTTTCAGCTTCCAGTAATATAAAATCATTAAATTTGTTGATGCAAATTTGTTATTGCTCCTGAAATAACATTGCTAACCTTTCCTGATTCGAAATATATTTTTGTGAACTAGGGAACTGATTGTATAATCACTGTAATTTGATGAAAAAGATACCTTATTTGTTTATTTTTTAAATCTCACATCTTATAATCAGAGATAGCTTCATGCAATAATATCACACTTTCTAAAGTGTGTGTTCCATAATACAGTATAACTCATGACTTTTTATAATGTTTGATGACATTTAAAAAAATTGTGGCTCACACCAGGCAGGTTAATCATACTCAGAAATATCAGATGTTCCTAATTACATGCTGATTGCTCAGCTCCTGTTTCAGCCAGAGGGAAAGTGTTCAGAAGTTTCCTGTAAAATCATGTGATTCACCTCTGTGCAATGTCTCTGCTCACTCCTGTGATTACTCTATTTAAAGCACGTATCTTTTAGTAGTGGCTTCGTCCCTTGCGTTTTTTCTATACGTCACCCCCATGACTGTCTGTTACAGAAGAGTTGTATTTTTCTGTTTTGAGTTATATTTGGTTTACTTACTACTCATGGGGAAAATTACTCTCTGGTTTACCTATTCCATATTTTAAGTGATAGTGTTTTTATAAATTTAAATCCTCTCTCTAAACAGATTCAGTCATTTTATACACATACGACTTGCATCACCAAACATTTCACATAAGTTTTTATGAGAGCTAGGACCTAACATTCCATGCTTTGCATTGAGATTATTATCTGTATATTACTTTAGATTTTATGAAGACTGAAACATATATTTTTAGTGTTTTTCATTTTTTTCACTGTTCAGATTTTACATTAGCTAGCTATCCAGAGATGATATTAAACTGGGACATTAACCACATTCTTTGCTTATCATCACCTATGGATCCTCCAAGATGCGAATCATATCCTTTCCCTAATTGATGCACATTTTCCTGAAACTAAACTGGAAGGTCCCCATTTCATCCTCATATTATGCCTGTAGTTAATTGGTATTTTGATTGAACCAGAAGAAAAATAAAAATGTCCATGAATCAAAGGAAATTATTCTCATTAGATATGAAACAAAGAAAGCAGTGGTTTCGAGAACAAATATTATTCAAAAATATTCTCATTAAAATAAATTGCTCTCTCTGGTATAATAAAATTCTTCTAAAGAGAAGCATCTGGCAGAATCATATAATTTACTGTAGCATAACATTTGGGATGAATTAAGTTGCTTCATGTCACAAAATGCTTTCAAGGCTTCTCAATATTTTTTCTCCATTTTAACTTATCTCTGTCTCACAGTTCTCCAATTAGATTGTTTCTTACTCAGTATTTCTTTAAAGGCATCACATTATAAATGTTATATGGAAGTTGCAGTCCCTTGAAGGTTAGAAATATTAAAAAATGGAATTCGTTCAAGCCCATGTGTGGAATGTGAAAGTCTTCCTGTGCTGGATTCACGTGCACAGTTTTTCATATTAATTAGTGGGAAGATTGAGCTCCAAGTGCTGAGATAAATGAGCTGTGGAAGTGGACACTGAGAAAAAGACTGTCATTTGAGCTCATGTGTTTGCCAGGCACCCATGTGTAAACCTGCTATCACCCTACATTTGACCTAACTGAGTTATTATGTTATTGAAGAAGCATTAAAATTAAACATCAATGGACCTTAAAGTTGGAAGAAATTTTAGAGGCCATCTTATCCTCTAGTTTCACCATCATTTCAGATCAACTATTTCAAGAGCTACTCTAACAGGACACCCACTAGTTTTCAAGGAAGCCCATTCCATTTTCAGAAAGCTTTTTATTGGATTGAGATATGGCTTCTGTTTCCATATTTTATTTCCAGATCTAGAAAACTCTTCAAACTTATCTTCTATATAGGGGCCTTTATATTTCCAAGTTGGCTTTCACATACCTCCTAAATATTTTTTAAGTGGTATGTACATAGTACTATAAGAAATCTTGAGGGGAGTTAAACAGTGACACCATTGCCTCTCAAGAAAATATATTAGAATAAATTTAAACAGTATGAGATTTGATCAAATACTAGGGTAAGAACTCCACACAATATTTACAAGCGGTGAGGGGCTATTTTTTAAACTATCTCTAATTGTGGATAATATTTTTAATAAATTAGGAAAACTTTAAAAAGATTTTATGCTGAAAGCACTGAAAATATCTTGAATAAAGTCACAGTAAACCATTTTTAAAAATAAATAGACATAGGCTTAAGCATAAGAGAGGGTATAATTAACTATGAATGAACTGACATAGATTATTGTTACTCAATGAATGCATGGACTGGCAGTAGCAGTCTCCACTGGGAACGTGTTAGGCAAACAGATTTTCAGACCCTACCCTTGATCTACTGAATCACAAGCTTCATGTAACAAGAGCATAGTGTGATTCATACACAAGCACTGGCATATATTAGAGACCAGTAATAGAAAGTCAGAAAATAGAAAGTTCAGAAAGTAGTTAAGAAACTATTCTTTAGAATGTGGGGACCATGGTAGGAGAGGAAGGGGTTAAGAATCATTCCTTTTTGGAGGACTAGTAAGTGCAAATGCCTTAAGGTAGAAATTACCGGGGACGTTGAAGAGACTGACCTCATGTAGTGTGAAGGATACCTGTTAGGGAATAGAAGTACATACGGGACTTTCCTGGTGGTCCAGTGGTTAAGACTCCATGCTACTACTTAAGAAGGTGCAAGTTCCACCCCTGGTCTGGAAAGTAAGATGGAAGGTGTCGCTTGGTGTGGCCAAAACAGAAAAACAAAAAACAATCATTACATGAGGCTAAAGGATCTTGAAACAAAGTACGTTTTTTTTCCTATTTGATGTGGTAAATTAGGAACTCTGTACAGATTAGACTATATTGGAAAATAAGAAAATAAGGGAAAGAAATTTACTGAAAGTATATCCAGGCAGGAAATTATAAGACCCTGGTCTAGAATGGTAGCAATGAAAAAAGAATGAAACCACCATTCCTCAAATCCTCAGTTCATTTATAACTTAAATTTTTATTTCACAAAAAATATGCTTGTGTTTATCTATTTCTATGGAGTGTATTCCCAGGACTGTTTTGCCTGTTTAAAAAGTATTGGGTTTTGTTTGTTTGTTTTGTTTTTGATGGTGGTTTTAAAAAATGATGAAGGGTTTTCTATTTTCACTAACAGTAGAAAAAGGCACACTTTCTTTTGAAATACTGCCAGCAACAGATCATATAATTCCTTATTTTTTGGCAGCCCATTGGATGTAGAATGATGTCTCACCATTATTTTCATTTATATTTCTATGACTCATGTTTTTCCTGGCTATTTAAATATACCCTTTTGTGAGTTTTCCCTTCAAAACCTTTGCCTGTATTGTTTTTATCCTTAACAATTGTGAAGTGTCCTCTGAATATGCTTAGTATTAACCATTTTCTGCCTCCTCTACAAATGGTGTTTCCCAATTTACTGATGATCATTTAACTGAATTAGGGTATGCTCTGTTATACAAAAGCACTTAACATTTTTATAAGCAAATATATATTTCTTGGAAACTTGAATTTTCTCTCTAGACTAGAAAATCTTCCCTGGTGGTTCAGTGACAAAGAATCCTCCTGCCAATGCAGGAGGCCCAGGTTCAGTCCCTGGATTAGGAAGTTCCCCTGGGGAAGGAAATGGCAGCCTACTCCAGTATTCTTGCCTGGGAAATCCCATGGAGGAGCCTGGCAGGCTACTGTCCATGGGGTCACAAAGAGTCAGACGTGACTTAGCGATTAAACAACAACAATCTAGACTAGAAAAGTCTCTTAATTTCTAGTCAATTATATGATATCTTAAATCTTCTTATAAAAATGTGTTTTATTTCTTTTCATATTATTAGATTTTAATGTCATTGAAAATGATTATTGTTTTGACATGGGGTAGACATCCAACTTAATTTTCTTATAGATGTGTAATCAATTGTACGATCATTATGTTTGAAATGGCTATCAGATTTATCACTTACTATATTCCCTTATATGTCAGAACCTATTTTCTGGGCTCTCTATTATTTTCCCAATTTATTGATCCAGTCTTATGCTAATATCATGTGGTTTATGTTTTGTAATATTTTAACATTTTGTAAGGTTAACCCCTCTCAGCATCTATTTTTAGATACTTAATTAAAACAATATAATTTTAATTGAGATTGTATTACATTTATTTATTACTTTTAGAAGAATTGAGTTTTATTGTATTAAATATCCCCACTCAATAACACAATGTGTCTTTGCATTTATTCAGATTCTATATCACCATAGCTTGAAAAATCATTTTTTATGTAAAGCTTACTTATTTTTCTTCTAAATATTCTAGCATTTTATCCAAAAAGACAAAGAAGTAAAATGTATGTTTTTCATTTTTTGGTTCTGGAGAGTTAGTGCTCTATTAGAGAAAAGCTGTCATTTCTCTCTTTAACTTCTCTCTCTCATGCTCCCAATGTACTTTAGATTTTTGACCTGGGCCTCGTTTTTTTTTTTTTTTTTTGTATATATAATATTTTGTCATTTCTTTTCCAATTCATTTTACTACAATATTGAAAACAGTTTTGGAAGGCAATGGCAACCCACTCCAGTGTTCTTGCCTGGAGAATCCCAGGGACTGGGGAGCCTGGTGGGCTTCCATCTATGGGGTCGCACAGAGTCGGACACGACTGAAGCAACTTAGCAGCAGCAGCAGCAGCGTATTTAAAATAAAGTTCTTTGATTCCTAACTTACTTAGATTTTTAATAATATACAATAGTGAAATTTTATCAAAAGCTTTTTTAAATCAATTGAAGTTGTTGACATCATTGATTATTTATTTATTTTCAATTTAGCCATCTTTGCCTCTGTGGAGTAAATATTTGTTCTCAATGTGATAATTGTTTTGTATCATGCTAATTCTAGTTATGAATTAGCTGTAAGTAACTGGTAACTGGGATTCCCTGGTGGCTTAATGGTAACTCAATGAAACCAAGCCATGCCTGCGAGGCAACCCAAGATGGGCGGGTCATGGTGGAAAGGTCTGACAGAACATGGTCCACTGGGAAGGGAATGGCAAGCCACTTCGGTATTCTTGCCTTGAGAACCCCATGAACACTATGAAAAGGCAATATGATAGGACACCAAAAGAGGAACTCCCCAGGTCATTAGGTGCCCTGTATGCTACTGGAGATCAGAGGAGAAATAACTACAGAAAGAACGAAGGGATGGAGCCAAAGCAAAAACAATACCCAGCTGTGGATGTGACTGGTGACAGAAGCAAGATCCGATGCTGAAAAGAGCAATATTGCGTAGGAACCTGGAATGTTAGGTCCATGAATCAAGGCAAATTGGAAGTGGTCAAATAAGAGATGGCAAGGGTGAACGTCGACATTCTAGGAATCAGCGAACTAAAATGGACTGGACTTGGGTGAATTTAACTCAGATGACCATTATATCTACCACTGTGGGCAGGAATCCCTCAGAAGAAATGGAGTAGCCATTATGGTCAACAAAAGAGTCTGAAATGCAGTACTTGGATGCAGTCTCAAAAACGACAGAATGATCTCTGTTCATTTCCAAGGCAAACCATTCAATATCACAGTTAAACAAGTCTATGCCCCAACCAGAAATGCTGAAGAAGCTGAAGTTGAAAGGTTTTATGAAGACTTACAAGACCTTTTAGAACTAACACCCCAAAAAGATGTCCTATTCATTATAGGGGACTGGAATGCAAAAGTAGGAAGTCTAGAAACACCTGGAATAACAGGCAAATTTGGCCTTGGAATGCAGAATGAAGCAGGGCAAAGACTAATAGAGTTTTGCCAAGAAAATGCACTGGTCATAGCAAACACCCTCTTCCAACAACACAAGAGAAGACTCTACACATGGACATCACCAGATGGTCAATACCGAAATCAGATTGATTATATTCTTTGCAGCCAAAGATGGAGAAGCTCTATACAGCCAACAAAAACAAGACCAGGTGCTGACTGTGGCTCAGATCATGAACTCCTTATTACCAAATTCAGACTCGAATTGAAGAAAGCAGGGAAAACCGCTAGACCATTCAGGTATGACCTAAATCAAATCCCTCATGATTATACAGTGGAAGTGAGAAATAGATTTAGGGGCCTCGATCTGATAGATAGAGTGCCTGATGAACTATGGAATGAAGTTCGTGACATTGTATAGGAGACAGGGATCAAGACCATCCCCATGGAAAAGAAATGCAAAAAAGCAAAATGGCTGTCTAGGGAGGCCTTACAAATAGCTATGAAAAGAAGAGAGGCGAAAAGCAAAGGAGAAAAGGAAAGATATAAGCATCTAAATGCAGAGTTCCAAAGAATAGCAAGGAGAGATAAGAAAGCCTTCTTCAGTGATCAAACGCAAAGAAATAGAGGAAAACAACAGATTGGGAAAGACTAGAGATCTCTTCAAGAAAATTAGAGATACCAAGGGAACATTTCATGCAAAGATGGGCTTGATAAAGGACAGAAATGGTATGGACCTATCAGAAGCAGAAGATATTAAGAAGAGGTGGCAAGAATACACGGAAGAACTGTACAAAAAAGATCTTCACAACCCAGATGATCATGATGATGTGATCACTCATCTAGAGCCAGATATCTTGGAATGTGAAGTCAAGTGGGCCTTAGAAAGCATCACTATGAACAAAGCTAGTGGAGGTGATGGAATTCCAGTTGAGCTGCTTCAAATCTTGAAAGATGATGCTGTGAAAGTGCTGCACTCAATATGCCAGCAAATTTGGAAAACTCAGCAGTGGCCACAGGACTGGAAAAGGTCAGTTTTCATTACAATTTCAAAGAAAGGCAATACCAAAGAATGTTCAAACTACCACACAATTGCACTCATCTCACATGCTAGTAAAGTAATGCTCAAAATTCTCCAAGCCAGGCTTCAGCAATACATGAACCATGAACTCCCTGACATTCAAGCTGGATTTAGAAAAGGCAGAGGAACCAGAGATCAATTGTCAACATCCTCTGGATCATGGAAAAAGCAAGAGAGTTCCAGAAAAACATCTATTTCTGCTTTATTGACTATGCCAAAGCCTTTGACTGTGTGGGTCACAATAAACTGTGGAAAATACTGAAACAGATGGGAATACCAGACCACCTACCCTGCCTCTTGAGAAATCTGTATGCAGGTCAGGAAGCACCAGTTAGAACTGGACATGGGACAACATACTGGTTTCAAATAGGAAAAGGAGTACGTCAAGGCTGTATATTGTCACCCTGCTTATTTAACTTCTATGCAGAGTACATCATGAGAAACACTGGGCTGGAAGAAACACAAGCTGGAATCAAGATTGCCGGGAGAAATATCAAGAACCTCAGATATGCAGATGACACCACCCTTATGGCAGAAAGTGAAGAGGAGCTAAAAAGCCTCTTGATGAAAGTGAAAGAGGAGAGTGAAAAAGTTGGCTTAAAGCTGAACATTCAGAAAACGAAGATCATGGCATCTGGTCCCATCACTTCATGGCAAATAGATGGGGAAACAGTGGAAACAGTGTCAGACTTTATGTTTTTGGGCTCCAGAATCACTGCAGATGGTGACTGCAGCCATGAAATTAAAAGACGCTTACTCCTTGGAAGAAAAGTTATGACCAACCTAGATAGTATATTCTAAAGCAGAGACATTACTTTGCCGACTAAGGTCCGTCTAGTCAAGGCTATGGTTTTTCCTGTGGTCATGTATGGATGTGAGAGTTGGACTGTATAGAAGGCTGAGCACCGAAGAATTGATGCTTTTGAACTGTGGTGTTGGAGAAGACTCTTAAGAGTCCCTTGGACTGCAAGGAGATCCAACCAGTCCATTCTGAAGGAGATCAACCCTGGGATTTCTTTGGAAGCAATGATACTAAAGCTGAAACTCCAGTACTTTGGCCGCCTGATGGGAAGAGTTGACTCATTGGAAAAAACTCTGATGCTGGGAGGAATTGAGGGCAGGAGGAGAAGGGGATGACAGAGGATGAGATGGCTGGATGGCATCATGGACTCGATGTACGTGAGTCTGAGTGAACTCTGGGAGATGGTGATGAACAGGGAGGCCTGGCATGCTGCGATTCATGGGGTCGCAAAGAGTCGGACATGACTGAGCGACTGAACTGAACTGAACTGAACTGAACTGAACTGAGCCATCTTTGCCTCTCTGGAGTAAATATTTGTTCTCAATGTGATAATTGTTTTGTGTAATGCTAATTCTAGTTATGAATTAGCTGTAAGTAACTGGTAACTGGGATTCCCAGGTGTCTTAATGGTAAGGAATCTGTCTGTCAGTGCAGGAAATTAAGGTTTGATCCCTGGTCAAGAAGATCCCCTGGAAAAGGAAATGGCAACCCACTCCAGTATTTTTGCCTAGGAGTTAAACAGGCAAAGAAGCAGTCTGGCAGGCTACTGTCCATGGGGTTGCAAAAGAGTTGGACATGACTCAGTGACTAAATAACAACTGGCTACTTATGTATATATGTGTGTGTGTGTAAATATATATATATCTTCTCTTTCATTTTATTTCACATTTTCCTCATGATAATGATTCCTCTCAAAACAAAAAATTATAACAGATTTATGAAGGGAGAAACAAGAATGTGATAGATGAGTGAAGCCCTGCTTGGTCTTAACTAGATTAGTGAAGTTATTGGTGGCAAGAGTTGCTGCCATATAAAAAGGTGGCACTTAGAGGTGGTGGGAGGCATGGTCCAACAGGATCAATAGCCAAAGTCTTCTTCCTCATGCATTCTAACTTCTAATCAATGCTGCAGTTGTTCAGGATGAAGTGTATATGTATCAAGGCACACAGGATCTCAACTTCCTGTTCAGTCAGGTTCTGCACATCGAGGGCCAGCTTCAGGTAAGGGAGCTTGTCTGGGACCTGCAGAGAGTGGAGTTCATGCTCAGTGAGCCGTCTGAGGTTGTGTTCATCCTGGGGTAATCCAAATCTGCTCCACAGAAGAATTCACTGCAGTGAAGCCTAGAGAAATTGGGGATCCCAGCATGTCTTGCAGAATCTCATGTGTTACGCCTACCGGGTAAACTATAGGATGGGGACCAAATGGGGGAGGGGAGGCATAGTTTTGGGCTGTGGAAGCTGCTACAGCAAGACAGGGACTCCCGAGTACAAAGAATGTTCCTTTTTTCTTTGTTCTGTTGTTTCTTTTGTGTTCGGCTTTGTTATTAATATTTGATGGCTTTTATAAATGAACTGTGAAAGCTTCCAACTTTTACAGTAGTTGAGAGTGAAATATCTGATATTTAGATGTTATAGAACTCATGTGTAAAGTCTGCTGGTTCTGGATTCTTCCTCCTTTTTCTTTTCCCCATGAAACTGTCTGAATCTAGACTCTGGCATTTGTTAACTCATATGGTTCACTGTATACAGGAGTGCAGTCTAAACATTTCACGAAGGTGCCTGGTCTAAGGGTTGAGTGGGTGCTATGTTTATCTGGGGCTTTGCTCTGTAAGGTCCTGCCTCTGGTATGGATCAGCATGCATGTTTTCTTGTTTCACAGAAAGCTACAGTATCAGCTAGCAGCACATAGGCCAGAGTTAAATGAAATTCTGCAAATTCTTTCATCTCTCTGAGCCTGTTTCCTTATCTGTTAAATGAATTGTTAGGTGCTGCCAACTTCTCATTCCAAATTATCAAATACAGGTGTAACAGCTACTGGAATATTTAACATTATTTTGTTATGTTTTTCACACTTAATGATAATATTTTATTATCATTCACATATTTGGGCCTCCCACATGGCACTAGTAGTAAAGAATCTGCCAATGCAGGAGGCATAAGAGAAATGGGTTTAATCCCTGGATTGGGAAGATTCCCTGTAGGAGTAAATGGCAATCCACTTCAGTACTCTTGCCTGGGAAATCCTATGGGCAGAGGAGCCTGTCCATGGGGCCATGGAGATATTTAGACTATATCTATTTCCTATTATTTCTACCTTTTTTGATATGCTTTCTAAACAGGGAAAAAAGAAAACACTGGAATATCAGGAAAATGAATTACCCTTATCAGAAATAAAAATAATTCCAGATCATATTAGCAATTTAAAAGTCCCCTTGTTTCTCAGTAATCATTAATTAATTTTTTATGGAAAAACCTTTAACATCTGGACAACTCCTAACATAAGCAATAAGATGGGAAATGGTTAATAAATACAACTTAGTTGTTATTCTATCTCTTTGTAAATAATGCAGTAATTGCAGTTGCATTTCTAACAAAGAGGATACAACAAATCCATTTTTATTAAGTGAAAACAGGCATCAGGGTAAAATACACACACCAATTAACTATTTAATATGCCATTGGCTTTACAAGGCTTAACAGGAAAGTACTTTCAAATGATAATGCTTAAATAAAAGCAGAAATAGTATTATGCATAGTAATTACAAATGCATTAGAAAATTTGACGACTGTGCTTGAAATAGGGACCAGGAATGATTGTGACTTATGGTTCCAGTGTCATCATTAGATTGTGTGTGCATTGAGTTGGGGACAGACTTGTGTCCCCCAGCAGCCACTCACAGTCATATTTTGATGGTATAAAAATATGCATTGCAACCACACTAAAGCAACAGTGAGACTAACATGCATTTAATTCAGAAGACCATGACACAGTTCTGAACAGTGATTGCATGATATAATTGTGAATAGTAATTCATTCAGAATAGTGAAGTGATGCAGTGTGTGATTTCAATTCCTACAAAAATCAGGGAAAGCAATTCATGACAGAATTGTGAATGAAAGTTTTTAAGGCATGATTAGGTGATAGTGAGCAGCACTAAAATGGGAAGTTTGTCCAGAAGAAGGATTTCAACAAGCCTGATGGTTCATTAACATATCTTTCACTGACCAGCTGAAAAAACCCTTCGTTCTACATACTACAGGGAGAACTAGTGAAGGAATTAGTAGCACTTTACTGAGGTGTTAATAGATGACATGGCAGAGTGAAATGAGAAGAGAGGTTCATCCAAACTGAAAGAAAGGTGATTTTTCTAAGGAGCAAGTTAGGTCAGAGAAGGATTTTTTTCATTACCTCTGGATTCTCTATTAAGTGTCTGTAGAAGTAAGGTTTCCATCAAAACTATAACTCTGGTTTCCTTTCAAGGCCAGCCACTGTCACTGAAGGATCATTAATTTACTGTGACCTGAGACAAATGGGAAGAGATATATTTGCTTGTGTATGTGTTTGAAGGTGAGAGTCTTGCATGGAATTTAATGATTAGTACTTTTTTGAAAATCTGAATTCTGATTTTGTTTGTAATTCATCTTAAGCCTGCCTTGTTAGATGTCCAGGTATCATGTATATTAGTTGTATTACTGGATACTGAATGAAACCAGCATAAACGGAGGATCATTGTGGGGTAATCAGATTAGAATTAATTTCTTGGGAGAATTAGGATATGAGCTAGAGTTTTAAGGACCTTGAAGAGAGACTCATTTAATGAATGTTGCATCACATGTTGACACTTGATGAATGATACGAGGGGGACCCTAGGTAGAAAGCTTTAAATGCCAGGAAATCACTTTTATTTGCTCTTTGTTGACAGAGGGGCATCCTGTATTTTGAGGAGTGACTATGCATAGCTTTTGGTTATTATTAATCTGTTAGTGTTCTGCATGGGTTCGAAATAGGAGAGAGTTCAGTGTTGAGTCTGTTGCAGTTATTGAGGAGATGGATGTGGAGACAGGGTGGTAGCCATACAAAAGATAATAAATATGATAAAATAGTGTGAACTAGGAGAAAGAATCAGAGACAGCTCTAATGTTAGTGTAGGACAGTCAGGCTTGGGAGATCAAAATCAGAAAGATCATTTTAGAAGATTAAAGCAAAACAAAATCTTACTGAAAAAGAACACAAGGTATTTATATCTAATTTAAAAAAAAAAATCAGTGGTTGTCAATGAGAAGCATTGGTGGTATAGTTTCCCTACCTTCCTACCACCAGTCCTTGTGTTTTCTCATCTGATCTGCTTCAACTAATAATTTGGAAAGTTGAGAACCTCATATTTTTTCAGTACCTGAGAGGATGCCCACTTGAAGTTGTGGGTTAATATATGGAAGATGAATAACTTCAGCATAATTTTTATCTCCCAGAGGCAGCAGACAGTTCTGAAAAATGAACTAACTTGATATGAAATAGCCAAAATGTTTCCTTCTTTGATTGAAATGATAGGGTTAAAAAAAACCTCTAATCCTCCTTTGCTGTCCTATACAAATAGACAACTTATATGGGAAACGAAAGCAAAAATAAATGGTACTACATCAAAATAAAAAACTTTTGGACAGCAAAGGAAACTGTCAACAGAATGAAAAGTCAAGTCCCCTTGCTGAATGGGAGAAGATATTGATATTTGCAAGTGATGTATCCCATAAGGGGTTAATATCCAAAATACGCAAAGAACTCATACAACTCAACATCAAAAAAATTTTATTAAAAATAGGCAGAGGTTCTGGATGGACATTTTTCTAAAGAGCTGCTGCTGCTGCTGCTAAATCATTTCAGTTGTATCCGACTCTGTGTGACCCCATAGACGGGAGCCCATCAGGCTCCCCCGTCCCTGGGATTCTCCAGGCAAGAACACTGGAGTGGGTTGCCATTGCCTTCTCCAATGCATGAAAGTGAAAAGTGAAAGTGAAGTCACTCAGTCATGTCCGACTCTTAGCGACCTCATGGACTGCAGCCTACCAGGCTCCTCCATCCATTGGATTTTCCAGGCAAGAGTACTGGAGTGGGTTGCCATTGCCTTCTACTGGAGTGGGTTGCCATGAGCTACAGATGGCCAATAGATGCATAAAGATGCTCAACATCATTACTGTCTGGCTGGTATGCTCCTCTTCCTCAGTTCTGGTCTCATCATAACAAAGATTTGGAATGATGACCACTTGTAGCTCAACCAGGCACAATTTTATTAAGCAGACAACAGGCTGAATTCATAATGACAAGCTAGTTACAGTTCAGTGACAGCTCAAACGGGAAGCAGGCAGCAGGAAACAGGAAGCAAGGACAGGCTGACCCCTGAAGCCACCCCGATTCTGCTTGGTTTCCCATTTTATACTTTTTGTCTCATCTCTGTGGAGTCTGATTGGTTATAACCTATGAAAAAATAGGTGATGGTACCAGCATTCACCTGATTGGTTATGCCTGGGACCAAAGGTTCTCACTCAGATCCTCAGCTTCCCCTGTTATTATTCCCCATCTTGGACTCCTTTTTCTATTCTAACTACCGACAATTAATCATCAGATAAATGCAACTCAAAAACCACAATATCATTTCACACCTGTCAGACTGGCTGTACCAAAATGAATAAAAAGACAAGTGTTGGTAATGGTACAGAGAAATGGGAACTCTCATGAACTGTTGGTCACAATCTAAATTTGTGCAGCCACTATGAAAACAGTATGAAGTTTCCTCAAAATATTAAAAATAGAATTACCATATGATCCAGCAGTTCCACTCCTGGAATTTCCAAAGGGAAATAAAACACTAATTTTAATATATATATATATATATATATTCCAATGTTCATTGCAGCATTATTCACAAGCCAAGACTAATTGATGAATGGGTAAAGAAGATGTGGTGTATATATATGTGTGATGAAATATTACTCAGCTATAAAAAGTAATGAAATCTTGCCAGTGTGACAACATGGATGGACATAGAGCGTATTATGACAAGTGAATAATTCAGACAAAGATAAATACTGTATGATTTTATTTATATGTGGGATCTGTAAGACAATACAAATTAACAAACAGCTAAACAGAAATAATCTTGGATACAGAGAACATATAGGTGGTTGTCAGAGGAGAGGGGTCTGGGGAGTGGAGATGAATAGGTAGATTAAGAGGTACAGACTTCCAGCTACAGAATAAATGAGTCACAAATATGAAATGTACCATGTTGGGAATATAGCCAGTAATTATGGCTATCATGGTGATCATCTTGAAATATATGGAAATATCAAATCACTGTATTGTGCACCAGAAACAAACTCAGTATTGTAGGTCAATTTTATTTCAAAACAAATGAAACAAACAAATTGGCAGAAAGAGATCAGATTTGTGGTTACCAGAGGCAAATGGTTTTGGTAGGGGGAATTGGATGAAGGTGCAAACTTGCAATTATGAGGTAAATAAGTACTAGAGATGTAATGTAACACAAATTGATTATTATATTAACACTGCTGCATGCTCTATATGAAAGTCATTAAGAGAGTAAACCCTAAGCATTGTCATCACAAGGAAAATTTTTCTTCTATTTCTTTAATTTTGTATGTATAAGATGATGGCTTTTCACTAAACTTTATTGCAAGAGTCATTTCATGATTTATGTTAAGTCAAATCTTTAGGCTGTACACCTTAAATTTATTCAGTGCTGTATGTCAATTGTGTCCCAATGAGAGTGGAAGAAAAAAAGGACAAAAAAGATAGAAGTGGGTGTTGATATTGTCATAACCAAAGAAGCATTAGCATCATCAGTTTTATAAAATTTATTTGCAATTGTTTCTTTCCCATTATTGCATTGACTTAGAAACAACAAAATAAAATCCATTCATCTACTAGACAGGTGTCCCAGACTAATATTTCTTGTCTTACAGTGCAAGACAGAGAGTGACATTTAAAATTAATTGTAGTAGACATTGTACGTTTAACTTTGTGATTGAACCTCTATAGATATCACTGAATTTCATATTTATGAAAAGCAGAACCTTTATTTGTGGTTTCAGGTACTTGACATTATATGGGAAAGCAACAAAGCCAGAACAGCCAATCTCAGGAATTTTTAAAAATTTTGACCTAGATATTTTGGTATTGTCATTCTAAAACTGGTCATCATATGAGCTGAGATTTTTCAACATTTGTTCGGTCACCATGTCATGTCCAACTCTTTGCGATCTCGTGGACTGCAGCACACCAAGATCCTCTGTCCTTTGCTACCTCCCAGAGTTTGGTCAAATTCATGTCCCTTGAGTCAGTAATGCTATCTAACCATCTTATCCTCTGTCGTCCCCTTCTCCTTTTGCCTTCAATCTTTTCCAGCATCAAATTCTTGGTGAGTTGGCTCTTCGCATCAGGTGACCAAAGTATTGGAGCTTCAGCTTCAGTATCAGTCCTTGCAATGAATATTCAGGGTTTATTTCCTTTAGGATTGACTGGTTTGATCTTCTTGAAGGTCAGTGATGATGTTTTTAGCATTAGTGTGAAACAGAGGTATAAATTAGTGAAGTCAAAACTAGAAGCTCCTGGATAGTTATGCTAGTTTTATACTTTTCTGACAATTTTAATTGTATGTTCACATACATTCAAACGTGTTGCATTTTCAAGTTGTAGGAAATATTAAAAACTATTTCATTTCCATCAAAGAACTGAAAGTTTAAATATCTTCCCCTTCTTCCTCCTTCCCTCTTTCCTACCCATTTTGCTTCCTTCTATATGACTTTTAGTTTAATATGACAGTCATCAATAGAACATGATTCCGTAGTATGTAAGAGTCAATAATCCTCTACACTGTGTTCTAATTTTCCCTACAAAGAAGTTGCCAAAAAGATATAAATGTTCATTTAAATAAAGAATATGGTAAACCAGCTTCTTGAAAAAGCCTAGATACAAAAATAAAAGAGTATATTTTCCTTAAAGAAGAAACAAAATCTTCAGTTGGGTTAAATTGTTAACAGAATTTTTTTTTCCCCTGAGGGTATTGTTGTGTCAAACTTCCTAGAAAATATTAGATATTGCAGTTGAATAAGACTTTGTTTTCCAAGTGCTGGTGATTCAGTGGGGGTCAAGGAAAAAGAGAGAGAGAGAAGAAGAAGAAACAGATGAGTAAAAAGAGGAATGTCAAAATCAAGTGCCAGAGATGATAAGATAGCACAACAGCAAAATATTTCGATCTGGAGAGAGATTTTGGAAGAGATAATGCTTGAAGAAATTAAGAAAGAGAAAGATGAAAGGGAGAGGCAGGAGAGTGACAAAAGGGAAGATAATACAGGCATACCTTGGAGATATTGTGGGTTTCATTCCAGACTACTGCACTTAAGCAAATATCGCAATAAGACAAGTCACATGAATGTTTTGGTTTCCCAGTAATAAAGTTAGATTTACACTATATTGTAGTCTATTAAGTGTACAATAGTATTATATCTAAAAAATGTATATACCTTAACTAAAAAATGCCTGTCTGTTAATAAATACCACTGATCACCTGACTGTCAAGAAGTCCTAATTTTTTGCTTGGTAGAGAGTCTTGCCTCAGTGTTGATGGCTGCTGACTCAGGGTAGTGGTTGCAGAAGGTGACCCTGGAATTTTCTTAAAATAAGGAAACAATGAACTTTGCTACATGAATTGACTCTTCCTTTCATGAGCAATTTCTCTGTAGCATGAAGGGTGGTTTGATAGCATATTACCCACAATAGAACTTCTTTCAACACTGAAGTCAATTCTCCCAAACTTTGCTGCTGCTCTATCAGCTAACATTTATTTAGTAGTCAAACTCTGTTGTCTTTTCAATAATCTTCATAGCACCTCACCAGGAGTAGATTCCATCTCAAGAAACCACTTTCTTGGCTCATCCATACAAAGTAACTCCTCATCCACTAAAGTCTGATCATGAGATTGCAGCAGTTCAGTCACATCTTCAGGCTCCACTTCAGATACTAGTTCTCTTACTGTTTCCATCACATCTGTAGCTACTTCCTCCCTGAAGTCTTGAACCACTCCAAGTCATCTATGAGGGCCGGAATCAACTTCTTCCAAACTCCTATTAATGTTGAAATTTTGGCCTCTTCTCATGAATCACAAATGTTCCTAATGACATTTAAAATGATGAACCCTTTCCACAAAGTTTCCAATTGACTGCCTAGATCCATCAGAGGAATCACACTATCTGTGGCAGCTATAGCGTTAAGAAATGTTTTTTTTTTTTAATTTTATTTATTTATTTTTTTTTTAATTTTAAAATCTTTAATTCTTACATGCATTCCCAAACATGAACCCCCCTCCCACCTCCCTCCCCATAACATCTTTCTGGGTCATCCCCATGCACCAGCCCCAAGCATGCTGCATCCTGTGTCAGACATAGACTGGCGATTCAATTCACATGATAGTATACATGTTAGAATGTCATTCTCCCAAATCATCCCACCCTCTCCCTCTCCCTCTGAGTCCAAAAGTCCGTTATACACATCTGTGTCTCTTTCCCTGTCTTGCATACAGGGTCGTCATTGCCATCTTCCTAAATTCCATATATATGTGTTAGTATACTGTATTGGTGTTTTTCTTTCTGGCTTACTTCACTCTGTATAATCGGCTCCAGTTTCATCCATCTCATCAGAACTGATTCAAATGAATTCTTTTTAACTGCTGAGTAATACTCCATTGTGTATATGTACCACAGCTTGCTTATCCATTCATCTGCTGATGGACATCTAGGTTGTTTCCATGTCCTGGCTATTATAAACAGTGCTGCGATGAACATTGGGGTACATGTGTCTCTTTCAATTCTGGTTTCCTCGGTGTGTATGCCCAGAAGTGGGATTGCTGGGTCATAAGGTAGTTCTATTTGCAATTTTTTAAGGAATCTCCACACTGTTCTCCATAGTGGGTGTACTAGTTTACATTCCCACCAACAGTGTAGGAGGGTTCCCTTTTCTCCACACCCTCTCCAGCATTTATTGCTTGCAGATTTTTGGATCGCAGCCATTCTGACTGGTGTGAAGTGGTACCTCATTGTGGTTTTGATTTGCATTTCTCTAATAATGAGTGATGTTGAGCATCTTTTCATGTGTTTGTTAGCCATCCGTATGTCTTCTTTGGAGAAATGTCTATTTAGTTCTTTGGCCCATTTTTTGATTGGGTCGTTTATTTTTCTGGAATTGAGCTGCAGGAGTTGCTTGTATATTTTTGAGATTAGTTGTTTGTCAGTTGCTTCATTTGCTATTATTTTCTCCCATTCAGAAGGCTGTCTTTTCACCTTGCTTCTAGTTTCCTTTGTTGTGCAGAAGCTTTTAATTTTAATTAGATCCCATTTGTTTATTTTTGCTTTTATTTCCAGAATTCTGGGAGGTGGATCATAGAGGATCCTGCTGTGATTTATGTCTGAGAGTGTTTTGCCTATGTTCTCCTCTAGGAGTTTTATAGTTTCTGATCTTACATTTAGATCTTTAATCCATTTTGAGTTTATTTTTGTGTGTGGTGTTAGAAAGTGATCTAGTTTCATTCTTTTACAAGTGGTTGACCAGTTTTCCCAGCACCACTTGTTAAAGAGGTTGTCTTTACTCCATTGTATATTCTTGCCTCCTTTGTCAAAGATAAGGTGTCCATATGTGTGTGGATTTATCTCTGGGCTTTCTATTTTGTTCCATTGATCTATATGTCTGTCTTTGTGCCAGTACCATACTGTCTTGATGACTGTGGCTTTGTAGTAGAGCCTGAAGTCAGGCAAGTTGATTCCTCCCGTTCCATTCTTCTTTCTCAAGATTGCTTTGGCTATTCGAGGTTTTTTGTATTTCCATACAAATCTTGAAATTATTTGTTCTAGTTCTGTGAAAAATGTGGCTGGTAGCTTGATAGGGATTGCATTGAATTTGTAAATTGCTTTGGGTAGTATACTCATTTTCACTATATTGATTCTTCCAATCCATGAACATGGTATATTTCTCCATCTATTAGTGTCCTCTTTGATTTCTTTCATCAGTGTTTTATAGTTTTCTATATATAGGTCTTTAGTTTCTTTAGGTAGATATATTCCTAAGTATTTCCCCTAAAGTCAGGAACAAGACAAGGGTGTCCACTTTCACCGCTACTATTCAACATAGTTCTGGAAGTTTTGGCCACAGCAATCAGAGCAGAAAAAGAAATAAAAGGAATCCAAATTGGAAAAGAAGAAGTAAAACTCTCACTGTTTGCAGATGACATGATCCTCTACATGGAAAACCCTAAAGACTCCACCAGAAAATTACTAGAGCTAATCAATGAATATAGTAAAGTTGCAGGATATAAAATCAACACACAGAAATCCCTTGCATTCCTATACACGAATAATGAGAAAGTAGAAAAAGAAATTAAGGAAACAATTCCATTCACCATTGCAACGATAAGAAATGTATTTTTAAACAATAAGACTTTAAAATTTAAAAGACTTCCTAATCCATGGGCTATAGAATGAGTGTTATATTAGCAGGCATAAAAATGGCATTAATTTCCTTGTATGTCTCTATCAGAGCTCTTGGGTCACTACCCGGATTGTCAATGAGCAGTAATATTTTGAAGGGATTATGTTTTTCTGAACAGTAGTTCTCAACGGAGGCTTTAAGATCTTAAGTAAACCATGTTGTAAACAGATGTGCTGACATTCAGACTTTGTTGTTCCATTTGTAGAGCACAGGCAGGGTAGATTTAGCACAATTCTTAAAGGCCCTAAGGTTTTCAAAATAGTAAATGGGCATTGGCTTCTAAAGTCACCCACTGCATTAGCCCCTAACAAGACAGTCATCTTGCCCTTTGAAGCTTTGAAGCCATGCATTGACTTCTCTTCTTTAGGTATGAAAGCCCTAGGTTCCATTTTCTTCCAATAGAAGGCTGTTTTGTCTGCATCAGGAGTATCTTATTCAGTGTAGTCAGCTTCATTAATTATCTTAGCTAGATCTTCCAGGTGATTTGCTGTAGTTTCTACGTCAATAGTTGCTGCTTCACCTTGTACTTTTATGTTATGGCAATAACTTCTTTCCTTAAACTTCATGAACCAACAAGAAAAGCTTCCAGCTTATCTTCTGCAGCTTCCTTACCTCTCTCAGCCTCTATAGAATTGAAGAGAGTTGGGGGCTTGCTCTGGATTAAGCTTTGGCTTAAGAGAATGTTGTAGCTGGTTTGATCATCTACCCAGATCACGAAAACTTTCTCCATATCAGCAATAAGGATGTTTCACATTTTTATTAATATTATCCATTTCATTGAAACAGTACTTTTTATTTTCTTCAAGAACTTTTCCTTTGCATCCATGACTTGGCTAACTTAGAGGATTAACTTTATCTTGGCTTTTGACATGCCTTTCTCACTAACCCTAATCATTTTTAGCTTTTGGTTTAAAGCGAGAGACATGAAACTCTTTCATTCAGTTGAACACTTAGAAGCCATTATAGAGTTGTTAATAGGCCTAATTTCAACATTCTTGTATCTCAGGGAACAGGAAGGCCAGAGGAGAGGGAGAGATATGCAAGAAAAGCTTGTCAGTGGAGTAGTCAGAATGTGAACAACATTTATTAAGTTGGCTGGCATGTGTGGGTACAGTTCATAGCACCCCAAATTAATTATTAGGTTGGTGCAAAAATAATTGCGGTTTTGCATTGTGGAACTTTGCCATTTGATGTTGTAATACATTCTTAAATAAATGTGGTTATGTTGTACATCCTTTTAATGCACATTTTGTGCTTTATTTTATTTTACTTTGTGCTAATGACATGCTGATTGTTTTATGTTTATTTTAGACTAGGGATGTGATGTTAGACAAAAAGCAAATTCAAGTGATTTTCTTATTTGAGTTAAAAATGGGGTGTAAATCAGTGGAGACGACTTGCAACATCAAGAATGTATCTGGCCCAGGAATTGCTAACAAACAGTGCAATAGTGGTTCAAGAAGTTTTGCCAAGAAAATGAGAACCTTGTAGAAGAGGAATGCTGTGGACATCAATCAGAAATTGACAATGACCAATTGAGAGGATTATTGAAGATGATCCTCTTACAACTACAGGCTGCTGCTGCTGCTAAGTCATTTCAGTCATGTTCTACTCTGTGCAGCCCCATAGACAGCAGCCCACAGGCTCCCTGTCCCTGGGATTCTCCAGGCAAGAACACTGGAGCGGGTTGCCATTTCCTTCTCCAATACAACTACAGGACAGCTTAACAAAGAACTCAATGTTGACCATTCTGTAGTCTTTTGGCATTTGAAGCAAATTGGACAGGTGAAAAAGCTTGATAAGTGGATGTCTCATGAGATGACCCAAACTCAAAATAATCATCATTTTGAAGTATTTTCTTCTCTTGTTCTACCCAACAACAATGAACTATTTCTCCACTGGATTGTGACATGTGACAAAAGGTGGATTTTATATGATAACTGGAGATGACCAGCTCAGTGGTTAGACTGAGAAGAAGCTTCAAAGCACTCCCCAAAGCCAATCTTGCAGCAAAAAATGGTCATCATTGCTGTTTAGTGGTCTGCTTGCTGGTCTGATCTACTATAGCTTTCTGAATCCCAGAGAAACCATTACATTGCTGGCATTGATCAGCAAAAAGGTCCCAGTTCTTCTCCACGAATATGCCTGGCCTCATGGAAGCAACCAGTGCTTCAAAAGTTGAATGAATTTGGCTATGAAGTTTTACTTCATCTGTCATGTTTATCTGACCTCTTGCCAATCACTTCTTCAAGCAACTCAACTACTTTTTGCAAGGAAAATACTTCTACAACCAGCAGGAGGAAGAATGCTTTCCAAGAGTTTGTCGATTCTCAAAGCGTGAATTTTTCTGCTACAGGAATAAACAAACTTATTTCTCATTGGGAAAAATGTGTTCATTGTAATGGTTCCTATTTTGGTTAATAAAGATGGGTTTGAGTCTAGTTATAATGATTTAAAATGCACAGTCCCGAACCGCAATTACATTTGCACCAACCTAATAGTAAAATCAAAGATCACAGATCACAATAACAATTAATGAAACAAAACTGAAATACTGTAATAATTCCCAAAATGTGACACAGAGACAGAAAATGAGCAAATGCTATTGGAAAAAATGGTTCTGAGAGAATTGATTCATCCAGGATTGCCACAAAACTTCAATTTGTAAAACAACCACAGCATTTGCAAAGTGCAATAACGAACCACAAAAAATAAAGATCTGCCTCATAAAAATCTCTGTTCAGCACCAGATAGAGGGAATCAAGTAGGATCTAGATTTTTAGGTATTCTTATAAATGGAACTATTACTTTCTTATAGTCGGTTAAAAAAATAATGCAGTAAATTGAAATATGTCTGAAAAAGTTAGATAATCTTATTTTCTTTGCTTTTTCATTTTGATAATCTCTTTTTGGGGAGGAAAGTTCAGTTCAGTCGTTCAGTCGTGTCCGACTCTTTGCGACCCCATGAATCGCAGCACGCCAGGCTTCCCTGTCCATCACCAACTCCTGGAGTTCACTCAGACTCACGTCCATCGAGTCCATGATGCCATCCAGCCATCTCATCCTTGGTCGTCCCCTTTCCTCCTGCCCCCAATCCCTCCCAGCATCAGAGTCTTTTCCAATGAGTCAACTCTTCACATGAGGTGGCCAAAGTACTGGAGCTTCAGCTTTAGCGTCATTCCTTCCAAAGAAATCCCAGGGTTGATCTCCTTCAGAATGGACTGGTTGGATCTCCTTGCAGTCCAAGGGACTCTCAAGAGTCTTCTCCAACACCACAGTTCAAAAGCATTAATTCTTTGATGCTCAGCCTTCTTCACAGTCCAACTCTCACATCCATACATGACCACAGGAAAAACCATAGCCTTGACTAGACCGACCTTAGTCAGCAAAGTAATGTCTCTGCTTTTGAATATACTATCTAGGTTGGTCATAACTTTTCTTCCAAGGAGTAAGCGTCTTTTAATTTCATGGCTGCAGTCACCATCTGCAGTGATTTTGTAGCCCCCCAAAATAAAGTCTGACACTGTTTCCACTGTTTCCCCATCTATTTCCCATGAAGTGATGGGACTGGATGCCATGATCTTCGTTTTCTGAATGTTGAGCTTGAAGCCAACTTTTTCACTCTCCTCTTTCACTTTCATCAAGAGGCTTGGCTCCTCTTCACTTTCTGCCATAAGGGTGGTGTCATCTGCATATCTGAGGTTCTTGATATTTCTCCCGGCAATCTTGATTCCAGCTTGTGTTTCTTCCAGCCCAGCGTTTCTCATGATGTACTCTGCATAGAAGTTAAATAAGCAGGGTGACACTATACAGCCTTGACGTACTCCTTTTCCTATTTGGAACCAGTCTGTTGTCCCATGTCCAGTTCTAACTGTTGCTTCCTGGCCTGCATACAGATTTCTCAAGAGGCAGGTTAGGTGGTCTGGTATTCCTATCTCTTTCAGAATTTTCCACAGTTTATTGTGACCCACACACTCAAAGGCTTTGGCATAGTCAATAAAGCAGAACTAGATGTTTTTCTGGAACTCTCTTCCTTTTTTGATGATCCAGCAGATGTTGGCAATTTGATCTGTGGTTCCTCTGCCTTTTCTAAATCCAGCTTGAACATCAGGGAGTTCACGGTTCACATATTGCTGAAGCCTGCCTGGAGAATTTTGAGCATTACTTTACTAGCATGTGAGTTGAGTGCAGTTGTGTGGTAGTTTGGGCATTCTTTGGCATTGCCTTTCTTTGGAATTGGAATGAAAACTGACCTTTTCCAGTCCTGTGGCCACTGCTGAGTTTTCCAAATTTGCTGGCATATTGAGTGCAGCACTTTCACAGCATCATCTTTCAGGATTTGAAACAGCTCAACTGGAATTCCATCACCTCCAGTATCTTTGTTCGTAGTGATGCTTTCTTTCCCTTTTGGGGAAAGAACATAATATATGAAATGTTTTTCAAAATCATCCCCCCTCCGCATATCCTCTGCTTTGTGGAATATACTATTGATAAATCTGTGTTTGGACATCCCTTTGGGTAACGTTGTTATTGTTTAGTCACTAAACAATTAGTTCATGTCCAATTCTTTGTGATGCTATGAACTGTAGCCTGCCAGGCTCCTCTGTCCTTAGGATTTCCAGGGCAAGAATACTAGAGTGGGTGGCCATTTCCTTCTCCAAGGGATCTTCCTGGCCCAGGGATCATACCCATGTCTCCTGCTTGGCGGGTGAATTCTTTACCACTGGGATTATCCAAAAAGAAAAATGGAAGACAGTGCAGATCGGTTAAACAAACACTTGCAGAAAGCATCATAATGAACCCAGAGATACTTACTAAGGATACCATCCCCCTGCTCCTAAGAAGCTCACAGCTGAGAGGGGAAGACCAAAGGATGAACAAAGGATATGATGTGGTAAAGAAGTGTTCCTGGGAGGTGTTGCCTCCTGTATGCACAATTCCAACAGGGGAAGAGTTTCTGTACCAAGTGACAGCTCCGCCCCGCTGCATCTCCCCTTCTAAGTCCCAAAGAGACAAGTTTGACTTTTCCCTGTACCAGAGTTTATGACCTGATTTTTACATTTTTCCTGCTCCCAACCATAAGACTGAATATTAAGAGTATTTTATGAAGAAGTAAAAGCACTTTACATTAAGTAATCTAATCATAACATTTTATTCCACAGATTTTATATGCAAATCTCTAAAGAATCACTTCATCAGCTTTGTGATTGTGTAATTATACAAGTGTAAATGTGATTTATGTACAGGACAAGGGGAAGAAAATCTGAAAGCAGATGAGAGTTTCATTCAGAGCTTTATATATATATATATATATATATATATATATATATATATTTTTTTTTTTTTTAAAGAGAAATTAGGAGGCTGTCTGATAGGTACTATTCAAAGTTTCTTCAAAAAATTAGCTGATACAATCCTAATGTTGATGCTATGATGTAGGCACTGTTGCTGTTCTATAAAGAAGGAAACGGGGATATGGAAAAGCTAAATAACTTGCCCAAAGTCCAGGTGACAGACGACAAACCCAGAACTGGGAGCAAGACAATGGCTGGGAAGTGTAGATGGTTGGCTTCTGTACACCTGTGTAGACATGTAAACTGGAGATTTATAGTGCTTCCTGGACTCACGCTTCCTTTTAACGTCCAGATGAAATGTATTAAATTATTATACAATTTCTTATAATAAACTCAAAACCTACCCCACTGTTTGCAAGTATTCCCAGAGAGCTTACATCCATATCACTGCTTCCGACTCCAGGTTCCACCCCTGCTGACATCTTGGCACTTGCCACCTTTCTTCCTTCCTGAAGTTTCTGCTCCTTTTTCACTTCCACATCGCAGGAGCAGAGAAGTGGAGACTTTCTCCTTCAAATCTCCCAGTACATCGTTAACCCACGTTTGTTGCATATAACAGAAACTTACTGAAAGGTCGAAGATTGTGGGGATGAATCTGAGCGTAAAGCAGAAGCTTTGGTTTCTAGACATTTAAGAATCCTTGCTGTGCGTTGGAAATTCTTACCAAGTCTTTTCATAGCCCCTTTCAACACCCTGCCATTTGTCCCGATCATTTCTTTTCACATACTGTTTCCTAACTAGAGCAAGCAAAGGCCACCCCAAATTCCTATCCCCCTTTCTCACGTAAAATTTTCTAATACTTATTTTACTTGTTTTTCTGTCTAGACTAATCCAGGCAAACTTGCCCTTCGCAATAAAGAAAAAAAAAACATAATTATGCTTTCACTAACTGTATATATCTGAACATCTGCATGGTGAATCAGAACAGTCAATGACTGCTGACTTTTTTCCCAGGAACTGTTTTTATTACATTAAAAGAATTGTTAGGTAGGGAGAAAAACTAATGGACATAGAGAAACCAAAATACAGTAAAAACACGCGGTGTGTCCTTAAGCAAGTTGAACATAACTAAATTTGCAGTGAGCACAATGATTTAAAAAAGAAACCATAAAATATACCTTTGACACATTTAATTCACTATTCTCTGACTTAACTAAGAGTTTAGAGTGGTTGGCTATATTGGAGAAAGGACCACCGTAGTAACATTTAATTTTTTGCTCAATAAACAATTGTTCTATACCTATTATGTTTCAGGCCTGGTGCTCAGAAGGAGAGGTATATGGTGAATAAAGTATGGTCCTCGACCTCATAATCCATGTGGATCACATGGGAACATAAGCGCATAATTAGAAAATAGTGCATTATGTATCGCAATGACACACAATGACATGTACACAGTGGTGTAACAGTAGAATATGCTAGCAGCCTGACCGGTCACGGAAATTAATGCATGAGACGACATTTATTCTGGAGCATGAGTGTTTAAGTATTCCATGGAGAAAAGAATAGAAGAGGAAAGGGTATGTGTAAATGCTTGAAAGAGCGAAACAGAATCACATCCCTGTTGTGAGCATCAACTTTGTGTGTGTTGAAAGCCGAAGGGAGTATGAAGGGAGAGGAAGCTGAGTGGCCACGATGAGAGTGAAAAATATGTCAGGCTCCATGCAAGAAAGAACATTATATATCCCACTCTTCAGACTTCTAGAAACACCAAGGCCAGGTTTTACAATGCTTGTTAAAAACAGATTTCTGGACTCCATCCCAACCTACTGAATCTAAATGTCTTGAATGAATCAAAAGCCAGAAGAAATTTTTATGCCTATTATAGTTTAAGAAACTGTGCTATAGGCAATGAGAGCCTTTGGCTAATTTAATGTTGCAGAATGCCAGGCCATACCGGCTTTATAGACCCATATACTGGAGAGAATACTGTATGTGTATTAATATTTAGAAACATAATGAAAAAAAGTTCTTGTATAGCTTGAAAGCTATAGAGTACCCTGGGTAGCAACTTGGAATTGCTTAACTAGATGTAATTATATAAGTGTCTTACTAAAATATCATTGGTAAAACTTTACCAAGTGCTTCTTTTTTTCTTCCTCTTTTATTCCATCCCTCATGCACAGTAAATCCTGTCTGAATAATTTACTCATTCTGGAACATTGAAACAGGCTTTGTGCTTTGAGGATAATGAATGATTTTCTTAACTATAATGAGGCTTTTGAAAATGTTGTGCTACAAAATATATGTGGGGGAAATGTGACTTTATTGAAACTTCCAAGCTAGTGTTAATGGTTTTGATAAGAAGCTGTCCTGTGGTCTGGTTAGAGCAGGGAGTTTGCTGGCCCTTAGTCTCCTGAGGTCTAGGAGTGAGCGGTACTCTTTCAGCTGTTGATGGAATCAAGAACACAATGTGTATTCATCTAAAACAATTCAGCATGGATGGACAGGGAACAGCTTGAGAATGTGGGAATGAAATCTGAGTTAAAATTGAACAGAGAAGAACAAAATGAAGTGCAGTAATGACAGGTGTGGGCTTCCCAGGTGGCGTTAGTGGTAAAGAAACTACCTGCCAGTGCAGGAGACAGGAGACACGCAGGTTTGATACTTGAGTGGGTAAGATGCCCTGGAGGAAGGCATGGCAAACCACTCCAGTATTCTTGCCTGGGGACTCCCAAGGAACCTGGCGGACCACAGTCCATAGCGTCACAAAGAGTCTGACATGACTGAAGCGACTTGGCACACAGCACACAATGAAAGCATTCTTGTGTGGAGAATCCTATGGACAGAGGTGCCTGGCCGACTACAGTCCATGGGGTCGCGAGAGTCAGATACGACTTCGCAACTAAACCATCACCACCACCACCACCACCACACAATGACAAGTGTAAACTGCAACATAAGCAAAGCAGGAAAAGCTGTTGCAATAAATAATGCTAATGATTGTACTAGAGTTTGTTTTAAAAAGATATAAGAAGCATCATGGATAATGGATTCAATATGAAAGAAATATATACTAGGATTTATAAGGATGAGTGCAATACAATGAAATGAATGAGTCATGAGTTAGTAAAATATGATGCAATCCTTTTAAGACTCATTATTTATTAGTATCTTCCTAAATGATAAGTTCTATTTTTTAATTATTTTCAGATGCATGACTATACCTCCACACAGAAGCTAAAATCAATTTCCAATAAAAATAAATGAAAGAAAAAAAGAAATATATTTTAATTCCAACTTTATGTCATTTGATGCATTAGCTACAAGATGCTATATTTTGATTAATTAAACATAGCAGTGGGATGTGAAAAAAGTTCTAGAACCTCTTTATCCAAAGGACTTATTTGTATTTGTTTTTCTTTTATTTTTTTAATTGAAGGATAATTGCTTTAAAGAATCTTGTTGGTTTTTGCCAAATATTAACATGAATCAGTCATAGGATAGTAGAAGAGAGCTTACAATCCCTGAACTGATCATGGGGCATTTGGGAGATGAAATTTAGTACAGCTGTTATTTTTGTTTTTTGCATTCTTGATACACTTAAATTTCAAATGCTTTGACCTTGTTCAATAAAATTGTGCCAATATGCTATATCAATTTTATTTAACAAATATTTGTTGAAGAGGGATTTGATTTCTCTTCAAAAGAAAATCCATATTAAGTCTAAAGTTGTACCTTTGAAATTATAATTATTTAAATTTTAGATTTCTTAAAGATGCTTTTTGAGCACAATTTAAAAATTAGATTTTCAGCAAATTCATAAAGAACTGCTAGCATCCTATAGGTAAATCACATAATGGTTACATACCTGCTTTCTGTTTTTTGTTATGTTACTATTGGAATAATTTTCTGATAACATCGATGAAAGTAAGAATGGATGTTGTAGCAAAACAGACTGTTCTTGGTCTGATTGATTTTGTGCTTTATAACCCATTTCAGTTATCAGAAGATATTGCAGTTTTTCCTCCTGCTATTTGAAAAGAATGTAATGGTCTAAAAGATTGCCTACTTTCTGAGGGAGTTGCTCTCTTGTCAAGTTGGAAACAGTATATTTATTAAACTGCCTGTAACTTTGGAGTGAATGCTTTCAATCTATTTCTTTCTGTTTGCTAGTCTGTAACTATAGGAAGCATTCAGCATGATGCTTGGCAATGAGATCCAGCTGTTCTAGAGGACCATGGCTAAGATATTCTAAAATCAAGAGATTACAGAGTGGAATTAAAACCTCTTTTTTTTTTTCTAGTTTCCTAATTTTAGAGCTTAACTGTTAGACTTTAATATTTTACTTTAGTGTGAATTTATATGACTATTCTTGTATTGTACAGTGATATTCCTTACCCATTACTTTAAATCTAATAGAAACAAAAAAAATGTATTTTAACACTATACTGTAGGTAAATATCCCAGAAACTATAAAATGGGGAAGATATAAAATGCTTAGATACACATATGTATTTATTAATACTTTGCTATTTGGGGAGAAGAAATCCATGAAAATGTTCTAGAAGAGGATATAAATTAAAGATATCTCTTAGATAAGTATGATCAAGAAGTAATAAGTATGATCAATGACTTTCAGTGATTTAACATAATGAGTTAAACGTCATGTACTTAGTTGCTCAGTTGTATCTGACTCTGCTACCCCGTGGACTGTAGCCCACCAGGCTCTTCTGTCCATGGGAATTCTCCAGGCAAGAATACTGGAGTGGGTTGCCATGCCCTGCTCCAGGGAATCTTCCCAACCCAGGGATCAAACCCAGGTCTCCTGCATTGCAGATGGATTCTTTACCATCTGAGCCACCAGGGAGCCCAAGAATACTAGAGTGGGTAGCCTATCCCTTTTTCCAGGGGATCTTCCTGACCCAGGAATTGAACTGGGGTCTCCTGGACTGCAGACAGATTCTTTACCAGCTGAGCTACCAGGTAAGCCCCAATGAGATAAATAAATATAATTAAATACAATGATAGAGTAAATAGAGCCTCCATAGCTATTTAGAGGATACCAGCAGTATTAGCTGGGAATCCTTTGCTTTTGTGAGCTTGTGGATTATATAGAGCTGACTTTAGAAGGAAAGATTGAGGTGTTAGTATAATTATGTAGTTGGAGTATAAATCCAACTGATTCATCTGAAGTTAAAAAGTCACAGACTGCTTGATGACATGGCTTTTCTAGCACTCAGATATCAGCATGTTTCAGAGACCCTATAATATAAATAGTGTTGCTTTGCTTAGGTTTATGGGATTTGGGAATGGGAAAGACTAGAGATCTCTTCAAGAAAATTATAGATACCAAGGGAACATTTCATGCAAAGATGTCTCAATAAAGGACAGAAATGGTATGGATCTAACAGAAGCAGAAGATATTAAGAAGAGGTGGCAAGAATACATAGAACTGTACAAAAAAGATCTTCACGATCCAGATAATCATGATGGTGTGATCACTCACCTAGAGCTAGATATCCTGGAATGTGAAGTCAAGTGGGCCTTAGGAAGCAGCACTACGAACAAAGCTAGTGGAGGTGATGGAATTCCAGTTAAGCTATTTCAAATCCTGAAAGATGATGCTGTCAAAGTGCTGCACTCAGTATGCCAGCGAATTTGGAAAACTCAGCGGTGGCCACAGGACTAGAAAAGGTCAGTTTTCATTCCAATCCCAAAGAAAGGCAATGCCAAAGAATGCTCAAACTACCACACAATTGCACTCATCTCACATACTAGTAAAAGGGCTTCCCTGGTGGCTCACAGGTTAAAGCATCTACCTGCAATGTGGGAGACCCGGGTTCAATCCCTGGGTTGGGAAGATCCACTGGAGAAGGAAATGGCAACCCACTCCAGTACTCTTGCCTGGAGAATCCCATGGAGGGAAGAGCCTAGTAGGCTACAGTCCATGGGGTCACAAAGAGTCAGACATGACTGAGCTGCTTCACTTTCACATGCTAGTAAAGTGATGCTCAAA
This sequence comes from Ovis canadensis, assembly GCF_042477335.2. Taxonomy (NCBI): domain Eukaryota; kingdom Metazoa; phylum Chordata; class Mammalia; order Artiodactyla; family Bovidae; genus Ovis; species Ovis canadensis. The sequence continues at coordinate 80,736,240 of NC_091254.1, forward strand.
ATTCTCCAAGCAATATGTGAACCGTGAACTTCCAGATGTTCAAGCTGGTTTTAGAAAAGGCAGAGGAACCAGAGATCAAATGCCAACATCCGTTGGATCATCGAAAAAGGAAGAGAGTTCCAGGAAAACATCTATTTCTGCTTTATTGACTATGCCAAAGCCTTTGACTGTGTGGATGACAACAAACTGTGGGAAATTCTGAAAGAGATGAGAATACCAGACCACCTAACCTGCCTCTTGAGAAACGCATATGCAGGTCAGGAAGCAACAGTTAGAACTGGACATGGAATAACAGACTGGTTCCAAATAGGAAAAGGAGTACGTCAAGGCTGTATAGTGTCACCCTGCTTATTTAACTTCTATGCAGAGTTCATCATGAGAAACACTGGACTGGAAGAAGCACAAGCTGGAATCAAGATTGCGGGGAAAATATCAATAATCTCAGATATGCAGATGACACCACCCTTATGGCAGAAAGTGGAAAGGAACTAAAAAAGCCTCTTGGTGAAAGTGAAAGAGGAGAGTGAAAAAGTCGGCTTAAAGCTCAACATTCAGAAAACAAAGATCATGGCATCCAGTCCCATCACTTCATGGGAAATAATGGGGAAACAGTGGAAACAGTGTCAGCCTTTATTTTTTTGGGCTCCAAAATCACTGCAGATGGTGATTGCAGCCATGAAATTAAACGACGTTTACTCCTTGGAAGGAACGTTATGACTAACCTAGATAGCATATTCAAAAGCAGAGACATTACTTTACCAACAAAGGTCCATCTAGTCAAGGCTATGGTTTTCCCTGTGGTCATGTATGGATGTGAGAGTTGGACTATAAAGAAAGCTGAGCACTGAAGAACTGATGCTTTTGAACTGTGGTGTTGGAGAAGACTCTTGAGAGTCCCTTGGACTGCAAGGAGATCCAACCAGTGCATTCTAAAGGAGATCAGTCCTGTGTGTTCATTGGAAGGAATGATGCTGAAGCTGAAACTCCAATACTTTGGCCACCTCATGCGAAGAGTTGACTCATTGAAAAATGCCCTGATGCTGGGAGGGATTGGGGGCAGGAGGAGAAGGGGATGACAGAGGATGAGATGGCTGGATGGCATCACCAACTCAATGGACATGAGTTTGGGTAAACTTCGGGAGCTGGTGATGGACAGGGAGGCCTGGTGTGCTGTGATTCATGGGGTCACAAAGAGTCGGACATGACTGAGTGACTGAACTGAACTGAACTGATGGTATTTGGACATGGTTCTTAAGTGAACATTGTGTTTAAATAAATAGGTGAAAGGCAGTATGAAATAGGAAGTAAAAGTTTCAGGACTGCATGCTTCCAAGGCTAGTATATATATCCTGATTATGAGATAAGAAGTCAGAAAGATGCTGAGAAAAGTAGAAGGGAATAGGAGGCAAAGAGAGATTCAGGTTGATGTTAGGCATTGAGTAATAGACATCTAGGTAGATAACTTTTGCTCTAATATCAATTCTCAGAGTGTATTCTGAGGTTCCCAAAATCTTTTTAGTATGTATAGGAGATCAAAACAATTTTATAGTACTAAGACTTGCTTTGCATATTTCTCTCTACTGGCTTTTTTTTTTTTTTTTTTTTGCTCTTTTTTGTTTTAATTTTTTTTTTTTTTTTTACTTTATCTTACTTTACAATACTGTACTGGTTTGCCATACATCAACATGAATCTGGCATGGGTGTACACGTGTTCCCAATCCTGAATCCCCCTCCCACCTCCCTTCCCATTCCATCTCTCTGGGTCATACCAGTGCACCAGCCCCAAGCATCCTGTATCCTGCATCAAACCTAGACTAGTGATTCATTTCTTATATGATATTGTACATGTTTCAATTACTGGCTTTTGCACTGTTAGTGCAAACACAATAGTGAGCAAAACATTTAGAGCTTTAACACAAGTTAAATTAGTACCACCAAACTGTACTTGTAGTCATTGTATTCTTTACATCTACAGACTCACAGGAAAAAATAACATCCAGTTTCATTGAAGAATGTCCTGAGGAAGCTGTAAAAATTATTAATATTTTAAAATGTTGACCCAGAATTATATGTTTTCTGTATTCTGTGAGGTAAGAGAATACATGAAGTACATTTTCTGCATACTGAATTTTAATGGCTGTCTTGATGAAAGGCACTTATGCAATTGTTTGACTTGCAAGCTGAACTAGTCACTTTTTTTCCTGAACATACTTCATTTTTGTGGGAAAAAAAATGATTGACAGACAAAATATGATGGTTCAGACTTGAATACCTGGCAGACATTTTCTCAAATTTGGACAAGATGAACCTGCCACTTCAAGAAAAACAACTTATAGTTTTGTTCCCAGTGATATAGCATTTGATCTTTCAAGAGAAAATTGGAATTTGAGAGAACATATAGCAGTCATCATAAACTTGAAAATTCCCTAATACCTACAGATATGATGATGTGTGTCAGCACTGGGAAATTTTGAATAATGCATGAACTAAAACTTTTCAAATGTCAGTGCATAAATTGAAAAATTATGCATAAGTGACCAAACCATTTATAGTGAAATAAAGACCAATGGGACATTACAATTAAGCACTTGTCAAATTTTGGTATAACATCAAAGATAAAAGCTAATAATTATTTGAAAAGATAATTAAATATACCTTCCTTTGGCAACTGCATATATGTAAATGGCTGGATTTTTGTCATATATCTCAACCAAAACAGCATATTATAACAAATTCAATTCAGAAGCAGATATGAGAATACAGCTCTTCTTGATTATTAAGGCAGGCAGTAATGAAATTTGCAATAATATAAAATAATGCCATGCTGCACACCAACATTTTGTTTTGGAAAACAAGTCATTTTGTAACAAAATATATAATTTATTCCAATGTGATAAATTTGTTCTGCTTATTTTTAGGTGTAATTAGTAAATATTTTTAAATAGTCAAGTTTTAGTTTTAGAATAATATATATATTAATAAATGTAAACCCATCAAAGTAAAAAGCTCTCTATGTTTCTCAGTAACCTGTAAGAATATAAAGGATCCTGCAATGAAAAATTTGGGAATCACTGAGCAATGTATGTAGGTTTGGGAGTCATTAGCTTGGGAGTTTACTGTTTACTGCTGTTTGAGTGAGGTCATAATGGAACAAGAACCACGGCTTTGGAAAAGCTGGTCTAGGATGTAGAAGAATGAGTGAAAGGGGGAAAAAATCACTCAGATGGAAAAGACTGTCACCAAATGTAGGGACTAGAGTAACCGAGAGAGTGCAAGCCTTAGAAGAGCATTGCGCTTGGTTAGGAAGAAATTGCGGGAGACCTCGGAACCATGTCAATGGCTCAGGAAAGCCCCTATCAATTATCTCAGGCTGCTCAAACTGTCTGCCCTTCCTTAATGGGATTTGCAGACCATCACCAGCAACAATTCCCATTTTCTCAGTCTTTATCTTGTGTGGAACTTGACTTTCTCCTTCTAACTAAATCCTAGTGCATCTTCCTTTGCAGTCTCTTCAAATATAAACTTCCTAAAAAAGGGTTGCATATGGTAAAAGAGCAAGAGTTTTTATTTCCTCCTCCATATGTGTTTGGTGATAAAGATCTCACATATATTTTTCAGACATAAAGATGACATTTTCAGTTAATTCCAAATGTTAGGAAATACTCAGCTTATTTGATTCTAGCACAACACATTAGGGCTCGCTTTTCATTAATTTTTGCTACAGCAATAATATTAGTTAGTTTTCAAAAAGAGGAATAATAATAGTTAGCTCCCCTTGTGGCTCAGACAGTAAAGAATCTACGTGCAATGCAATGCAGGAGACCCATGTCCCTAGATCACATTGTTTTTCTTATTCAAAGGATTTTCTCCCATGCCCTCGCCTTAGTCATCAGTTTTCATTTATCTATTAAATTACTCCTATTAGTGTAGGAATATCCAGTAAATTCTCCTTCTGCAAAAAAACATAAAACCCTTTGACCTCGAATATCCCTTGGGCATTTGCCTAGGTTCTCTATTTCCACTAAAGCAAACATTTGCAAGAAAGTTGTCCATACTTGCTTCAATTCCTATTCTCTTCTGTGCTCACATTCTGCTGAGGCAGCTTTTGGCAATGTCAGTAAGAGCCTCTCTCTTGTCAGCTTCCATGCTCAATTGTGATTCCCATCTCAGTTGATCTCTTAATAGTATTGAGATGATGGAATATTTTTTTCTTCTTGAATCACTTTCTTCCCGTGGTTTCTTGCAGACTCCACTTTCCTCATTTTCCCTTTCCTTCACTGCTTTCTCATTCTCATGCTTCCTGCTGGTTGCCCTCCTTTTCCTCAATCTTTGCACTCTTCCTTATCTTTTCTCTTCAGGTTATTTCATCCAGCACTATGACTCCTCCTTCTCAGATCTATATCACCAACCTCAAGTTTCCCCATCATTTGAATTTTTAATTGGCATTATACCAGTCTTAACATGTCCAAAATAGAATTTTTAATTTCTGACTCAAACCTCAAACATGATGTAGCCATAGTCTTACTTATCTGAGTTAATGGCATCAGTGCACATCCAGGTGCTGAGGTACAGTCTTCAGAATTTTCCCTTGTTTCCTCTGCATCCTACACTTGCCATATGACAGTAAGTCCTTTGGCTATTCCTCAGTACATATTGGGCTTCCCAGGTGGTGCTGGTAGTAAAGAACCTGCCTGCCAGTGCAGGAGACATGAGGCACAGGTTGAATCCCTGGCTCAGGAAGATCCCCTGGAAGAGAGCATGGCAACCCACTCCAGTATTCTTTCCTGGAGAATCCCTTCGATAAGGAAGACTGGTGGGCTATAGTCCATAGGGTTGCAAAGAGTTGGACACAACTGAAGCGATTTAGCTCACATGTAGTACATATGGTCAACGCTATCACTTCTTGCAACTTGCCCCACCACCGCTATAGTACAACCCCCAGTGCTTGTCACTCATATTATTTTTATACTTGTGTTACTGAAGTCCATTCCCTGGACTTCCTGCTTTCAATCATGCCCCTGCTCCAACAGTTGATTCTTCTTTAATGTACAAACCAGATCCTTTAATATGCAAACCACATCATATTCCTCCATGTTTAAAATTATTCTGTAGCTTCTTATTATACATATTAAACCCCAAACCCCTTTCCACGGTTCTGTGAGCCTGCCGTGATTCCTGCCTGCTTCTCCGACCTTTCTTTCCACTCACTCACTGGTCTCCGGTAACACTGACATGCCTCTGTTTTTTACAAAGTCAACAAGCTTCTTCACAGCTCAGAACCTCGCAGTCCAGTTTCTCGGAATCTGCAAACCACGCCCCCTCTCCTCATGACTGGTTCTGTTTCATTACTGAGGTCCTTACTCAGACATTACCGCCTCAGAGAAGGTTTTCCTGCTCACCTTATATAAAATGGTCAGTCACTAAAAAGTCAATTTGTCCAAACCAGTTTGCCAACATCATTTTTTTTTAATTTGCCAAATGATGAAACATATATAGTTTGAAGAGTTTAGAGATATTTGGTAAATTCAGAAAGCTTGCCATTGGTAATAGATCAATTAGATGATTTACTTATGGTTAATTCTTTTATTGAACTGGTTATGGACAAATTGACCTAAAGCCATCCAAGATGCCACCACATCACCTCCTGTCCTTTACCGTTTTTTTCTTATAGTACTTAACTTCACACACGTCATATTTATTTATTTGCATTAATAGTATTCTCCTACCTTTTAGATTCTAAGCCACATGAGGACAAAAATTTGTATGGTTTTTAGCTGTAGCTTTGAGATATACAGAAGTTGCTCAAAAATGTTGATTGAATGGATGAATCAAGTACTATGTGGCAAAATAAACAATGTGAGTGTATCGAAGACAGAATAGACAATATACCAGAATAAGCTGAAAATGCAGAACATCTCATTTTTGAGATGTCAAAAAAAAAAATGAGAGTAAAAATTATGAGAGAGTGGCCATAAAGTGTTTTGTTTATTGAGGTAAAGGAGATCAGTGTGTTAGATTATAAAACTAACCAAAAAGCAAAAGAGGGAGAGGAAACACCAAAAAGACCATCAACTTCTTGTTCTGTGTAAAAGTTGAAGGTCATATATATTAGAGAATGAGATACTGTTCCTTATGATTGTTTTGTGTTTCTAGATTGTGTTTCTGGGCTTATTTTAAGATTCTTAGAAGGCTTAGACTTGATTTAAAATCTTCAACCCACAATAATTCATGAAACAATCTGCTGTGCATTGTTTGGCACTGATTTTATTGGTTACACAAATGCTTAATTGAGTTTAAATTCTTGCTAATACCATAAATTAATGTTTAGAAAATAAATGATTGCAAGATGATATTAGAAATAAATATGAAGCACCATGATATACCAAATTGATGGGGAGGAAAATGAGGAAGGAGAAAAGTTGAGAAAGGATTTTTCCATACAGTGCTTATCCTAAGAGACTAGATTACTTACCAACATGTTAATTCTTGGTGATACAATTTAATATAGCACTCACTATTTATTTGTATAGATGACTAATGTTTAAAATATGTCATTAAATTAATATTCTGGAAAACATTTATTATATATTTTATTATAGTTTGTTATTATATGAAAAAATTAAAGAAATTTGCAAATATCATAGGGATGAATTCAGTATAAACACAAACTAGAGAAATAGGTAATTGCTTCTTTTATTATATCTTCAGAGTAGTTTTTGTGACCTTCTGATAATTAAATGAATTATTACATGTGACTATTTTAAAATCATTGGAAGGCCTTTTTGCAAAGAAAGAAGAGCAGGAGGAGCTACAATTCATTGTAATATGTCTGTGATAAAAACTGGTCAATAAATTGCTCTTTGAATGATCTAGCTTTTCATCTATCTATAATGCAGTACAGAGGGATACATAGTTCTCTGGCAAAAATTAGCTCTTAATATAGCAGAATAGTAATGAATTACCTGTTACAGTAACAAAATCTGTGACTTGAGAATTGTAATGCACAAATATGTAAATTAACTCTAAAAATTTCTCTTCAACCCAGATATACATTGTAAGATCATCTGATTATCCATGGTTGATATGACTTAATATTTCTTCATCTTTTTCATTGCTATATTTGAGGATGTCTATGGCCTTAAATTATAAAAGTCTCTTCAAATTTTGTATCTTCAAGTGTTCATATATAGAAAATGATAAAAATATGAAATATGAAAAGGGTCATAAAATGTCTGTTCATGTCATGGTGGGGAGGTTATTATAGTAGTTATTTCATGATCATTAGTTTTGAAATCAACTTAATATTTAAAGCAGTAAAAAGCCTCATAAATATTATTTCTCACATTGCAGAAAACCTACCTGAGTGTAAATCTTCACTCATTTTGCAATTTGTCAAATTCAATTTCAAATCATTTGACTTTTCTTTCTCTACCAGCTTTATTTAAATTTAAATCGTTGATTTAAATGTCAGTTGTTCTTTGTACCTATAATAAAATGTCTCTAAAGGGAATGTGTGCTTGAAAAAGTTAATATAAAATTTCTAGTTATAGGTGTTTTGTTATTAAGTTTTCACAATGTTATTGTTGAAAACTGAAGTAGATGAAGAAAAACTTCATGCATTCCAAATTCAGTTTCTACTTAATGAGATAATACATAAATTAATTTTCTCATAAAGCTGGGAGAAATTGTTTTTTATTCAGTTATTAGATTGCAGTTTTCAATTCAATCAACCATTCTTAGGCATTAAAAGGAAAGCTGAAAATTTGCTGTCTTGGTAGACTTAATCTGGTGTCATTGAAAAGAAGAGCTTATTGAAATTCTCAATGGAAAAACAGCAAGAAGATAATTTTTTCTAGGCTATTTCTTAAACTCTTTAAAGAAATGTTACAAATGTTTATTCTAAATATGTTACAGTTTTTGGCACATCAATAAAAAGCTATTACCTATATAGCTTGAGTAAGGAATATGTTTTATTTATTAAAATTTTATAGTCAAAACAATATATAGTTTCTTTTTAATAATTAAGTAGATTTGATTAATTATTCAGTACCCATCCTATCTTTAGATTTATAAATGCTGATTTAAATGTTGGTTATTCTTTTACAGAGATGCAAAATACTTTGTTCATTTGACAATTCTTTTGACAAGTTTAAATTCTTGTTAAAATCATAATGTTAATTCCATAAAATGGAAGGACACAACTTCATAGTAAACAGTAGAACAAAGTGATAATTCTTGCAAATTCAGAGTTAATATAAACAAATAATTTTAGTAAATTTGACTTTGACTTTATAAACTTTTCAGAAAAATCACTAACAAAATCATCCAAATTATTGACTTCTAGATTGTTCAGTTTCTGATACGTGTTTATAAATTAAAATTTGTGAATTTATTAGGTCCAAAGATTGACAAAAGTATATTTATCTCTAGGCATTAAAGAAGAAATGTATACAGAGCAACAGTTCTCATCATTGATTGGATTTAAGAACATTTCAAAGAACACATTCAAAAATGCATGCCTAGTATATGTTTAGGGGATTCAGTTAACTGGACTATGTCAATATTAGATTCAACACAGGTTGAAAGAAAAATCCTTATATTGTGATGAGTTGATTGCATAGTGAAGAATATTGTAAAATAAGTATTTTTAAAAGCCATTTTGTGTTCAGTATTTAATCAGAATGTTGATATTTCAGAGTGTGCAATCTCTTATTCAAAGGGGTAGTAAAATTAATATATAGTTAAGAAAACTAAAATTTTAATGTATATAATAGTAAGGGAAAATTTTAAGTGTTGCTGTAATATGATTTTAAACTTTTTCCCAGATTTTAATCATTTTGTTTAAATAATAAAGCTGAATCAGAGGAAAACCAGTCTGAAATAAAGATTGTAGATGTTTTAATAGAAATTTATTTTTTAATTACTAACTCAAACAGTAGTCAACTTAGTTTACTGCCAATAGTGCAGTCCTATAAAGAAACAACAATATTAAAACTAATATCTTCATTTTTATTTTGAATGAATGCTCCTAAATATTAAATATATTCCCAATATTGCTTTTATAAAATAAATTAACTTGCTAAACCTACTAATTATGCAACCAGAAAGATAAATTCCATATATACCTGAATCATTGTAGGTTATAACTTAATGGGACTGGAATTTATAAGGTTTTATTTTTTACTTAAATTCTTTTTAAAAAAAATTGTGTGTTTGTTCATCATTTAGAGTCAGCAGAAATCAGATGTAACACTTGTATTGCTTAGGCTAGCATTCTACATTCACCATACAGGGCATATGGCAGGTATCAAACACAAATACATACCTCTAGAGTACATGCCTTAGAAAACTTGGTGGAATGCATGTAAAGGTGACTGTGATATATGGGTTTCTTTACATCTATCCTTATTTTATCTTTTAAAAAAGCTTAAATTATTTCCAAGCATCGCTATTTAACCATTTTTGGTAAATAAAATGATTTGGAGCCTCACAATTCATAGCCATAAACTGCTGAGAAAAATGATCCAGTATTATTGAAAAAATATAATCTTAGCAGTTTTTAGTTCCAACCACAAAGGTTTAATTTCCCTTTCACATTCACTCCTGTGGATCTTTAGAAACAGTGTAGTGGTAGAGATTGCAGCTCTGAGGTCAGACTGCTGTGGTGGAATGCTTGCAGAGAGGACATGTCATAGATAACCTGTAATTGCAGTTTCAAAACCAGGTCAAGCCAAAAGACTAACCCAGGCTGATTGTCACATAGAGACTCCCGAATTTCAGTGCAGAGACCCCGTGATTTGTAGTTTCCCCATACAACCCAGCTGATCAGGGCAGTTGGAAAACCTCATGTTTAATACAATCTCAGTTGGCAGAGTAGCTAACCTCAACTGAACCCTTCCCTGGTGGCTCAGACAATAAAGAATCTGCCTGCAATGCCGTAGCCGCAAGACCTATGGGTTTGATCGTGGATTGGGAAGATCCCTGGGAGAAGGTCATGGCAACCCACTCTAGTATGCTTGCTTGGAGAATTCCAGGGACACAGGAGCCTGCCCGGCTACAGTCCATAGGGTCACGAAGAGTCAGGCACGACTAAAGCAACTTAGCATACGTGCACAGTGTGTAGTTTATACATAGTTTAACATACAGCATAGTGGGTGCTGGAGAGGCGTGGGTAAGCATAGGAGTCCTGCCTAGGTATATGTTACTGTTTAATCACTTCTGTGTTAACTTCCATAAAAATAGAATCTTATCAAAGTGCATTAAACATTAAATTAAAAAAATTCTTATTTGAAGTGTCTGTGCTGTAATAGAGTTGCAACTTCTTTGAAAGTGTTGCTTGCCTTAGATTGTAGCGTAGAGGCACTGTCTCAGTTTCAGCTGCTATAACAGAATACCATAGACTGGGTGGTTTATCAACAGAAATTTAGCAGGGTACTGGCAGTTTCCATGTCTGGTGAAAGCTCACTTCCTGGTTCACAAATGGACATTTTCTGGCCATGTCCTCATTTGGTAGAAGGGGCAAGGGGACACTCGGGGGTCTCTTGTATAGGGTCACTAATCCCATCCACTAGGGATCTGCTCCCCAGGCCGAGTCACTCTCCCAAAGCCTCTATTCCAAATACCATTCCATTGGAAATTAACTTTCAACATAAGTTTTGGAGGGGACACTCATTTAGTCCATAGCCTGCACTTTGATATATCACACTCAAGCCGGGGACTCAATACGAATCCATCTCAGAATTAGAATACATAGTATATTGTGTCTTATATGTATTCTCTGTGAAAAAAAAATACTTTTTTTGCTGGTTTTTAGGATATTATGGTATATTAATGACAAAGTTTCACTTCATTAATAGTTCTCCCGGTAACTCTGGTTTTTTTTTTTTTTAATCATTTCACTTTATTCTACTGTTATTTCATCTTTTTTTGTAATATATCAATGGTTTGATGTGGTCTTTACAACCTAATTTAAAATTACTGTAAGATTTTGTGGTTATGGGAGATAACTTTATTGATGTATTTTATAGCTAATTATATATTGACACAGTCTAGTATCATATTTAGGCTAATTTTGAAATGTAGTTGCTAGGATATCCAAGGTGATTGGCTGTTGCCTAAAGCTATCATTTTTGAAATACAGCTTTTACTTGCTAATTACTACTGCTGCTGCTGCTGCTCTTTAGCCACTAAGTTGTGTCTGACTTTTTGTGACCCCGTGGACTGTAGCTCATCAGGCGCCATGGGATTTCTGAGGCAAGAATACTGGAGTGGGTTCTCCAGGGGATCTTCCTAAACCAGGGGTTGAACCCACATCTCATGCATTGGCAGGTGGATTCTTCACCTCTGAGCCACCAGGGGAGCCCTGCTGATTACTACAGCCTCTAATTTGTGGATGAATTATTCTCCATTCTTTCTTTGGAAAAATTGACCTGGAAGCGTTTGTTAAAGAAATAAGATAATAAAATATCCCACAGTAAAGTCCCTGAAGATAAGATGATAAAAACAAAAGATCACAAGACAGTTCAGAAGGTGGTCACACACTTATTTCCATCAATTTTGAAACTGATGGACTTTCTCACTTCTTAACAAGATTTGACAATTTTAAGGATGGTTTAGCCATGAAATGCTTTATTTTCTTTTAATCTGAACCTTCTAGGAGGCATGATGATGTTCAGGTTTCCATTTGGAAATTTAACCTCTGTTTACAGTATCTAGTTGATGATCTACTAGAGAATCCCAGGGACGGGGGAGCCTGGTGGGCTGTTGTCTCTGGGGTCACACAGAGTTGGACACGACTGAAGTGACTTAGCAGTAGCAGCAGCAGCTTTCATTCTGAAAAAAAAGAAAAAGAGAGAAACCATAAAAAGTACAGTAGATGTTGAATCAAATTTTAATGTCATTTTCTTTAGTAAAGATTGAACTCATGAATATAAATTGTTTTCTTAGTGACACTTTTTTATCATTTGTGGGTTATAAACAATTATGAATAAAATTAATAAGAAATCACTATTATCCATAACTTCTTTTTGATTTCTATACTTCTTGTGTTTGATCCTAGGAAATACCTATCTATAAAATGTGTGTGTTGTGCATGATGCCCACCTTCCACCAGTCATTTTCCTGGGAAAGCACAATTGGGTTTAGTAGGCTGATCATTTAGATCCTTAGGTTAGGTTTGCTGCATTGAGCTCATTTACTGTGTGGAGCAGATGGATGACCAGTTTTAATATGAATACTAAGCCTTTTCATCCTTTACTTCTGCTTTTGTTACAGAAACCCTTGAAACTCTCATCAGACAAGCAGAAAATTACACCAGCATACTTTTCTGCAACACCTACAGGAACATGGCCCTAGAAGCCGCCGCTTCCACCCAGGAGCTCTTCACCGATGTAGGGCTCTATTTATTTGGTGCGGATGTTAATCCTGAAGAATTTGTAAACAGATTCTTTGACAGTCTTTTCCCTCTGGTCTACAATCATCTCATTAACCCTGGCGTGACTGACAGTTCCCTGGAATACTCAGAATGCATCCGGATGGCCCGCCGGGACATTAGCCCATTTGGTAATATTCCCAAAAGAGTGCTGGGACAGATGGGGCGGTCGCTGCTGCCCAGTCGCACGTTTCTGCAGGCGCTGAACCTGGGCATTGAAGTCATCAATACCACAGACCATCTGCACTTCTCCAAAGAGTGTGGCAGAGCCCTGCTGAGGATGCAGTACTGCCCACACTGCCAAGGCCTGGCTCTCACTAAGCCTTGCATGGGATATTGCCTCAACGTCTTGAGAGGCTGCTTGGCACATGTGGCAGAGCTTAACTCACACTGGCATGTGTACATCCGGTCACTGGAAGAGCTCTCAGATGCCATGCATGGGACCTATGACATTGAACACGTGCTTCTGAACTTCCACTTGCTCGTTAATGATGCTGTGATGCAGGCCCACCTTGATGGACAGAAGTTATCAGAACAGGTAAGCATCCACTCAAAATTTCCTGCTTTCTTAAAGTGCAACAATTAGCTATATACATAAAGTGAGTTGATTATAAGCACATCATTATACACTTTATTATTTTTTTTTTTACTTTATAATACTGTATTGGTTTTGCCATACATCAACATGAATCCGCCACGGGTGTACAGGAGTTCCCAGTCCTGAACCCTCCTCCCACCTCCCTCCCCATACTGTCTCTCTGGGTCATTCCTGTGCAGCAGCCCCAAGCATCCTGTATCCTGCATCGAACCTAGACTGGCGATTCATTTCTCACATGATATTATACATGTTTCAATGCCAGATGGCTAACAAACACATGAAAAGATGCTCAACATCACTCATTATCAGAGAAATGCAAATCAAGACCACAATGAGGTACCATTTCACACCAGTCAGAATGGCTACAATCCAAAAGTCTACAAGCAAGAAATGCTGGAGAGGGTGTGGAGAAAAGGGAACTCTCTTACCCTGTTGGTGGGAGTGCAAATTAGTACAGCCACTATGGAGAACATTGTGGAGATTCCTTAAAAAACTGGAACTAGAACTGCCTTATGACCCAGCAGTCCCACTGCTGGGCATACACACCGAGGAAACCAGAATTGAAAGAAACACGTGTACCCCAATGTTCATCGCAGTATTATATACTTTAAATTATGAACGCTTAATAATACTTTATGAAATAGTGGGAGAACGCATGGGTTGTCATATTGTCATATTCAATTCTAAGTATATTTTACATAACACATCAAAATTTTGGTTAGATAAAATACCAATTTCTCCTCTAAGTAGTGGCCTTATTGGGTTAGTTCAGTGAGGTAAAGAGGGTTTGGTTTTAAAATCAGGACCAGCATAAATTTGATTCTGCACTCTTCCATTAATTCTCAAGACCCTTAGCTTCTTTGAGCCCCAGTTTTCTTATTGACAAGAAGAAAATAGTAACAAATAACTTTTGGAGTATTATTTTTGGGGAAAATAGGCAATCATTTAGGCATACTAGCTAGTATACTGCCTGGTACTCCAAAAATGGATATTGTTGGTATTTCAAAAGTATTCAGCTTTCAAATAGAAAACACCAATTATGTAGTCATTAAATGAAGACTTGTTATCAAAAGTGTTTCTTTGGAGACTTTCCAGAACCTGGGATAGTGATGGTATGATAATTTTTTTAAACCATGATGTATATGGCATCATGGTGTTTTATTCCAAGAAGGCTTTAATAAGCAAAATAATCAAACCAAAAGACATAAGACTTCCTATTTCTCTCACATTCTGTAGAAATATTCTCAGGCACCTTTAGTAATAGTTCTCATATCCCATACAGTGAAGTAGAACATGCTGCTGCTCTTTATCCTAAATATTTTGTCCTGAAATAAAATTATGCTTCTTAGCAATAACAGAATACATCTTCCCACCCTGGCCCTTATTTACTGAATTAATAAACGCTCTCATTATTGACTTTGTAAGTCTGTTGCTTTCATTAATTTCCAATAGAAATTGGATATGAGAACCTTAATGTCCAGGCATATACACCCCACTTCCTTCCTAACTTTCAAGGTCCTCCTGGTACTGTATGAGCCAATATGGTACCTTCATGCAAATTAGAAATGGTACCCTCTTTAGGTGGATGGGACTTGAAGGTAGAGTGTGAGCTGGAATTCAGCTCTCACTCCCAATCCACTCACCTGGGTATCCTTACACAGCCAATAAGGTTCCCAACCATGTACAGTTGTCCTGTTTGTTTTGCAATCTCTCATCCCTTTAGGGAGATCATACATGTACCAGAACTTTTGCAAGAGATATAATAAGCCGACTCAAAAGACTTCTAAGATTTCATGTACTTCATAGTTAATGAGGAACAAGCATTTAGGTCTAGGAAACAAAATATCAATATTATGATATTGCATATCTCCAGAAGGAAAACAAGTACAGGAAATCTGAAATGAAGCCCAGATTTGAATTATTAATTTGGGACAAGCCATCTAACCTCTTGGGGCCAGAGTTTTCTTATATATAGATAGATAGGTAGACAGATATCCAGATTTTTAAGATTCTTTTTATTTTGTCTTTTGGAGCCTTGGAGTGCCTTTTTGTATCCTTAAAATCTACCACATAGAAAATTATTGTATATTATTATATATCTAATTTTTTTTTCAATTTCAAAGGCTAAACTAACATAAGTTTGTAGTTAGATAGACATGTTTTCAGAATTCCCTGGTGGCTCAGATGGTAAAGAATCTGCCTGTAATTCAGGAGACCTGGGTTTGATCCCTGGGTCAGAAGATCCTCTGGAGAAGGGAATGGCTACCCACTCCAGTATTATTGCCTGGAGAATTTCACGGATAGAGGAACCTGGTGTGCTACAGAACATGGGATCATGAAGAGTCAAACATAGCCTGTTTTCAAATCCTGAGTTTGCTACTCATTATTCATGTTGCCTGAACAATTTCCTAAAACCCTCTGAGTCTGTTTCATCCTGAGTAAAGAAGGAAATGATGGTTTAAGTGCAATATGATATGGCTCTGACATTGGCAGCTACTTGGTCCCTGAGAAATTTGCTTTTCTCTTTTCGAATTCTGGGGCCACCCCTGTTCAAACCTTGGTGAAGCAGGTTACTTTACTATCTTAAAGGATTAAAATCATCATCAAACTTGTGTTCTATAAATATATTTTAAGCAACACTTTTGTTATATGAAACTCCTTGGTGGATTTTTCAAAGAGCATTCCTTTCTTTTAAGTAATTAATTCTATTTTCATATAATAAATGGTCCTATAACTATCTTGAAAAACATCAGTTATTACTAATGAATTGTAGATTCTTTTTCGAATAAAAAAACTGAGATTCTTTAACTTATGGTGACAGAAGGAGAAACTGACATTAAATTCCTTGAAAATTGATTCATTAATATTTATTTCTGCCAACTTCAAAGTGATTTATAAGCTGTTTATCAAATTTTGATAACCAGTTCACACATCAGTGAATTTAATAAATTCAAAATAAATTACTGGTGAGCCAGAAAATAATGACTTTCTCACATTCCCAGAGCAATCTCTGAGATCTAGTACTTTCAAATCTTGTCTTCAGTAAATACTTGTATCCATCCACTTTAAGAAATCCATAGGGGTACCTGATGCATCTTACTTCTGTTGGATGAATTTCAACTGGAAAAAAATTATTGGTTTCCTGAGGAAATCATAAATATCTTCTATTTATAAAACCATTGAAGAAGCAAAATCTAACTTAGAATGTTTTAATTTTGTAATTGTCTGGGGATTAAGACAAAAATCTAGTAAAGTATTAATAGAGAACCATTGAAGTATGAAGATTAAAAACACAAGTCCTAATCTCTGAGTACATTTCCCATCTGTTCTACCATTTACTAGCTGTGAGTTTGGGAACTTTATTGTTCAATCTTTCTTGAGTTTCCTCTGGTAAACAGTAAAGTTGCTCAGTCGTGTCCGACTCTTTGCAACCCCATGGACTGTAGCCTACCAGGTTCCTCCATCCATGGGATTTTCCAGGCAAGAATACTGGAGTGGATTGCCATTGCCTTCTCCAGGAGATCTTCCCGACCCAGGGATTGAAGCCGGATCTCCCGCATTGTAGGCAGACGCTTTACGGTCTGAGCCACCAGGGAAGCTCTCTTTGGTAAAATGGAACAATAACTGTACCTACATCACAGGGTTCTTTTGAGATTAAAATGAGTTTAGGTTTTCTATGAGATAACTGTTTAAAGCCTACTAATTATTATTATGTTATATTCTTTATAAATATCATATTGATTTCTCTGATGTTTTAAATACTTTTAAAATGAACACCTCTTTCTTAACCTGTGATATAGAAATCAAAAAGTGTTTTAAATGGGCATTTAATGTAAGCAGATAATTGTAAAGATTTTACTGAAGGAAAAGAAAAACCTAAAACTTTTAAAGAGCATTATTTTGAAATCTACAATGAGTTTTAATATTGATGATTTTAATTGCTAATTCTTTGATAAAAATAATTTCATTATGAGGAAATGGCTGAATGATTTTCTTGGTAGGAACTGATTAAATGATTGCATGATACTTGATAGGAAATCATGTTTTAATTCTGTAAATAAAAACAGTATTTTAAAAGTACACTTGCTATTGATTAAATTTATAACATTATTTATTTCTATAATTGAATGCTTTAATTTATTAAAGAAACAAGAATGCAGCATCTGGGTTAATTTCAATGTTTTAATATTTTCTAAATGGAATAAATGTTACCAAAAGCTCAACTGAATGTTGATTCTATACCATTGTAGAAATAAAAAGGTTTTTCTCAGCTTTATTGAAATACAATTGACAAAATAAAATTCTTCTTTAAATATTTGAAAGAATTCAGTAGTGAAACCATCTAGTTCTGAGCTTTGGTAAGAGTTTTTTTTTTCTTTTTAATTATTGATTAAATCTCCTTATTCATTATTGGTGCTGTTCAAGTTTTCTGTTTTTTCATGTCTTGGTCTTGGTAGGATCTTAATTTTAGGAATTTATCCATTTCTTTCAGGTTATCCAATTTGTTGGCCTATAATTTTTCATAATAATCTCATGGTCCTTTGCATTTCTATAGTGTCAGTTGTAATATCTCCTCTTTCATTTATAATTTCATTTACTTTAGTCTTCTCTCATTTTTTCCTTATTCTAGCTAAAGATTAGTCATTTTTCTTCTCTTTCAAAAATTAGCTCTTAATTTTGTTGATATTTTCTTTTTTTTTTTTCTGGTCTCTTTCATTTATTTCTGTCTGATCTTTGTTATTCCCTTCTTTCTGGTAATATTGGGCTTAGTTTGTGCTTTATCTGGTTCCTTGAGGTGTAAAGTTAGGTTGTTTATTTTAGTTCTTTCTTTTTCCTTAACGTTGGTGTTTATCACTATAAACTTTCCTGCTTTTCCTGCATCTCATAAATTTCAGTATGCTGTGTCCCCACAGCTGGGGGTTGAGGGTGCCCCTCTAAGAAAGTCTGGCACTGTGTTGAGTGTAGAGTTTATAGCAAGTATGTGTCTCAGCCTGTGCTACCTGTTTCCATGTGGGTATTTTTTTCATTTGCTTTATGTGTAATAATTACTCAGCTACTTTCTAAAATAGCTGTGTGTAGTTGCACATATCTGTGTTTCTTTGGGAAGAGGGACCTTCCTAGGGAAACTATGTCACCATCATGGGAATTGCTGCCACAAAAAGTGTGTTTTTAAGCCTGCACTGGGTTCCAAAGCAGATGATACCACCCTTATGGCAGAAAGTGAAGAGGAACAAAAAAGCCTCTTGATGAAAGTGAAAAAGGAGAGTGAAAAAGGGCTTAAAGCTCAACATTCAGAAAACAAAGATCATGGCATCCAGTCCTATCACTTCATGGCAAATAGATGGGGAAACAGTGGAAACAGTGTCAGACTTTATTTTTCTGGGCTCCAAAATCACTGCAGATGGTGATTGCAGCCAGGAAATTAAAAGACACTTACTCCTTGGGAGGAAAGTTATGACCAACCTAGATAGCATATTGAAAAGCCAGAGACATGACTTTGCCATCAAAGGTCCGTCTAGTCAAGGCTATGGTTTTTCCAGTGGTCATGTATGGATGTGAGAGTTGGACTGTGAAGAAAGCTGTGCGCTGAAGAATTGATGCTTTTGAACTGTGGTGTTGGAGAAGACTCTTGAGAGTCCCTTGGTCTGCAAGGAGATCCAACCAGTGCATTCTAAAGATCAGTCCTATGTGTTCATTGGAAGGAATGATGCTAAAGCTGAAACTCCAATACTTTGGCTACCTCATGCAAAGAGTTGACTCATTGGAAAAGACTCTGATGCTGGGAGGGATTGGGGGCAGGAGGAAAAGGGGTCGACAAAGGATGAGATGGCTGGATGGCATCACTGACTCGATGGACGTGAATCTGAGTGAACTCCGGGAGTTGGTGATGGACAGGGTGGCCTGGCGTGCTACAGTTCATGGGGTCACAAAGAGTCAGACATGACTGAGCAACTGAACTGAACTGGGTTCCAAAGCATGATTTTTAACAATAAAAGTTCCACTCTGTATTTTTAAATAGAAAACCAATTTTCCACGTCTCTTACCTTTGCACCATTAGTACAGTTTCAGCTGGTTGCATCCAAATTACTTCAGGATGGCTACATACTTCAGTTTTAAAACCTATCAATATTGCATTTAAGTGTCTGCATTGTACACACTAATGCACTCTAATTAAACTATGTTGTTGAGAAAAGGGATATCTGATCACTACTTCTCTACGCATCTATATTTATCTGAATCCGTAAAATGAAAGCCTAATAAGTTGATGTGTATTTTTAGGTATCTCATTGATATCTTTATATATAAATTGAAAAGAAAATTAAAATAATAGCCTGGATTATTTATAGTAAAATGCTAAATTTTGTTCTGTTTTTTCAATAATGTGGTATATATTTTCCTAAAAATCATGTATATTCAATTGTACATAATAGAGACTGTGGGACAAACTAAGGCACCACGTTAGTCTCTCAAGGCTGTGTCCCTGAAACCACTCCTAGTGTGGGAATGGTGGGTGACCCATATATTTCAAGGATGTGGTAGATGGATGAGGAGCCTCTGATTGCCTGGGTCCTGCTCTTGAGTGAACCAGCAGTCACATCCTCTCAGTGATCTCCTCCAACAATCTACACAAAGCCAAGAAGTCGTTATTTCTGAAGCAAAGTTAATTTTGTTTAGGAGCTTTCATTCATGTATATTTTTGTCCTTGGCTGTGTGCATGCATGTTAAGTCAATTCAGTCATGTCCAACTCTCAGTGATGCAAGGACTGTAGCACACACGCCAAGTTCCTCTCTCCATGGGATTCTCCAGGCAAGAATACTGGAATGGATTGCCATTTCCCCTTCCAGTGGATCTTCCTGACCTGGGGGTTGAACCTACAGCTCCTACCATGCAGGTTAATTCTTTACCACTTGAGCCACCAGGGAAGCCCTTGTATTTGGCTACCAGAGAATGAAGGGCTGTGACCATAGGTTAAAAATAAGCTACCTGTGGATAAAATTTATGAGTAGCTAGACAAGACTTCATTGACAATACCAGCATAATGTCATTTGATATATCCTGATGATGTTTTCAACAAGATATCAAGTTCACCTTTTCCTAATTTTTGTTTAACTAATGGGGTGACCTAATGTTGAACTTGTAATTACTATTTCTCAAATTATTGTTCAAATTATTGTGATTGTTCAAATGAGTTGTTTCTTTTGAGAAATAAGACTGGAGCTTAACAAGAGAAAAGGCAATGACATAAGAATTAAATTAGAAGCAACTGAAAGGGGAAGATACAAGTTTTTAGGGTAAAAAGCAGCTCAGACAGAATCTAATGATAGTGGGCTAACTGGAAATAGGAAAATCTATAAGTTAACAGAAAAGGAAAGGAAAAAAGGAAGATTCATTAGACCATGAGAAGGTCATGTGGTCCAACTCATCATTCTATTAATATATAGAGATCTCTGAGAGGATTTTGCACACTTAATTCTGGATGCTAAATAGTTACAGGGAGCTTGCTATTACAGAATTGGTAGCAGAAAAGCATATAGCAATAATTAGTGGGTTTTCTTCTCAATACTAAGCCCATTTAGTTCTTTTCAAATGTTGAACGAGGTAGAATTTTCTGACTAGAGGCAAGTCAAAGTGTTAGTTGCTCAGTTGTGACTCTTTGGATCCCATGGACCAGAGCCCACTAGTCTCCTCAGCCCATGGAATTCTCCAGGCAAGAATATTGGAGCTATTCCTTCTCTAGAGGCAAGTTCTATTGTCCATTGATTGTCTACCCAAATTTTATGATATACTGAGATAGTTCTATAATATTTTAACCTCTGCTGGTAAGAATTTTCTTTACATGTCTGATTAGATCTGAATCTTTCTTCTTTTGAAGACTTGCCCCTACGCTTGTGAATCATGGGACGAGGGGTGGTCACTTTGGCCTTTTGAAAACCTCTCTTGAAATGATTGGCAGTAATTAGGGCCAATCAAGACTCAGGTACCTTATATACAGTAAGTCTACATTTCTTTTAGGAACACATTAAATAACAAACTTGCATAGTTTAAGGATAGCTATTTCATAAAACTTTGAGAATGTTGCATGATTAACTTACGATTTTTACCTTTCTGAAAAAGACTATGGTATGAATTACTCAAGATTAAGTACTGATAACCATGGTTCTTTATTTCTACTTAATTTCTTGAGAAAGAAAAAAAAATATTAAATGTCTTATGAAGGCTTAAAGTCCTTTAAAGGGAAATCTGGACAAAGATCTCCAGGAAGAGTTGTCCATCAAGTTTGTGGACAGCTCTAGTTGTTGGACAGTTCACAATTATGGTGAATGACTGTCTGCATCTTAAGTTGCCATGCCTGGTATTGTGGAATGGAATATGTTGAAGATAGGGACTAGTCTTGGCCATCTTAGCTGTCAGCTATGTGAAGGCTTTTATTCTGACTCCTTGCCTTCTTTCTAGGCTTTTGACTCCCTTTTTTATTTAGTATTTATTTACATGCTTTCTTGTTAAGATCATTATTTTAACTATCCAGCTCAGTCTTTCTCTCCTGGAGGACTTACTGAGCTAGGATCGAGTTGGCCAGACTGGAGGGAGCCTGGGGTTGACAACTGGTAGATGTCTGGCATGGTCCTTTCCATTCCCTCACCATCAAAGCCAGATGCTTCTCCTTCCTCAGGGATCTGTTGTCTGGAGGGTTCCTGGTTGTAGTCTCAGGCCCCTATCAAACGTGCTTTTTAACGAAATTGGGAATGGAAGGATAATTTTCAGAATTAAAGGTTCTCAAGAAATTTAAAGATTTCTTGCTCAGTTTTTGCATCATGTATACATCTGCTTTGTTACGTTATTTTCTCTGAGCTAACAGAACTCTTTTTCCTGTAATACAAGCTTTTGACTTCTTGGAATAAAAAGGTTTTAATAATACCCAGCTATTCTTTTTGATTTTTCTGAAATAATTTTTGCTTGAATTTTATAAGTATATAGCAGTTCATATGTAGCACTGATGTTTTCAGCTGGTTTGGACACCTCTAGTCTACCTTAAATGGAATAAATTCTCTTTAAATTGAATACTGCATGAAATTTTTTTTTCCCTTGATGAAGTTCAACAAGGATGTGTTATTTCTGTTGGAGTTTTGCTGTTCCCTTTCTACCTTAGTGTTTTCTTCATGCAGCAAAGCCTTCTTGGTTGGAGATTTGCAATGAATTGATTTTTAATGCAGATAATTTTTAAGTACATTGGTAACTTTAGATTCTGCAGGTAATTTTGTGTACATCTGCTGCCTGGTTTTGAGAGTGTGAAATAATATTGAATCAGTCTCATAAATCAGCAGTCTTTTGGCCTTATGAATTAAGAAGTCTCCAGTCTCCATGCCTTTAGGATATGCTGCTCCAGGTTTCCACAGTTCATGTTGTCTTTCCACAAGAACAGCAGCCCAATCACTCACCTCTAGCAAGTGTTGACTTAGAGGCTTGATCAGACTGTCTTTATTATTAAGAACTCACTCCAAAGGTGAAGTTTTATGAGAGTCTTTTTTTTTCTTTGCTTCTAAATTATATTTACCCATTCTTCCCTTCCATTTTTGAGTCTTATGAAAACAGCTTTATGCTTCTCTGAAGATTGGAACTTACCTCCAAAGTTTCTGTTGCTGCTATCTGAAGCTGTTCTCCATTCTTCTGATGGATTTTGAAGGCTGTTTTGGTTATAGTCTTGTTACACTTACTTTGATGCATTTCCTAAAAAAAAATTTAGTCTTGCTTATGTCAGCCATCAGCTGAACTTGTAAACATTTAGATTTTTCTCCTTCCTGTGCTTTCTGTAAGTATCTGGTTTAAGCCCAAGGAAAGAAATGTAGCATCTCAGCTCTTTATCCATGGCCTTCCCCTTTCCCATATCTTACAGTAAGTTCTCAAGTTTGGCTTCCAGTCTGGTTTATTTAAAGTATCCAGAGTCTTTTAAAAGTAGCAAAACTTCTCAGTAATTTTATATTTCCCCCCTGGAAGGGCAAGTCTTTGTATCTCCATGCACAGAAATGCAAAGTTTTAAGCACACAACCTCCATTCTGACTATAAAAGTCATCATTTCTCTCAGCCTCTCTTGGGGATCTGGGTCTATACTAAGCTCCCTTGGCAGCATTCCCACTCCTGGGCATGGAGTCTCCAGGATCAGCAGCACACAGAGCATCATCAGTGGAACCCCCATGGCACCCAAGACCGCTGATGACTCATCTCAGCTGGCTAAATTCCTATGGCCGGAAGAGACCATACAGCGCTGCATTGACAATTCTTCCCAGAGAACCTCACTGGTGCCTAGAAAGCAGAACATTTCACATCAGAAATGGTGGAAGTGATAGGAAAAATGGTGCCTCTCAAGATGTGTCCCCCATGTCTGAATCCACAATGTCAGTGGTCACATCCCATGATACTAGGGTAGGGACTAGGCTCCGTAGGTCAGAGGGGATGGCCAGCAGCTCTGGCCATGCCAAGTGTTTTCCTGAATGCCCCAGGAACTAAGCAGGGCAATGTCTTCCTCTGTCTGCAGTTATTCCTGTTTGGGAAGCTCCCAAGTGAAGGGTTGCAGGTCCCCAGTAGTGGCCGCTGATCCTCTTCTTCTTTAATAAACTCCTCATTTTGTGACTTTGGAGACCTAACCCAATCCACGATGGTCAGAGAAGGTTCTGACTCTCAGTGTCCCTTTGGTCTTTGACTGGCTGGCCTTGAGTGTGTGTGGGGCAAATGTGTGGGCAGCCTTATGATGGGTCCTGGGTAGGGTTTCAACTCACTTCTCTGTTTTGACATTTGACAACTAAGGAAGAAATCATAGGAATTTTCAAAATCTTTACATATCAAGAATGTGAAGTATATCTGTGATCTTTTGCCCCCTTCTGCTTTTCTTCTCTCTTTGAGCCCACAGGACCTGCGTGGACCCCAGGGCTGGTGACTGACAGCACTTCAGCAGCAGGGACAGGTAGACTGTCCCAGCTCTTAAAACTGAAGCTTACTCTCTCCTTATTCCATTTCAGCCGTCTCTGTGTTCATTTTGAGCCTAGAATAAGTAGATGGAGCATTCTTGGTGGCTAAATCACTCAAGGGAAATATAGTGATAAAAATAGCCAGAGATAGGGCATGGTAGGGTACAAGAGGGTCAGTGTTAGGCTACATACTAAATTCATCAATGATCTCGAGTTGTATTTGTCTACATAATATGAATAGTCTTATTTGAAGGAGATCCCACTTCATCCCATCAACCAATAGTAGATGTGTGATGCTGGATATCACAGTTGGGAAAAGGTCACATTTCAAGGTAACCTCCAGGTTTTAATCTAGGGTTAGAAAGCCTTTACCCTTGAATTGGATAAAAGAAGCATTCTGAAAACAACCGACCATATTGTCAAATGACAGGCAGTTATAATTCCTTCAATAAAGTAGTAAGTATGGAGAAAAATTATCCAAAAAAGATAAGAAGGCAAATATTACTCAATGTGTTTCTATGATTTAATAGGGCCACTACTGACTCATCACTGTACTGTGTGATTAGTTGCTCAGCCGTGTCCAACTCTTTGCAACCCCATGGACTGTAGCCAGCAATTCTCTGTCCATGGGGATTCTCCAGGCAAGCATACTGGAGTGGGTTGCCATGCCCTCCTCCAGAGAGTCTTCCCAACTCAGAGATCCAACCCAGGTCTTCTGCATTGCAGGTAGATTCTTAACTGTCTGAGCCAACAGGGAAGCCTGAGTTGTCTCTAGGTATATGTAATTTTTCCTTTTTTATTTAGTCTTTTGCTTAATATAAGGATCATACTATGCTCTGTAATGTTAGATGTTATTTAACATAAGATTGACATATTGCAAATAATTTTTCTCCTATTAAATAACAAGTTTTTTTTCTGATTGAGAAGACTAGAAAGTTATTGTTTTAGTTACCTGAAAAATATTAATCACCTTCTACAACTAATCTTAGAGTTCCTTCTTTCACTGACTATAACACTGGTAGATACTTTCGAACAGCTTTACTGTGCTCTTATTCCCTCGTTAAGGAATTGAACAAATATTTCACAACTGCTCATCATTAGTTTTAGAGTCACATGTTTTTATCTTCTTAAAAATTATACTTGGATATAACACATTGAGGAAAACAGTGTTCTAGGTAAGTTATCATAATGGATGAGATTTTTTGAAAGTGACAGAAAGTCAAATTCATTTAAACCTTCCTAAGGTGGGGTAATTATTAAATCACATAACTCTAAGTTGAAATATACAAATTACTGAAGATCTAGCTTGATTTAGATCCTTATAAATGTTATCAGCATGCTTCTCTACTTCTCAGTGAAGCTTTGGTCTGTCTTGGTTTTTTCTTCAGGCAGACTGTCCTCAAGAGGTAACAAGGTAGGCTATACAATCTCTAGGCTTATCCCTGTATAGTTTAGCAAGAAAAAATTTCCCATGGATGAAAACCTCTTAAACACTTGCTTATTGCTCTGCTTTGGAGCCTGTTCATCCCCCTCATCTGTCTGCTGATACTCTGGCTGGAAATCTTTGGATAATTTCCCCAGCCTGGAGCCATGTATGGGGTCAGCTGATTTAAACAGATCAGTAGAGAGTTAGAGCAGGTGTTCTCCAAGAATAAATAGAAAACAAAAAGAAAACTCGAACAAGAAATGAAGTATACAATATAATAATAAAGGATGCACTTCATAATGAATATCTTTAAGGATGGTGCCAAATAGCATCAGCATACATGTAACCATGAAGTAAGATACAAATATAATAGAAATATACATTCAAATTAAAGGTTAAGCATAATAGAAACAGACAACTAAAAAAATGTTAGAACTGTTATATAATTCCAGAGCAAAATGGAATTACTAGAAGCATTTGTTTTAAAATCAGGAATAAGACATCCCTGTCATATATTGTATTCTCCAAGTTAATGTTTACATGGAGTTACTAGTTAATATAATTAAACAACATATCAATAAAAAATAACCTAATAAAAGTGGGCAAAGGATTTATAGAATCATTCTCCAAAGAAGGTATACAAATGACTAATAAACATAGGAAAACATGTCCTACATCAGTAGTTCCTAAAGACATGCAAACCAAAATTGCAAGGAAGCAGTGGCACTTCACAGCCCCTAGGATGGCTTTAATGTAAATGATGGACAATAACAAGTGTTGTTGAGACTGTGGAGAAATTTGGACACTCATACGTTGCTAGAAGGATTATAAAATTCTGCAGCCACTTTGGTAAACAGTTTGGCAGTTCCTCATAACACGAAACATAGTATTACCATGGTGGTGGTTGACTCTGATGATCCCGTGGACTGTAACCCACCAAGTTCCTCTGTCCATGGGATTTCCAGGCAAGAATACTGGAGTAGGTGGCTCTTTCCTTCTCCAGGGATCTTCCTGACCTGTGGATAGAACTGAGGTCTCCTTGCATTGCAGGTGGTCTCCTGCATTGACAGGCAGATTCTTTACCCACTAAGCCACCATATAACCTGACGATTTCATGCTGAGGAATATACCCAAAAGAATTGAATACATATGTTTGAAAAACTTAAATGCATGGATATTCATGGCAGCTTTATTCATAAGAGTCAAAAAGTGGAAATGACCTAAATGCTTATCAACTGATGAATGGAGAAATAACATGTTTTATGGATATACAATGGAATGTTATTTGGCAATAAAAAAGAATACTGATACCTGTTACATGACTTATGCTGCAATGATTAGACCTTGAAAATATGCTATATGAAAGAAATTATTACATAAGACCACATATTATGCTACTCTAGTTATATGAAATATTTAGAATAGCAAAGTCACTGAGATAGACAATAAATTAGTGACTATCAGGGATTGGAGAGGGGATGAAAGAACAGGGAATTACTGCTAATGTGTATAGGATTTTTTGCAGGGGAGAGATAAAAATATTGTAAAGTTAAATAGAAGTGATAGTTGCACATCTCTGTTAACACAGTAAAATTCACTGAGTTGCACATTTCAAAAGAATATATTTTATGGTACATTAATTATATAACAATAAAGCTGTTATAAAAAGTTATGTATACTTTTGAAAATTGACTCATACAAATTGAGAACTAGTATATTTCAGTAAATAATTTCCATTTATATGTTTGTTCTTTTTATTGGCCTATGCTTCTTGAGACTATGGGAACTCAGAGGAGCAATGCACCTTTTCATTTGTCATCCAAATGACACGCTAAAAATATTTCTAGACATTTTAGAATTAATGCCTCAAGGTCATTCAGAGAAAATGAAAATGTCTTCCCTACAGTGAAGATGTTTGCCAAAAACAAAAAACTTTAGACCTTGAAAAACAGTTTTTATCGTTTAAGAAAATTTTGGGTTGGATAAAAATGGACAAAAATAACAGATAATCTCACTCATTTGTCTAAACATGCAACAAATATATGTTGAGTGCTTTCAATGTACCAGATACAGCTGGACACTGAGTTTATGCCAACTATGCCTGCAGCTGCCTTGTTAGAGCTTACAATGAACTAACTAATTTTTCCATAACCACGTTAGAATCTCAACTCTATCCTCTAGACAAAAGTCAGGATACTGTTTCCAAATGTAAACTATATTATACGTAAAGTCTTTTGGTGGCTTCCTGTTAACCTTAGAATAGAATCTAAAAGCATTTATATCTACCTTTAATGCTTTGCATATCTGGCCTTTACCATCACTTTACCCTCATCTCGAACCACTTTTAATCCTTCTTCGCTCTAGCCATGCTGGAGTTCTCTTTGATTTTTTTAGCATGCAGTCCTCTCCCTTGACTCTTGTCAGTTGCATTTTTCTGGACGTAGGCTATTTCCCAGCCATGCTCCTCAACACGTTTATCTGACTGACGCTAGGGCTGCTGCTCATTTTTGTCTCATCTTAAATCCTGCTCACCCTGAGAAGCGTTCTCTGGCCTCTGTAGAAAAGGTTAGGTGACTCTTAAATTTTCCTTTACAGCTTTTTGCATGCATGCAGTTATTTAATTATTCACATATTTTACATGGGGCTTCCCTCATAGCTCAGTTGGTAAAGAATCTGCCTGCAATGCAGGAGACCCCGGTTCGATTCCTGGGTTGGGAAGATCTGCTGGAGAAGGCATAGGCTACCTACTCCAGTATCCTTAGGCTTCACTGGTGGCTCAGCTGGTAAAGAATCTGCCTGCAATGCGGGAAACTGGGGATCAATCCCTGGGTTGGGAAGATCCCCTGGAGAAGGTAAAGGCTACCCACTCCAGTATTCTGGCCTGGAGATTTCCATGGACTGTGTAGCTTTTTGCATACATGTAATTATTTAATTATTCACATATTTTACATTGAGTTGTATGTGCCCAGAGGGCACATGAGTTCCTTGATGAACACCTGTTGTTCAGTGATAAATCTGGCCTTTCTGCTGTATTGCCTGGACTGTTGGAATTGTCTTCCAGTTGACCTGTCTGCTCCACTTTGACTTTCTTTGTGTCTGTATGAAAAAATCCAGACTCTTCAGTATGGTGTACAAGGTCCCCTGGGTCTTGATACCACCCTTCTTCCTTCATCGATCTTATCCTTTGTCCCCTGACCTGCCCTCCTTGCATCCATGTTCCTGATTGAAATACATCACCCTTTCTCCTCAACCTGCATCAACTGGATTACTCTTTCAGTCTGACCACTTCACCAGCAAAACTGGAAGCTCCTCCAAGTATATCCTCCTTTCCTCTCAACCCCACATGGACCAGATTATTCTTCTACTCTGACCACTTCATCAGAGAATTCACTGGGTCTTTTTCATCTCTCTATCCTCAGTGCCTATTAAAGTGTCTGGAAGTTTTTGGTAACCTGAAATGACCTCCAGACTCCACAGCACAAACTTCTTGACTAATGCACTGAATTAGATTTAATTTTAAGCATTTATAATTTTTCAGTGAATCCTAAATTACCAACATTTCGTATCTCCCATGAGAGCAGAGCAAGATTATTGTGATAATCTATGATTCTTTAATGAATGCACAAAACACTTCTATTAAACTTTTATATGGATAAATACTCTGGCATTATTAACATTATATCTGCGTTTATCTTAAGCCCAGTCAAAAACCCCATTTATCAAATTACTAGAAATAAAGGCAAAGCAAAAATAATAAACATTAAAATCTTGATAGACATGCAAGTAATTTCCATAGTTCGGCGAGTGATCCTATACTGGGCCCTCCACCTTGCAATCCTCAGTCCAGGAAGGCAAACATCAGGCATTAGGGCATTTCCATTTCACGGGTGGACAATCGGAGCTGCTTAGGGAGCTGGAGCAGAAGTGAGATAGACTGTCAACCCACATGTCCTTTAGACCTATTTCTGGTTTACTGAATCGCTCGTGGTTCATATAAAGAAGTTTTAAAAACGGTTTTCTGCTGTTTACTCATGTTCTTTTAGGTATTAGCAGTAGTTGTTTCAAAAAGTGTTGTATGATCTTAAGTGTGGGTGGAGAAAAGTTATGTAAAATATTTATCTCCTAGAGATCATTGTGAGTTATCATCATGTATTAGTGCATCAAAGGCTCTAATAAATCCTACAATTTAAGAATAGTCATTAACTATATTAAGGAGGGCATTTCCAATATATGTCTAACCAAGATGCTATATTTACCTGGACAAATATGGATTTTCTGCTAAAAACACTTTGGAAAATGCTGCTCAGAGGTAAGTTTAATGATTTATTTGGGGCTTTGGCCACAGTAAGTTACACTGGGTGGAGCTGAAGGTAATGTAGCCTAATACCTGGCCAGACAGTTTTAAATTTAGAGCTAAACCATTGGCAGGTGTGACCATCAGATTTATCCCCTCACATCACGGAAGGGTTAAGTCACCCTAAAATTCACTGTGGGCTCTGACAACGTAGTCTGTAAAATGAATTACTTTGAAAATCCTATATGAATTTGCTTGAATTGTATTTTTCCAGGTGTAGCAAAGTGAAAATGGTACACTAAAAATTCTCTTGACCTTCTAAAATTGATTTATGTCCATGGAGAGATGAGAGTAAACAGATCTGAGTTAACTACCTTTACTTGTATGTTATTCTTTTTCCTTTTCACTATTTTTATTCAATCCTTTACATCTATATATTGAGAGTTATAATATTCACAAGGACTACTAGGATGAATTCTCCAGTTCAGAGCATATGCCAAAAGCAGTGAAATACTTCTGGTTTAAGAATATGTATTGTTGGGACAGATTGGAGTTCCCTCACTAACTTGGATATAGATATGAATGCTTCATAGATATATTAAAAATTCATAATAGACCAATAGAATGTGATATTTTCATTACTTATTTATCAACAAATAATTTTTATGCAATTAAAATACACACCATGATCATCAATGTCCTCGATAGCGAGTTCTTATTTCTACACTGGGATATACAAAAGTCCCACTGTTGAGTCCCAGCCCAGAAGATAATGCATAGAATCCTTTCACCCCGCTGTTTGGCCTCCTCTCTTTTGCTGTTGGTTTTTCTATAGCCTGACCCATCTGCTGACTAGCCTTACAAGATGGGCAAATAGAAATATAAATAAAACACACACATTCATTTTAACCTACAAGCAAGAGGGATTTTTAAAATAAGGCAAAATTAATTTTATGTTTATGAAGAATTTGAAATAAATCAGAGAGCAGCACCTACACCTTTAAAATGCTTCCTTTAATGTCTAAATCACCAGACATGGCTGGGTAATGAAAGCAACTACTTTCTTTTCATCGTTTTACCTTTTCACCACTTACTGCAGTTTCAAATATAAAAAAGAAGTGTAATTAACAGCAATGTCTTTTCTCCCTTTCTTTAATCTCGCCTTCTCTACCACTGATGATTTCAGGTTTCTGACACATAAAAAGCTGTTTATCCCTGCAGTTACTTTGGAGACTCTTGGCACATCAGCCAACTAGAAATTGATTTCTTGGGTTAAATTACCACCTTATTTGTGTATATCCAAGATAGTCTTTGAGCACCAGACCTATGTATCCAGCCTTCTACTTGATACTTTTCCTTAGAGTGTCCCCAAACTAACTATTCAAAGCCCATGAATCAAGAACTGAGCTCATCATCTTGTCTCCTCCAGATATTGACCCAGAAACCTAAGAATCATCACGTGTCAAGCTCTCTAAATTATTTCAAATTCTTCATAAACATAAAATGAATTTTGTTGTATTTTAAAAATCTCTCTTGCTTATAGGTTAAAATGAATGCATGTGTTTCATTTTTATTTCTATTTACCCATCTTGTAATAATATGATTTTTTTTTCACTAATCTTAATATTTGTTTCTCAAGGCGGGAGTGTCTTTTGTCTCTGAACGTGGTAAGACTTGTCCTGGATAAAACACTTTAGGAAACAGCTGACATCCCTCTGTTATAAGGCTTGTCTGTGGATGGTCAGACTGTGGAAAAACCACATTCTTTACCTCCCAATGGCTTGCCTGATAGCTCAGTTGGTAAAGAATCTGCCTGTAATGCAGGAGAGCCTGGTTCGATTCCTGGGTTGGGAAGATCCCCTGGAGAAGGGAACAGCTACCCACTCCAGTATTCTGGCCTGGAGTATTCCATGGACACAGCTGAGTGACTTTCACTTTCACTGGCATTGTTCTTCTTTGGGATTGGAATGAAAAATTAACCTTTTCCAGTCTTGTAGCCACTGCTGAGTTTTCCAAATTTGCTGGCATATTGAGAGCATCACAGCATCATCTTTTAAGACTTGAAATAGCTCAGCTGGAATTCCATCATCTCCACTAGCTTTGTTTGCAGTGATGCTTCCTAAGCCTCATTTGACTTCACATTCTGGGATGTCTGACTCTAGGTGGGTGATCACACCATTGTGGTTATCTGGGTCATTAAGATCTTGTTTGTATAGTTCTGTGTATTCTTGCCACCTCTTCTTAATATCTTCTGCTTCTGTTAGGTCCATAACATTTCCGTACTTTATTGTGCCTATCTCTGCATGAAATGCCCCAACTACCTACCTCATCAATAGGGGATAGGCATAACATTTGGAAAACTCACCCATAACTTATTTTTTTTCCAGATTTAAAGCCCTTCTGTGGTAGACTTGACAATACAACCATGAAAATGCTGTGTGTCTGACTCCCAAACATCTTTTAATCCTATTCTCTCACAGGTGGCTCCCATCTGTCCTTGGTTATCCTGAAGAATTTTTTTTAAAATAAATGTTCAATTTCTAGAGACACTATTGTATTGAAATAAAAGTACTAAGAGCATTCAAAGACATAGTTGTGTATATTTTCAGTGACTTCTAACCACAACCACAACAAATACCCCTCATTTGAAGACTGTGGAATAAATTAGGATACAGCCACACTAAGGAGGATTATGTAAGCATCATAGATAATGAATTTTTAAGCTGTATCAATAGATGTGAATGGATTTTTTATGTGATATTATAGGGCTTAGAAAGTGAAATGATAGAAGCACATGTTATCCTATTCTTATAGGCATTTGATTATATAGTCTATGTGCATAGACTATGTTTATAAATATGTATGTATTTGTATTTATGTGTGAGTGTGTTTATGAGCAATGTACATGGACATGTGAATATTGAGAACAATAGGAAACAATGAATAATGGTTTGCTGCACTTGATTGTCTGGGAAGGAAAATATGTGAGTGGCCATAATAAGGGAGTGGGAGTTGGAGAAGTCAGCAAATTAATAAGAAAAATCTGTGACATTAAAAAATAGAACCCAACATTATGTTACCTCCTTATTTATGACACATGTATGTGTGTGTATCTCTGTGTAGATGTGCATAAGTTAGAAAGCATAGAACTGGAATTTGTATATTAACTAGTGATTTCTGGTAAGTTCATGAAATAAGTGATATTTCAGTTGCAATAAAAGCTTTGCAGGGAATTCCCTGGCGATCGAGTGATTAAGAATCCACTTCCACTGAAGAGGGTGTGTGTTCAATCCCTGGTTGGGGAACTAATATCCTGCAGGTGACAGGGCCAAAAGTAAAAAAGAGCTTTGCAGAGATGTATACAATATAAACCTAATTTAGTAAAATCAGCTCAAAGAAGAATAGAATATCTGCTTGTATGTGTTTGTAAAGTTGAGGAGAATGCTGTAGACAGTTAGGTTTCAGCCAATTTGCTTTTCCTTCTCTGGAAGGGAAGCTGGTTAGGTAGCTTTAACACTCATTTATATACATATATATAAATGAATATAACAACAGAAATATGTGGTATTTTATTTTGAATATCTTATTTTATCAAATTGTGTCCTATCAAATCCTATCCTATCAAATTGTATCCTATTTTACTTATCATTTTTTCAAATTTTTTAAACTCATATGTTTGAGTCCGTAATATGTCCTGATATTTTACTTCTACAATTACATAGAATTCTACATTATACTATGATTATGTAGTCAGCATGTGTGACAGAATCCTGGACATTAATTTCTAATTTTCATCATTAAAAATAAATGCTTTATTAAGCATGTTTGTGCATGTTTCTTTGGTCTTAAGTGTCATTGCTTCTTTAGCTGAGGTATAGTTAAGTAGAATTGCTGGCTGTTAGAGAGTATAGACTAGAAAACTTAATAAAAACAGCCAGATCCCCCCCAACAAGAGGGACTCTAACAAGGTAAGAGATCATCTTCCCAATACCTTGGCCAGCAGTTGATATTGCCCATCTTTAAAATGTCTTCTATTTGGATGGATGAAAATAATATTTTTAATTTCATAGATAAGTGCTAAGGTAATCAGCTTTCATGTGATTTTTTGCTATTTGCCTTTTTCCTATGACTTAGGTATTCATATCTTTTGTCCATTTGCTTTTTTCCATTGGGTTATTTGTCTTCTTCAACTTTTCTGAATAATACAAATTTGTCTATTAAACATATTGAAATTATTTTCCCAGTCAGCAGTGTTTCTTCCAAGTACTTTCTAACAATTTTCTGAAAGCTGAATGTTACATGGAATGTTATAGGTGGTCAGTATCTATGAAAAATAAGAAAGGTAAAAAATCCTGTAATTGTTTAGTGTGGTAAACAGGAAGACACAATGCTATACTTTGAGAATTTCATAAAAGAGGATATTTACATTGTCTCCAGAATTATTAATTAACTATTCCCAATAAATAAGATAGTTGAGAAGAAACTACTAAGTCATGTGCATAAATGTGTTAGCTTTGTTTTAGGAGCTGGAAGTAGGTATTGCTAGCAATTAGAAACAACAGAGAACAACTGAGCGAAATATTTTTCTGTGCTACTCCCAACAAAATCCTATTGAGATGTACAAACTAAATGCTTGCAAGACTCACAACCTCAAGTTGAGAGCTCAAGAGTGGCTTAATTTCACAGGTGATAGTTTAACTGAATCTTAAAAGATGGTAACATTTAAACAAAAAGATAAGTTCAAAGGCTGAAAGGTACAGGATAACTTTAGAGACTATGAGTAATAGTTTACCTAAAGTGTATAGTGTTTAAAGTAGAGTGCTGGGAAATGTTGAGGTTCTGTTGTAAACACACATGAAATGCTTTAGTTTGTCCTCATTAGGAAATGAGAAGAACCTTCAAAGGCTTTGGATCAGAGAAGCAATATGGTCAAAACTGTGCTTTAGGAAGATGGATCTAAGAGCCTGGGGAGAAGGGTGAGGGCGGGGAGATTTGGAGGGAAAGTTAGCAAGTAAGCTCTTGCATATATCCAAGGAAGAGATAACGGAAGCCCGTTCTAGGGGGATAGAATGTCCTGTGCAAGGGAGAAATGAAAATGCAAAAGACTCAGTGAAAGTAGAAGAAATAGCCTGTGAACATTTTAAACCTCTAGCTGATCACATTTCTGAAGCATCACTTCAAACATCTTCAGCCTGGAAAAATCAGCGGAAATATGGTCTTATTGGCATACCTTTTTTTTTTATTGTTTAGTTATTACATTTAAAAATATTTACTTTCACAATGTAGGATTCTTTCTCTTTTGTTAAATGAAATGGTCAAATTTTGATTTTGTCTGTCAGGATAGAGGATGAGATGGTTAAATATCATCACCGCCTCAATGGACATGAGTTTGAGCAAACTCCAGGAGATAGTGAAGGACAGGGAAGCCTGTCTTGCTTCAGTCCATGGGGTCACAAAGAGTCAGACACAAGTTAGCAACTGAACAACAGCAACAACAACTAGAGATATTAATTATTAGTCTTACAATATCTCCTTTTTTTTTAATTGAAGGATAATTGCTTTACAGAATTTTGTTGTTTTCTGTCAAACTTCAACCTGAATCAACCTGAATATAGCTATACGTATATCCCCTCCCTTTTGAACCCCCCTCCCATCTCCCTCCTCATCCCACCCATCTAGGTTGATACAGAGCCCCTGTTTGAGTTTCTTAGCCATACAGAAAATTCCTGTTGGCTACCTATTTTACATATGGCAATGTAAGTTTTCATGTTACTCTTTCCATACATCTCACCCTATTCTATCCCCTCCCCATGTCCACAAGTCTATTTTCCATGTCTGTCTCTCCATTGCTGCCCTGTAGGTAAATTTTTCAATTACCATTTTTCTAGATTCTGTATATATGTATCAGAATATGATATTTATCTTTTTCTTTCTGACTTATTTCACTCTGTATGATAGGTTCTAGGTTCATCCACCTCATTAGAACTGACTCAAAGGCTTTCTTTTTTATGGCTGAGTAATATTCCATTGTGTATATGTACCACCACTTCTTTACCCATTCATTTGTCGATGGACATCTAGGCTGCTTCCATGTTCTAGCTATTGTAAATAGTGCTGCAAAGAACAATGGAATAATGTGAGTTTTTCGATTTTTATTTCCTCAGGGTGTATACCTAGGAGTGGGATTGCCTGGTCATATGGTGGTTTTATTCCTAGTTTTTAAAGGAATCACCATACCATTTTCCATAGTGGCTGTATCAGTTCACATTCCCACCAACAGTGCAAGAGTGTTCCCTTTTCCCACACCCTCTCCAGCATTTATTTTTTGTAGACTTTTTGATGATGGTGATTCTGACCAGTGTGAGGTGATATCTCAATATAGTTTTGATTTGCATTTCCCTAATAATGAGCGATGTTGAGTATCTTTTCATGTGCTCGTTACCCATCTGTATGTCTTTGGAGAAATGTCTGCTTAGGTCTTTTTCTCACTGTTTGATTGGGTTGTTTGTTTTTCTGGTATTGAGTTGTATGAGCTGCTTGCATATTTTGTAAGTTAATCCTTTGTTAGTTGTTTCGTGTGCTATTATTTTCTCTCATTCTGAGGGTTGACTTTTCACCTTGCTTATAGTTTTCTTTGCTGTGGAAAAGCTTTTAAGTTTAATCAGGTCCCACTTCTTTACTTTTGTTTTTGTTTCCATTACTCTAGTAAGTGGGTCATAGAGGATCTTATTTTGATTTATGTCATCAAGTGTTCTTCCTCTGTTTTCCTCTAAGAGTTTTATAGTTTCTGGTCTTACATTTAGGTCTTTAAACCATTTTGAATTTATCTTTGTGTATGGTGTTAGGAAGTGCTCTAATTTCATTCTTTTACATATAGCTGTCCAGTTTTTCCCAGCACCATTTATTGAAGAGACTGTCTTTGCTCCATTGTATATTCTTGCCGTCTTTGTCAAACATAAGGGTAGACTCTTGAGAGTCCCTTGGACTGCAATGAGATCCAACCAGTCAATCCTAAAGGAAATCAGTGCTGAATATTTGTTGGAAGGACTGATGCTGAAGCTAAAACTCCAATATTTTGGCCACCTGATGTGAAGAACCGACTCATTGGAAAAGACCCTGGAAAAGATTGAAGGAGGGAGAAGGGGACAATAGAGGATGAGATGGTTGGATGGCATCACTGAAGAAATGGACATGAGTTTGAGTAGGCTCTGGGAGTTGGTGATGGACAGGGAGGCCTGGTGTGCTGTAGTCTATGGGGTCGCAAAGAGTCAGACACGATTCAGTGACTGAACTGAACTGAACTGATAGGTGCATGGGTTTATTTCTGGGCTTTCTATCTTGTTCCATTGGTCTATGTTTCTGTTTTTGTTCTAGTACCATACTGTCTCAATGACTGTAGCTTTGTTGTAAATATAATCTGAAGTCAGGAAGGTTGATTCCTCCAGCTCCATTCTTCTTTCTCAAAACTGCTTTGGCTATTCAGGGTCTTTTGTGTTTCCATATGAATTGTGAAATTTTTTGTTCTAGTCCTGTGAAAAATATCATTGGTAATTTGATAGGGATTGCACTGAATCTGTAGATTGCATTTGATAGTATAGTCATTTTCACAATATTGATTCTTCCTACACAGGAACATGGGATATCTCTCCATTTATGTCATCTTTGATTTCTTTCATTAGTGTCTTATAACTTTCTGTGTACCATTGTTTTGTCTCCTTAGGTAAGTTTATTCCTAGATATTTAATTATTTTTGTTGCAATGGTGAATGGGATTGATTCCTTAATTTCTCTTTCTGATTTTTTGTTGTGAGTATACAGAAATGCAAGTGATTTCTGTGTATTTATTTTGTACCCTGCAACTTTGCTAAATTCACTAATTTGCTCTAGTAATTTTCTGATACGATCTTTAGAGTTTTCTATGTACAGTATCATGTCATCTGCAAACAGTGAGAGCTTTACTTCTTATTTTCCAATCTGGATTCCTTTAATTTCTTTTTCTTCTCTGATTTCTGTAGCTAGGGCTTTCAGAACTATGTTGAATAATAGTGGTGAAAATGGACACCCTTGTCTTATTCCTGATCTTAAGGGAATGCTTTCAGTTTTTCACCATTGAGAATAATGTTTGCTGTAGGCTTATCATATATGGCCTTTACTATGTTGAGGTAGGTTCCTTCTATGCCCATTTTTTGAAGAGTTTTAATCATAAATGGGTGCTGAATTTTGTCAAAGGCTTTTTCTGCATCTATTGAGATTATAATATGGTTTGTATCTTTCAATTTGTTAATATGGTGTATCACATTGATTGATTTGCATATATTGAAGAATCCCTGAATCCCTGGAATAAACCCAACTTGCTCATGGTGTATGAGCTTTTTGATGTGTTGCTGAGTTCTGTTTGCTAAAATTTTGTTGAAGATTTTTGCATCTATGTTCATCAGTGATATTGTCTTGTATTTTTCTTTTTTTGTGTTGTCTTTAACTGATTTTGGTATCAGGGTGATGGTGGCCTCATAGAATGAGTTTTGAAGTGTTCCTTCCTCTGCAATTTTTGGAAATAGTTTTAGAAGGATAGGCATTAGCACTTCTCTAAATGTTTGATAG
Organism: Ovis canadensis; assembly: GCF_042477335.2. NCBI lineage: Eukaryota > Metazoa > Chordata > Mammalia > Artiodactyla > Bovidae > Ovis > Ovis canadensis. Next base: position 80,774,550 of record NC_091254.1, read on the forward strand.
AATTATCCTGTGAAGCCATCTGGTCCTGGGCTTTTGTTTTTTGGGAGATTTTTTTATCACAGCTTCAGTTTCAGTGCTTGTAACTGGGTTTGTTCCTAATTTCTATTTCTTCCAGGTTCAGTCTTAGAAGATTGAACTTTTCTAAGAATCTGACAATTTCTTCCAGGTTATCCATTTTATTGTCGTATAGTTGTTCATAATAGTCTCTTATAATCCTTTGTATTTCTGCATTGTCTGTTGTAACCTCTCCTTTTTCATTTCTAATTTTGTTGATTTGATTCTTCCTTCTTTTTTTCTTGATGAATCTGGCCAAAGGTTTGTCAATTTTATCTTCTCAAAGAACCAGCTTTTAGTTTATTAATCTTTACCATTGTTTCTTTCATTTCTTTTTCATTTATTTCTGCTCTAACCTTTAGGATTTCTTTCCATCTACTAATTTTGGGTATTTTTGTTCTTCTTTTTCTAGTTGTTTTAGGTGTAAAGTTAGGTTGTCTATTCTATGTTTTCCTTATTTCTTGAGATAGGATTGTATTGCTATAAAATTCCCTCTTAGAACTTCTTTTGCTGCATCCCATAGGTTTTGAGTTGTCATGTTTTCATTGTCATTTATTTCTAGAAATTTTTTCATTTCCCATTGATTTATTCAGTAACCTGTTGGTTGTTTAGAAATGTATTGTTTAATCTCCATGTGTTTGTGTTTCTTACAGTTTTTTTTTCTTGTAAATGGTATCTAGTCTCTTAGTGTTGTGGTTGGAGTAGATGCTTGATATAATTTCAACTTAAATTTACTGAGGTTTGATTTGTGACCCAAGATGTGATCTATACTGGAGAATGTTCCATGTAACTTGAAAAGAAGATATATTCTTTTGCATTTGGAGGGAATATCCTGAAGATATCGATGAGATCCAGCTCATCTAATGTATCATTTAAGACTTGTGTTTCCTTATTAATTTTCTGTTTTGATGATCTGTCCATTGGTGTTAAAGTCTCTTACTATTATTGTGTTACTGTCAACTTCTCCTTTTATGTCTGTTAGTGTTTGTCTTATGTATTGAGATGCTCCTATATTTGGTGCATAGATATTTATAATTGCTATGTCTTCCTCTTGGATTGATCCCTTGATCATTATGTAGTGTCCTTCCTTATCTCTTGTAATCTTCTTTATTTTAAGATATTTTTCTGTTTGATATGAGGATTGTTACTCCAGCTTTCTTTTACTTCCTATTTGCATGGAATATAGCTTTCCATCCTATCACCTTTCTGTCTATATGTGTCTTTAAGTCTGAAGTGGGTTTCTTGCAGACAGCATATATAATGTTTTTGTATCCATTCAGCTAGTCTGTGTCTCTTGGTTGGAACATTTAATTCATTTACATTTAAAGTAATTATTGATATATGTGTTCCTATTGCCATTTTCCTAATAGTTGGAGGTTGATTTTGTAGATCTTTTACCTTCTCTTTTATTTCTTGACTATATAAGTCCCTTTAACATTTGTTGTGATCCACACAGTCAAAGGCTTTGGCATAGTCAATAAAGCAGAAATAGATGTTTTTCTGGAACTCTCTTGCTTTTTCCATGATCCAGTGGATGTTGGCAATTTGATCTCTGGTTCCTCTGCCTTTTCTAAATCCAGCTTGAACATCTGGAAGTTCACCATTCACATATTGCTAAAGCCTAGCTTGGAGAATTTTGAGCATTCCTTTACTAGCGTGTGAGATGACTGCGATTGTGCAGTAGTTTGAGCATTCTTTAGCATTGCCTTTCTTTGGGATTGGAATGAAAACTGACCTTTTCCAGTCCTCTGGCCACTGCTGAGTTTTCCAAGTTTGCTGGCACATTGAGTACAGCACTTTCACACCATCATCTTTCAGGATTTGAATTAGCTCCACTGGAATTCCATCACCTCCACTAGCTTTGTGCGTAGTGATGCTTCCTAAGGCCCACTTGACTTCGCATTCCAGGATGTCTGGCTCTAGGTGAGTGATCACACTATCATGATTATCTAGGTCATGAAGATATTCTTTGTAGAGTTCTTCTGTGTATTCTTGCCACTTCTTCTTAATGTCTTCTGCTTCTGTTAGGTCCATATAATTTCTGTCCTTTATCGAGCCCATCTTGCGTGAAATGTTCCCTTGGTATCTCTAATTTTCTTGAAGAGATCTCTAGTCTTTCCCATTCTGTTGTTTTCCTCTATTTGTTTGCATTGATCACTGAGGAAGGCTTTATCTCTCCTTGCTATTCTTTGGAACTCTGCATTCAGATGCTTATATCTTTCCTTTTCTCCTTAGCTTTTCACTTCTCTTATTTTGGGGGGATCTCCAAAATCACTGCAGATGGTTATTGCAGCCATGAAATTAAAAGACGCTTACTCCTTGGAAGGAAAGTTATGACCAACCTAGACAGCATATTCAAAAGCAGAGACATTACTATGCCAACAAAGGTCCGTCTAGTCAAGGCTATGGTTTTTCCCGTGGTCATGTATGGATGTGAGAGTTGGACTGTGAAGAAAGCTGAGCACTGAAGAATTGATGCTTTTGAACTGTGGTGTTGGAGAAGACTCCTGAGAGTCTCTTGGACTGCAAGGAGATCCAACCAGTCCATCCTAAATGAGATCAGTCCTGGGTGTTCATTGGAAGGACTGATGCTAAAGCTGAAACTCCAATACTTTGGCTACCTCATGCAAAGAGTTGACTCATTGGAAAAGACTTTGATGCTGGGAGGGATTGGGGACAAGAGGAGAAGGGGACAACAGAGGATGAGATGGCTGGATGGCATCACCGACTCGATGGACATGAGTTTGGGCAAACTCTGGGAGTTGGTGATGGACTGGGAGGCCTGGCGTGCTGTGATTCATGGGGTCGCAAAGAGTCGGATACAACTGAGTGACTGAACATTTGTTGTAAAGCTGGTTTGGTGGTTCTGAATTTTCTTACTTTTGCTTGTCTTAAAAGCCTCTTTTATCTCCATCAATTTTGAATGAGATCCTTGCTGGGTACAGTAATCTGGGTTGTAGATTTTTTTTCCCTTTCATTACTTTATATATATATATACATACATATATATATATGTGTGTGTGTGTGTGTATATATATATATATGTATGTGTATATGTATATATGTCCTGCCATTCCCTTGTGGCCTGCAGAGTTTCTGCTGAAAGATCAGCTGTTAAATGTATGAGATTTCTCTTGTATGTTACTTGTTGCTTCTTCCTTGCTGCTTTTAATATTCTTTCTTTGTGTTTCAGTTCAGTTCAGTTCAGTCGCTCAGTCGTGTCTGACTCTTTGCAACCCTATGAATCGCAGCACGCCAGGCCTCCCTATCCATCACCAACTCCTGCAGTTCACTCAGACTCACGTCCATCGAGTCAGTGATGCCATCCAGCCATCTCATCCTTGGTCATCCCCTTCTCCTCCTGCCCTCAATCCCTCCCAGCATCAAAGTCTTTTCCAATGAGTCAACTCTTCGCATGAGGTGGCCAAAGTATTGGAGTTTCAGCTTTAGCATCATTCCTTCCAAAGAAATCCCAGGGTTGATCTCCAGAATGTACTGGTTGGATCTCCTTGCAGTCCAAGGGACTCTCAAGAGTCTTCTCCAACACCACAGTTCAAATGCGTCAATTCTTCGGCACTCAGCCTTCTTCACAGTCCAACTCTCACATCCATACATGACTACTGGAAAAACCATAGCCTTGACTAGATGGACCTTAGTCGGCAAAGTAATGTCTCTGCTTTTGAATATGCTGTCTAGGTTGGTCATAACTTTTCTTCCAAGGAGTAAGCGTCTTTTAATTTCATGGCTGCAGTCACCATCCACAGTGATTTTGGAGCCCCAAAAAATAAAGTCTGAGTCTTTGTTAGTTTGACTAATATGTGTTTCTTCTTGGGTGTATCCTGTATGGGACTCTCTGTGCCTCTTGAACTTGACTATTTCCTTTTCCATGTTGGGGAAATCTTTAGTAGTGAGAATAGTACTGACTGGCTGGCCCTCTTTCTGTGGCAGAGCCTGGAAATTTGTAGAACATTCGGCTGAATAGCTCGAAAGACTTTTAAATGTCCAAAACTCAGTGATCACAGAAGGAAAAAATACACTTTTGTCTCAAGAGATCATATTGAAAAACATAATTGAATCAATCTTTGTTTAGTATAACCAAGTTACCCATTGTTGAGAATTTTTTCCCATTTCCATCCTCTCAGCCTCAGGAAGGGATTCTCTCTCTCTCTCTCTCTCTCTCTCTCTCTCTCTCTTTTTTTCCCTACAAATTCAAAGTTTGTTTAAAACATTTCCTGATACCTCTGGCTCTTAGTGATTTTTCTTGGGCTCCCATGTGAGTTATTACTTATAACATTCTTTTGAGACATAGTTTATATCCTATTGAAACATTGTTTATATTGTATTGCAGTTAGCTTTATATATCAAGTTGTTTCAGCTTTGGAAACCCTACCTCTCTAATTAGATTATAAACTCCTTAGAGAAATTTGCAAAATACACTCTAGCTCTAGTTTTTATTGCCCTTATCAATAAAAAATTCTTTCATACAATTAAAAGAGATAGAAATCTCTGCATTTAGAAAATTTTACAATATCATGGTAGCTGCACTGTGACTTGAATATGTCTATTTTTCTGAGGTCAAAAGATGAACAGAGCTTGTAAGTTATTTGTTTAAAGTCGGATTGTATACTTTCTCCTAAGACCTGCAGTTGGTAATTATTCTGTTATATCAACATCCTAATGGCCTTCATCATATGTTCAGCGTTCTCAGGTGCTCCCAGCTGTCCTAATCCTCTAACCACTCCCAGATCATTCAAAGTGGGGCTCTGGCTTCAGGATCAAATCCATTATGCCCCTCTTCCACAGTCACATCAGTGACCATCGGAAATTCAAGACTCTTGATTATCTAAAATCATTAGTCCAACCAGCATAACTTGTAATCTAACCCTACCCCTAATCACCCCTGCCTTCGCAAACATATTATCTCTGAAATCAGCAATTCTCACATTATAACATAATTTCCTGCCATTGAAGTTCACTTACTCTTGTATTTCTAATCCAAAAATTATTTTGTCTTGCAGAAATATTCTATATGTTTTCTCTCCTTTCCCATTTCTCCCTTATTCCTCTTCTTACCCAATCTACAGTCAATGATCTAACACCTCCAAAGCATGTGAACACAATTCTAAGCAGCTATGGATGTTCGCAGAAGTAAAAGCATTCCAAGTTCAGGTTATTTGTTTAAACTATATGTTCCCCTGACACTCATACACTTTTAAAAATAACTCACTTTTGAAATAGAATTATCTAGGATCAAATTATATGAAACAGAGTCTCTGCCATTAAACATGCAATCATATTGTAATAGCTACTGTCCTGAAACAAAACAAAACAAAACAAAAAACTCACTTGACTCCATGCTTTCTCTAGGCTCAATAAACCTACTCACCTTTGCTACAAAACTTCATGGAAGATTCATGTATTTTCATAGTTTCTGGTTTCTTTATTTTTTTCTATGCCCTATTCTCAAGTTGATCATCATGCTTTCTGCCACAGTTGTCCACAGAAACTGTATTCACAAGTCACCAATGGTCTTTTTCTCGTAAGATCCAATGGTTAATTTCCATCTTCATTAGATAGGACTATCAATCACTTTGAACATATCTGATAAATTCTTCTTTAAAAAAAATTCATTTATATTTTGAGATAGCTCACTCTCCTGGGAATCCTCCAACTTGTGTGAAAACTGAATCTCTTTCAACTTCTCTTTCTCTCCACCTGCAAATGTTGCTGTGCCCTTGGGATCAGTCTTCAGCCCTTTCCTCCATCTGTCCTCAACCCAAGTACATGCTGTTGACAACCATGTTTATACATCTTGCCTGACTTCACCTTTAATTTTTCAACTCATATAACTAATAGCCTATTGGGTAGCTCCTCTAGCATGAATAATAGTCACAAAAAGCCAAATATGTCCAAAAGAGTCTTTTGTTTTTCTTCCCAAATCCATTCTTCTCTGTCTCTGTTTGGCCAGCTGCTTCAGCCAAAAAGTACCAGGAGTCACTCTCGAATCTGGTCTTCTTAATTGGTTACGTTTAATCCATCCTCAAGTCCTGCTTTCTCTACCATCAAAATATATACATCTTTCAGCTAGATCTCAGTCCTCAGAGACCATCCTGAGCAAAGTCAGCACCATCTTCCCCCTGAACCACACCGAAAACCTTGTGAAACCAAAAATCTTGTGAGATCCAGTGAACTGGATTCACTCCTTCCATCTTGTCTAGCACTTTTTTTTTTAATGTCTTGCTTAGACTTCTCTCTGGTTAACAACCAGCATGATATTTTTAAAACATGAGACAGACTGTGTTATCATTAAACTCTCCATTGACTTCAACATCCTCTTGCAACACAAACTCACCCTTTGGCAGAGTATATCTGAAATCTTATCATCTGGCCAGCCAGCCTCTGCTCTCTTCCACTTCATTATTCACTACTATACTATACAGTATTCGCAGCTGCAGTAGCAGCCTCCTTTTCTTCTCTTCCCAGGGGCTATTTTAATTACTGTTCTCTAATGTGAAGCTCTTCCCTATCATCTTTCCACAACTGCCTCTTTACTTCATTCAGAACTATTTTTTATAAAGTCTTTTTGACCATCTAGTTGAAGCTGTCCCTCCTCATTCCTTCCCAGCTCTCAGTCAAATATCCATTTTTATCTGAGTAACAGTTAGCAATACATAAAAGTAATCAAGTAATGATTTATTTTTAGTTTCCCCTGCTGGAATATAAGTATCTTGGGAGAAAGTTCATTACTTTATTCCCAGCTCTTAGAATAATACCCTACAGATAAGAGGTGCTCAGTTTTTTAATTGTCATTGCAGTCTGTAGCTAAACATGGACTAAAATGCACATCCATGACTTTCAGTTCTGGGAACTGTATAAACTAAGTGTCCTTGTAAATGGAAGGAAGAAAGAAAGGACAAAGGTGGGGAGAAAGTAAAGGAGGGAAGGAAAGAGAAAGAGGGGAAATAATTGACTATCTTGGCCGATTTTCAGCACCTTCCTCTTCCTGACCCCAAGACAGCTTAGTTAGGAGAAAGTAATCCACAATCCTGAGTTGGTTTTCCTTTTCTCATTTGATCACATTGATACTGCAGTATCAGTTAGTAATTTTCCATAAGAGACTGGGTTTTTATGAAGATTTCATATTTTTAAGTATTTGTCACTTTGGTCTACAGTTTGGATTTTCTCTGTGAATACTGAACTAAATGATTTTAAATGGATCCCTACAAGTTTAATTAATGATTATGAATAGGACTGAAATGCAGAAGCTCCCTCTGGTGGTTTGATTTGTAGGTATACAAAAGTAATAGTCCAGAATAGAGCTTCTCACAAGGGACCAAGTGAAGAAATGTTGTTCTGCTGCTCCCCAGCCTCCTCTTCCTCCTCTCTCTCCTCTTTCTTCTTCCCTTTTAATTTTAGATGTAAAAGGAGTTTGGGTGCCAACCTTATGATAATAGCTACAAAAGATCCGTATGGAGAAGCAACTTCTGGAAAGTTAAAAAAGACACAGAGAATGCAACCACCCAATACCAGACTTTCTGTGACTCCAAGTAAATACTTAAAAAAGGGCCTTGTTTTCTCTGTGCTAGCTATAGAGTAAACATATCTCTAGCCTTTGCAAAGCAGAGAGTGTAGGTGTTTTCACCCTTCTTCAACTTTAATGATATTTTATTTGCCTTTTCCTGGGAACTGGGCAGCTTGTACAAATGTAGAAATCTTATGGATAACATATTTAAGGGCAGTTCTTTGTAGAGCCTTGATAATATATAACTTGCTATAAATATTCCTTGTTGCAATACTAGAATATACTGGCATCTTAAAGGTGATATGATAGTTATAACATTTATATCTTTTCTGTAGCTGGCTTCTGGAATTATTTGTACCTTGAACTTCTGAGTAAAATGTGTATTATTCAGATGATGTTGTTTCCATAGTTTTAAGGTGTGATGGTCCATAATCATGTGTTTTTTTTTATTTCCATTAATGCAAATTTAGCAAAAGCTCTTATAATAATATGCTATCACCATGCAGTAATTAAAATCATCTGAGTTAGTTTTTTTCACCAAATGTAACTTTGGCTGGGAAAATATCCTGCTAACAAATGGAAATTATAAGGAAAGTACAATGTGTTTTATAATTCAGGTTCAATTTCTCTGAAATTTACTTTTGATTAGAAAAGACGCTGATGCTGGGAAGGATTGGGGGCAGGAGGAGAAGGGGACAACAGAGGATGAGATGGCTGGATGGCATCACTGACTTGATGAAAATAAGTTTGGGTAAACTCCAGGAGTTGGTGATGGACAGGGAGGCCTGGTGTGCTGCAGTTCATGTGATCGCAAAGAGTCGGACATGACTGAGCAACTAAACTGAACTAAACTGATATTGTTAATATTGTTTAATGTTGTTTAAAGATTTATTAATATTCATCCAGTGTAATTTTATACTTTCATTTAAGTAAGTATTGCATTATTTTGAAAAATATAACAGAATCATGTTTTGGATAGAACTATCTGATTTAAAGGTTGAATTCATAAATTATATTGTGATGTATGGGAATACTATGATATGTATCTATAAGATGAGAAGATGTATATACCTCTTCAGGCAAAATACAATCAAATAGGAAGGAAATTAATATATTTGATAATTTAAAGAAAAATTAAGCAGGTATTCTTATTATGTTTTAGGCTTCGCTGGTAGCTCAGATGATAAAGGATCTGCTTGCAATGTATGAGATCTGGGTTTGATACCTGGGTTGGGAATATTCCTTGTAGAAGGGAATAGCTGCCCTCTCCAGTATTCCTGCCTGGAGAACTCCATGGACAGAGGAGCCTGGCAGGCTACAGTCTATCATCAGGTCACAACAAGTCGGACATGACTGGGCATCTAATATGTATTATGTTTTAACCTCTACATACCTGCTTTCTCTTTTTATTAATTGCATGTAATTGCAGTCACTTAACTTCATGTATCCCAAAGAAAGGCAATGCCAAAGAATGTTCAAACTACCACACAATGGCACTCATCTCACACAATAGCAAAGTAATGCTCAAAATTCTCCAAGCCAGGCTTCAACAGTATGTGAACTGAGAACTTCCAGATGTTCAAGCTGGATTTAAAAAGGCAGAGGAACCAGAGATCAAATTGCCATTATCCGTTGGATCATCGAAAAAGCAAGAGTTCCAGAAAAACATTTACTTCTTCTTTATAGACTACACCAAAGCCTTTGACTGTGTGGATCACAACAAACTGTGGAAAATTCTTCAATATGGGAATACCAGACCACCTTACCTGCCTCCTGAGAAATATGTATGCAAGTCAAGAAACAACAGTTAGAATTGGACCTGGAACAATGGACTGGTTCCAATTTGGGAAAGGGGTACATCAAAGCTGTATACTGTCACTCTGTTTATTTAACTTATAGGCAAATGCGAAGTGCATCATGCGAAACACTGGACTGCATGAATCACAAGCTGGAATCAAGATTGCCAGGAGAAATATCAGTAACCTCAGATATGCAGATGACACCACCCTTATGGCAGAAAATGAAGAGGTACTAAAGAGCCTCTTGATGAAAGTGGAAGAGGATAGTGAAAAAGCTGGCTTAAGACTCAGCATTCAAAAAATGAAGATCATGGCATCAGCCCGATCACTTCATGGCCAATAGATGGGGAAACATTGGAAACAGTGACAGACTTTATTTTCTTGGGCTCTGAAATCACTGCAGATGGTGACACTGTAGCCATGAAATTAAAAGACTCTTGCTCCTTGGAAGAAAAGCTATGACCAACCTAGACAGCATATTAAAAAACAGAGACAATACTTTGCCAACAAAGGTCCGTCTGGTCAAAGCTATGGTTTTTCCAATAGTCATGTATGGATGTGAGAGTTGGACCATAAAGAAAGCTGAGTGCTGAAGAATTGATGCTTTTGAACTGTGGTGTTGGAGAATACTCTTGAGAGTCCCTTGGACAGCAAGGAGATGAAACTAGTCAATCCTAAAGGAAATCAATCCTGAATATTCATTAGAAGGGCTGATGCTGAAGCTGAAGCTCCAATACTTTGGCCACCTGATGCGAAGAACTGACTCAATGGAAAAACCCTGATGCTGGGCAGGAGGAAAAGGGGCTTACAGAGGATGAGGTGGTTGGATGGCATCACCAACTCAATGGACATAAGTTTGAGTAAACTCCAGGAATTGGTGATGGACAGGGAGGCCTGGCGTGCTGCAGTCCATGGGGTTGCAAAGAGTCAGACACAACTGAGCAACTAAACTGAACTGAACTGAATTACACATATCAAAGCAGAATTAAGTTGCAATAAAATATTTATGATATTAACAGCAGTTAATAAAATCATGAACAGTTATGTTATTTAGTGAATTTGTCATTGTATTAGTCTGGGTCCTCCAGAGAAACAGAACTTACATATAAGATGAATATTCTAGGAAGGTATTTATTTTGAGGAACTGATTGGCTCCTGTGATTATGGAAGCCGAGAAGTTCCACAGTTTACTTTCTGCAGGCTGGAGACTCAAAACTCTGGTGGTATGATTTAGTCTGAGTCCAAAGGCCTGAGAACAAGGGGAACCCCAGTGTGAATCACAGTCTGAGAGCAGGAGGAGATGCGATCACTTGTCCTAGTTCAAGCAGTGAGCCTGGGGTGTGCTAGTTGAGGGTAGAGTTCCTCCTTTCTTTCCTATTCAGACCCTCAGGAATTGGATGATGTCTTTCCTTGTTAAGGGAATGCAATCTACTTTACTGAGTCCACTGATTCAAATGCCGATCTGATCTGTAAATACCTTCAGGGTCATAGCCAGAAACAATGTTGACATATAAAATTAACCATCATGGGCATTCAACATGCAGTTATAAGATCATCCATGATTAACACCAGTGTTTGTCAACTGCCTCCCAGGTGAAAAGCACTGAAGAAAGTGACATTAAATGTTTGGTAACTTACAAAAAGTATTTACAATACCAAAAGTTATAGGTATTTACTAAAGTATTTTCATATGTTGTTTTAAAAATAAATGTGGATTAGAGAGGTTTTGATGTGAAACATGGGTTTCAGGGGCAACTACAGATCAATATCAACAGAAAAGCATTTTTATATTGCAAACAAATGTAACTTTTTAAGAAAATATTGAGGATTGAGGATTCATAAATGTGAGAACATATACTATATGTTAAGTGTGACAGTTATAAGGAAATCTGCTTTTCTAACTGTTGACCAGGTATTTGATCAGACCAGATTTTTTCATTGTGATAGGTTGTAGATCAGGAAGTTACTGACTATTCTTTTTAAGACATTATCTGGACTTCTTTAAAAGAGAGGAAAATCTTACATTACTGTCTCATAAAATTGGAATTTAGGGGTTGTGTATCATGGGAAGACTTCTTTTCGTAAATCAGTTATACTGATTTCCTTCTAAACCTGGGTGAGAAATCAAGTTGTCTAATATCCTTGTAGTTCCTCCTTTTCCTTACCTCTATTCATTCCTAGGAATCTTAAAGGGAAGTAGCTTTATGTTTCCTCTCACCCACTTCCACATACATAGGAAAAATGGGATTTTCTTATCTATTCATATATCTAGATCATTTTCAAATCAACTTATTTTACTCCTGTAGGATGGTTAAGAACTAGATTTTACATAGTGTGACTCCTGCACTATAGGTATAAAGATAAATAGCTCGTCAATGATGTAGAAGAGGCCATTGGTTCTGTAATCAACACTCTTCCACTAACTAGATTCAGTCTTAGCAAGTTATTGTCCTGCTTTGGGATTCAATTTTCTCATCTGCTGGTTAAGGTTCAGTTCAGTTCAGTTTAGTCACTCAGTTGTGTCCGACTCTTTGCAACCCCATGAATTGCAGCACGCCAGGCCTCCCTGTCCATCACCAAATCCCAGAGTTCACTCAAACTCACGACCATTGAGTCGGTGATGCCATCCAGCCATCTCATCCTCTGTTGTCCCCTTCTCCTCCTGCCCCCAATCCCTCCCAGCATCAAAGTCTTTTCCAATGAAGTCAACTCGTTGCATGAGGTGGCCAAGTACTGGAGTTTCAGCTTTAGCATCATTCCTTCCAATGAACACACAGGACTGATCTCCTTTAGAATGGGCTGGTTGGATCTCCTTGCAGTCCAAGGGACTCTCAAGAGTCTTCTCCAACACCACAGTTCAAAAGCATCAATTCGGGGCTCAGCTTTCTTCACAGTCCAACTCTCACATCCATACAACTACTGGAAAAACCATGGCCTTGACTAGACCTTTTAGAACTAACACCCAAAAAAGGTGTCCTTTTCATTATAGAGGACTGGAATGCAAAAGTAGAAAGTCAAGAAACACCTGGAGTAGCAGGCAAATTTGGCTTTGGAATACAGAATGAAGCAGGGCAAAGGCTAATAGAGTTTGCCAAAAGAAAGCACTGGTCATAGCAAACACCCTCTTCCAACAACAACACAAGAGAAGACTCTACACATGGACATCACCAGATGGTCAACACCGAATCAGACTGATTATATTCTTTACAGCCAAAGATGGAGAAGCTCTACACAGTCAGCAAAAACAAGACAGGGAGCTGAGTGTGGCTCAGATCATGAACTCCTTATTGCCAAATTCAGACTTAAATTGAAGAAAGTAGAGAAAACCACTAGACCATTCAGGTAGTAATGAAATCAAATCCCTTATGATTATACAGTGGAAGTGAGAAATAGATTTAAGGGCCTAGACCTGATAGATAGAGTGCCTGATGAACTATGGAATGAGGTTCGTGACATTGTACAGGAGACAGGGATCAAGACCATCCCCATGGAAAAGAAATGCAAAAGATCAATATGGCTGCCTGGGGAGGCCTTACAAATAGCTGTGAAAAGAAGAGAGGTGAAAAGCAAAGGAGAAAAGGAAAGACATAAGCATCTGAATACAGAGTTCCAAAGAATAGCAAGGAGAGATAAGAAAGCCTTCCTCAGTGATCAATGCAAAGAAATAGAGGAAAACAACAGAATGCGAAAGACTAGAGATCTCTTCAAGAAAATTAGATACTAAGGGAACATTTCATGCAAAGATGGGCTCAATAAAAGACTGAAATGGTATGGACGTAACAGAAGCAGAAGATATTAAGAAGAGGTGGCAAGAATACACAGAAAAACTGTACAAAAAAGATCTTCAAGAGCAAGATAATCACAATGGTGTGATCACTCATCTAGAGCCAGACATCCTGGAATGTGAAGTCAAATGGGCTTTAGAAAGCATCACTATGCACAAAGCTAGTGGAGGTGATGGAATTCCAGTGGAGCTAATTCAAATCCTGAAAGATGATGCTGTGAAAGTGCTGCACTCATTATGCCAGCAAATTTGGAAAACTCAGCAGTGGCCACAGGACTGGAAAAGGTCCGTTTTCATTCCAGTCCCAAGGAAAGGCAATGCCAAAGAATTCTCAAACTACTGCACAATTGCACTCATCTCATATGCTAGTAAAGGAATGCTTAAAATTCTCTAAGCCAGGCTTCAGCAATATGTGAACCATGACTTCCAGATGTTCAAGCAGAGGAAAGGCAGAGGAACCAGAGATCAAATTGCCAATATCCTATGGATCATGGAAAAAGCAAGAGAGTTCCAGAAAAACATCTATTTCTGCTTTATTGACTATGCCAAAGCCTTTGACTGTATGGATCACAATAAACTGGAAAATTCTGAAAGAGATGGGAATACCAGACCACCTAACCTGCCTCTTGAGAAATCTGTATGCAGGTCAGGAAGCAGCAGTTAGAACTGGACATGGAACAACAGACTGGTTCCAAATAGGGAAAGGAGTACGTCAAGGCTGTATATTGTCACCCTGCTTATTTAACTTCTATGCAGAGTACATCATGAGAAACGCTGGGCTGGAGGAAACACAAGCTGGGATCAAGACTGCTGGAAGAAATATCAATAACCTCAGATATGCAGATAACACTACCCTTATGGCAGAAAGTGAAGAGAAACTAAAGAGCTTCTTGATGAAAGTGAAAGTGGAGAGTGAAAAAGTTGGCTTAAAGCTCAACACTCAGAAAATTAAGATCATGACCTAAGATCATCTGGTCCTATCACTTCGTGGCAAATAGATGGAGAATCAGTGAAAACAGTGTCAGACTTTATTTTGGGGGGGGCTCCAAAGTCACTGCAGATGTTTCAGGTTAGATATCTTCTATGGGCTTCCCAGCTCTATTAGTCTAAAGTCCTTGTTCCTCAGTTCCTCCCTCCCTCCTGTTCTTCCTTCCTTGCTTTCTCCTTTCACCTCCTTCCTTCCTTCTCCCCCAGCTTTAACCCCTTCTTCTCTTCTTCCTTTCCAGTTCCTCTTCTTTCTCTTCTCTCTCTCTCTCTCTCTTTTTTTTTTTTTTTTGCTGGGGATGGGCAGGTAGCTATTATCTGAGTTCTTTTTCTCCTGCCTTAGAAAGATTTTCTTTCTGACCATCTTTATATTCTATATACATTTTATAATTTTGTCAATTTTCATGGCTTTATTGGCTCTATGCAGAGAATTCTAATCATTAACTTTCTCTTTATCTCTAGTATACTATTTAGAACCACCTTTTAGGATTATCCCAAATCAAAGTTCTAAATTAGAATTCACCTCCAGCTCTAAGGAACAATTAACTTATTCTACCATCTAGTTTCCACATGTTGGTTATTGGATCTTCATTCACCCTTGTTGCCAGATTCAAAGTGGCTAACAGCTTTATTTCTCCTTCTTTTAAAAAATCTCTTGTAGTGAATCAACCAGTAGCCAAACCCCATCCATTCTTCTCAAAAAAGAGTTTTCCCTTTCTCCTCTTCTCAGATTTCATGGGCTCCTATTAAGTTGATTCTAATATTTTCTTGCCTTACCTATGGGAAAGGTCTTCTTGTCTGCCAAATCTTTCTAAGATGAGGCTATGATAATGCTGTCCCTTTGCTTGCTAATTGTGAATTCATTATGATATTTGAATTCATTGTGAATTCAAATGAAATCCAGACTTCATGAACTTTGCATTAAGTCCTCCTCTCAACTCCTTGTGATCTGGAAAAAAATATTTTCTCAGTTTTCCCTCATGGAATAAAGCAAAAATCATGGATTTCACTCCTGTCTTGAAAAGTTAGCTTGATCATGATTTGTGGTAGCAGATTTTACCCTTAACACCAGCCGCTACTTTGGCAAACTATTTCTGAGAATCATAGGGAACTGGGCAAGGAAAAATTAATAAATTCACATATGTTGTTAAAACTGGAAAAAATTGCCAATAGTACGTTTCTTTCAATTAGTTTAAAAGTAGCTTTTAATTTAATAGAGCACAAGGCACAATGCATTTGACCCAGATCTACCCCGTTTCTCATTTTTATCTATTATTATTATTGTTGTTGCTGTTTTCAAGTATGCTTGCAGAGTTACACATTATGTCATTTCTTTTAGTCAGTTCTCATTGAATACCAAACATCCTAGATGTGGCCTGAAGAAAAATATTTTGTCACCTGTTGGCTACCCAGTGATGTAGAATCCACCTTTGCATCACCCTCTGAAACAGATTGCTTAATAAATAGTCAGAGTATGTCCATGTTCATTGCTTTTCAATTAAAAATATGCTAAACATTTTTGCTTTTTAATTTTATTATTATTAAAAAACATTTTTAAAGATCACTGCAGAATGAATGGAGGCTCTGCTGATGGAAGTCAAATGAAAAAGAACAATTTGCTTCTTACAAAGCTTTTTGAGTTTATTGGTTAAAAGCTTTGATGTCGAGGGTGGGATGATTTGGGAGAATAGCATTGAAACATGTATGTTATCATATGTGAAAAGGATCACCAGTCCAGAGGGATGGGATGGGGAGGGAGGTGAGGGGGGGTTCAGAATGGGGAACACATGTACACATGTACACCTGTGGCAGATCCATGTCAATGTGTGGCAAAGCCGCTACAATATTGTAAAGTAATTAGCCTCCAATTAAAATAAATAAATTTATATTTTTAAAAATCAGTAAAAGAAAAAAAAGCTTTGATGATTTGAATAAGACAGTGAACAGAGAGAATGGAGGAAGTCAGATAAGTGACAAGGAGTTGTTGGAGCAAATACTTGAACAGAGTGGGAGAAGTGATATGGGTTAGAAGCAACTAAAATGGTCATTTCAAGGTGAGATGAGAATTTGAAAATCTGTGGGAAACCAGAGATGAAACTCAAAGTAGGAGTATATAAGCATTGGAAGCAGAAACTTTTTTTTTTTTCCAAGACAGTTCAGACTGATTGCAGAGGAGAATGGTAGAGACCAGTGGGGAAAATGAGGAAATTGCAGTATAAGCCAAAGTTGAAAAATTGTCAGAGTAAGTGTGAGCAATTTTTTTTTTCAAAAGCAAGAAGGTGCTAGTATTAAAATCGTCTACCCCAGTCGGCTTACTCAGGGGAGCTAAGGTGACAGGCTAATGTGCTGGTAACAGATGGTTTTCCATTCCCTTTCAGTAAAGTGTGGAGTGGAACTCCCTGATAGTAAGTCAACACATATAAAGGCTCTGAAATTTATTTATATGTATTGGAATCTGCTCTGTATGCTTGTGCCTCAGAAGTATTGTATTAGTCACTCAGTCGTGTCGAACTCTTTGCAACCCTCATGGACAGTAGCCACCGGGCTCCTCTGTCCATGGGATTTTCCAGGGAAGAATGCTGGAATGGGTTGCCATTTCCTTCTCCAGGAGATCTTCCTGACCAAGGGATTGAACCCACGTCTCTTGGGTTAAAGAAAGATACTTTCTCCCTTTAAAAATAGATATTTTAGCACCTTATGGGCTTCCCTGGTGGCTCAGTGGGTAAAGCATCTGCCTACAATGCGGGAGACCTGGGTTCGATCCCTGGGTCAGGAAGATCCCCTGGAGAAGGAAATGGCAACCCATTCCAGTACACTTGCCTGGAAAATCCCATGGACTGAGAAGCCTGGTAGGCTACAGTCCATGGGGTCACAAAGAGTTCAACACGACTGAGTGACTTTCCCTATAATATATTTACACTCCACTATCACTGCTTTTCAGCTTCAGTGATGGAAAATTTACTCTGAGCTTTTTAATACCTTGACCTTACATATCCTTAACTTCTCGCTTTCAGTAATTTGTTAAGTCCTGTTGAATTTTTTCAAAATAAACCTTATTTCTTTCATTGGGATATAGTTGCTTTACAATGTTTTGTTAGTTTCTGCTGTACAATGAAGTGAATCATGATTTGTACACATATATCCCCTTCCTCTTGGATCTCCCTCCCCACCCCACCCCGCCACATCCTACTCCTCTAGGTGACCACATAGCACTTAGCTGAGATCCCTGTGCTATATAGCAGCTTCCCACTATCTATTTTTTTTACACATGGTAGTGTATATATGTCAATCCTAATCTCCCAGTTTATTCCCTCCTTCCCAGCCCCTTGCCATGTCCACCCATCCATTTTTTTACATCTGTGTCTCTATTCCTGCCCTGTAATTAGGTTTATCTGTACCAATTTTTTTTCTATTTTTTAGAGCAATTTTTGTCTTACATCAAAACTGAATGCAAGGTGAAAAGATATCCCATGTAGCCCCTGTCCCCACACATGCAGAACCTCTCCCATTGTTAGCATCCTCTACCAGAGTGATACATTTGCTGCAACTGATGAACCTACATCGACATATCACTGTCTCCCCAAATCTATAGTTTTGAGTTCACTCTTGGTGTTCTACATTTTCTGGGTTTGGACAAATACACAGTGACATGTGGGCTTCCCTGGTGGCTCAGATGGTAAAGAATTTGCCTGCAATATAGGAGATCTGAGTTTGATTTCTGGGTTGGGAAGATCCCCTGGAGGAGGGCATTGCAACCCACTCCAGTATTCTTGCCTGGAGAATCCCCATGGACAGAGGAGACCGGTGGGCAACAGTCCATGGGGTCTCAAAGAGTCGGACACAACTGAACTACTAAGCACACACACATAGTGACATGTATCTCCCATTATGGTATCATACAGAGTAATTTTCACTGCATTATAAATCCTGTGTTTCTCCATTCACCACCTGACCCCTGCCCCCTGGCCCCTGCTGATCCCCACTTCTGGCAACCACTGATCTTTTTACTGACTCCATAGTTTTGCCTTTTCCAGAATGCCATATAATTGGAATCATATAGTATATAGCATTTTCAATATAACTTCTTTCACTCAGTGATGGGCATTTAAGTTTTCTCTATATCTTCACAGTTTGATAGCTCATTTTTTTTTCGCACTAGATAATGTTCTATTGTCTGGATGGACCAAAGTTTATTTATCCATTTGTCTACAGAAGGGCAACTTGGTTGCTTCCAAATTTTGGCAATCTCAATAAAGCTGCTATAAACAATAAAGCTGCAGGTTTTTGTGTGGATATAAGTTTTTAATGTAAATTCCAAGGAGTGTGATTGCTGGATTGTATGATAAAAGTGTTTTTTGTTTGTTTGTTTGTAAGAAGCTGCCAAACAATTTTCCAAACTGGGCTGTGCCCTTGTGCTTCCTCAACAGCAAAGAATGAGAGTTTCTGTTGCTCCACATCCCCGCTATCATTTGGTATTGTCAGTGTTCTGGATTTAACCCTGTTGATTTTTCTTCTCTTCTGTCTGTATATGATTCGTGAATCCTTCTTGTTATGGATACTGTCATGACTGTAGTTCAGAATAAAATTAACTTTCCTTCGAACTTTCAGTTTAGCTCAGTTGCTCAGTCATGTCCGACTCTTTGCAACTCCACGGATTGCATCACGCCAGGCTTCTCTGTCCATCACCAATTCCCAGAGCTTACTCAAACTCATGTCCATTGAGTTGGTGATGCCATCCAATCATCTCATCCTCTGTCTTCCCCTTCTCCTCCTGCCTTTGATCTTTTCCAGCATCGGGGTCTTTTCCAATGAGTCAGTTCTTTACAACAGGTGGTCAGAGTATTGGAGTTTCAGCTTCAGCATCAGTCCTTTCAATGAATATTCAGGACTGATTTCCTTTAGGATGGAACTTTAGGGCCCTTCAAACTTTAGAATCTATTAACAGGTCACTCACCTTTCATAGGTCTATCTCTATAGTCCAATTGTCAGATTCATTGCTAAGTATCAGCTCTAGCATTTTACTTTTCCATTCAGTAGCTATCAGAGGTTTAGTTTAATAAATGAAACTTAGATTGTCATTTTAAACCTCCAAGATATGACTCCAACCTACCCTTCAAACTTAATTTCCTTTTACTACAATCCTTAATATTTTCTCCTTTGCAGGCAAACCAAATTTTTATCCATTTTTGATGTCAACCTGATGTTTTCTTGCACTTACCTCTATCAAGATTTTCCTTGCACCTTCCACCATTTTTCTTTGTTCAGAAACATTCTATATCTAATTATTATATATCTCCAAGCTACAATCTGTCCCTCCTGTCTACTTCTTATATCTGTTGCTTCTTTTCAGCACTTCTGCTGCAGACCTTTGGTCTCAGCCTTTCTCTAGGGTTCTGTGTGGGACCTTGGTCTCCTTACCTGCAAACTGCTGTCATAAAGATTTTTCTTGTGTAGATCATTAAGCTACCTTTTCGTGCCTTGAAACTTTTGCCTGATTTCTGCTTGCTAAAGTAAGATTTTAAGCTTGATATCCAAGACATATTATGGCATCTTGAAGAAGTGAGATATAATTGATCTATAACTTTATGTTATTTTCAGGTATACAACATATGACTTGATATTAGTATATATTATGAAATGATTACTGCAATAAGTCTGATTAACATCCATCACCACATATATGGCATTTTTATGTCTTCCCTCATTTCTAAGGTCTTACCTTACATTTTTGTGTCTTACTTCATCTTTCAGGTGTCACCTTTGTTCTCTGAAACATGTTATACACCTCTGCTTTTCTACTCTCTTCTGGAGCTTTCCCACTTTGTCCACTTGACCAGCTTCTAGTTTTATCTTTTAATCTGTTATTTAGACATCACCTACTGAGTCTCTTCCCTAAACACCCCAGAATTATTCTGTTCATTTTCTACATGTTACAGTTTTGTTTCATTTTCTTTTTTATTGACGTATAACTGACTTACAATGTCATATTAGTTTCAAGTGTACAAATAGTGGTTTCCATATTTTTATAGACTACATACCATGCGAAGTTAATATTATTGACTGTATTTCCTGTGCTCTACATCACAGCCTTTGACCTAATATGCAGTCACAGTCATGTAGTAACAGAGTTTGTACCTCAGAATCCCCTTCATCTAATCCACCCACACCACCAACTGCCTCCCCTATGGAAACCGCTAGTTTGTTCTTTATATCTCAGTCTGTTCCTATTTTGTTATATTTGTTTATATATATATATGTCAGTATAAATGAAAGCATAGTATTTATCTCTGTCTTATTTCACTTAGTATAATACCTTCCAGATCCATTCATGTTGTTGCAAATGGAAAGATTCCATTTCTTTTTTAAAATGGCTAGGTAATAGTCCATCGTATATACAGTTGTTGTACACCTAGTTCTTGGATAACATAGGTTTGAACGTATATGTGGATTTTATCCGTACATGTGAGGGCTTTTTATTTCTTTTGATAAATATGTACTTCAGCACCACAATATCCACAATTGGTTGAATCCATGAATGTGGATACACAGAGTGGATTTTAAAGTTACATGTGGATGTTTGACTGTATGGTTTGGTGCCCCTAACACCCAGATTTTTGAAGGGTCACCTCTATATACTGTATCTTCTTTATCCTTTCATCTGTTGATGGATACTTATTTGGGTTGCTTTAATGTCTTGGCTATCGTAAATATTTGAGTATTTAATTATTTTAATGCTTCTAATTCATGAGCACAGAATAGTTTTCATTTATTTGTGTTGTTTTCAATTTCTCTCATCAATGTCTTATAGTTTTCAGAATGCAAGTCGTTCACCATTTTGGTTAAATTTATTCCTAGGTGTTTTATTCTTTTTGATGTCATTGGAAATGGGATGGTATTCTTGATTTCTCTTTCTGATAGTTCAGTAGAAATGTATAGAAATGCAACAAATTTCTGTATATTTATTTTGTATCATGTGACATTACTGAATTCATTTATTTTGAGAGCTTTTAGGCAGAGCCGTTAGAGTTTGCTATGTATAATATCATGTCGTCTGCAAATAGAGTTGTTTTTTTTAAATATATATATATATATTTACTTTATTTTACTTTACAATACTGTATTGGTTTTGCCATACATCAACATGAATCTGCCACGGGTGTACATGAGTTCTCAATCCTGAACTCCCCTCCCACTTCCCTCCCCATACCATCTCTCTGGGTCATCCCAGTGCACCAGCCCCAAGCATCCTGTATCCTGCATCGAACCTAGACTGGCGATTTGTTTCTTACATAATATTATACATGTTTCAGTGCCATTCTCCCAAATCATCCCACCCTCTCGCTCTCCCACAGAGTCCAAAAGTCTGTTCTATACATCTGTGTCTCTTTTGCTGTCTCACATACAGGGTTATCATTACCATCTTTCTAAATTCCATATATATGCGTTAGTATACTGTATTGGTGTTTTTCTTTCTGGCTTACTTCACTCTGTATAATCGGCTCCAGTTTCATCCACCTCATTAGAACGGATTCAAATGTATTCTTTTTAATGGCTGAGTAATACTCCATTGTGTATATGTACCACAGCTTTCTTATCCATTCATCTGCTGATGGACATCTAGGTTGTTTCCATGTCCTGGCTATTATACACAGCGCTGTGATGAACATTGGGGCACACGTGTCCCTTTCAATTCTGGTTTCCGGTGTGTATGCCCAGCAGTGGGATTGCTGGGTCATATGGCAGTTCTATTTCCAGTTTTTTAAGGAATCTCCACACTGTTCTCCATAGTGGCTGTACTAGTTTGCATTCCCACCAACAGTGCAAGAGGGTTCCCTTTTCTCCACACCCTCTCCAGCATTTATTGCTTGTAGATGTTTGGTTCACAGCCATTTTTACTTCTCTTCCAATTTGATGACTTTTTATTTATTTTTGTTGTTGTCTGATTGCTGTCACTAGGACTTCCAAAAAGCTTTCAGATTTCACTGGTGAGTATGATGTTAGCTGTGTGTTTATCATAAATGGCTATTATGTTGAGGTATGTTTCCTCTATAGATGGTTAAGAATCTGCCTGCAATGTGGGAGGCCCATTTTTGATCCCTGAGTCAGGAATATACCCTGGAGAAGGGAATGGCAACCCACTCCAGTATTCTTACCTGGAGAATTCCATGGCCAAAGGAACCTGTTGGGCTACAGCCCATGGGGTTGCAGAGTTGGACACATCTGAGACTGACTGACTATGCCTAACTAAATGTTTCCCCTACACCAACATTATTGAGAGTTTTTGTCATGAATGGATGTTGAATTTTGTCAAATGCTTTTTCTGTATCTATTGAGATGATCATGTAATTTTTATCCTTCATTGTTAACCTGGTATATCACATTAATTGATTTGTGGATACTGAGTCATCCTGCATCTGTGCTGTGCTTAGTCATTCAGTCATGTCTGACTCTTTGTGACCCCATGGGCTGTAGCCTGCCAGGCTCCTCTGTCCATGGGATTCTCCAGGAAAGAATACTGGAGTGGGTAGCAATTCCCTTCTGCAGGGGATCTTCCCAACCCAGGGATGGATCCCAGGTCTTCTGCATTGCAGGAAGATTCTTTACCATCTGAGGCACCAGGGGAGCCCTGCATCCTTTCAGTAAATCCCACCTGATCATGACCTATGATCTTATTGTAGTGTTGAATGAAATTTGCTAATATTTTTTGAGGATTTTTGCCTCTGTGTTTATCAGGGATATTGAACTGTTAATTTTCTCTTTTTGTAATGTCTCTGTCTGGTTTTGATATTGCGATATTGCTGGTCTTATAGAATGATATTGAATGTGTTCCTTTCTCTTCCGTTTTTCAGAATAATTTGAGAAGAATGGGTATTAACTTTTCTTGAAATGTTTTGTAGAATTCCCCTATGAAGCTATCTGTTCCGAACTTTGGTGGAAAGTTTTTTATTGCTGATTTAATTTAATTACTATTAATGGTTCTGTACATACTTTTTGTTTTTTCCTGATTCAGTCTTGGAGGATTACATGTATCTAGGAATTTATCCATTTCTTGTACATTGTCCAGATTTTGGCTTATAACTGTAGTATTCTCTTATGATTATATGTATTTCTAGGATATCAGTTGTACTTTCTACATTTTGTAGTTTTATTTATTGGGGCCATCTCCTTTTTTTATGAATCTGGCTAAAGGTTTATCAATTTTATAGCAGTAGGTTCAGTTCAGTTCAGTCACTCAGTGTGTCCGACTCTTTGCGACCCCATGAGTTGCAGCACACCAGGCCTCCCTATCCATCACCAATTTGTGGAGTTCCTTCAAACTCATGTCCATCGAGTCAGTGATGCCATCCAGCCATCTCATCCTCTGTCGTCCCCTTCTCCTCCTGCCCCCAATCCCTCCCAGCATCAAAGTCTTTTCCAATGAGTCAACTCTTCGCATGAGGTGGCCAAAGTCCTGGAGGTTCAGCTTTAGCATCATTCCTTCCAAACAACAGCCAAGACTGATCTCCTTTAGAATGGACTGGTTGGATCTCCTTGCAGTCCAAGGGATTCTCAAGAGTCTTCTCCAACACCACACTTCAAAAGCATCAATTCCTCGGTGCTCAGCTTTCTTCACAGTCCAACTCTCACATCCATACATGTCTATGGGATAAACTGTATCTTTGACTAGACAGACCTTTGTTGGCAAAGTAATCTCTCTGCTTTTGAATATGCTATCTAGGTTGGTCATAACTTTCCTTCCAACCATAAGTGTCTTTTAACTTCATGGCTGCAGTCACCATCTGCAGTGATTTTAGAGGCCCCCAAAATAAAGTCTGACACTGTTTCCACTGTTTCCCCATCTATTTCCCATGAAGTAATGGGACCAGATGCCATGATCTTCGTTTTCTGAATGTTGAGCTTTAAGCCAACTTTGTCACTCTCTTCTTTCACTTTCATCAAGAGGCTTTTTAGTTCCTCTTCACTTTCTGCCATAAGGGTGGTGTCATCTGCATATCTGAGGTTATTGATATTTCTCCCGGCAATCTTGATTCCAGCTTGTGCTTCTTCCAGCCCAGTGTTTCACTTGATGTACTCTGCATATAAGATAAGCAGGGTGACAATATACAGCCTTGACATACTCCTTTTCCTATGTGGAACCAGTCTGTTGTTCCATGCCCAGTTCTAACTGTTGCTTCCTGACCTGTATATAGGTTTCTCAAGAGGCAGGTCAGGTGGTCTGGTATGCCCATCTCTTTCAGAATTTTCCACAGTTGATTGTGATCCACACAGTCAAAGGCTTTGGCATAGTCAGTAAAGGAGAAACAGATGTTTTTCTTGAACTCTCCTGCTTTTTCCATGATCCAGCAGATGTTGGCAATTTGATCTCTGGTTCCTCTGTTTTTTCTAAAGCCAGCTTGAACATCTGGAAGTTCATGGTTCACGTATTGCTGAAGCCTGGCTTGGAGAATTTTGAGTATTACTTTACCAGCGTGTGAGATGAGTGCAATTGTGCGGTAGTTTGAACATTCTTTGGCATTGCCTTTCTTTGGCATGAGAATGAAAACTGACCTTTTCCAGTCCTGTGGCCACTGCTGAGTTTTCCAAACTTGCTGACATATTGAGTGCAACACGTTCACAGCATCATCTTTCAGGATTTGAAATAGCTCAACTGGAATTCCATCACCTCCACTAGATTTGTTTGTAGTTTAAAAAAACTCAGCTCTCAGTTTCATTGATATTTTCTTTTTGTTCTCTACCTCATTCATTTCTACTCTGATCTTTATTTACTTCCTCCTATTAACTTTATACTTTGTTTTTTCTTCTCTTTCTATTTCTTTAGAGTGTCATGTTAGATTGCTTATTTGAGATTTCCCGAGATAGGCCTGTGACACTATCCTGTCTCACTGTAGTCCTAATCCTTCTTAGGACTGTTTTGCCATATCCTATAGATTTTGGAAAGTTGAGTCTTCGTTTTGATTAGTCGCAGGAAATTTTTAGATTTCTCTATAGACCTTTTTATTTTTTGTTGTTAGTAACATATTATTGGACAAGGCAGTGGCACCCCACTCTAGTACTCTTGTCCAGAGAATCCCAGGTATGGGGAGCCTGGTGGGCTGCCATCTATGGGGTCACACAGAGTCGGCCATGACTGAAGCTACTTAGCAGCAGCAGCATGTTATTCAGTCTCCATGTGTTTGTGTTTTTTCAAGTTTTTTTCTTTTTTCTGTAATTGTTTTCTCATTTCATATGTTTGTGGTCAGAGAAGATGCTTGATATGATTTCAATTTTCTCTAATTTATTGAGATTTATTTTGTGACCTAGCATGTGCTATATCCTGGGGAGTATTCCATGTGACCTTGAAAAGAATGTATACTCTGCTGTTTGGGCGTGGACTGTTCTCTGGATATCTATTAAGTACATTTAGTCTCATGTGTCATTTAAGGCCAATTTTTGCCTACTGATTTTCTGTTCAGGTGGTATGTCCATTGCTGTGGGTAGTGTATTAGAAGTCCCCTACTATGGTTGTATTACTGTCACTTTCTCCCTTTATGTTTTTTAATATTGTCCTTATGTATTTAGGCATACATAGGTTAATTTGTGTTTAATAATTCTTTTTGGATTAACACTTTTAGCATTATGTAAAATCCCTTATGATTATACAGTGGAAGTGAGAAATGGAATTCAGGGACTAGATCTGATAGAGTGCCTGATGAACTGTAGACAGAGGTTTGTGACATTGTACAGGAGACAGGGATCAAAACCATCCCCATGGAAAAGAAATGTAAAAAAGCAAAATGGCTGTCTGAGGAGGCCTTAGCTGTGAAAAGAAGAGAAATGAAAAGCAACGGAAAAAAGGAAAGATATAAGCATCTGAATGCAGAATTCCAAAGAATAGCAAGGAGCGATAAAAAAGGGTTCCTCAGCGATCAATGCAAAGAAATAGAGGAAAATAACAGCATGGGAAAGACTAGAGAACTCTTCAAGAAAATTAGAGATACCAAGGAAAGATTCATACGAAGATCAGCTTGATGAAGGACAGAAATGGTATGGACGTAACAGAAGCAGAAGATGTTAAGAAGAGGTGGCAAGAATACACAGAAGAACTATACAAAAAAGATCTTCATGACCAAGATAGTCACGATGGTGTGATCACTCACCTAGACCCAGACATCCTGGAATGTGAAGTCAAGTGGGCCTTAGAAAGCATCACTACAAACAAAACTAGTGGAGGTGATGGAATTCCAGTTGAGCTATTTCAAATCCTGAAAGATGATGCTCTGAAAGTGCTGCACTCAATATGCCAGCAAATTTGGAAAACTCAGCAGTGGCCACAGGACTGGAAAAGGTCAGTTTTCATTCTCATGCCAAAGAAAGGCAATGCCAAAGAATGCTCAAACTACCGCACAATTGCACTCATCTCACACGCTAGTAAAGTAATGCTTAAAATTCTCCAAGCCAGGCTTCAGCAATACATGAACCGTGAACTTCCTGATGTTCAAGCTGGATTTAGAAAAAACAGAGGAACCAGAGATCAAATTGCCAACATCCACTGGATCATCGAAAAAGCAAGAGAGTTCAAGAAAAACATCTATTTCTGCTTTATTGACTATGCCAAAGCCTTTGACTGTGTGGATCACAATCAACTGTGGAAAATTCTGAAAGAGATGGGCATACCAGACCACCTGACCTGCCTCTTGAGAAACCTATATACAGGTCAGGAAGCAACAGTTAGAACTGGACATGGAACAACAGACTGGTTCCACATAGGAAAAGGAGTATGTCAAGGCTGTATATTGTCACCCTGCTTATCTTATATGCAGAGTACATCAAGTGAAACACTGGGCTGGAAGAAGCACAAGCTGGAATCAAGATTGCCGGGAGAAATATCAAGAACTTCAGATATGCAGATGACACCACCATTATGGCAGAAAGTGAAGAGGAACTAAAAAGCCTCTTGATGAAAGTGAAAGAAGAGAGTGACAAAGTTGGCTTAAAGCTCAACATTCAGAGAACGAAGATCATGGCATCTGGTCCCATTACTTCATGGGAAATAGATGGGGAAACAGTGGAAACAGTGTCAGGCTTTATTTTTTTGGGCTCCAAAATCACTGCAGATGGTGACTGCAGCCATGAAGTTAAAAGACACTTATGGTTGGAAGGAAAGTTATGACCAACCTAGATAGCATATTCAAAAGCAGAGAGATTACTTTGCCAACAAAGGTCTGTCTAGTCAAAGATACAGTTTATCCCATAGACATGTATGGATGTGAGAGTTGGACTGTGAAGAAAGCTGAGCACCGAGGAATTGATGCTTTTGAAGTGTGGTGTTGGAGAAGACTCTTGAGAGTCCCTTGGACTGCAAGGAGATCCAACCAGTCCATTCTAAAGGAGATCAGTCTTGGCTGTTGTTTGGAAGGAGTAATGCTGAAGCTGAATCTCCAGGACTTTGGCCACCTCATGCGAAGAGTTGACTCTTTGGAAAAGACTCATGCTGGGAGGGATTGGGGGCAGGAGGAAAAGGGGAGGACAGAGGATGAGATGGCTGGATGGCATCACTGACTTGATCGACATAATTTTGAGTGTACTCCAAGAGTTGGTGATGGATAGGGAGGCCTGGTGTGCTGCAATTCATAGGGTCGGATAGAGTGGACATGATTGAGTGATTGAACTGAACTGAATATTTTATTTTGTCTTTCATTATAGACTTTGTTTTCAGGTCTATTTTGTCTGATATGAGTATTGCTCTTTTTGTTTCCATTTGCATGGAATACCTTTTCCACCTCTGACTTTCATCTGTGTGTGTCTTTAGCATTGAAGTGAATTATCTTCTAAGCATTATGTGGATGAATCTTGTTATTTTTACTCATTTAAACACCTATGTCCTTTGATTAGGACACTTCAGCATTTTGTTCTTTATTTTGTGTATGTATTTTTAGTTCTTCGTTTTAATTTTCTTCTTTTAGTCCCTTTTCCTGTGGTTTGATGATTTACTTTAGTGATATGTTTGAGTTCCTTTCTCTATTTTGTGTCTTTATCTTCGATATCACCATAATCCAAGTCTATGCCCCAACCAGTAATGCTGAAGAAGCAGAAGTTGAACGGTTCTATGAAGACCTACAAGACCTTCTAGAACTAACATCCAAAAAAGATGTCCTTTTCATCATAGGGGACTGGAATGCAAAAGTAGGAAGTCAAGAAGCACCTGTGGTAACAGGCAAATTTGGCCTTGGAATATAGAATGAAGCAGGGCAAAGGCTAATAGATTTCTTCAAGAGAACGCACTGGTCATAGCAAACAGACTCTTCACCCAACACAAGAGAAGGCTCTACACAAGCACATCACCAGATGGTCAACACCAAAATCAGACTGAGTATATTCTTTGCAGCCAAAGATGGGGAAGCTCTATACAATCAGCAAAAACATGACAGGGAGCTGACTGTGGCTCTGATCATGAACTCCTTATTGCCAAATTCAGACTTAAATTGAAGAAAATAGGGAAAACCACTAGACCATTCAGGTTTGATCTAAATCAAATGCCTTATGACTGTACAGTGGAAGTGACAAATAGATTCAGGGGATTAGATCTGATAGACAGAGTGCCTGAAGAACTATGGACAGAGGTTCATGGCATAGTACAGGAAGCAGGGATCAAGACTATCCCCAAGAAAGAGAAATGCAAAAAAGCAAAATGGCTGTCTGAGGAGGCCTTACAAATAGCTACAAAAAGAAAAGAAACAAAAAGCAAAGGAGAAATGGAAAGATATACCCATTTGAATGCAGAGTTCCAAAGAATAGCAAGGAGAGATAAGAAAGCATTCCTCAGTGATCAGTGCAAAGAAATAGAGGAAAACAATAGAATGGAAAAGACCAGAGATCTCGTTAGGAAAATCAGGGATACCAAGGGAATATTCCATGCAAAGATGGGCAGAATAAAGGACAGAACTGGTATGGGCCTAACAGAAGCAGAAGATATTAAGAAGAGGTGGCAAGAATACACAAAAAAGAAAAGCTATACAAAAAAGATCTTCACAACCCAGTTAATCATGATAGTATGATCACTTACCTAGAGCCAGACATCCCAGAATGCGAAGTCAAGTGGGCCTTAGGAAGTATCACTATGAACAAAGCTAGTGGAGGTCATAGAATTCCAGTTGAGCTGTTTCAAATCCTAAACGATGATGTTGTGAAAGTGCTGTACTCAATGTGCCAGCAAATTTAGAAAACTCAGCAGTGGCCACAGGACTAGAAAAGGTCAGTTTTATTTCAATCCCAAAGATAGGCAATTCCAAAGAATGCTCAAACTACCACACAATTGCACTCATCTCATGTGCTAGCAAAGTAATGCTCAAAATTCTCTAAGCCAGGCTTCAAAGATATGTGAACTGTGAAATTCCAGATGTTCAAGCTGGATTTAGAAAAGGCAGAGGAACCTGAGATCATGTTGCCAACATATGTTGGATCATGGAAAAAGCAAGAGAGTTCCAGAAAAACATCTATTTCTGCTTTATTGACTACGCCAAAGCCTTTGACTGTGTGGATCACAGTAAACTGTGGAAAATTCTTCGAGATGGAAATACCAGACAACCTGACCTACCACTTGAGAAATTTGTATGCAAGGCAGGAAGCAAGTGTTAGGACTGGACATGGAACAACAGACTGGTTCCAAATAGAAAAAGGAGTACATCAAGTCTGTATATCATCACTCTACTTATTTAACTTTTATGCAGAGTACATCATGACAAACGCTGGGCTGGAAGAAGCACAAGCTGGGATCAAGATTGCTGGAAGAAATATCAATAACCTCAGATATGCAGATGACGTCACCCTTATGGCAGAAATTGAAGAACTAAAGAGCCTCTTGATGAAAGTGAGAAGAGAGTGAAAAAGTTGGCTTAAAACTCAACAGTCATAAAACTAAGATCATGGCATCCAATCCCATCACTTCATGGCAAAGAGATGGGGAAACAGTGTCAGACTTTATTTTTTTGGGCTCCAAAATCACTGCAGATGGTGACTGCAGCCATGAAATTAAACAACGCTTATTCTGTGCAAGGAAAGTAATGACCAACCTAGACAGCATATTAAAAAGTAGAGACATTACTTTGCAGACAAAGGTCCATCTTGTCAGAGCTATGTTTTTCCTGTAGTCATGTGTGGATGTGAGAGTTGGACTATAAAGAAAGCTGAGCACCGAAGAATTGATGCTTTTGTACTGTAATGTTGGAGAAGACTCTTGAGAGTCCCTTGGACTGCAAGGAAATCCAACCAGTCCATCCTAAAGGAAATTAGTCCTGAATATTCATTGGAAGGACTGATGCTGAAGGTGACACTCCAATACTTTGTCCACCTGATGTGAAGAAGTGACTCATTTGAAAAGACCTTTGAGTAAACTCCGGGAGATGGTGATGGACAGGGAGGCTTGGTGTGCTGCAATTCATGGGGTCACAAAGAGTTAGATATGAATGAGTGACTGAACTGAACTGATCTATTTCAGATTTTTGCTTACCATGAGGTTTGTGTGTGTGTCTCCGTGTGTGTGTATGTATATATATTTATGTATATTACATATAATATTTGTTTTACATTTTCAGTTTCTTTGTTGAAATTCTCACTGTGTTCCTCCAGCCCTCTCCTGAATTTGGTGAACGTTTTTAGGAATGTAACTTCAAACATTCTATTAGGTAAATTACTTCTTTCCATCTTATGAGAGGTTTTTGTTGTTGTTCTTGTTCTGGGGTTTTATCTTGTGCTTTCATTTGGAACATATTTCTATGTATTCTCATTTTGTTTGGCTTTTCTTGTTTGTCTCTATAATTTAGGTGAAATAATTACCTCTCCTGCTCTTGAAGGTAAGGTCTTGTCTGGGAGTGTCCCTATGCTGACCATGTGTGCCCATTGGCTTTGGCAGGAGGACTGGAGCCAAAACAAGAATGAGAAACGGCTTTTTTCAGGGTTTTCTGAAGTTTTTGCATTGGTAGGGTGGGCTGGAGCCTGTTAAGGCAAGGACTTTTCTAAGGTACATGTGCATTTTGATGTATGGGAGGATGTTTTTCTTTCCTTCTAATGTCAGCTCTTTTAGGGAAAATTCAATTTCTAATCTTTTATCTTCTACAACATATAATACATGTTCTTTGCACATATTGAAATAAAATAATTATTGTTTAAATAAAAGAGATGATAACTGCTTTAATGCTCATTAATGGAAATTTTTTTAAAAAAAATTGCACTTTAAGGGAACTTTAGAATAATTTATTCTAAGTTCTTCATATTACATATAAGAGAATCAAGTTGTATAAAGGTCTGTCACTGTTATCAAGATCTAAGCAATTAAGGAGGATATATTCAGACAAGAACCAAAGTCTCTTGATTCAGAGGCAATGCTTTTATGTATTTTTAACTATACTAGTGTGCCTTTTTGAAAGTATAAGGTATCTTGTGAATCTTTTTTGATGCTTTACATGATAATGTGTCCAATTAATTACTTAATTTTCAGTGATAATTTCATAAGTTATATGAAGATCTTTGTTAAGTAAGTAATATTAAAAGTAAAATTTTCAGTTCTATAAATAATTTTTTTAAAAGAAACCATGAATAACTCCCTTGAATGCAAACTAGAATGAGGAAGAAGATATACAACTATTACAAAATGAAATCTCATATAAGCATATTTATTGCCTTTTCAAAGAAAGATTTTAAGAAGAAAACTACCATTAGAACTCACATAGAACTGGATCACATGTTCAACAGCGAATTACTTTATTAAGAAACTTAGTACAGGTATGTGATTAGTCAATGATATGAATATAAACCATAAGTAATACCTACTTTGATTAAATAGTTTTACTTATGCTAGCAGGCTAGTTTATTAATGCAGTTCTCTGATTTTGCATATATATTTTTATTCATGTATTTTTCATTTGCATACATTCAAAATGTATAAATATGTATAGAAGTAATTTATTGTGATTGCCATTTTATATAGATAATTTGATTCCCTCTACTTTAAAAATTAGCGAACTTTGTAAGTCTTGAAGGTTAATACTGTGGTGTAAGTAACAACATGTCTTTGATTTAAACTCTAGCAAATATTACATTCTCGGAAAGACTGGAGCATGGTTTCTAACTGTCTTTAATATTTTCTGTTTGAAAGGTAAATAAGATTTGTGGCCGTCCAGTCAGAACACCCACACAAAGCCCTCGTTGTTCTTTTGATGGAAGCAAAGAGAAGCATGGAATGAAGATCTCTATAAGAAATGGTGAAGAGACACTTGCCAACAGAAGAAAGTAAGACATTTGTTTTACAACCAGAAAGAGAAAGAAAGTAAGCCATTAATTTTACAACAGAATAGAATGTTTTCAATTAAGCAGAACAAAATACACGAATGAAGAAACAAAAGATCAACATTAATTACCTTTAAAATTCAGTGCTTCCTCCTATTCTATTAACTAGGAAGGAGGTTCAATTCAGAAGACCAAAATACCTAAGATGAGGAATATTTTTTATAATGCAATATGGCCTGCCTTACACACAAATGATCATGCTGCTGCTGGTGCTAAGTCGCTTCAGTCATGTCCAACTCTGTGTGACCCCATAGATGGCAGCCCACCAGGCTCCCCCGTCCCTGGGATTCTCCAGGCAAGAACACTGGAGTGGGTTGCCATTTCCTTCTCCAATGCATGAAAGTGAAAAGTGAAAGTGAGGTCGCTCAGTCGTGTCTGACTCTTAGCGACCCCGTGGACTGAGACCTACCAGGCTCCTCCATCCATGGGATTTTCCAGGCAAGAGTACTGGAGTGGGGTGCCATTGCCTTCTCCGACATATGATCATGATACACTTCAAATGTGGCCAGTGTACAGTGTTAGTACAGCAATCTGTAACACTTAGTCATCTTGCTTAATTGAAACTATGCCCATTGAATAGTAACTCCTTATTTCCCCCTCCTTGTGGTAAATAATATTGAGTTATATACTTCAGAATTTATAAAGAGGGCAGATCTCATGGTAGGTAAGTGATCTCACCACAGGGGGGAAAGAATTTGGCTAGTGTGACTGAGGATTGAATTTTTAATGTTACATAATTTCAATTAATTTTAGTTAAAGTTTTACATGTAACTAATGATTACTATATTGGACAGAATGCAAGACAAAGACTGCTTATGTAAATGATGTGATAAATGTTACTGAATGTTCAGTTCAGTTCGGTTCAGTCACTCAGTCGTGTCCTACTCTTTGCGATCCCATGAATCGCAGCACGCCAGGCCTCCCTGTCCATCACCAACTCCCGGAGTTCACTCAGATTCACGTTCATCAAGTCAGTGATGCCATCCAGCCATCGTATCCTCTGTCGTCCCCTTCTCCTCCTGCCCCCAATCCCTCCCAGCATCAGAGTCTTTTCCAATGAGTCAACTCTTTGCATGAGGTGGCCAAAGTACTGGAGTTTCAGCTTAAACATCATTCCTTCCAAAGAAATCCCAGGGCTGATCTCCTTCAGAATGGACTCGTTGGATCTCCTTGCAGTCCAAGGGACTCTCAAGAGTCTTCTCCAACACCACAGTTCAAAAGCATCAATCCTTCGGCGCTCAGCTTTCTTCACAGTCCAACTCTTACATCCATACATGACCGCAGGAAAAACCATAGCCTTGACTAGATGGACCTTAGTCAGCAAAGTAATGTCTCTGCTTTTGAATATGCTATCTAGGTTGGTCACAACTTTTCTACCAAGGAGTAAGCGTCTTTTAATTTCATGGCTGCAGTCACCATCTGCAGTGATTTTGGAGCCCAAAAAAATAGTTTCCACTGTTTCCCCATCTATTTGCCATGAAATGGTGGGACCAGATGCCATGATCTTCGTTTTCTGAATGTTGAGCTTTAAGCCAACTTTTTCACTCTCCACTTTCACTTTCATGAAGAGGCTTTTTAGTTCCTCTTCACTTTCAGCCATAAGGGTAGTTATCATCTGCATATCTGAGGTTATTGATATTTCTAGGTATCTGTTAAAAGAAAATAATGTCAATACCTTTTATCTTGAATACTGAAAATTGCGATCTGTTGACTCAAAATTATAAGCATTGATTTAGTGGCTTGCTTCTGTAGCTCACATTTCTATACTGTGCCCATCATTATTTCACTTCTTAAAGCCTTCATTAGTATCCTTTTGGTAATTGGTGATTAAAGTAAAAACTATTTAATACTGAAGGGAACATTTGTTTTGGTATTCAATTGCCCAGTACAATGGCAAATATTAGTTTCTCAGTAGTTTTTAATTGAACTGAAATTCAGAATTATGTATTTGTTTATTAATTCAAACAATTATTTCTAACAATGCCTTTTGGAGAATTCAGTATTTTACATAGATTTACTCTCTGTAATTTAAAAAGGGTTTCTTTCCTTTTGGGATAGTGCTGTTACTTTCCTCATCCTCTCCTCAGTTGGGTTATAAGCAAGGGATAAAGAACTGAGCTATTGCTGGCTATGTGCTACAATAGCAATACAGTTAGCACAATGTTTGCATGTAAAGTACCTGTGATTTTTTGGGGGGAGCGGTAGTTTTCTTTTTTCAGTTTAAGCATTTATAGTGATCAGTAGTCATTTCTTTCATTTGAGAAGTTGGTATGCATTGGTTGGGCTTCCAGGTGGCTCAGTAGTAAAGAACCCACCTGCCAAGCAGGAGACACAGGTTCAATCCCTGGATTGAGAATAACCCTGGAGAGGGAAATGACAACCCACTCCAGTATTCTTGCCTGGGAAATCCCATGGGCAGAGGAGTCTGGTAGGCTACAATCCATAGGACTGCAAAAAGTTGAACACTACTTAGCAGCTAAACCACCAGCACCACATGCTTTGGGTATGGTGGTTCTTATAGTAAAACCCATGTAAGGAAGATCTTAACTTCCTAAAGGTTATGGCAGTTTCACCGCCAAAATGACCTTGGTGCTGGAAAACCAAGACAAAACCCAATACTTAACATGGTTTATTCCCTTGCAAATTAAGACCATGCAGGTGAAATGTTACAAAATGACTCAAGAGCAGTGAGCGGACTTATCTAAATGGAAAGTTTTATGAAAATCTATCCTGGTCATTAAGTAGACCTCAATGTCACCAGTCTTGCAAACTCTCTATTCCTATGCTCTTGACCAGTCAGTCACCATTAGCCATTTCCTGTGAATAAGCATAAACTCATCATAGGTTAATTTCTTGAACAACCAGAGGTCCTGTACTTGAGCCTACTTAGCATTTGATTTTTACACATTTTTTATTGCCACTCCTGAATGGAACTTAATTGCTGTGATAGTATATTTCTGCTTGAGGCCTATATACTGTGCAGACTTATCCATAAACAGGGGCTTCCCAGGTGGCGCTGGTGGTAAAGAACCCTCTTGCCAATGGAAGATACATAAGAGAAGTGGGTTTGATCCCTGGGTTGGGAAGATCCCTTGGAGGAATACGTGGCAACCCACTTCAGTATTCTTGCCTGGAGAATCCTGTGGACAGAGGAGCCTGGCGGGCTGTGTAGTTCATTGGGTTGCAAGGAGTCTGACACAACTGAGTGACTTAGCAGAGAGCAGCATCCATTAACTAGACCTGAATTTTATTTATCCTTCCTTATCGTAAGAAAGACTTTTTAGACCAAACAATGCAGAAGGCTGAAAATAAGAAAAGAGTTTATTTTGCTCTTAGAAATTGCAATTCCAGAGACACAGATTCAGATGAAACTGTTCAAGGTGGGCAAAGAATCAGGGGCTTATAAAGACAAAAGCCACTAAGGTTGTTAAAGATGTCTGGAAATAATTATGATTGATTCTGATGAAAGAAAGGAAGTATTTATCCTTAAGGGCTATTTCAGGATTCAATTCTATTTTATTTTAGGGTTCAATAAGTGGATAGTCTGTCATGAGTTACTTAGGGTAAGGATGAGATGAGTATCATTGGGCAGATATTTTGGGTGCCTGTATTAAGACAATATGTGGTCAAAGGTCAGATTCCATCCAGGCTGAAATATGCATACATCACACTTCCTCAGCAGACTCCTGGCTCCATTTTAGAAAGCTCTCTTGGAAATACCATTTTGATTTTCCTTTCACAACCTGAATTTTATTTACCTTTCATCAACTGATCTTTCCCCGTGAGGACATAAATTTTGATTGAAGTAGATGGGGCAGCATAGGAATAGGTGCTTCCTGAGTCTGGGCTACCTTCCAGGCATCTTGTGCATTTTCCATCTGCTTTAGCTTGATTTCCAGTAGATCACTTCCCCTTGATGTTATGTTGCTTCAATACAAGCCTGATCTTATAGCCTGGCAGATCAGATAGCACTTAGCTCCTCATGGGCATCTCAGGTTGCAGAGTCACTTGCTGGCTTATGGTAAAATGTGCAGTTTCTGTCAGAGTCCAGTTGTAAACCAACCAGTTGACCAACATACTGAGTGACAGATCCACCAACTGACCAGTCAATCAACTAACCAAAAATAGTGTTCAATAAAAGAAAAAATGACTTTACTCCGAAACTCTTGATGTCTATACTTTGATTTTTCTAATGGGGCTTTCAGGAGTTTCTGCAGAACATGTTTATTTGCCACCAGTACTTTGGTTACCATTGACTAGATGAACTAAGTGGTCTGGACTGAACGTCTGAGCAGCTTGGTGATATTTTATAAATGTGTTATAGCAGCATGCTATGTTGTAATATGTGTGTAATATGTTTTCTCTAACATGCAAAGGGATCCAAAAATTTCTGTGCTTCTTCCTGTGCTCTAGGTTATCTGTGCAGAGATTTGCCTTTTAAATTAGAATATTCCAATTAGATTTAGACTACTAGACATTTAGAAACCCTGCTGAATTGTCAAGCACTCAAAATGTCAATATTTTCCCCATCAGAGTCATTCACTTGTCTACTAAGTTATCTAGGATAATGTGATCAATATTTGATTATCAGCTTGGTGTCCTGTAGGATGTCCAGATGATTGTGGCTCTTGTCTGTCATGGAGTGGGAGAATTGCCTTGAGGTCTAATAGTGACTGTTCTTGCCAGCTGAAAGTGAAATGTTTCCAATTGTCCTTACTAATTGGTAAGGAGAGGAGAGCATTTGTCAAATCATTAGCTGGATAGCAGGTGGCAGGACCTGTTTTGATTTGCTCTAGCAGACAACACATGCAAAGAAGTATGTAATTGGAGTCACTGTCTGACTCTGGTTATGATAATCCGACCTTTCTCCATGGCCACCCCATGCGCACAGACTGGCCGAGCAAGTGAAGTCAATGGTGAGGTGTTAGGATCACCATTATTACACTTTTCCTGGCTTCATGACCCTAAACTGAGCAATTCCCTAAGCATATTGTGATAGTGTGATATAAGGTAAGTTCTTTGACACCATTTGTGACATAGAATTACTAAAATGTTTGGATCTTCCTAAGTGATGAGAGCAGAATGGTGTTTTTTGTTATCGTAATGAGGTGACTTTTGGGCCCCACCTAAGTATGGGGGCTGGTTATCTGGAAAGTCAACATGTGATTAGAAGGTTGGAACTTTTAAAACACAAAGCTCTCTCTCTCTTTTTTATTTTTTTGGCTGAGTAGCATGTGGGATTTTAGTCCCTGACCAGGGATAGAACCCACACCCTCTGCAGTAGAGGTACAGAATCTTAGCCACTGGACGGAGCAGGGAAATTGCTGAAGGTTCAAACTTTTAGTCTCACTTTCTAGCCTCTGGTGAGGGGGAAGGGGTCATGGGGTTGACTCAATTGCCAGTGTCCAATGAGTTCATCAATCACAGCTGCATAATGAAGCCTCTGTAAAACCCCGAAGAAGGTGCTTTGGAGAGCATCCTGGCTGGTGAATACCTGGAACTGCTGGGTGAGTGGCCTGCCAGGAGAGAGTGAAAAGAAGCTGTATGTTCCACTCTCCAGTACCTTGCCCTATGCCGCTCTTCCTTCTGGCTGTTCTAGAGCCATATCCTTTTATAATAAACTGCTGACCTAGTAAGTAAAACATTTCTTGGAGTTTTGTGAGCTGCTCTAGAAAATTAATCAAATCCAAGAGGAGAGGCGGTCATGGAACATGTGATTTATCCAGTTGATCAGAAGTACAAGTGACAACCTGGACTTAAGACTGCCATCTGAAGTGTGTGTGTATGTGTGTGACAGTAGGGGCCACCATCTTGTGTGACTGAACTATTAACTTGTGGAATCTGATGCCATTTCTGAGTATATAGTGTCAGAATTGAGGTGGATTTTCAGACACCCTGCTGCTGTGGAAAAATCACTTTTGCTGCTGTGGAGTCCCCTACTTCCTCTCTACCAATTGGTATCCTCTCTTATAACAATTCTCTGCTGGAATTGGTATCAGAACCAGTACAGGTATGAGAGTCCTTTGTTTTACTATTTCTGTACAAGGGGTAGTTTTAGGGACTTCAGTTTGGCCCTTGCTCCATAAGTTGAGGAACCAGTATGGGGACTGTGTGTCTTCTAAAAACATATTCTGAAGTGTGAAATAGACAAACTTCTGTGGACTCACTTGGCCCAATGTGAACCTAAAATTTAAACTCCCTTGACCTCTGTAAGGCCCAGTCAGATGGAGAGAGTAGAATGGCATTCTAGGTCTTTAGGATTATAGTTAACTGAGAGCCAGTATATATTCCCGGGAAGCAAAAAGGCCACAGGTCCCTTAAGGGAAGACATGAAGGAAGATTTATGCTATTTAAAGGCTGGACTTGTGCAGGGATCTTCTCAGGAGAACCCAGCCTTACTATCACTATAGTGAAGGTATGTGGAGGCTGAGATGAGGGTTAGGATGGCCATTTTTTTATGTTAAATAAAGCGACATTTTTTATTTTTAATTTCCAAGGATTTTTTTTTTCTTGTACTGTCTTTTTTTATTAATTCACATCCCACTCCTATTTCATGGGTGATCTAGTTTCTTATTGCTTATATGTTCACAAGTTTAATTATATAAGTTAATTAATACAAACTAATATAGCTTTAAAATTTTAATCATTTCCTATAGTTTCAATTTCCTACAAGATTTCTTTGAAAATTTAATTTATCCATTTGTAGGAGTTTCTTTTTATGTTCTGTATATCACGTATTAGTTTTAAACTGTGAAAACATGTTCTATCTAAGATGATATTTCAGTTAAATATAAAAAAAATGAGTTTATGGGTAATTTAGTCTAAAGTGATCTTTGTTAAAAATTCTTAAGTTTATAAAATATGTTTTCTTATATAAAAATGTCTTTCCTGCATCAATTGAAAAATATATATTCTGTTTTTCATACTAGCACTATAGTTTTGTTTCTCACATTAATATATGTAGAGACTACATCTTTATATATGCCATATACGATGTAAAGTTCCAACTTAAGTTTTCAATTCTAAGGCAGATTTCAAGGGATGTTCTAAAACAATCTATCATTTTCCTTTTCTCGCTAATTTTTAAAAAAGATTCAGACTCATTCAAAGTTCCCAAAGATAGATACACTGACCTGTTTTAAGCTCTCTATGAAATTGTTGTTTCCTTTTTTATTTTCTATTTTTTCTTTTGCTCTTAAAGATTTTGTTAATCTTATAAGCTCTCTTATTTATTCTTTTACAAAATTTTCTTAGCTGTTTGTGGAATTTACTTTTTCAAATATATTTTCTAATCTTAAGTTTTGATGAAAGTTATATTGAATACAAAGATTGATTCAGTCAAAGATATGTTTATAATGTTGTATATGGCTACCTTTTTGTACTCCATTTCTAATGGTCAACCTGTTCATGGACTGGGTTGTCTCTGTAGGTCATCATATGGTGCCCTGGTACAGCCATTCTGGCAAGAGGCTTGCTGTACCTGGTGAAACTCATATACACTAGAGTCCACCTTCTTAGGAGGTTTCCCTGGGAAACTTGCTTATATCTGATGTAGTTGGTAAAATGCAGCAGGGTCTTTGACACTGTCTTACCATGTAAATGAAAATAAATACTATTGTATTTACTAAAACTTTAAACTGTTTTTATGTATAAAGAAGTCATGCTGTTGTTGCTGCTAAGTCACCTCAGTTGTGTCTGATGCTTTGCGACCCCATGGACTGTAGCCCACCAGGCTCCTCTGTCCTTGGAAATCTACAGGCAAGAATACTGGAGTAGTTGCCATGCCCTCCTCTAGGGGATCTTCCCAACCCAGGGACTGAAGCCGTGTTTCCTGCGGCTCCTGCACTGCAGCCATATTCTTAACTGCTGAGCTACAAGAGAAGCCCTAAATAAGTCATAGTCTTTTAAAATTACATTGTTATAATTTAGATTTAGTTTCTTTATTGACACATCTTGTAATAAAATTCCATTGTTTAAAATTATGGTAGATTTATGGCACAGGACTTAAAATATGTATATTGTGAGGTCTTTGTGGCACAGTAAGAGTTTAATTTATATATTTTCCATTATTCAAACAATTCTTTTGAGGTTATATTTGTATAACCATTTTTTACATAACTAATTTGATCTCTTTGAGGTGAGGTAGCCAACAGTATTTATTAAACAATGATTAAGTTTTTGTTTTTAAGTGGGATGTTTTGGCCAAGGCTTGATAGGCCCTGTGAGATCTTGACCAATGGCTCTCCAGCCTCCTACAGGCAAGTTCTCAGCATCCCCTGCCCCCAGGTGACAGGCTGCCATCAGGCCTCAGGTTTGCAGATTGGCCCTTGTGGCCTTCGGCTTCCCAGGCAGTGCTAGTTGTAAGGAATCCGACTGCCAGTGCAGAAGATGTAGGAGCCACAGGTTCAATCACCCATGCGTGATTGAGTGGGGAAGATCCCATGGAGAAGGGCATGGCAACCCATGCCAGTATTCTTGCCTGGAGAAACCCATGGACAGAGGACCCTGGCTGGCTACAGTCCATGGGGTTGCACAGAGTTGGCCCTGACTGAAGTGACTTAGCACATTTAGTCCATGGTGTCAAAAACCAAACTCTGTACTGAATTAAGAAAAAAAGGCAGAAAGTTGAGTTTATTGCAAGAATTGCCTCCTGCAAAACTGGAAACTCAAGGCTATAGGAGCAGTAAGTTCTGAGTTGCTAACAGACTAGAGGATTTTATGGATAAATATGGAGATTATTTATTTTTTTCAGCTAATTGGTTGCCTACTGGTCTTCTTTCTTATTTGGATTAGGGTAACTGAATTAGGGGAGCAGGAAGTTTAGAGGCGACATAAAAGACTTGGTGTTTGAGGGATTGACTGGTGTCCTCTGCCAGTTCGTGAAAAGAGCTGTCAATTCCTGTAAGGTTAGGTTAAGTTTCCTTTATACATCTGCCTTGACCATCTCTGTTTTGTTCTTGACATAAATGACTCAGTATTAGGCTGGTTCTATAGCATTTTACATTGACATGTAATATACTGAAGTAATAGTTGGGTTTAAGGTTATCATCTTTTTATCTGTTTTCCCTTTACACTATGTTTTTCTTTATTCTTTGTTTCTTTCCTTCTTTTTTTTTTTATTTGTAAACATGTACCTTCTTGTCTTGGTTATTTCTCTCTTTAAAAATTCTTTTATTTTTATTTATTTATTTATTTTTTGAGTGGAGATACACTATATATATATATATTTTTTTTTTTAACTTTACTTTACAATACTGTATTGGTTTTGCCATACATTGACATGAATCCACCAAGGGTGTACATGTGTTCCCAAACATGAACCCCCCTCCCACCTCCCTCCCCAACATCTCTCTAGGTCATCCCCGTGCACCAGCCCCAAGCATCCTGTGTCCTGCATCGGACATAGACTGGCAATTCATTTCTTACATGATAGTATACATGTTTCAATGCCATTCTCCCAAATCATCCCACCCTCTCCCTCTCCCTCAGAGTCCAAAAGTCCGCTCTACACATCTGTGTCTCTATTGCTGTCTCGCAGCATACAAGAGAAACCAACACAATATTGTAAAGCAATTATCCTCCATTTAAAAATAAAAGAATTAGCCGATTATACAGAGTGAAGTAAGCCAGAAAGAAAAACACCAATACAGTATACTAACACATATATATGGAATTTAGAAAGAAAATCTCATGGACAGAGGAGCCTGGTAGGCTGCAGTCAATGGGGTCGCAAAAAGTTGGGCACGACTGAGCAACTAACATTTACTCTCTTACTAGGATTTGTGCTATTTTTGTCAACAAATTTTATTTCTACCAACATTTTAACAACCCACCAAGACCTTTTGTTGTTTTGTCTTTGAGTGGTCAATGTTGTGCTGTGCTTAGTCACTCAGTCATGTCTGACTCTTTGTGTACACATGGACTGTAGCCCACTGACTCTGTCCATGTGGATTCTCCAGGCCAGAATACTGGAGTGGATAGCTGTTCCCTTCTCCAG
Organism: Ovis canadensis; assembly: GCF_042477335.2. Classification (NCBI taxonomy): domain Eukaryota; kingdom Metazoa; phylum Chordata; class Mammalia; order Artiodactyla; family Bovidae; genus Ovis; species Ovis canadensis. The sequence goes on from NC_091254.1 coordinate 80,817,011, forward strand.
GGCATCTTCCCAACCCAGGAATTGAACCCAGGTCTCCCACACTGCAGGTGGATTCTTTACCATCTGAGCCACCAGGGAAGCCCAAGAATATTGGAGTGGGTGGCCTATCCCTTCTCCAGGGGATCTTTCCAATCCAGGAATTGAACTGGGGTCTCCTGCATTACAGTCATATTCTTTACCCTCTCAGCTACCAGGGAAGCCCTAAGTAGTCAATATTTACCTGTAATTACTCACATATTCTTTCTGGTGTTGTTTTTTTTTTTTTTTTTTAGTTCTATGGGTTCATCCTGAATTAGTTTGCTTTAGCCTGAGTACTCATCTCTCATTGCTTATTACTAGTGATGAATTCTCTCAGCTATTGTTTGAACCTACCTTCATTTTTCAAGAATATTTTCACTAGGTCTAGAACTTCAAGTTTTGCCGGCTACATTTTTAAAACTGTAAATGTCCAAGCCATGATTACATTTATGACATGGTACTCCATTAAGTAGCATGAAGGGTTTGATGGAAACATCTAACGTGAAAGGTAACTAAGGCCATGAATGTTGCTGATGCCCTGCTCACGTCCCTTTGCCTGGTCATTTTACCTGCTTCCTGGCCACTGAGTCCTGGCTGCTGATAATGCACAGCTGCCTTATTATCTGGGGCATTTCCCTCAACACATATGAGCCTTCTTTATTGGTTATGTCATGCTACCTAACAAATCATTCCAAAATTAGTGGCTTAAAGCAACATAAGCATTTATTATGTAACTTTCTGTGGGTCAACAATTTGGGAGCTGCTTAACTGGGATTTTGGCTCAGGGTCTCTGGAGATTGCTTTCAAGAAGTCAGCTGGGGCTGCAGTCAGTCTGAAGGCTTGAGTGGGACTGGAGTGATTATCTCCCAAGAGAGCTCATTCACACATGGCTGTTGGCAGGAGGCTTCATTTTTTTTGAATGTATTTATTTATTTTAGGCTGTGCTGAGTCTTCATTGTTGAACAGACTTTTCTCTAGCTATGGGAAGCCTACTCTCTGGTGGTGCAAGGACTTCTCATTGCAGTGACTTCTTTTGTTGAGGAGCACAGGATCTAGAGCTACGGGCTCAATAGTGGTGCTACATGGACTTAATTGTTTCACGGCATGTGGAATCATCCTGGACCAAGGAGCGAACCTGTATCTTCTGCATTGGCAGGACAGTTCTTTACCACTGAGCCACTAGGGAAGCCCAAGAACTTTGTTTTTTGTCACAGTGACTTCTGCACAGAACCACTTTCAGTTTTTAGTTTTCTCACCATGTTGTGGCTGGTTTCCCTCAGTGCAAACAATCTAAGAGAAAGTAAGGCAGAAGCTGCTGAGTCTTTTATGATATAGCCTCCAAGTCCCACATGGCCATTTTTGCAATATTCTAAAGTTTCTACATCCAAGGTAAGAGAAACCCAAGTAAGGTGTTGCGAGAGGGCATCAGAGGGCAGACACACTGAAACCATAATCACAGAAAACTAGTCAATCTGATCATACAGATGACAGCATTATCTAACACAATGAAACTAAGCCATGTCGTGTGGGGCCACCCAAGGTGGGGGGGTCCTGGTGGAGAGGTCTGACAGAATGTGGTCCACTGGAGAAGGGAATGGCAAACCACTTCAGTATTCTTGTCTTGAGAACCCCATGAACAGTATTAAAAGGCAAATGATAGGATACTGAAAGAGGAACTCCCCAGGTCGTTAGGTGCCCAACATGCTACTGGAGATCAGTGGAGAAATAACTCCAGAAAGAATGAAGGGATGGAGCCAAAGCAAAAACGATACCCAGCTGTGGTTGTGACTGGTGATAGAAGCAAGGTTCAATGCTGTAAAGAGCAATATTGCATAGGAACCTGGAATGTTAGGTCCATGAATCAAGGCAAATTGGAAGTGGTCAAACAGGAGATGGCAAGAGTGAATGTCCACATCCTAGGAATCACCGAACTTAAATGGATTGGACTGGGTGAATTTAACTCAGATGGCCATTATATCTACTACTGTGGGCAGGAATCCCTTAGAAGAAATGGAGTAGCCATCATGGTTAACAAAAGAGTCCAAAATGCAGTACTTGGATGCAATCTCAAAAATGACAGAATGATCTCTGTTTGTTTCCGAGGCAAACCATTCAATATCACAGTTATCCAAGCCTATGCCCCAACCAGTAATGCTCAAGAAGCTGAAGTTGAATGGTTCTATGAAGACCAACAAAACCTCTTAGAACTAACACCCAAAAATATGTCCTTTTCATTATAGAGGACTGGAATGCAAAAGTAGGAAGTCTAGAAACACTTGGAATAACAGGCAAATTTGGCCTTGGAGTACAGAATGAAGCAGGGCAAAGGCTAATAGAGTTTTGCCAAGAGAATGCACTGGTCATAGCAAACACCCTCTTCCAACAACACAAGAGAAGACTCTACACACGGACATCACCAGATGGTCAACACCGAAATCAGGTTGATTGTATTCTTTATAGCCAAAGATGGAGAAGCACTATACAGTCAGCAAAAACAAGACTGGGAGCTGACTGTGACTCAGATCATGAAATCCTTATTGTCAAATTCAGACTTAAATTGAAGAAAGTAGGGAAAACTGCTAGACCATTCAGGTATTACCTAAATCAAATCCCTTATGATTATACAGTGGAAGTGAGAAATAGATTTAAGGGACTAGATCTGATAGATAGAGTGCCTGATGAACTATGGAATGAGGTTCGTGACATTGTACAGGAGACAGGGATCAAGACCATCCCCATGGAAAAGAAATGCAAAAAGGCAAAATGACTGCCTGGGGAGACCTTACAGATAGCTGTGAAAAGAAGAGATGCGAAAACCAAAGGAGAAAAGAACAAATATAAGCATCTGAATGCAGAGTTCCAAAGAATAGCAAGGAGAGATAAGAAAGCCTTCCTCAGTGATCAATGCGAAGAAATGGAGGAAAACAACAGAATGGGATAGACAGACTAGAGATCTCTTCAGGAAAATTAGAGATACCAAGGGAGCATCTCATGCAAAAATGGGCTCAATAAAGGACAGAAATGGTCTGGACCTAACAGAAGCAGAAGATATTAAGAAGAGGTGGCAAGAATACACAGAAAAACTGTACGAAAAGGATCTTCACAACCCAGATAATCATGATGCTCTGATCACTCACCTAGAGCCAGACATCCTGGAATGTGAAGTCAAGTGGCCCTTAGAAACCATCACTATGAACAAAGCTAGTGGAGGTGATGGAATTCCAGTTGAGCTATTTTAAATCCTGAAAGATGATGCTCTGAAAGTGCTGCACTCAATATGCCAGCAAATTTGGAAAACTCAGCAGTGGCCACAGGACTGGAAAAGATAAGTTTTTATTCTCATGCCAAAGAAAGGCAATGCCAAAGAATGCTCAAACTACCACACAATTGCACTCATCTCACACGCTAGTAAAGCAATGGTCAAAATTCTCCAAGCCAGGCTTCAGCAATATGTGAACTGTGAACTCCCAGATGTTCAAGCTGGTTTTAGAAAAGAAGAGGAACCAGAGATCAAATTGCCAACATCCACTGGATCATGGAAAAAGCATGAGAGTTCCAGAAAAACATCTATTTCTGCTTTATTGACTATGCCAAAGCCTTTGACTGTGTGGATCACAATAAACTGTGGAAAATTCTGAAAGAGATGGGCATACCAGACCACCTGACCTGCCTCTTGAGAAAGCTATATGCAGGTCAGGAAGCAACAGTTGGAACTGGACATGGAACAACAGACTGGTTCCACATAGGAAAAGGAGTACGTCAAGGCTGTATGTTGTCACCCTGCTTATTGAACTTACATGCAGAGTACATCATGAGAAACGCCGGGCTGGAAGAAGCACAAGCTGGAATCTGGATCACTGGGAGAAATATCAAGAACTTCAGATATGCAGATGACACCACCCTTATGGCAGAAAGTGAAGAGGAACTAAAAGGCCCCTTGATGAAAGTGAAAGTGGAGAGTGAAAAAGTTGGCTTAAAGCTCAACATTCAGAAAACGAAGATCATGGCATCTGGTCCCATCACTTCATGGGAAATAGATGGGAAACAGTGGAAACAGTGTCAGACTTTATTTTTGGGGGCTCCAAATTCACTACAGATGGTGACTGCAGACATGAAATTAAAAGATGCTTACTCCTTGAAAGGAAAGTTATGACCAACCTAGATAGTATATTTAAAAACAGAGATATTACTTTGCCAACAAGGGTGCATCTAGTCAAGGCTATAGTTTTTCCAGGGGTCATGTATGGATGTGAGAGTTGGACTGTGAAGAAAGCTGAGCACCGAAGAATTGATGCTTTTGAACTGTGGTGTTGGAGAAGACTCTTGAGAGTTGGACTTCAAGGAGACCCAACCAGTCCATCCTAAAGGAGATCAGTCCTGGGTGTTCATTGGAAGAAATGATGCTAAAGCTGAAACTCCAGTACTTTGGTCACCTCATGCAAAGAGTTGACTCATTGGAAAAGTCTCTGATGCTGGGAGAGATTGGAGGCAAGAGGAGACGGGGATGACAGAAGATGAGATGGCTGTATGGCATCACTGACTTGATGGACATGAGTTTGAGTAATCTCTGGGAATGGTGATGGACAGGGAGGCCTGGCATGCTGCGATTCATGGGGTTGCAAAGAGTTGTAGATGACTGAGTGACTGAACTGAACTGAAAGATTCTACAGGTCAGTTTTATCAGTGTGGAAGGGGACTACACAGAGGCAGGAAGGAAAAATTACTGGGAATCGTCCTGAAGAGTGGCTGTCATACCACTTCACCCACCTAGATGAGGGTGTAAACTCCCACCTACCTCACCCCCTTGGTGACACCTTGCAGGCAATGACTAATGTACACAGGGAGATACAAGGCTTGCCTTTGCTCAAGGTGGTGGGAACAAATATGTGGTGAAATTCATGGTGGAGCTCTCCTTGTGGGATCTGGCTGAAGCTGAACCGACATCACTGCTTAACTGCTATTGCCCTTCTCTTAAGAACCGTCCCTCAATAGATCTCCTGCATCCACATCCCTTTCTCAGATGCTGCCTCTAGGAGATCTGACCTAGACACATCTGAAAAAGTTCCTAAAGTACATGTGGAATGTTGTTGTTCAGTCGCTCATCTGTGTTCAACTCTTTGTGACTCCATGGACTGCAGCACACCAGGTTTTTCTGTTCTTCGTTATCTCCACGAGTTTGTTCAAACTCATGGCCATTGAGTCTGTTATGCCATCAAACTATCTCATCCTATGTCATCCCCTTGTCCTCCTGCCTTCAATCTTTCCCAGGATCATGGTCTTTTTCAGTGAGTCAGCTCTTATCATCAGGTGGCCAAAGTATTGGAGCCTCAACTTGAGCATCAGTTCTTCCAATGAATATTCAGAGTTGATTTCCTTTAGGATTGACTGGTTGGATCTCCTTGCAGTCCATGGTGCTCTCAAGAGTCTTCTCCAACAACACAGTTCAAAAGCATCAGTTCTTTGGCACTAAGACGTCTCTATAGTCCAACTCTCATATCCATACAGGACTACTGTAAAAACTATAGCTTTGACTATATGGACCTTTGTCAGCAATGTGATGTCTCTGGTTTTGAATATGTTGTCTAGGTTGCTCATAGCTTTTCTTCCAAGGAGCAAGCATCTTAATTTCGTGGCTGCAGTTACCATCAGCAGTGATCTCAGAGCCCAAGAAAATAAAGTCTATCACTGTTTCCATTTTCTCCATCTTTTTGCCATGAAGTGATGGGACCAGATGCCATGATTTTCGTTTTTTGAATGTTGAATTCTAAGCCAGTTTTTTCATTCTCTTCTTTCACCTTCATCAAGAGGCTCTTTAGTTTTTCCTCATTTTCTGCAATGCAGAATGGCCAAAATGCAGAATAAGTGTGAACTAAGGCAGAAGTGACAGACTTTATTTTCTTGGGCTCCAAAATCACTGTGGATGGTTGAAAGGTTGTTGCTGAACCATGCAAAGATGCTGGGATTCTTGGCCTCTGGAGGAGAATTCAATCTGGGGCCAGAGATGAGGCTTTATCCCTCAGAGCTTTTGTGTAATGAAGTTTTATTAAAGTATAAAGGAGATAGAGAAAGCTTCTGACATAGACATCACAAGGAGGTAGAAAGAGTACCCACTTGCTAGTGTTAGCAATGGAATTATATACTCTCCAGTGAATCCAAAGAATGTCTGGAGGTTGTAAAGACCTCATCAGACCTACTCCCATAATTTACATTTTAAGATAACAGGATTAGCCAGAAGGTTTAATCCAGAGACTGTCCTCAGGCAGGATACATTGTTATATAATCCTAAGGAATGTAGAGGAAACAAAATTTATCCTTTCTTCCTCCTTGATAATTCCAGACCCCTCTCTCCTTGGGGACCCCTGCCTAGGAAATGACTCTCTCATGGTGACTGCAGTCACAAAATTAAAAGGCAAAGTTTGCTCCTTGGGAGAAAAGGTATGACGAAAGTAGATAGCATATTCAAAAGCAGAGACATCAGTTTGCTAACAAAGGTCCATATAGTCAAAGCTATGGCTTTTCCAGTAGTCATGTACAGTGTTAAGAATTGGACCATAAAGAAGGTTGAGCGCCAAAGAATTGATGCTTTCAAACTGTGTTGTTGAAGACTCTTGAGAGTTCCTTGGACAGCAAGGAGATGAAACCAGTCAATCCTAAAGGAAATCAATCCTGAGTATTCATTGAAATGACTGATGCTGAAGCTGAAGTTCCAATACTTTGGCCATGTGATGCAAAGAACTGACTCATTTGAAAAAACCCTGATGCTGGGAAAGATTGAAGGCAGGAGGAGAAGAGGACAACGGAGAATAAAATGATTGGATGGCATCACTGACTCAATGAACATGAGTTTAAGCAAACTAAGGGAAATAGTGAAGGACTGGGAAGCCTCAAGTGCTGAAGTCCATGGGGTCACAACTAGTTGGATATGACTTAGTAAGTGAACAACAACAACAAAGTATCACCTATCCTAAATATTGATATTACTCTCTATGTTCCTAAGTTCCTAACTTTTTTCTTTTATTCCTTCCTCTTCTTCCTCTGAATTCCTACACAACCTTTCTGTTAGAAGCACTGCCTTCTTGTTCTGTTTGTAACATTTGAAGAAGGAAATTTACTTATTAAATTCTGTCCCTGGATCTAAGGGTTGTGCTAAGCTTGTTGATGGAGTCTGGAAAAAGAGGAACTGAACTATAGTTTATCATTATTTTTTTTTTTTAGTCACGTTTTGGAGATGCATTTTGTTGATCAAAATTCATTTGGGTGTTTCCAAACCTGAATGAACTTTTTGGCCACCCCAATACTTATTTAGGCTACCCAATTTTCCCCATGTACGTGGTGTGCAAGTAATGAGCTAATTGGAGACTTGAAATGATTGATACATACCAGTTCTGGAGGTCTCTGAAAGTTGACAAAGGTAAGGAAAAGCTACTACTCCTTTAAACATCTAGCAAAGCATCACTATTTAGCTTTCCTTGGGCAGAAACCAAGTCAACACAGCTGTAAAGAACATCACACTCATATAACTATCTAAACCAGCCCGGGCAGAGTGCTTTTGCTATGGCAGTTCCTGCTCTCTGCTTGATTTCTTGAAGTTAGCTGGTAAGAATAAGCTATTAGCAAGCTTAAATCGGTGATAATTAGCTGTACATTATTATTTCAAAGCAGTGTGGCTGTGCCAATTAAGTGGGTAATTAGGAAAACCCCAGGACAGTAAATTAAGGCAGAGTCTCAACACCAGTGCCCCATCTGTTCTACAGCAAGCATTCCAATTAGCCAAGCTTCTCATTTAAGAATATGCCAATTAAGGGGATGGGCTGCATGCATAAGTGTGTATTAGGGATAATAGAGACTGTGTTGGGTCTTAGTAAATGTAAAATATTTTTAATGTCATAGGTGATTTTGATCTAAAGGTGGGGAAAGGAGAATTTTTAGATATCCTGGATTTTTAATGTTGGAAACAAAATATAATTTAAATTATTTTCTGAGTTTTTGTTTCTCTTAATTTTCTCTTCAGAACTGAATTGAGATATTGTATCAAAAGGAAGTTCCATTCTAATGTGATTATTAAATCTCGATTTGAGTGAGGATTTCACCACTTGGAACATTAGACAGTTTCATCTGTTGAGGGTGAGAAATAAAAAGGACATTTGAAATTGCGTAGTTTAAGGAGAGGAATCTTATTCAGGATGGGTCTGTCTATGAAAGCAAATTAATTTATCCCTGTGCATCTCAAAAGAACACAGTGATATGGTTAAAAATAACTAAATTATAATAGGAAAAATTCTAAACATATACTGAATGAGGAACACTCAATATTTAGTATGATTGTAAGACAGCTCAGAAGGCTCAGTTAGCTTTATTAAATAGGATCAGTTAGCTTAAAATTCATGAATTCATAGCTATATTGTCAAATACTTTATTAGTGAAAGCACAGTTAATTTTTAAAATTCTTGATGTGTGTTTGGATACATGATTCTTTTATATGAGTAAGTCATTATTGACACTCTGAGCTTAATGAATTGTCTATACACATAATCAGTGGATGAAAGTATCCACAGTTCAGGAAAAAGTCAGCTCTTTGAGAAAAAATTATTAGCATTTGTAGGACTGGAGAAAACAATTTCCAATCTATTTCCTAAAAGGAAGTTAGTGCTTCTTTGAGGTGCCGTGGATATTTATTACCTGTAAGTTTAATTTACCAAAATAAAGGTCATGTTCCCTTCTATGAGAACATTGCTGTTTAATTTAAAACAGCGCTTAGTGAGTAGTGGCAGTGAGGGCACCCAGAGCAGGGCAGGTCAAGGCATGCCTTCAGATGAGGGGCGAGAGGCCAGGCCAGAGCAGGGCTAAAAAAACAGGAGCACAAGGCAGGCCAGCGTCAAGCCCTGTGTGAGTAATGGAGAGCAGGACCCCTGGGGTCAAAACCCAGGCACACAGGAAGAAGGGATGCCAGAAGGCAGAGCAAACATGTGGCAGAAGTTTAGGCTAGTGGTGCTTAACCTTTTGTGGGTCATGTGTTTCACTGAGAACCTGATAAAATCTCTCAGAACAAGAAAGTTCATAAACAAATACATGTAAAATTTTGCTGCACTGAAAAGCAAATTGCTCCAGTTAAGCTGAGTATTAAAAATAATGATTTCAAACTGGGTTTGCTCTACATTTTAGATGTTCATGGATAAATTAATGACCATTTCATGAAATATCGGAAACTGTTTCCAAACTATAGGATACGTAACTTTCAACAATATATGTGCTGAAAGGAGAGATGGCTCCAACTGCTTGCTATAAACTAGAAATTGAAATTGTGATGGTCTTAGAGGTTTGGTGTCCAATGGATGCTGCTCACTTTTTGTTTTGATGGTGACAATTATTGAAAATTACAGGAAGCAAACTTATGTGGTTATCAGTGTCTGCAGTTAGAACTCTCATAGCTATAGGCTATCAGGGAACATGAGATTTATTCTAAATTCTTCAAGTTATTTACACCCATAGTCCATAATGCTTTAGGCCTCAAGTTAATCTGTGACATCTGTATTACTGAGACTGTCAAATTTAAGTTAATGTGAGTAGAAATAAATCTCTCCAAATTTCTCACTACAAAAAGAATAATAAAATATATTTCTCAGCTACAGGAAAAATGACCTTTAAGTTGGACGCTTTTCTAACTGGTTCTCCAAAACCCTTCTATTTCCCAGCAAATAACAGCTTTGCCAGATGAGCTTAGAGGCTTTTTGGTAGTGTTTTATAATAATGACTGTAGGGTTATCTCATTTATGTGGCTCAAATTATTCCCCCACCAAGAAAACCAAATTGTCAATGAAATTTTCCTTATCTAATATACTTGAAAGCAACTTCCGTCCTTTTCACAAAAGGTGAATATTTTATCCATTTTCCTTTGGAAAGTCTGTGAACATCTGGAGTTAAAAAGAACCCCAAATTCAGCTTCCATTTTTTCACTCCAATTTTTTAAGAGGTGAGGAGGAATTAAATTTGTGTTGTATTGAAATTAATGATTTTTATAGGAGTGCATAAAAGATATTTCAGAATTTTTAGCAGAATCTATGGGGCATACATCAGGATAATGCGATGCTTCTTTCTTTTACTAAAGTAGCAAAATTAGTTGTCCTATGAGTGCTCCATCTACAGCAGGAGTACTGAGCTCTTTCATTCTCTTGGTTTAAATCTATCATCAGCATTTAAAGTGTCCAAATCATGCATACAGATAAGAGGGGAAAATGGAGAGTAGGTAGACCTGAGAGATAGTCTTATTTTTATCCAGTTGCATGTTGAATAGAATTAATAAAGCTACCAATTTTTACATAGTAGTGCTCAAAATAGAAGAAACATATTTATAGAGTGAATTTTATCATTTAATGGAAGCTTTGCTTTTTTTCAATTTTTCTCATCTTCACTCCAAGACACACATTTATCTCAACCGTTTCCAGAAACTCCATGGTCTCCAGAATCATATGTGAAATATTTTGTTTAAAGGTGCAACTGATGAAAGCTTAAAGGTAGTTCTGGGATGTTTCTTTCTGTTTAAGCCTATATTCATAGACTTACAGACTTGCAGATCAAATTTTCTTCCAAATAATATGATTTATTCTGGTTGATGACTTTTGAAGATTAACAGTTTAAGACACTCTTTTGTCTGTGTTAGTTTGACTCTCCTTCAGTAAGAATCTTGTTAGACATGGAACGCTGCAACTTTGGCGACCTGCAAATTGAGTGAATCCAAAGGATTTATAATATTTTATTGTATTTGTTTTGCCTACATTTTGCAATGTAAGCTAAATGTAAACAAAGATATATGTGAATAATCATAATGGAAGGATGTATTGCTTTGACTCTGATCATATGCACAGTATTTTAGATGTCATAATTGGGTAAATGTGATTATACATTATTCAGTATTCTGTGCTGACTTTCAGAAGTTGGAAATACAATAATATCTGGGTTACATGTGATATTCAAAATTATTTTTTTTCCAAAATGAGAATTACTAGAATAGTAGGAATAAAATTGAAGACTAAAATAATTTATTTTCTTTGAGCCTTGTTAACTGTAGATTTCCTGATCTTAAAGCCCATTTTCATATCAAAATCCAGGAACCACAAGTATTTGCACTGAGAGGTATCCGTAAGTAAAAATGCAAGTGAGAATAATTTGTACAAGGCATATATTAACTCTCAGACAAATTTGTGGATGGTGGTAACCAGGGATATCTGATTTAAGTCATTAAAGAAACAAGGAAAGAAAAGAAACAGGAAGAAGCCAAATTATTGGTAGACTATTAAAGTGAAAGTAATTTTAATGTTCTGATGCTGAGAGAGGAAAGTATTGTCCAGGGTGTTTTTTTCTTTTTTTGGCCCCTAAGTTACAGAGTTTATTGTTAAAATGTTAGCAAGCACAGGAAACATCCTACTGGAAAAGAAAGTAAGATTCAAGTTTTGACATAAAATCCTGAATCTCAAAATGGAGTTATAGTGTTTCTTTGTATAAATGACCTGTATTAGAGTCATTGGATTTGTAAATATTCTGTTTGGCTAAACCTTCTCATTGGTCTTGACTCAGTCAAGTCCTAGATTTTTTTATTCCTAATGTGAAATTAATAGCATGCTTCTTTCAACTAGTCGAGTGAGTAAATGATGGCATATTTTTATTAAAATGAACACAAAGTTATGAGATAGGAGAAATTATATTATATCTCCTTTGGGACAGATGCTCAGTTTTATATTCTCCAATTTGTTTAAATATTGGATGTTTGGCCCTGTGTTTATTTTTACAAATGAGTTAAGGTCTTTGTTTAAAGTTCTTTTTTAATGGAGAACAGAGTCAGTGCTCTCTGAGGTGCATTTTTATGACATGGGAAAATGAGATGAGAGCTTGTTTTGCAAACCTAGTTTTGACATCAGGTTTAAATCACTCTTTTTAGAGGAGGATGCTTTCAGAAAGGATGCTTTTTACTGGGACATTAAATGGTAACATGTTGGATTTGAGGAATATTGAAAAATGAGAATAGACATATCCATATCAATTGTATAGGTGGCTATCATTGTCCAGCTCAGGGCCAGTATAAAACCACCACTAGGGAGCCTTAAACAGACAGCACTTGTCAGAAAAGAATCCTCTTCAGGGAAGATGGAAGGATGTCGGTGTGTTGCATGTTTCCAGTGCTCTTTCCCATCATTTTCTCTGGTACCCCCCAGCCTACCCACCTAGTTCAACCCCTTCAGCCCTTTTGAGAGGTAGGGAAATCCTGTCTCGTGAACAAGAAGATTTCCTATCAGGAGGGAGAAACCTGGAATCATTTTTAGTCAAAAGAGACTCTCCTCTTGGAGAATGGTGCCAGTTCTGAGGTCTCAGCTTTCATCATGAGCAGCGGGTTCAGGTGTGGTTCAGAGAGCAGACTTTATGATAGTTACTAGTTTAGAAAAGATAGTATTTTCTTTTAAAATCAAATATGAATGCAATGTGCTTGAAACATTTCCATTTGTGATAAAATGTGCTGGTGCCATTTATTGCTGTGTTTCTTTGTGTTACATTCACCCTCTTCCCACATCTCTGCCGGCATCATGAATAAAGCCCGTGTAAAAAGGGGCCAACAAACTTGACTTCAGTATCCTGATAGCCAATCTTCCTGCATGTATTTAATTATTTTCAAGTCTTTACAACAATAGCCCTTATTGCCATAGAACAGAAATCTAAAGAATTCTTTAGAAATCTCAGAATTAAAGATTTTAAAATTAAAAAAAGAAAAAAAGAAAAAAAAAGAAAAGAAAAAAAAAGGAATCTCTTCTCAAGATCTATGCAAATATTTTGTCAAATAGCATGACTTTGTTGAGAATTAAGTCAAATGATGAAATACAGAATTGCTAAATAGTCCTTATCTAGAAACATGTGATTATGTATTTCCTCTGCAGGACAGGAGACTGACACTTTAAATATCTCCTGTTTGACAACCGTGGTCAAACCCCGTCCACAGGTTTGAGACTGTTCATTAGTGCCACATTAACCTTAACTTTGCCTCAGGCCATTAACTAGCAAACTGCACATTTGACCTTTGTTCTACAGATATTTTCAAACAGTGTGCGAGGTACTGCTTTTAATTTGGGTTCTGTATTAATGTGTGGACTGATGTGAGGGCTAAAAAAATCAATATATGTCATTAACTACAGAAACGTGTGTTCTGAAACATTCTGCAGACAACAGTTCCACTCAAAAATCAGATTCTTCTCCAACACTTTTTCAGATAATTAGCTTTGCTCAAAATAAGAAATAGTCTCTTTTATATTGTGTTCAAGGGAAAAAGAGCGAGGAAGTGCTCTATGTGACAGTTGATAAACATTTTAAAGTGGAAACAAATGCCCACTAGGTGAAGACCTAAGATTAGAGGTATGCCTTTTGAACATAGCTCTGTTTCCAGCAATGTCTCATGAAACAAAATGCAAAATCAAATGTAGATTGGAGCCATATGCTTAAGTGAAAACAGCTCCCTGAAATATCAGCAAAGTTTGAAATGTGTGGTTATCACTCTTCTAATACTACATATGAGGAACATGTCAGTCTTATAAATTAAGAAGTAAAAGTTGGCTTAGTGGGATATTTTGATAAATTATACCAGCATTGTTGTATCCAGAGTTTGGCATAGTATATAGCTGTATAAAAATAAGTGAGATCTAGATTTATTAACCTGAAAAGCGTTCATGAAATATTGTCAAGCAAGAAAAGTCAGTTGCATTTATGTGTATAGCTTGGTTCTAGTTTTATAAAATGAAACCATCTCTATCTTAATATGTCTGTTTTTTGTTATGTGTTAGGGTGTACATAGAGGAAGCTAAAGAAAGCACCCTGGGATGTTGTCATTACTTACCTCAGGAGGCATGATGGAAATACTTCAGAGGGACAGCTATGAATTTATTCTTCATGTGCCTTTTAATTATTTTACCACTCACCAAAATATCTGTTACTTTTGTCATTAAGGGCTTCCCTGACAGCTTAGTTGGTAAAGAATCCACCTGCAATGCAGGAGACCCCAGCTTGAAACCTGGGTTGGGAAGATCCTCTGGAGAAGGGAAAAGCTACCCACTCCAATATTCTTGGACTTCCCTTGCGGCTCAAAAATGATTACAGTTGAATGATGGTGGTAAAGACAGTTGGAAGTGTCACTTAGTTTGTCACTTAGTTTTAGAGTAGTATCTGGACATCCCTGTGTCAACCAAACTAGACATGACAACTTCAGGGTGAATTGCATTTCCTTTCATATTTTTTTTCCCCATGTGATGGATCAGGAGACCTTTCTGGCACTATTGGCCTCCAGGGCACGGGAAGCAAGGAAGTGCTAACTATGCTGGCCCATGTTCCTGTTGCCTCCAGTCAGCTCAGGGCAAACAAGGCTGGAAGCTATGAAGGAACAATTGTGCTCCAGCTTTTTCCCTCTTTCCTGTGCTAGCACAGTGTGCAAAGCTGTTCATTAGTTAGTGATCAGAATTTACTCCACAACCTACTATATATTTCAAATTGGTAAAGAGATATAGATAAATCCTGTGTAAATATGTTGCTTTCTAAATCTAGATTTTGGCAGGAAGAAGTGATGTATCTATTTTCTAGTCTACCAGTCTACAACTAAAGTGTGCTCTGTAAAAAGCAAGATGGTTTCTGTAAAATTTTAAAAATAGAGGGAAATATTCTTCTCTACAAAGTCATTCAACTTTGATTTGTCAAACATCCCATATCTGCCCTACATTGCAAAGTGATGGCATTTTTATTAATTAATTAATGAAAATAGTCTTGAGGTCTGTGTTGACTAAATGCCTGACTCAATAAAGGACAGAAATGGTAGGGACCTAACAAGAGCAGAAGATATTAAGAAGAGGTGGCAAGAATACACAAAAGAACTGTACAAAAAAGATCTTCATGACCCAGAAAATCACAATGGTGTGATCACTCACCTAGAGCCAGACATCCTGGAATGTGAAGTCAAGTGGGCCTTAGGAAGCACCACTATGAACAAAGCTAGTGAAGGAAGTGGAATTCAAGTTGAGCTATTTCAAATCCTGAAAGATGATGCTGTGAAAGTGCTGCACTCAATATGCCAGCAAATTTGGAAAACTCAGCAGTGGCCACAGGACTGGGAAAGGTCAATTTTCATTCTAATCCCAAAGAAAGGCAATGCCAAAGAATGCTCAAACTACCGCACAATTGCACTCATCTCACATGCTGGTAAAGTAATGCTTAAAATTCTCCAAGCCAGGCTTCAGCAATACATGAACTGTGAACTTCCAGATGTTCAAGCTGGTTTTAGAAAAGGCAGAGGAACCAGAGATCAAATTGCCAACATCCGCTGGATCATGAAAAAAGCAAGAGAGTTCCAGAAAAACATCTATTTCTGCTTTATTGACTATGCCAAAGCCTTTGACTGTGTGGATCACAACAAATGTGAAAAATTCTTCAAGAGGTGGGAGTACCAGACCACCTGACCTGCCTCTTGAGAAACCTGTATGCTGGTCAGGAAGCAACAGTTAGAACTGAACTTGGAGCAACAGACTAATTCCAAATAGGAAAAGGAGTATGTCAAGGCTGTATATTGTCACCCTGCTTATTGAACTTACATGCAGAGTACATCATGAGGAATGCTGGCCTGGAAGAAGCACAAGCTGGAATCAAGATTGCCAGGAGAAATATCAATAACCTCAGATATGCAGATGACACCACCCTTATGGCAGAAAGTGAAGAGGAACTAAAGAGCCTCTTGATGAAAGTGAAAGAGGAGAGTGAAAAGGTTGGCTTAAAGCTGAACATTCAGAAAATGAAGATCATGGCATCTGGTCCCATCACTTCATGGCAAATAGATGGGGAAACTGGAAACAGTGAGAGACTTTATTTTTCTGGGCTCCAAAATCACTGCAGATAGTGATTGCAGCCATGAAATTAAAAGATGCTTACTCCTTGGAGGGAAAGTTATGCCCAACCTAGACAGCATATTCAAAAGCAGATACATTACTTTGCCAGCAAAGGTCTGTCTAGTTCAAAGCTGTGGTTTCTCCAGTGGTCATGTATGGATGTGTGAGTTGGACTGTAAAGAAAGGTGAGCACCGAAGAATTGATGCTTTTGAACTGCGGTGTTGAAGAAGACTCTTTAGAGTCCCTTGGACTGCAAGGAGATCCAACCAGTACATTCTAAAGGAGATCAGCCCTGGGTGTTCATTGGAAGGACTGATGTTAAAGCTGACACTCCAGTACTTTGGCCACCTGCTGAGAAGAGCTGACTCATTTGTAAAGATCTGATGCTGGGAAAGACTGAGGGCAGGAGCAGAAGGGGACTACAGAGGATGAGATGTTTGGATGGCATCACTGACTCGATGGACATGGGTTTAGGTGGACTCTGGGCGTTGGTGATGGACAGGGAGGCCTGGCGTGTTGCGGTTCATAGGGATGCAAAGAGTGGAACATGACTGAGTGACTGAACTGAACTGAACTGAAATAACTAACTTAGCAAATAGCTAATTTCATCACTTTTCATAAGTCCTTTCACTTTGGTTTTCAATTTCCTTAGTTATAAAGTAAGAGACTACACATTAGGATCCTGTAGAAAGCTTTTAGACAAACCCAGATGCCAGGGTCCTATCCCAAACACAAAATCTGAATGTCTGAGGGAGAAATTGAGGTGTAGTTTGTACTTCCTTGGTGATGATAAAGTGCATTTAGGGCAGGACACTACTGGATCAAATAGTCTCTAAGTCTTTTTCTAACACTTGTTTTTATAATATAGCATATCTATAATGTATTAATTTTGATGGGTATCTTACACAGCAGTGTGATTAAATATTAATGCATCCCTATATGTTAATTTTGGCATCACACGTTATATATGTATATGTGTATATAGAGGGAGCCCTGGAGAAGGGAATGGCAACCCACTCCAGTATTCTTGCCTGGGAAATGCTATGGACAGAGGGGCCTGGTGGGCTACCATTCATGGGGTCCCAAAGAGCCTAAAATGACTGAGTGATTAACACAAAAACATATCGAGGGAAACTCTGTCTTGAACCTGTTTGGAAGAATCTGGGACAGTTTGTAGCCCTGCCCTCTGGATTTCTTCCAATTTCTAATTCAATGCACCAGAAAGGTCCATTTGATCTTTCTCCACAATCTTGGAGCAGATCTCCTAATTCACATTTTCCCATCAGCCATGCTCCCTAAGGACTTTTAATTATCATTATCATTTTTACAAATGTGCTTGTTTATTTGACTACGCTGGGTCTCTGTTGTTGCCTGGGCTTTTCTCTAGCTGGGTGAGCGGGGGCTACCCTCTAGTTGCAATGCTCAGGTTCTCATTGCAGTGGCCTCTCTTGTTCCTGAGCATGGGCTCAGGGTGCGAGGGCTTCAGCAGCCACAGCTTGAGGCTCAGTAGTTGCAGCTCCCGGGCTTTAGAGCACAGGCTCAATAGTTGTGGTGTTACACAGTATGTTGGATCTTCCCAGACCAGGGAACCCCTGTCTCCTGCATTGGCAGGTAGATTCTTTACCAATGAGCTACCAGGGGAGCCCTATCATTATCATATTTTAAAAATTTATTTAGTATGGAAACTACTAATTCTGGAAGTTGTTAAAAACTAACAGTGCATCTGGGCCAATTTAACAAGAGTTTGTTGGTTGCCTGTGGGGTACCAAACTGGAGTCTAAACCCTTGGGATATAAAGCAGACGTGGCTCTTGTCTTTAGAGAACACACACTTTAATCAGAGAGGCAGGCAGACAGACAGAGGAATTGTAATACCAGATAACCAGGGGTATAGAACAGATGCCAATTGTGGCATGAGAAACATACTGGACCAATAAAAGCTTCAAAGTCTGGTCAGGCCAGGATTTAGAGAGGAGATGAGGATTAGCTGGATCCTGAAGGATGGAGAAGGAAATGGCCACCCACTCCAGTGTTCTTGCCTGGAGAATCCCAGGGACGGGGAAGCCTGGTGGGCTGCCGTCTATGGGGTCGCACAGAGTCGGACACGACTGAAATGACTTAGCAGCAGACGGATGGGTAGATGTTTGGGGGAATGAAATAGGAGGGAAGGCCATTCTGGGAAGAAGCCCATCATTGGGTTTAGAAGCAAAAAAATTGTTTTTGTTCCAAACCTTTGGGTTCCCTCAATGCAGGAGATACAGGAGAAATGGGTTTGATCCCTGGGTCAGATCCCCTGAGGAGGAAGTAGAGACTCACTTCGGTAATCTTACCCAGAGAATTCCATGGATAGAGGAGCCTGACAGGCTATCGTATATAAGGTCTCAAAGAGACAGACACAACGGAGCACACACACATACATACATATATGCCCACTTCAGATCAGCAGGAGCAATGCCAAAGACTGTTTGCCCTGGCGTTAAGCATCAGAGTGGCAGAGCAGCTGCCATCTGAAGCATTGCCTGTCATCAGAGAAAAGGGAAATAGAAACTGGCAAAGCCACACTGGTCCACAAAGCTTAAGCCAGGAGGGAAAAACACTGCTTCTGTGTATATGTCTAGAAGTCAGATAGCCAAAGCTACCCCCAAAGAACCTTGGTGCCCAGAAGGTAGAGAATTGGAACAAATGAATGAGAACATAATTTATCTTCTTCCCTTTTCACACACAAAAGGACTGGAAAAGGTCAGTTTTCATTCCAATCCCAAAGAAAGGCAATGTCAAAGAATGCTCAAACTACCACACAATTGCATTCATCTCACACGCTAGTAAAGTAATGCTCAAAATTCTCCAAGCCAGGCTTACGCAATATGTGAACCATGAACTTCCAGATGTTCAGAACAGCTGGTTTTAAAAAAGGCAGAGGAACCAGAGATCAAATTGACAACATCCACTGGATCATGGAAAAAGCATGAGAGTTCCAGAAAAACATCTATTTCTGCTTTATTGACTATGCCAAAGCCTTTGACTGTGCGGATCACAATAAACTGTGGAAAATTCTGAAAGAGATGGGCATACCAGACCACCTGACCTGCCTCTTGAGAAACCTATATGCAGGTCAGGAAGCAACAGTTAGAACTGGACATGAAACAATAGACTGGTTCCAAATAGGAAAAGGAGTGTGTCAAGGCTGTATATTGTCACCCTGCTTATTGAACTTACATGCAGAGTACATCATGAGGAATGCTGGCCTGGAAGAAGCACAAGCTGGAATCAAGATTGCCGGGAGAAATATCTATAACCTCAGATATGCAGATGACACCACCCTTATGGCAGAAAGTGAAGAAGAACTAAAAAGCCTCTTGATGAAAGTGAAAGAGGAGAGTGAAAAAGTTGGCTTCAAGCTGAATATTCAGAAAATGAAGATCATGGCATCTGGTCCCATCACTTCATGGCAAATGGATGGGGAAACAGTGGAAACAGTGAGAGACTTTATTTTTCTGGGCTCCAAAATCACTGCAGATGGTGACTGCAGCCATGAAATTAAAAGATGCTTAGTCCTTGGAAGGAACGTTATGACCAACCTAGACAGCATATTCAAAAGCAGAGACATTACTTTGCCAACAAAGGTGCATCTAGTCAACGCTATGGTTTTTTCTGTGGTTATGTATGGATATGAAAGTTGGACTGTGAAGAAAGCTGAGCGCTGAAGAATTGATGCTTTTGAGCTGTGGTGTTGGAGAAGACTCTTGAGAGTCCCTTGGACTGCAAGGAGATCCAACCAGTGCATTCTAAAGGAGATCAGCCCTGGGATTTCTTTGGAGGGAATGATGCTAAAGCTGAAACTCCAGTACTTTGGCTACCTCATGCGAAGAGTTGACTCATTGGAAAAGACTCTGATGCTAGGAGGAACTGGGGGCAGGAGGAGAAGGGGATGACAGAGGATGAGATGTCTGGATGGCATCACAGACTTGATGGATGTGAGTCTGAGTGAACTCTGGGAGTTGGTGATGGACAGGGAGGCCTGGTGTGCTGTGATTCATGGGGTCGCAAAGAGTCGGACATGACTGAGTGACTGAACTGAACTGAACTTTCACACACAAATATGCTGAAACCATTTTCATATTCAAATAAGCATGAATCCAAAGAAAAATCGATTTTCCTTTTTTGGGACTCCTCAATTCCAGTTTCTCATCTTTTTTTTCATGCTCATCATACAGCAAATGTGAAGTCTATTATTCTTTATCAAAAGCTTTAACTATTATATTAGTTTGTTAAGACAACTATAACGAAAGAACACAGGCTGGCTGGATTAAATGACAGAAATGGATTTTCTGACAGGTCTGGAGGCTAGAAGCCTAAGATCAAGGTGTTGACAGGTGTGGTTTCTTCTGAGACCTCTCTCCTCAGTTTGCAAATTGCCACCTTCTTGCTGTGTCCTCCCATGTCCTTTCCTTTGAATTCATGTACCTGTAGTGTCTCTTTCTGATTAGAACACTGGTCGGTGGATTAAGACACACTCATCTTATGTATCTTAGGTAAGTTTAATTACTACTTTAAATGCCCTGTCTCCATATACAGTCATATTGGGGTTTAAGGCTTCAAGATATAAATTTTGGCAAAGGACACGATTCAGTCTAAAACAATTATGGTCACCACATACAGAAGACATTTTTAGTATTTTAATCTGTTTTTCATAATGTCATTTTATACTGAAGAGAATCTCTCTAAATTAAAATTTTTTTCATTCTTTAGCTTTCATAACTCTTAGCATTGAAGTTTTTTTTTTTTCTTTTGCTCCTACTTTTGAGTCCCTTTGGCTTCTTCTGACTATGTATTATTTGCCTGAGAGATATTATTCATGTTCATGACTTCATTTACCACCTCTGTACATGGTGAATCTGGCATCACATGTCCAGTCCACCAATTTTGGCCCATATATCCAACAGCAAACTTCCATGGTATTCATGGTTCTTATAACATGGGCATCATCCAAAGCCTTCTTGAAATGTAGAATCTTGGAACTTGCCCCCTCCCAAACTGTTGAATCCAAATCTACATTTTGGCCAAATCCCCAGATGATGTTATAAATGTTCAGTTTGTAAAATAGGCTTCTACTTGATTACTTTCTCTGGAGATTTAAAAGATCTTGAACTGAATATGTCCAGAATGGAATGAATTATTAATTAGTTTTTCCTCATTCATTGATTTGGTAACTACTCATTGAGTGTACTATATCCTTTACCATTGCTACATTGGTGAACAAAGCAAAACAATAATCCCTGCCTACTTCAATTTTTTATTGGAGTATGGAAGACAGATAAGAAATAATAAAACATTGCAAATAAGTATGCTATATGCTCAAATAGAAAGTTATATGTGCCATGGGAAGATGAAAATCTTGAGCAAAATAAGGGCAACTATTAATATAGTGGGGGGGCACTGAGAAGGTGATGTTTCCTTTCCTTTATTTCTTTTTTTAAATTTAAACTTTTTTTTAATGGCTGATTTACAATGTTGTGTTAGTTTCTGCTGTACAGAGAAGTGAGTCAGTTAAACATATATATGCATCCACTCTTTTTTAGATTCTTTTCTCATATAGGCCATTACAGAGTATTGAGTAGAGTTCCCTGTGCTATAGAGTAGGATCTTATTATCTGTTTTATTTATAGTAGTGTGTATATGTCAATCCAAATCTCCCAATTTATCCCTCCATACGTTTCCTTTATTTCTTACATCAGGAAAGAATACAGTCTTTTCATTAGTCACCTGATGGAAGACAATTAAAAGTTATCTTAACGTCTTTACTTTACCTGTGAATTCTAGGTTCCTAATGTTTTTCTGATGTTGACTGGCAAGTGTTTTTTTCTTTTTTTTCTCCCTATTCTCGTACTTCTCCCTTTCAGCTTGGTTATAGTCCCCTTGGTTATAGGCCCTGATGCTGGGAAAGACTGTAGGCAAAAGAAGAAGGGGGTGGCAGAGGATAATGTGGATAGATTCAACTCAATGGATTTGAATTTGAGCAAATTCCCAGAGATAGCAGAGGATGGAAGAGCCTGGCATGCTATAGTCCGTGAGCTCTCAAACAGTCAGACACGACTCTAGCAACTGAACAACAATAGCGCAACATAGGCCCCTAAGTGACCTCACTGCATTTCTATCTGTTTTCACATTACTGCAGTGACAATGATGGCTTTCACTTGCTGGCTGGGGAACTTTTAATGGCTCTCACTACCTTGTTAATAAAACTGAAACATCTTATGATGATCAAGATGGCTAATTACAATCTTGCCTCCTTCTCCCTTTAACTATAATTCCCATGAACACACTCCTCACTAGCTAAACTAACTGCATATGACTCTCTGAACACACAGTGATCTCTTTCCTTTTTACCCCTGCTTATCCTGATCCTTGTTGTTTGCTGCTTCTTTTTTCGCATGAAACATGGAAATGTTATCTTTATGTTTCCTGATTCCTTCTCTGTCCTCAAATATGACACTATTTACTAACACTGTATTATTATTGTGGATTTTTATCAGGATATATATTCTTAGAAGGCTGAGCTATTTTATTTAGCCGTGGACCCCTGGCACCAACACAGAGCTTGGTACACCATAGTGTGTAGTATTTTGTGACAAATGATTGATAGGTGATGGTTTATGGAATGAGTGGAAGTCTTCTAAGAGATGATCCTTTCAGAGAGAATGAGGGCAAAGGCATAGAGGTATGTTTGGAGAATAATAAGCATCACACTTTTGTGGAACCCTAAACCGTGGATTGGGTTGCTGAAACTGAGAGAGTGTCTTATATACCTTTCTAAGAAGACTAGATTTCATGCTGTAGAGAATAGAGAGGCATAGATGACTTTAGGCAAATGAATGGCATAGTCTGTGGACTACCAGATTTGAATTTCTATAGATGAATCTCATGGGGGATGGGAGATGATTGTTACGGAACAAATGGGAGGTATGTCCTCCAGGTGTAGTGATTCCAGTGAAAAGATTAAGACTTAAGCTAAGGCAATGACAGAAGCATTGGAAAGGAGGCTGGAAAATAAAGATGTAAAGTTTCCCTACTACGATATATTGTGTGTGAAAGAAGAAATAAAAGAAGGACACCATTTACCAAGATTGAAGTTGGAGTTTTAGGGGCCATAAAAATATCTATTCATGATCAGTTTGAAAGTCTCCACATCTACCAACTCATGGGGAAAGACCCTAGTACTGGGAAAGATTGAGGACAAGAGGAGAAGGGGACAACAGAGGTTGAAATTGTAGGATGGCGTGACAACTCAATGGACATGAGTTTGAGCAAACTCCAGGAGATAATGAAGAACAGGGAAGCCTGGCATGCCACAGTCCATGGGGTCACAAAGAGACATGACTGAGCAACTGAATAGCAACAACATCTGCAGCCATTTGTGCCAGGCCTCTTCATTTCCAGAAGATTCTTTGATTCCAAACACGTGGTCACGTGGTTGGAAAGAAATCAGGAATTGAGTCACACATCTTCTCATTCATTAAACCCCACTCTGTAAGAAAGAATCAGTCAATTTCATCAATTATATTTTAGTAGCTGCAGCGTGAGAATTGATGTTTGTTCATGCATTATAATTAGTGGAAGATAGCCATCAAGGAGAGACTTATTTTCTAGTAGAGGAAATCGATAAAATATAGACAATCATTTAATTGTGTTAGTGAGAAGATAGAGCATCTTTTTTTCTTTGACTGAGCATGAGCTAGAAATTTGTGCTTCCTGTGACAGTTTTGTTATTACTTGTCTGGTCAAGCTTTACTAAGGAAAAGTGAAAGTGAAAGTCGCTCAGCTGTATCCGACTCTGCGACACCATGATTATACAGTCCATGGAATTCTCCAGGCCAGAATACTGGAGCGGGTAGCCTTTCTCTTCTCCAGCGGATCTTCCCAACCTAAGGATTGAACCCAGGTGTCCTGCATTACAGGTGGATTCTTTACCAGCTGAGCCACAATGGAAGCCCAAGAATACTGGAGTGGGTAGGCAGAAAGTGAAGAGGAACTAAAGAGCTTCTTGATAAAAGTGAAAGAGGAGAGTGAAAAAGCTGGTTTAAAACTCAACATTCAAAAAACAAAGATCATGGCATCTGGTCCTATCACTTCATGGCAAATAGATGGGGAAACAATGGAAACAGTGACAGACTTTATTTTCTTGGACTCCAAAATCACTGCGGATCTTCCTGACCCAGAAATTGAATCAGGGTCTCAAAAGATTGATTAAATACTCACAAGACACTTGCCATGGGAACGTCTGATTTTCTCTATGATTGCAAATCTTACATATTTGAAAGCTGTATTTATCCTTCCAACAGAGTGGTGGTTTTTTACAGCTCCAGCAGTTTTATATCACTAGTTCTTGAAATACCAGTGAGAGAAAATGACAAGTTGAAATTTGAGGCCTAGTGCTTTCAAAATTAGATTTAATTTTTAAAAATTTGATTATTCCAGCTCTAATTTATAACCACCCCTGCTGTTTAATTTCACTTTCAAAGAAATTCTTTCAAAAGTATCAATGGGGAATGTGGTTTCATAATTGCAGTAATTTAATCACTCATCTTACAGATTTCTGAAGTTTACTGCCCTTCCAACATTTCCATCTCCTGTCCCTGCCTTTTGGTCCAGGGGACATTTCATCTGGATGAGACTAGTGAGTTTTCTTTTTTCCCCCAAAACAGTTATGTATGTAAAAAAGTTCAAAACTAAAGTCTTTAAGACTTGGTCTTTTGAAATGCTAGAACTCAAGGTTTTGGGACCTCAAAGCATTGGCTTTAAAACTCCAAAGTCTTGGATTTCTGAATTGAAAAACTGCTGTTTTGTTGAATTTCCTCTTTCCGCAATCTATACTGAAAAGGGAAGCAGTATGAGAGGGGAAAATGACTTAGCAAATGTATTATACATTACTCACTCCAATCACTTTTATTTTCATGCTACTGAAGTGTGTCACATACCTGAGTTCTCTCATATTTAGTAAAGACGTATCGCTTTTTTTCTTAGACACCAAAGAGAAGACCCAGATGGGAGAATCACCCAAGCCTACTAAACTTTTAATCAGTAAGCAGTCAGTCAGCTTGTTGTATGCCTCTGACATTTCTATATGGAAAAGAAAGTAGTTAGTATCACTAACTGGACTTCCCTGGTGGCTCAGATGGTAAAGCATCTGCTTACAATGCAGGAGACCTGGGTTCAATCCCTGGGTCGGGAAGATCTCCTGGAGAAGGAAATGGCAACCCACTCCAGTATTCTTGCCTGGAGAATCCCATGGATGGAGGAGCCTGGTGGGCTACAGTTCATGGGGTCGCAAAGGGTCGGACACGACTAAGCGACTTCACTCACTCACTCACTCAGTATCACTAACTACTGGTAACTACTGGTTTAAATACCAGTAGCTAGTGAGGGCTTTTAGGGAAGCTAAATAAAGTGCTATGTGTTTGTGTGTGTGTACGTACTATTCACAATTTCTTGGACCTATATGTATATAAAGTTCATACCCAGTGAAAATTTTATTTAAGAGAATAAATTTGAATACATTTTTAAAAAGATGTATTTTGTGTCTCTGTTGTTAGAGAAGTACAAAAAAAGAAGTAGAGAATTATGAGAGCTGCCTTCTAAACATTATGCATAACATTATGCCATTTATATTGGCATTTCTTATGAACTTTGGGGTTTAACTGATCTCTTTGTTTTCCCATTCAGAGAATTTATCAACAGCCTTCGACTGTACAGGACATTCTATGGGGGCCTGGCAGATCAGCTTTGTGCTAATGAATTAGATGCTGCTGATGGACTACCATGCTGGAATGGAGAAGACATAGTAAAAAGGTATTTTATGTATAGTGATTTATGAAAATCTAGTAGCCACTTTTATCCTTTCTTTTCCCCCCTGTTCTTTAATGCGTTACTTCAGTTTTAACTTTGTCCCACAGGTCAGAGGATACATTGATTCCTTCTCTTTTGTTTGTCCAAGAATAATTTGATTTTTTTGACATTTTAGAAATATGGATAGCATTATGTGGTGTTCTAAAAGTTCTCTTGTCTTTGGTATCCATCTATGGCTTGCTGAACAATCTCACTTTTTCTATTAGGTATTATTTAACATCTAGCCAATCTGTCTTATTTCTCAAATATCTTTTTTTTTTTTTACTTTAATTTTCTGACTATTTAGAAAGTGAGGACATTTAGTGAAATGTGAATACCTGGGCAAAGATTTGTTAATCTCTGTGTTTATGTCACCACAGTGTCAATATGGGTTTCACAGGTGGTACTGTTGGTAAAGAACCTGCCTGCCAATGCAGTACACATAACAGATGTGGGATTTGATCTCTGGGTCAGAAAGATCCCCTGAAGGAGGGCATGGCAATCCTCTCCAGTATTCTTGCCTGGAGAATCCCCATGGACAGAGGAGCCTGGTGAGCTACAGTCCATGGAGTTGCAGAGTTGGACATGGTTGAAGAAACTTAGCACACAGCACAGTGTTCATATGTCCTCCCTACAGTTGTCTCTGTGAGTGTATGTGAGAAA
Source organism: Ovis canadensis (assembly GCF_042477335.2). NCBI lineage: Eukaryota > Metazoa > Chordata > Mammalia > Artiodactyla > Bovidae > Ovis > Ovis canadensis. Next base: position 80,843,473 of record NC_091254.1, read on the forward strand.
GTGGGGTGGGGAGAGAGAGAGAGTGATAGAGAGAGCTGGGACTTTTATGTATGTCTGTTGGAGGCATTGTTTATTTATATACTGTCAATTGTTCTCAAGCTCAGGAGTGAATTTTTTTTTTACCTTTTTTTTCTCACTGTTTAGAATTTCTTTGAGTTTATTTTCCTTCGCTTCCTATAACTGGTCTGCTCTCAAGTAATTTCTTGAGCTTGAGAAAGTCCTATTTTCTCTCTAAAACCATAGTGTTGGTCGAAGTAATTGGCAGGAAATTAGTTGATTTTCTAGTGCTGCTAAGTCACTTCAGTCGTGTCCGACTCTGTGTGACCCCATAGACGGCAGCCCATCAAGCTCCCCCGTCCCTGGGATTCTCCAGGCAAGAACACTGGAGTGGGTTGCCATTTTTTTCTCCAATGCGTGAAAATGAAAAGTGAAAGGGAAGTTGCTCAGTCGTGTCCGACTCCCAGCAACCCCATGGACCACAGCCTACCAGGCTCCTCCATCCATGGGATTTTCCAGGCAAGAGTACTGGAGTGGGGTGCCATCGCCTTCTCCGTTTCTAGTGCTGGTGATTGTCATAGAATGTAGGCCTGTGCTGTGTTCAGATTTGAATGTTTTAGTGTATTTTATATTGAGAAATCTGCCAAAAAATAGGGTGTTAAATTTTCTGAGTTATAAACACCCCTACTCCATATAAGGATAGGTAGTTTAGTTACCACAAAAGTGATGAGTTCATTTAAAATGTCATCTAGCAAATTCAATTTGCTATGATAAACATATACTATAATTAATGTTAGTATAAATTCATATAGTAAAAACTATTTCTGGGTGATCGTATTCATTATAGTTAAAGGTTACATTCCTGATATAGTAAAATGCAGAGAAGGCAATGGCACCCCACTCCAGTACTCTTGTCTGGAAAATCACATGGACGGAGAAGCCTGGTAGGCTGCAGTCCATGGGGTTGCTAAGTGTCGGACACGGCTGAGTGACTTCACTTTCACTTTTCACTTTCATGCACTGGAGAAGAAAATGGCAACCCACTCCAGTGTTCTTGCCTGGAAAATGCCAGGGACGGGGGAGCCTGGTGGGCTGCCGTCTATGGGGTCGCACAGAGTCGGAAATGACTAAAGTGACTTAGCATGGTAAAATGATTACTTATAGTTTATATTCAAATATCTCATAAGAAATCTTTGATTTCACAGAAAATAATTACTGAAGGTAGGAACTATAATTAAATTTAAATAAAATATTTGGCTGACATGGCTAGTGCTCTTTTCTCATGCTCCTTGGATGTTGAAATGTGTTCTTAAATATATCTTTCTTGCCTTTACTGAGAGTAGTCATAGCATGCATAGTATTTTGAGTTCCTGCAGTATTCATGTTAATAAGATTTCTGCCACTTAGATCTAGTAATTAAATTCTACTTTGACTTATACTTTCTCTTTTCCCATTGTTCAAACCAGAATTGAACATTTTTGTGTATTAACAATTTTTCTACAAGGGCTTATGAGAATTTCATGGTAATTAATGAATGATTTAGTTCAGAATATGCGTATATTTAATATAAAACATTACATTATATTATACCTTTGATTCTAGAGCTGCAAGAGCCCTAGTTTCAATTTGTCCCATTCCTCTCGATTTTTTGGTCAGGGGGTTGTATAATAGGAAATACTGCTGGAGAAATCAATCGTTTGGGAAAACTTTCCAGAGGGATAGTATTTTTAACTCAAAGATAAACCTACATTTCTCCAAAGAAGACATACAGATGGCTAACAAGCACATGAAAAGATGCTCAACATTGCTCATTATTAGAGAAATGCAGATCAAAACTACAATGAGATATCACCTCACACTAGTCAGAATGGCCATCATAAAAAAGTCTACAAACAATAAATGCTGGGGAGGGTGTGGAAAAGAGGGAACATTCTTGCACTGTTGGTGGGAATGTAAATTGATTCAGCCACTATGGAAGACGGTATGGAGATTCCTTAAAGAACTAGGAATAAAACCACCATATAACCCAGCAATCCCACTCCTAGGCATATATTCTGAAGAAACCAAAATTGAAAAAAACGCATGTATCCCATTGTTCTTTGCAAAACTATTTACAATGGCTAGAACATGGAAGCAGCCATGTCCATTGACAAATGAATGGATAAAGAAGTGGTGGTACATATATACAATGGAATATTACTCAGCCATAAAAAGGAATGCCTTTGAGTCAATTCTAATGAGGTGGATGAACCTAAAACCTATTATACAGAGTGAAGTAAGTCAGAAAAAGAAAGATAAATATAATATTCTAACACATATATACAGAATCTAGAAAAATGGTACTGAAAAATTTACTTATAGGACAACAATGGAGAAACAATCATGGAGAACAGACTTGTAGACACAGGGAGAGGGAAGGAGAGGGTGAGATGCATGGAAGAAGTAACATGGAAACTTACATTACCATATGTAAAACAGACAGCCAATGGGAATTTGCTGTATGGCTCAGGAAACTCAAACTGGGGCTCTGTGTCCACCTGGAGTGGTGGGGAGGGAGATGGCGGGGGGTGTTCAGGAGGGAGGGGATATATGTATACCTATGACTGATCCATGTTGAGGTTTGACAGAAAACAACAAAATTCTCTAAAGCAATTATCCTTCAATAAAAAAAATTTAAAAAGTATATATTTTCTTCTACATGATATATATTTTAATACCTCATTCATGGTTTATAAATAAAGAAAGCTTATCTTTAGCAAGAACTCTCCATGGTAAGGATCCACATTTCTGGTAAAGAAAGTGAGCAATTCTCGTTATTCTCAGTTGCTTGTATCTCCTGTCTTTCTTTTCCACACTACCCAGGCTCCTGATTGTCAGTTGCTCCCAAGAGCCCTGTGTGACTCCACTTTCCTGTGAACACCTTTCACTTCACTTAATTTTCCCTCATATAGCCCTTCTACCTCATCACCTTAGCTGACATTTTCCCTTCCCTCAGGATGTTTTTCCCCTTTATGTTTTTCCTCTTTTCCCTATCTCATGGGTCACCAATATACTCCTTGCCCCACCAGGCCAGCCGATGAGCCTCTCACACTAGCTCCCTACCACCTCTCTAGGCTGCTTCCCAAATGAACATTTTTCAAGCCTGATTGTTTTCCAGCACTCAACTAAGGTTTCATAGGAATCATCTCATTGAATTCTCCCCAAAATTTTCTTCCTAATGCTTTAGAGTAAGCTGATTTTGTGGTGTCTCTTTTCTGCTCGATCTTGAGAAAACTCTTATCTGTACCTTAAACTGTAATTTTATTCATGGCTCTGCTAGTTTTTGATATAAATTTAGATCAGGAATTTTTTTCAATGCAAAGTCTGTGCTAAAATATAAATATCCATCCTATCTGGTTAACATGGTATATTGACCATTGAATATTATGTGGCAGTCAAAAATGATTCATGTTTATATTTGCTAAAGCAGAATAAGTTCAAATAACTATTAAAGATAGTTAAAAGTTGAATATTAAGTATTTTACCAGAAGATTTGAATAAATAAAAATACTAATATTGGTTCCACATAGAATATTTCTGGACAGTTATGTGAAAACTGCTAATATACTTAAAGCACTGGGGAGGCTTTATTTTTTATTTGCATTATATTTATTTATTGATACTTACAGTGATGTTAGAATTATGGGCCATTATTTTCTTCTTTTTATAATTCTTTTTTGAGATAAAAGCACTATTTTTATATTTTGTTTCTAGCCAATTTTGACTTTTATAGTAATTTTATGATATGGATTTTTCAGAAAATTAATGGATATGTTTTAATGCTGAACCACTGAATTTGTCTAAAATGGCTTCAATGTAAAGTCAAGTTCTGATGAGTTTTACAATCCTGAATTATTAGCTGCTTTTTCCTTGAGAAAAACAAAGTATAGTGTGAAAATACTAAGATCCCCAAATAGAAGATCCATTTTAGAGACCCAAAGTTGATTGAAATAAGTAATGCCATCAAATTTTGAAGAAATGAATGTTAAGTGAATGTACACCACATTTGGTGGAGAAGGAAATGACAACCCACTCCAATATTCTTGCCTGGAGAATTCCATGGACAGGGGAGCTGGTGGGCAATGGTCCATGGGATCGCAAAGAATCAGACACGACTGAGCACACAGCACGTACCACATTTGGAGATAGTAGAGATTTTTATTTTGCTTTTATATGCTGGGTTGTAATACTCTCAGATTTAATCTAGAGAAATTATGCCAAACACATCAATAGGATAAATTTGTGGCCAAGATTGAGTCTATCATTTATTATAAGAGTGAAGTGATTATTTTGGCAAGATATCTTCTCCTGGAGGCATTTTTAAGGAGATGATTGATAATGTTATTTATGTGTGTAGACGTCCTGCCTTAAAGAATAGGAGAACCATACAGCTTGTTTGAATATTATGACAGGCCTATAAACTGGGTCAAATCATCTTTTTGCTCATCAAAAGCGGTGGAATTCCTTTGTGGTTGAGGATGAAATATGTCAAATAGCTGTAGCATATTAATTTAAGAAACAATCTCTAAAAGAGTTCAAATGATTTTGAAGAGTGCATACATACCATATACACTGTGAAGGCACCAAGGTACGTAGCTCAAGCAGTTCCTGATTAATGATGGAAATGTATCACTAAAATCCACATAGTCTCTATCTCTTGCCTCCCGTCTTTTCATCATAAAGCAAAAATGTTCTCTGAAAGGCCTGCCAGTGCCTACTCTGTGCTGAGTTCCCTGTAATTGCAAATTGATTGTTTGAAGACTTGCACTTGTCTTTCTGAGTACTGAAGTTCAGATGACAGCTGCTTAATTTCCAGGCTTTCTTTTTCCTTTTTGATTAATAGACAGATAATCCAGTAACTCTCCTTCGATCTCCAGGAATTTATGACTTCCGTAGCAACTCTTAAACTAGCCAGTAGCTGTTAAATATTCTATTAAAATAAATAATCCATGTGATTTCTACTTCATCTTGATGTAGTTAATGTTCTATAATGCTACTTTCTTAACACAGTGGTTTTTTTATTTTTTTGAACTCTTATGCTAAGGTGCCCCATGTCAACATATTATAATTGAATTTAAAAAAGCAGAAAAGAATATAAAACCTTAAGAAATCTGAGATTTTTATACTTATCTATTATCAGTTTTCTTTCCATCAAATGACATTTTTCCTGGCCATAACTTTTTTTAATCTCACTTTCCCCCACTTTTTACCCATTATTTATCTGGAAAACTACTTCATCTTCAAATTTTCTATTTCTTCCTGACTTTCCTACATTCAGTTATATGTTCTTTTTTTTTAAAACCCCAGCTTAGTTTCCAAATGTCACAGACTACGTTAAACCCACTCAGGTCTCAGGATTGTACTAATGTAACAACTGGCTGTTTCTCCTGTGTTGCTTATGCAAAGGCAATATGTTCTTTATGACTTAACACCAGCCTGTTTTCTATTTTTTACCCCTTGCAATTTCTACCTATTCAATCAGGTTGATGATATTGAAGCATGCCTTTGTAATAATCATCATTGTTATCATACCTTTAGCTTATCTTACTTGGTTTGGAATTGGAGGTCACTTAAAATGAGTGATTATGAGGCATCCCCACTCCTACTCCATCACAACAATCTGCCATGAACCTTGATAGTTCCACTATTCCATTAATATGGAATAATTTTAAATTAAATACTATTTTCCATACAACTCTATATACAGTTTTGCCAAACTCTCACTTAAAAAATTATTCAAGTATAGTTGATTTGCAATGTTGTGTTAATTTCTGCTATACAGTAATTTACATATATATATATATTCTTTTCATTTTCTTTTCCATTATAGTTTAATCACAGAACATTAAATTTGGCTCCTTCTGCTCTACAGTAGGACCTTGTTGTTTATCCAGTCTATATATAATAGTTTGCATCTGCTAATTCCAAACAATTTCCCACTTTTTTTTGAGTCCTAGTGAAGTGAACCCCCTCATTTGTGTTTTATTGTAACCTTTAAATTCACCATAATTCCTGTAATACTTTTTTGTATTTATATGTCATATATCTTCTTATCTACTGAAATTTATTTTATAACACAGCTTCTGTATTATCTGAGAAGCTAAGACTGGTATCATTGAGCACGTCAATAATTTTTAAAGCTAACAAAACTCTGAGGAAAAAACTTTGATAAATGCTTTAATGTGAGAAGAGATTTGGTGACTTGGGGGTATGGCTTGGTGATAACATTTAGGTGAGTCATACTTGCTTCCAAAATGAAATTGAGTGTCTGAAAAATGAGAAGAAAGGAAATGAATCATAAAAATTCCTACCTATGGCTGACTCTGGATACTGATTTTTTTCTAACTAAACCTTAGTATCACGCCTGTGTCATTCTGTGCACTCCCATAGACATGTTAATGAAACCACAGTCTAAAGAACTCAGGAAAGCTCCTGTCTTAGAAACTTATTAGGTATGATTGTCTTTATCGCAGATGAGGCACCTGGGCTAGTGGTGGATGAAAGTGTCAAGATGCACCCAAGGTCAAAATTCTGAGTCTACCTTCTTCAGTATAGGAAGAACTGAAACATTTTTGCTCTTTTGTGGCAGGAATAGAAAATGTGGTTTTAGATATATTATAGAGTGCATACGTGCATGTGTGCATGCTCAGTCTGTCTGACTCTTTGCAACCCCATGGACTGTAGCCCACCAGGCTCTTCTGTCCATGGAATTTCCCAGGCAAGAATATTGAAGTGGGTTGCCATTTCCTTCTCCAGAGAATCTTCCTAACCCAAGGATCAGGCCTGTGTCTCCTATTTCTCCTGCATTGGCAGGCAGATTTTTTTTTTCCCTCTGAGCCACCCAGGAAGCCCAGATATAAGAGACTGTCAAATTCCTTTCATTGTAGAATGCACAGTTTAGAGCCAATGGACAAAGAATCAGTATGATTGATGTATTAGGTTCTAAATGAGCGTAAAATGTGCAGAGTTCTTGACTGTGTACAATCTTAACATCTTACTACAGTACACTTGCTCGGCAGATGATTTTTATTTAAATGGTAGTGCCTGAAATAGTTATTCTACAGTTTAGTTCTATAGAAAATAAGATAGGATAAAGGTAGCAAGAAGGACGCTCATTTTGTCAACTTTGCTTCAAGTTCTGACATTTCAAACTAGGGTTAAAGCCTAGGAAAATACCCATTCTTCTCAAGTCAATATATACATTTTGGTGTTTTCTAAGAAATGCTCCATTAAGGTGGCAATAATTGCATGGTATCTCATTTTTCAAACCAAGAAATTTCTTTTGAATCTTTCTTCACTGGCTTATTGACTTAAGAGTCGGTTGTCCCTATGAAGTACAGAATCATTACATTTAGGGAGCTGGAACACAAAGGTGAAAACAGAAACTTTCACTAAACCCTCTCTGAAGACTGCTTTTCCCTGTCACAAGAATGATTCTCAGAATGTTTTTGGTCATCAGTGTCTGAAGGATTTGTAATTGTCATTAGTTCCATAAGCAGTTGCTAAATTCTGTAATTAAATTCAGCCCATAGAAAGTCTAAATTCAGCAAAAGAAGGTTCTAGGTCGACTTGATCATTGGAGCTTCACTTAAAGTGGCCATTTCTCCCCATTCCTCTGAGGTTTTGCTTCAGTCTTGGAGGTACCTACATGGAGGTGAACCACTCCAGGTCCGCATGCCCACCTTGACTTCTTGTCCGCCAGCTCATGTTTATGACTCCCCCAGCTTGGAGCTGGAGGGACACTGCAGCAGCAGTGAGAGAGAAGGGGTAAGAGAAAGGAATATTTGTTTGGCTGATTATTTTACCTCTCTCCTTAATGATTCCTAGCTTGGCAGGTATTAAGACTGATGTTCTAGGGCTTCCGTGTGTTCAGGACAAGGTCTACTCCCTGGTCTTCTCCATCTGATGGTCAATTCTGGCTTCTTTCTGCTGAGGTCTCCTGGTGAGAGTCTTTTCTCCCTCTTGTCCACTCAAGGCCATAGAAACTTTGTGTTTCTGTCTCCTGCTTTTGGTGGAAGTACAGCCAGTATTCAGTGGAGTTGCTTCTCTTTACCCTCCTGTTAGGTAGGTAGCTTCTACTACAAACATGGGCCACCTTCCATTTTCTTAGGCGTGGATCAACTACTAGTCCTTTTAATTCTTCAACTTACAAGGATCCCTCCGCCTCTCTCACTTAGCATGAATGAATATGGGGATGACACGGCAGTCTAACAAGTTCCTTCAAAAAGTTCTCTCCTTTTGTCTCTTCAGCCTCAGTTCTTTAATACAATTAAGGTGAACGTCAGGGTGAAAGACTGAAAACATGTTTTCAGCCATCTGTTTTTATGCCTAGCGCTTCAGTTTGGAATGCCGTCAGTTGTCTTATTCTCAGCTGAAATGGGAACAGCAAAAGTGCTATTTTGACATCCTTTTACATGTATTTGGAACTGAGGGGTAGAAAACAGGAAACTAGATTCCATTTTCAAGACTGCAGTTGACTTTGAATGGGATACAAAGGTAAGTAAGACTTTGTCCCCGCATTAGGGACTTCAATTCCAAACGCAGGTAGAGAGTATGTTCACAGTATGAACACCAACAAGTCAGATACTGTTAAATAAGTGAGACACAAAAAAATCTGACAGACTTTCAAATAAGGAAAAATCTCATTTGGTTGAGAGGATTTGAACAATATTTAAGAAAAGGGGTAATATGTGATATGGGTCTTGATCCCTTCATTTGAAATAACCTCTGAAATATTTATGGGTGAGATGAGATGATGTCTGAAGTTTGCTTTAAAATCAGTCATTGAGTCATGGCAAGATGACCACACTAAATATGAAACGTATATATGTATATGGGCTTCTCTGGTGGTTCAGACAGTAAAGAATCTGCCTGTAATGTGGGAGACCTGAGTCTGATCCCTGGGTTGGCAAGATCCCCTGGGGAAGGGCATGGCAACCCACTCCAGTATTCTTGCCTGGAGAATTCCCATGGTAGAGTCTACAGGGTTGCAAAGAGTTGGAAATGACTGAGCAACTAAGTACACATATATGTATGTACTGTATATGTGTGTAGATAGTCATGGAAGGTGTATTATGGCTACAGAGGGTGTTCTTTGTATTTGTGAATGTGTTTGAAAATTTTATAGTAAAACATAATAAATAGAACTGGGCTTCCCAGGTGACTCTAGTGGTAAAGAATCTGCCTGCCAACGTAGGAAACTCAAGGGATGCAGTTCAATCCCTGGATCTGGAAGATCCCTGGAGTAGGAAACGGCACCCTACTCTAGAATTCTTGCCTGGAAAATTCCATGGGCAGAGGAGCCTGGGAGGCTATAATCCATGAGGCCACAAAGAGTTGGACATGACTGAACACACACACACGGTAAATAAAAAAAATCATAAGGCATAATAAAAATTATGTTGTCAACAGTCTATTCTGTCACATATGCTGTTCTAGATGATGGAGATACAGTGAATAGACAAGGCAGATATGAGCTCTCTCATTTAGAATATGATGTAGAGGACACCACCACTGATCCAAGAATTACAAGTGTGAATGGTTTAGAGTGTTTCTAAGACTGGATGGAAGTTTAATCAGCTGACTTAGAAGCAAGACAAAGAATGGGAGCAAATGCATTAAGTTTGGTGGACTCTTAAACTGCATTATTTACATTTGCATTAGCCTTTCAGAGTATCTCTTCTCCTTCTCAACACTTGCATTTAAGCTTCACAGGTGTGTCCTGACTACTTCTGTATTAAACTTTCCCATGTCCGTTATAGTGTAGCCATTCATGCAGAAAACCAGTAAAAGCTCATTTATTAACTTCTAATTGCATCAGTTTTCTGTCTTTAAAATGTGGCTGAAAATAGTGCATATCTCATATTTGAGGATTAAATGTTATCTACAACAATAATTTAGCATACTAGTTATCACATAGTAAACATTCAAAAACTATTCAATCTTCTTATTGAGCAGTTTATATTCCTTTACTTCAGTAGGAATGAAACACTTTTGCACTGATCTCTCTTCATTGAATGTTTTCTATCGTGGATAAGAAGATGTTCATTTGGAAAACAAAGACATTAGAGAACAATGGAAAACAAAGAAGGTTAGTTTATGGGTTAGTAAAATTAATATTAGGGATTTGGGCTTGAAGTAGGAGATATGCCTTATTAATAGTTTAAAAGATTATTTCATTGAGGATAGAAGTAGAGAAAATATATCATAATAGGCAGTTTCAATACTCCAGTTTTGGCGAATTGTGATCTGTCTTGTACCCATGCCATACATCAGGTTTCTCAAGGGAGAACTAAAAGTTAAGATACAAAATAAAAGCATTGCAAAGATAAAAGAAAAAATATTTTACTCTGAAGCAGTTGTTTGGAGATAGTCAATCACTGTCTTAAAGTTGATCGTAATAAACTACCGGTTGGCTGGAAATAAATGTCTGAAGCCATGCTAAATATAAGTACATCATACAACAGATTGTTTCGGTGAAATGACAATTTTAAGGCTGCTACACTTAAAGTCATTTCTCTTCATCCACTGAATCCCCAAAGGAAATACATGTTGTAAACAGAATCACTAAAACAAAATGAGCTTGAACATCAGTCATCACCGTGTGTCTAACTACTCAGTTTCTCACCAGATTGACATGGTACGAGGAAGCTATTTTTAACATGTTACCTGCTTCCATCAGAGATTATGTGAGAAGAAGATGAAAAAAAGAAGAGAGAACAAGATAAAAGTTCACTGACGTGGAAAGCTAAAGGACCTTTTCCCATCTGTTTGGCACAGAAGTTGTTATCTCTTTAGGGGTACAGATTTCATCACAGTTCCATAGACTTGTGACTACAGATTGTGTTATTGCAAACAGCAGCAGTCTTCAAGGGTTCTGGGAAGCCTATTCTTATGTTACTTATATTACCCTGAGCAGTTTCTTACTTATCCTTCATTTTCATATTGAACTTAGAAATGAAAAACTATTCCCTTTTTAGTAAAATAGCTGTAAGTTTGATTATCTATAAAGATGGCACATATGTTTTCTTAGTCTAGTTCCTTCCATATCATAGGATACAAATTAATCAGTGAATGATTTATTATATTTTAGAAAAAAATGCCAGAAGAGATGAAAGAGAACAGTCGCTTACTTATAATACTTCCTTCTTCAAATAGAGTTCAGTGTAGTCTCATTTATTTTATGAAAATAGCTCACCAGTTATCAGGATATTCTCTTGCCCAACCATCAAGATCCTTATTTTCTGATACATTCTTCAAAACAAATGAGTAAATTTTACTAGATATTGTTGAAATCCATTTCTAAAATTTGATTTGAAATTACTTACATATTAATGTAACATTTAATTACTGACCTTTATGTTTTGACTTATATGATTAATATAATTATGTGTTTCATTGTTCTGACTATTTCATTTACTCATAACTAAAATGAGGTAATGTTTTATTTTTTTCCCTTTAGGGATATAAGTGAATGCAGATTATTTTTTTGACTATTTTTTTATTTTGTATAATCCACTTTCAAAGCTCTATCTTTAATTAGTTTTATATGTAATGGAACCACAAAGAATTCAAGTTATAAATCTTTGGGCTATTGAATAAGAAACGCAAGAGTTTTAGACTCATAAAGGAAATGAGTCTCAAGTTTTGGAAGTTGCCTAAAAGTCAGTTCATCTGAACAGTAAAAGCCTCTGGACAATGGTTGGGGGGAGGGAAAAGCAAATAAGAAAATTTTGCTCTTTAAACACTTAGTGCTTAAATTTTTCATAACATTTCTATATTATAAAAAAGCAATATTTTCATTTTAAGAAATATCATTAATTTTTGAGTTCCCTCTATCAGAATCAACCAAATTGTATCTAAATTGGTACAAAACTGCTCATTTCTTTGCCCCATTCTATGCAGTTCTGACAGCAAGAAAGGCCTCCTCCTAATAAAGTAAAGACTCTGTTAACCAGAAAGGCATTAATATGGGGCTTCCATAGTGGCTCAGACAGTAAAGAATCTGCCTGGTTTCCATCCCTAGGCCAGGGAAATTCCCTGAAGAGGGGAATGGCAACCCACTCAGTATTTTTGCCTGGAGAATTCCATGGACAGAGAAGCCTGATGGGCTACAGTCCATAGGGTCACAAAGAGTTGGACACGACTGAGTGACTAACACAAGCACAAGCTACAAGACATTAATATGGGGGATTCCCAGTAGGCACTAGTGGTAAAGAACCCATCTGCCAGTGCAGGGGACATGAGAGACTCAAGTTCGATCCCTGGATCGGAAAGATCCCCTGGAGAGGGCATGGTAACCCACTCCAGTATTCTTGCCTGGAGAATCCCCATGGACAGAGGCTCCTGGTGGTCTATAGTCCATAGGGCAGTAAAGAGTCAGAATGACTGAAGCAACTTAGCATGATGCATGCACACATGCAAGTCATTAATATATATGTGAGCTATAAAATTTTTCATATAATTTTACATAAATTAAATATGAAATGACAGTTGTAAACATGAATGAAATATTGTCCTCTTTGCAGATTATTCTAAACAGAATCTAGGTATTTTAGGTATATTGAATCAGTAAATCAACAGCATTTTAGAGTAATATATTTAACTTATTTTTATCAAAAAAAATGCATGTCTTCTTGTGAGTATGGAGTAAATATAGAGAGTATTACAAAGTATTAAAAATAGGTATTGTACTGTTGGTTTGTAATTGAGTCTTTGCTGTCTAATTTGAAGTCTTATTTCTAAAATTGCCATACATGTTTCTTCAGAAGTTAAGTGTTAGTATAAACATGGTACCTGCAGTGAGGGGGCTTTCTATGTGATAAATATGTAGTAATGTATTAGTTGTGTTCGGGTTATCCAGAGGAACAGAACCCATGGTATCAATAGGATCTACTGGTTCCTCTGCTATCATCATCATCTATTGTCTGTATTTAGAAAGATATCTTAAGGAATTGGCTCACAGGATTGTGGGGGGCTGGTAAATCTGAGATCTGTTTAGATCTCTAGGCAGGATAGAAATTCTGTTGAAAGTTCAGTGTTACAGTCTTGAATCCAAGGCAGCCTGGAGGTAGAATATTTTCCTTTTCTGGGAACCTCTGTCTTTTCTCTTATGACTTTTAACTGATTGGATGAGGCCCACACACATCATGCAGATCATCTGCTTTACTCAAAATCTAAAAATGTTAATCACGTATAGAGAACGCCTTCACAGCAACATCTAAAGATGTCTCTGGCATTAGTATTGGATATCAAAGCCTAGTCACACTGATGCATAATATTAAGCATAATAAGTAATAGTCCAGGTGATGACTGAGATGGCAAGTTGGTGCTCTTCTGGAGCTGAAGTTCTAGAGTTGGTGGGTTTTAGGTTAAGTCTTCAGGGAATGTTTCTCTGGAGAAATCACATTTAAACTGAAAATGTGGGAAGATCTGATTTTTCCAAGTAGAAACACCATGACGCTTCATGTGTCTGAGGGAAATCCTCATGGATGTAGCAGAGTGAGGTAAGTGATGTGTGAGGAGTCTCTGGAATGAGACTGTAAATGGGAAAGTGTCAGAGTGCACGGGTCATGGAAGAAGTCTGAACTTTATTCTAGGCGCCTTAAGAAGTCACTGGAGGCACTGAGCCAGGACTGATATAACCTGGATGCTTCATGGAGAGTAATATTGAGTTTAAAGTTGGGGAGGAAACAAAAACTTACCATTCCATACTGGCTGATGTGTGTGCACTGAGAGAGAGAAAATGAAAAAAGAGAAAGAAATTGAATATGCGCCTCTAAAGAATAAAATATTATTATCACAGTGAATGAAAATCTGTCAGATTTGTGTTATCTGAGAGATTTGTCTTCTTGCCGAGCAGTGCATACCATAAGGAAACTACAAGTATGTGACCACAGCGAGGAGAAAACGTGCACAACCTATATCACAGAGGGACTTTTCCCCTCTAATATAGTTCTTCCTCATATGAATTATAAAATCATTAAACATAAT